>NC_088310.1:13830411-14510247 GCF_910592395.1 Lineus longissimus | reverse complement strand
ATCACCAGGGGAAAGGGGTATATTGCACATCGACTTGACAGAAAAATTTAAAAGTCACCTTGAGGACCTCCTTAAACCCCTTGTTGCTTTCATAATCACAACATTCATCTCAGTCTATCTAGCCATCATGATTTACCTGAGGAGGCCCAGTTGAATCGGGAAGGATCGTTTTCTGAGACTGAATTCGCCAAAAATTATGCAACTTTATCAGCTGGAAATGCATTGAAGTGTGGCTTTCCTGCCCACATTCTGCTAATCATACTGACCCAAGATGTCTTGCGACCCGAATCTGTCGTCTGCTTCGCTAAGGCAAGGACAGAACTTGCATTAATTGAGCTTTGGTATCGCCATCTAACGTTGTATACTAAAACCAACCTATCCATCTCAACAGATTTGGCACACAATGGATGCGTTTTCTTGTCATCCAATCGACAGGTATGACACTGAAAGAGTTAAGGTACCAGTAGCCAGTGCGGAGGCCAGGCCTACCTGCCTCTAAAAATGGTGCGACGTCATTTCATGCATAACTTATGCACGAAATAAGGGTGCATACCTTATGCACGAAATGCATGAGATACCCTGTATGTTAACGAAGATTTGAAAGATTTCACCTTTATTCCTTATCACTTCAAGATTAACAAGGATGGTGAAAAAAATTTTCTAACACATCTACCCATCACCTTTAGAAAGCCAACTGACAACTATTTCAATCATTTATATAAAAAAAACGGTGTCGTTGCGGCTTTTGTTTGAGTTTTTTGGTTGAAATTTTACCCTGAAAACATGTGCAATGTCACAGGGACCAGTCTCTTCCTGATGAACTATAAATAGCATGCAGGTCCGGCTCACTGCGTAAGTGCACAGAAGAAGCTGGTATTTTCCTGAAATAATCGTCAGAGCTACCCCTTCACAAAATACCTCAGACATTTACATTTGAACAAGTAGCAGTAGGGATAGAGTAGGCCCATCTGTATCCATGGTAATCACGCGAGATTGAAGAACTAGTTTTTTGGGGAGGGTACAATCCGGTCCTGATCACCACTGGCTAGTGAGACCTAGGGAAAAGCAGATATAGATTCTAGATTGAACTGGATGCGAGGATGCATGTGATTTTTTGCTTTGGCAGCCATTTGGTGGCAAAATGTGATTTCATGACCTCAGTGAGTGCCCCGAAAACTTAGAATATTTCTTTGCAAAACAGAATGAAAATATCCCTGTGTTCTGAATAGAATAAAGGTTTGCCCTGCCCACCTGACATCACGGCCTTGGTGACGCGGCCTGTCATCTTTTTTCCACTTTGTGTCGGTTTGTATTGTCCTCGGTTCATATCGTCGCGTCGGGTGATCACTCAATGATCGTCGGTCAGTACTCTAAATGACCTATAATTTATTTTGGTTCGTGTGCTGCAAAACCTAGGTCGTTGGGGCTATAGATTTGAGGTACGAACCGCGCAATACATGAAGCAATTATCGGTTTCTGGTGGGTTCCTATCGGGCCGAAAGTTGCCGAAACCGATACATACTTGTGGACCAGGCTCTAGACTGCACCCTCAACAAATCAAACTAGTTCATGCATGATAGGTTCCATTAGCTTGCCCAATACTATGCCACTTGAAAAATTGTGGGATAATGAAGGCGCAATAGTATAGGTGGGGCTAAAATCCATGATAACGTTGATATCAGTGCTTTTTGGTGTCGAATATTTCGGGGCGCCCTAATCACATTTGGATGAAGTCTTTTTTACCAGATGGCCTCTAAGATTTAAGTCAGGTTCAGCACGATTGACCCTTTTCTTAGCAATTAAAAAATCATGAACACATGGATTTTGCATTAAGAAAACACACACTCAGAATTTGGTCGAATCATTTTGAGAAAACAATCAGTTAAAAAAACTGGAGGTCCCCATGCCTCATTTACGCATCCTTCAAAATCTTCGATTTTCTGTTTGCTCAGATTTGATTGGGTTCAATTTGTGATAACCTGCTCCATCACTGTTGCTCTTGTTTGTTTCTTAGTGCTTCATTCTGTATTCTGATTATCCCATTTTGTACATTTTCAGGGTATGGACTGTGTGACGAGACAAAGTGGCCAGCATCTCGAGTTTGAACCAGAATGGGAAGGTGCATTTAACCTTCAACTCAGGCTCAATGACAGCTTAACTCTGTTTCTTGATTGGTGTGGAACTGATGTAAGTCATGTATTATATGAATAATTGATCAATCAAGAGAAAAAATTGTCTGGTTGTTAGCTAGCTCCCGCTGGTGCTATATCTGTCATCATGCTCGTCCGGCACACTCTGTCTCATCTTGTGATGAGACTACATGGCAAACTACTCGTGTCCTTTACAGCCGTTTGCTGGTTATTGAATGCTGTATGATGTGACACAGACACAACAACTTTGCTGTTGTTGCAGGTCACCATTCAGCGGTGGCAATGGCTGTCCTCAAACTCTTTAGCGCACCCATGTTCTTTGTGTATCATCTGTTAGCAGGGCACATTTCTGAACCGTTAAAGCTATGAATTAGAAACTTGTTGCACATGATCCCCTTGGTCAGATAAACTCCGACACTGACTTTCGCTCCAATTTTGTTCTGGACTGTGCCACCAGGGGGCCAAGACCGAAAACAATATGAGTGCCATACCTCACTTAATAGTTTCTTTTTCTAAGATAAGATATTTATGGTTGGTAATCTACGGAAGGATTTACAATCGATCATACAGGTTTAGCTTGACCTACTTTTCAAGGTTCCATATGTCAAATGGTGTAAATTGGTTTAAGAGTGTAAGTATTGAAAATGTCCTAACTGCTGAAGATATGAATTTTAAACTTTTAGACTCCTGACCCCCGTAATATAAATCAGATAACCTCTGACACTGAAAAGCAGTCCAATGTCATTCATTTTCATGAGTTTCATGACAAGATAACAAAAATTATTTGGATGCCATTGAAGTTGCGAACATCCATGGTTATAAAACCACACAAAGTTGGCGTTTTTAGCACGGATGGGTGAGCTTATGTCAGCACGTCATGTCCGTCGTTTGTCCGGCCGTCCGTCAACAATAGGGACACGAGACACCATTGCTCACTATTGAGTCTAGAAAGTTGAAACTTGGTGTGAGGATGTCTTAAGGCAGACACAGACTACACACTGTTTAAAGTTCTAGGTCACCAAGTATTGAAGGCAGATGTGGCCAAGTTGGTCAAGTATCTAAACAGTGCACGGACAGACTAACATCTAGCTCTCGTTTTTAATTGAATCCATGCATCTGTGGTGGGCTACCCAAGAATAAAATCCCCTTGACCTTGATGATTCTGGAGGGAAAATACAAAGATGGCTACTGTTGATATGCTGACAGTGCTTGTCCAGAGGAAGAGAAGGGCAATTTCGATTTTATTTAGGGATTTGATATGCTTATTCTTGTCTTCTTCTGACGTGACATCCCATATCCTTGGTCGATCCTGTACCAGCTCTATGAATTTGAGGGTTTCCCCCATAGATAGTGTTACAAGTATCTGCCAGAGCTCTTCTTCTATTCAGTATACAGGATACTACTGACCAAATGCCCACTACACAGCATCTTCAGGCACAGGAATGCAATCTGGTATCACTCAAAACACCAGAAATAGACCTATTTTGATGTCATTACCATTGACCAACTCAGTTTAGATACCAACACACCTGTCAACAACAGGCCAAGATAAACAAATTGCTTGGTGAGAATAGAGCAGTCTCCCTCAGCGGCCAACACTTGGCAAAGTACCTCCCCGGGATCAAATTACTTTGCAAAGAAAGGTTTGTGGACCAGACACACTGCCATGGAAGTTACCTGAAGGGATGGTATCAATTAAAACACTTTAGATAGATGGTAGTCTGTGTCCGCCTTTATTGCAACATGACTTGACACAAAAAGAATCATCCCCATTTAACCTACTTTCTGGGCTCCAAGCGGCCATCTTTGAAAACTTTATTTTGTCAATATCTCGTGAACGCTGATAGCAAGAACAATGACATTTTTACTGTCAAACTCAGAATGGTCAGCAAAGGTAGCACGTTTCGTCATTAAATACCTAAACTCATCAAATTTGATATACAGACTCCTATTGAACATCTGTATAATAACAAAAACTCAGGTCAATGTTACCTACTTTTCAGGTGTAAGTAGGTCAGGTCATGAAACTCAATGTTACTTATATCAATCCTCCTGCAGGTTCCTCATTGTGACCTAGTTAATGAAATTCACAGAGGTCAAACTCTAGAAGTGTCATTGACAGTGCCACATTTTGTCATATCTAAAAGTAAATTTAACCTGCATATATATCAATTCATCTGCTACTAAATGATTCCCAGGTGAGCACAATGTCCCAAGGAGATTTCATTATATTTTCAAACCATGTTGCATCACATCATGATTATTTCCAATCACAACCTTTGCTTAAATTCATGGTTTGCATCCCACGAATAAGTGCGAAAAACATTATTTGCATCCCATGAAAAAATGCACCCGCTACAAACTTATGGTATGCATATACATATAATTCTCCAACGCAGCCACGGGCGCCAAGTGGGAATTTATTTATTTGCCAACGTTATATGAAATAATTGCCTTGTTTCAAACCATGTATTTTTGGCTCACTGTCTATAGTGACCATTAAAGTTGCATGGGTTTTTAGCTCACCTCTTAGCAGAGGTGAGCTTATCCCATACCGTGGCGTCCGTCGTCCGTCGTCGTCGTCGTCGTCGTCGTCGTCGTCGTCGTCGTCGTCGTCGTCGTCGTCGTCGTCGTCGTCCGTCGTCGTCCGTCGTCCGTTAGCAGGGCACGTTTCGTAACTGTTAGAGCTATTGAGTTGAAACTTGGTACACATGTACCCTTATGTAATGACACCTTGGAGACCAAGTTTCGGTCCGATTCGTTTCATGGTTTGGCCACCAGGGGGCCAAACGTTAAAAGTGAAAATATGCAATATTTCCCTTAATAGTAGTCGGGAAATTTTGAAAAAAATATGGTAGGTACTTCTAGCAAAGGTGCATCATATATCCTCCGGGTTTTTGATTTGACCTCCTTTTCAAGGTCACAGAGGTCAAATGGTGTAAATTGGCCGTTAGGATGTAACGATGGCACGTTTCTAAACTGCAATGACTATTGATACCAAATTTGGTACACATTTACCCCTTAGTCAGGTGATCTCAGGAACCGAAGTTTGGTCCAATATGATTCACCACTTGACCACCAGGGGGCAAAATCCAAAAACCTTAAAAATGTGATTATTCCTTAACTTCTTGCCCGATTGCCACCAATTTGATATCATGGGTACATCTAACCACCATACAGTATATGTCACACAGGTTTTTAATTTGACCTTCTTGTCAAGGTCACAGAGGTCAAATGGCGTAAATTCGCCGTCAGGCCGTAACTATGGCACGTTTCTTAACTGCAATGACTATTGATCACAAATTAAGTACACATGTACCCCTTGGTCAGGTGATCTCAGGTACCGAAGTTTGGTGCGATCTGATTTGCCGTTTGGCCTCCAGGGAGGGGGCCAAATCCTAAATTCTTCAAAATGCCATTATTCCTAGTAATGACTTGCCCGATTGGCACCAATTTTATATCATAGGTACATCTAATTCTAACAACCATTCAATGTGTCACCCGGGTCTTCTTTGATTTGACCTACTTTTCAAGGTCACAGAGGTCGAATGTTATGTAAATTGGCCATTTTGGGGAAATTGTAATTGCTTCGACCTACATCAAACCTAACACTACATGACACAATACCATGCTCTTTATCCATCTTTCCTCCACATGAGGTGAGCACAATGGCCCTGGCCATTTCATTTAACCTCATTTTGCGATAACCTCGTTTGTCCATAAGGGCTGACCAATCGGGCGCAATCGGCATCATTGGCTGTGTTTGGCATCATAGGTGTGTCTCGTGAAGTGATTTTGGACAACAAACCATCGTATATATCTGTTTTTTTCGTTTTTCCATGTAATTTTGCCACGCCCCTTTTCCAGGGTGTTATTCATATTGATTTATTATGGTCATATGTACGTACTTTCGTACAAGGGGACGAGCTTACTATGTTCCAACAAATCGAGTACATTCGCAAAATGTTGATTTTTTGGACGCGTGTGAGTAGTGCAAATCGGCCACAAACAATTTATTCCATTTGATTCCATCGCCAAATATTTAAAGAAAAGAACGAATATCGTGCCAGTTCGATAGTTTCAGGTTTGATTAGTAAGGTTTGATCCGGGGGTGTGATAATGATATGCTACATTAGCCGATAATCAACCTGGGATCGATGAAGTATTGCAGGTGTATGACTGTATGCAACTAAGCTTATGGTGAGCATTCGGAACGAGGTAATCACCGTAATTCCCGTCACATCCATTAATGTTTACATCGTTTACTGCTTGCTTTCCGTACAAAATCAGTAAGTTTTCAGATGTCGAGGTGATGGAAATACTCATCGAAGTGTCAATTAGTTGTCTGTGAATCGCTGGCAGCATTGGTAAGACCTGGTTTGGGTGACACTGACTGACAGAGTTGCACTTGCAGCCTGATGCGGATGGCCGGTGAATTCTTAAGTCAACGTATACGTATAGGCCGGACATCCTAAACAGCGTCCACCAGCGTCCACCAGCGTCCACCAGGTTTCAAAGTTATCAAAATTATATTTTCTTGACATAAATCAATAAAATAGGTTATTTAAAACATATTTTGCAAGTTTTATTGCTTCACACCACAAGTTTGTTGTGGCAATCTACGTCATCATGTCTTTAGTGGCCGCATCAGGGACACCATGCTAAGTCACATAAAGTGTGTCGTGGAGGTGTGTCCGCCAGACTACCGCGTGATTGGTTGACCTAGTTGATATCTGTGTCAATTCGTTGTTTTTGCGACGACCAATAATGACGAATCATCAGCAAGAGTATTGACTTGTCGTAGTGGCCGGTAAGGGCGATGGGACGAGGCCTTATCACTAAGTCCGTAGTGTAACTAGTTGTAACAACCCTTCTTGGTTTATGCACATTTTGCAGTATTTATACCCTTAAAGAAGCAAATGCTTTCAACACATATAATCTGTGCCTCTTAATGATTCAGCAATATCTAGAAATCATCACTTGCGTGTTTCCAGGGAATGTGAAGATTTTTTTCATATTTTTGCATTTTTCTCCAAATATAGGGTTTAAAATGTGCCTTAGCCTGATTATACTTCTAAGCTCTTCAATTAGTACTCGCATTTTAGTCTGGTGGTCCGCCATCTTGGATTCAGTAAGTGAACCAATTGGTCCAGTCCCTGTTGACAACATTATAGCAATCATTTCTCACAGTGAGCCATTATCGCCGAAGGGCTTGTTATACTAACAAATGCGTGTTTTCAAAACAACCAAATCATCTTTATATGTTGCTAAATGCATGGTTTGCGTCCAGTGAAATGTTGCAGTTCAGTTGTTTGAAACTATGGAACTGCTACCAATTATGGACAGAGAATTCTTTGCGTAGAGACCAGAATAGAAAATGTTGGCCCACTGCGCATGTGCAGTGACTGCATTAGAAAATTATATGCATACCATAAGTTTGTATCAGGGTGCAACTTTTCATGGGATGCAATTAATATTTTTTGGCAGTTTTTTAGATTCGTCTCCCACCATACTTTGCACATACACAATGGGAGAGGAAACTCATGAATTGACCTGAGGAGACAGATCGACGCAGTCTCGATCTAGGTTTGGTACCACTGCGCTCTTTATCGGCATAGGCTGAATACTAAGGTCATATCACTTGTGAAACCTTTTGCAAAATTCGTATATATTTGGCTAAAATGCGTGTTTTAGTTTTAAGTTTGAACTTGGTCTTTATTAATGAGTAGCGGAAGTAATATAAGCCTTGCCGAATGTAAGTAATTCGCTGATCCAAAGATTAAGATACTGATATTGAGCGTGGTACCGATACGAGGTTGCGGCTGTTTAGCCGCCACGATGACAGATTCTACCGCTCATATAAATAGTTCGCAGCACTGACATAAACTATTAGTTCTATTTGATTTTTAGCTCAGCTGACAAAGTCTGCTGAGCTTGTCAAATAAGCTGCTCAGTGGCGTCCGTCTGTCAGTCGGGCCGTCCGTCCGTCGGTCCGTCCGTTAAACCCATGGTGCACATTTTGTAACCGTAAGACCTAGAGACTTCAATTTTGCATTTCTGGATACTTCTGGTCAAACTCTACTTTCAAAACAAAATTTGTCGCCATTCGACCTACTTCCTGCGAGCGAGAGCGCATGAAGGAAACTGGCCTATATCGGCCTAGGAGCAGCAGAATTAGTCGAAATATGCTTTAATATTAAGATAAAATTCTTGAAAAACTATTTCATTGAGAAAAAGTTCAAAATTTTAACAGGATAGGGCGCTACCTGCCTTTTAATTATTTCTGCTGATCCAAATTCCCGCCCGATGACGTCAGCCATCAATGAAGTCTCCTATTTGCCAGTTCTCAAAACATGGCAGCTACACAAAAAAGCAGCAGTAGCTCCAGGAATAAATCACTGTTCACTTCAGCTTCGTAATTGATTGTACCCCCACTTTATTGTGTTTTGTGTGGTGTTCCTATTTAATCAACGATGTAAGACCTGATTATGTTGGTTTTAATTGAGAAGGTGCATTATAAGCGGCCTACGAAATACCGAAGCGGAGACAAAATGGCGGCATGTTGTTTACTCCATGTGCAATAATCTTGGAGCTCAATGACACTCAGCTCGATGACGATGACCCGCTACGTGGCTACGGGCTAGTACTACGGTAGTCTGGTAGGCGATATTATCACTAGTTTGTTTCAGTGGTAGTCATAAGGTCTTTAGGGACTACTTTCAGAAATTAGTTCTTGAAAATTTGGCCACATTTCTGTGAAAACGATATCGGAAGTGCATGCTCTGTTCGCGATGACATCGCCGATGTATTTTGAAGTGGAGAATTCCCACAGTATGTGCAGTGAATCGGCATGATTCTGTTTGCCTATTAAGTTTTAGTTCTACGATTCTTTCATGAGTAAAAAGTAGACATTCTAAGCAATACAATAATGTCACTCCCATAAAAATTGATTGGAAATTGAGGGAGCTACGGCATTCTCTTCGGCAACTGACAGCGCTGAAAAAATACATTGCATACTGTACAATTCCAAATGGCACATTTGAAAAAGCACTCATTTGACAACGTAGGGAATCACCAGAAATGACGTCATCGCTAGTCTAAATAGAAAACTACGGTGGCGCAGTAGAGCACAATAAAAGGTTTAGCATTAACTTCGTCATGCAAGCTTCAGCAACAAAACGATTTCTCATGATTGATTTACTTGATCATCATCAGCTTGTTTTCCCCTGATAGATAAAAAAATGATTTACAATTTCCATCAAAGTTTTCTATTTTGTGTATAGTCACATGTTATTTTATATTTAACTGGCAAGGAGCCAAGCAGACAATCAAAACTTACTATTGTTCAATAAAACATAATTTTCTTAACTCTGTCATATTTTTCACTTTCATACTAAACAACGCAGGTTTCCCTTCATGACCCAAGAATAATTCTTTAGTAGACATTTTTAATGACTCGGCATCCATGCACTCTGATTCTCCATAAATGGATGTATGGTTTGACCAATTCTTGCATGACATGTCCACCAAACAAAATGTGAATGCAGTCCGGCAAAGAGGAACAACCAACCATTCACTTCGACTTTTAAAGGCTACATGATTCCAAGAAAAATACATTTATACTACCAAGTAAAAGGTTCATCCTACATTTTCGTTCATATATAGTCTAGCATTTACTTGACTTGGTAGCAAATACTGATTTCTAAAAATCCTTTGCTTTCACAAGTACTAAACTATTCCAATTTTTGAAGCATACTATATACTTCAAAATCTGGAGTAAAAGCTTATGCTAGTTTTTATTCATATGGCCCATCAACAGGTGCATACCATAAACCATGAGAATATTCCAACAGTGACATAATTATGTCAACCAAAAACATTGGTACCGTAGTGAACGCAAAAGGATATCAAATACCATGGAGCATGCCATTTTCATGCATAATGAACTAACCACCGGGAAGATATTAATGATATTAACTCAGCTGAGCGCCAGGCCCTTGGGCCTCTTGTTATGTCTTTTCTTGCATTGCAATCATATTGATTGTTGTACTTAAGTGACATTACATTGTTGGCGCCCTTGATCCTGATTCGGTTTCTATTTTATCTTTCCTCAAGGTCATTCATTGTTCCCTACTGTCGTACTGAAGCCTGAGCCTAATTCTTCAAACCCCAATCAATAGAAAGGAGGCTGTTCCATAGATCAGCCGCCCTCCCTATTACTAATCCAACAGATGGCAACAGGGTTTAACATGTCCTTTGAGTTGAATATATATGTCACTGCTGCTTTGTGTGATTATTACATAACCAGAGGTGTACAACAAGCTTAATTCTAAACAATACAGTCTGTGTCACCCAAAGTAGAGATTGATTACCAGTATTTGTACTATGCCTAATATAAACAGGTTACCTTTGTCTGTAATGTCTTTGGGTGACATTGCGATGAGCCTAATGTGGGATATAATGATTATGTGTAGACCTGACTATGTCATGTCACAAGGTTATGAAACCCAACGATATTGGTCAAATGTTCTTACGCCAGACTGCCACGGTCTGTGGACGGGGAAAATCATTCATTTAGTAACAAATGTTTTGAAGATCATTACTCAGGGGCGGTGCAAAAACGACTCTTGGCGGGCAAGACTAGGCAAAGAGGGCAGGGTTTACTACAAAGATTTCTTGGGTGTTCACACCCACTCCTCGTGATACCCTTTGTGGACCTAATTAAATGTATGGCACATGTACAACTTCAGTTGTACAAGAAGGTATAGAAGACAATATGCAAGGATAACCTGTATATCATTGTTTTGGGGACCGGGCGTTTTGCTCGGCTGCCCCCAAGCTATGGAACAATCTTCCATGTAACATACGGTTAGCAAGTAACATCGGCCAGTTTAAAGCACTCCTTAAGTGTCATCTTTTTAGGGAGTGTTTTGCATTGTAAAGTGCTCGAGAATATGCCTTGCATAATTCGAGCGCTAAAGAAATTATCTTATATTATTATTATTATATTATTATTTGAGAAACACTACATGTATTTGCATCCCATGAAAAAATGCACCCGCTACAAACTAATGGTATGCATATAATTCCCTAATGCAGCCATGGGCACCATGTGGGATTCAATTATTTGCCACATTATATGAAATATTCGCCTTGTCTCAAACCATATGATATGTACATATTTGTTTTATTTCATCCTATGAGCTACTTTTTGAAACAAGAACTCAATATGCTCATGGTTTGCATCCTATTACTAGAGCCATCAGGTGATGGCATAGATTCGTCTTCACGCAACTTACCAATGGACAATTTTTAGATGTGATTAGGGAATGATGGACAAGGTTAGGATATTTTAGGATGGGGTTCCTTGGACTGTCACAACCCAGTTGATACATGGTCAGAACCCAGAAGACATCCAGCAACTGCAGTCTGGGCCTTCACATCAAATCCTTTGAAGTTTAGCACGAGACAAACCAGTCCATGCAAGGTCACAACCTAGAATGCAGTCAGGACCTTTGTATCAATTCCTTTGAAGCGTAGCTTGAGACAAACCAGTCAAACATATACATGGTACAACCTTTGGACAACGAGTAACAGTCTGGACCTTAACATCTAGTCCTTTGAGGTGTAGGTTGTGACAAAGTAGTCCAGTGAACATGGTCCAGCCGAGGCCAACCAGTAAAGTCTTGACCTTACATCAGGGACAACCAACCAGTATTGTATGATTGATACATAACATTAAGTAAAAACTAAACTTTCTGTAAACCAACTGCCACATGTTTTCTTTATTTAATCTATTTGCTTTAAGTATTACAGGGAAAAAGTAAGTTGCTCAGCTCCTCTCCCTCTCTCTCGGTCCTCGGTCGACTGTGAATTGGTCACCGAAAACGTTGAAATGCAACTGTCCATCATCCCTATAAAACATAATGGAGGAAGATTTTAATTTTGCTTACCAAGTTATATAAGACCAGCAGACACCGATAAGGTGCTAATGATCAAGGAATTTCATGGATATGATTGAGCCTGACTTGAGAAAGCATAGTCGTATGCACTGCATGTGTATTTATATGTGCTGTACAGTACATTTCTACAGGGGTGATCAGGGGAGAGGAAAACGATCGTTAATTTCAGCACTCATGACATGTCTACCGAGATTACAGCATTTTTGTTCAGTGGAGGTATGTCTTATGAGAGGAGTCTGGGTGATATTAAGTCATTCATAGGTGTTTTGAAAGCACAATTGTCACGATTGTGACCAAAGTTTCTCGCCTGAATTTGCTGATGGCAATCCGCCATTGCCGATTTCTGAGACATTTTTGATCATCATGAGATGGATATCGCATAAATTCTGACGGACTGCTAATTATGTGGTTCACCGGCACTTTGATCACCCGACGAAAATAGAATAATTCATTCACCTTCAACAAGACCGCAGTGTTCAGCCTAATTCTGAGTCGGCAGCTGCCTGCAATTTTAAGTGATCTCGCCACAGAACACTTCACCCATCAAATTGATGCTCGTTCTTCCTCAAATACAAACTAGCGCAAACTACCTTTGTCATCAACATTATATTTATTCATTACGATGGACATACTATTCACGGCAGAATATTTTCGTGATTGAAGAAAACGTTTCCAAGAAAATTTCAACCGTCTATTTTGTCTCTAAGCTCTTAGTGTATGGGAACTGTAGTGTAAAAAGTCCCCTTCTTAACCCATACGGAGGAAAGCACTTAATATTTCAATACCCTGAACGGGGCAAGGCATTTCAGGTAATGGCAACCAATTCAGAAGAACAATAATAACAACGCAATGAACCAAGGTAGACCCAATAAAGTATACATTTTCTGAAATCTCATAATGTAATCTAAATATTCCCGATTTAAAATTGAGAAAGAAACAGCGTTTAACCACAAAAAAGGGACTTATTCACCAAAAAGGGCCCAGGGGGGTTGGCCAGCCACACCACCCCTCACGGCCACAAACATTGACCAATACGCACTGTAGTACTCTGGATTGAAACAAGAGATGATATACTATCATATAAAGTCATAAACTAACCCCTATTCCCTATAATGGATTTTATAATTCATGTTTCTGTAGCATCCTCGATAGTTGGCCTGGTCCTCCCCTCAGAAACCCTACGAAACCCCCCAAAATACATCGACAAGACGAAATCAAACACACAAAGGGGAGAAAACATGCCTATTGGTCATTCATTATGGCTTCACGGTGATGACGTTATGGGGATTCTCCATTGTAGCGGATGATTCAAATAACATTGGAATTAGCCTTAGGTGCCAGTTTTCAGCTTTTTAAAAGGCTACAGCGTACTCCGTAGGTGCCCCCATATGTTGTAGCTGTTCATCAAAGTCAGTATTTTCATTTAGTCGACAATGTTTTTGTAGCACTAATAGTGATTATGAATATATACTGCTGCTATTATTTAATAATGGTGATCATGAATAAGTATTTTTTAAACAAATTTTATCAGAGGATTTTTAGATGAAGCCTGTACCTAACTCAGCAAGAAGAACATTGGAAGTAATATTTTTTTGCTCAAATTTCTCTAGCAGATATTTGCTGTTTGTGTGGACAGTTGATCTCAGGAATTGCAGTTTGTTTCAACCTTGTTTCAACCACTGATTGTCCACCAGGGAGCCAAATCCGAAAAAAAAATTAATTCCTTGACTTCTTTACTTGCTTGATTCCCACACATTGTATATCATCGGTACATTTCACACGATACAGAAATTGTGACCTGGATTTGACCAACTTATCAAGGCCATAGAGGTCAAATGGCATAGATATATATTTATGGCTATTTACTATACCACGTTTCTTAACCATCATGCATTGTCTTTTGTCTTCTATTGTTTAATGCAGGAACCCAGGAGAGCACATGGTCCATAGACCATTTCGTCCTGAATAAAAATAAATTTGAAATGCTGAAAGCAATGTTAGAATGATTCATTCATTCACTACTGTCTTTTTGCCTTCTGTACCATTCCCTTTCAAAACTGTTATTGGGGGTTTGGGCCCTCCAACAAATTCGCTTTTGCGACTGTTTCTTCACCAACAGCATTTGACATGAGGACTTGTGATTTTTCAGGAAGCTGGCAAAAGTCAATATAATATTGGATTAGAAATATCTAAACTAAACTCCACATATTTGCTGTACAATATCATTTTTCGTAGTGTACTCACTTTTGTTTGCTGATGTAATTGAATAACTGATGCATGATGACATGAAGATATAGATTTGGTGGTTGAAAAAGGTACACATGCTATCGTGCTGTAATTTAAAAACCACATGCAAGAATATTCCATGTCTGAAAGTGAAACAGACTAAAATAATTTTTCCTGCCTTCATCTCTGAGATATAGGCACAAAAAATTCAGAACACTTTCTGCTGAATAACCTGATATTATTGTATAGATGAATGTCATTTATTCTTGCAGCGTCAGGTGTTGATACAAGCATACAATAAATGCCTGAGGACGCTCAGCCAGTGCAGAGACCAATTAGACCAGTACAAGAGAGAAATGGTAAATGGTAAGTAAAGGAAGTGATATTGTTCAGGGACCTTATTTACAAAGATACGTAGATTTTTTCAGTTATGGTTCCATAAACATAATATGTCATCTGGTATTCCCAAACGTTCTTAGCAACAACGGTACCGTAAACGTGGTAAAGTAAATCTGATGATCAAATCTATATACCGTGCACGCTCTTGTAGTCAAACTTTTACAATGAGGTATAGTACAGTCAAAAAGATGATATTTGAGTCAACTGGGGACATGTTTTCTTGTTGGTTTCACTGTGAATAATTCTGGTAATAGATGGCTGACTCACTCCACCTACTGTAACCAGCTGGAAATATTGAATGGCACTTAGTATTTGCAACATAGCGGCTATTGCGTGTGACCTTCGAGTAAGATGTTCGACTTCAACACGAATGAGGTCGATTGTTGAAACTCTGTGAAAAGCAGAAGACACCCTGTTAATAATCCTGGGAATAGATGGCTGACTCACTCCACCTACTGTAACCAGCTGGAAATATTGAATGGCACTTAGTATTTGCAACGTAGCGGGTATTGCGTGTGACCTTCGAGTAAGATGTTCAACTTCAACACGAATAAGGTCGATTACTTCGAGAAGCACATGTCTTGGCATCTTATAAATATATGGGTGGATGCAATCTCTAAAAAGTTGCTCGCGCGTCCGAGCATGCCTATTTTCCTTGTCAAGTCTGAGGAAAACCGCCGCCATATTCCCTGCTATATATATGTCAGTCTTCGTCTGTGAATGCTCTGTGCATTTTTCAAGAGACGTAAAACCTAACCAATGGGCAGTTTACATGTATAAGCTAATGCGTTATGTATTCCCCGACTTTGTACAATGGGTTTATTCAGAATTCAGTGAGTGTTTGGTGTCATCAAACACATTTGTATCACTTTTTAGCTCAGCTGACAAAGTCAGCGGAGCTAGTAGAATAGCTGTTCAAATGGTGTCCGTCCTGCAATCCATCCGTCCATCCATCCATCCATCCATCCGTCCATCTAGGGACCCATCTGTGGACAAAATTGGACATTTCTGACCGGGAAGGCCTAGCCACTTCGTTGACGGTGCTAAATTAGGAGTTGCCCAAGGTGAACTCAGAAACGAAAAATCAGCGCGATCCGACCTGTATTAAAGAGAATGAGGTCATTTCGCGTTTAGATTTCTTTCCCTTTTTACCTCGGTCCACAGAGCAAATATTGTTTTCAAATGTGGCTGAATATTTTAAAATATTTTTTCATTTTTTACTTTTAATGGAATTAATATAGTTTTTACCGCCAGTTGGCGCTGCAGGCACATTGACTGAATTTTGGCGATTTCAAATTTGGCGGTGGCTCAACTTTTAGGAAGCAGTGCCGCTGATTGGCCGATCGATAGAAGAGATGCCACCATTTAAAAATGGCGGTAGTCGCTGCTTCAATGAAGGTGAGTGAAATTTCTCATGTTCAATCGGTTGATACTCTTTCAATCAACATGACCATGTACCTGAAATTTGTTTAGGTACTGAAAAGAGTCTATATAATTCAGATTTATCAATAGTTTTTTATAATATTGCGGAAATTTTGTGAACAAATTAGCGAAAGTTGGTGCTCGTCTCATGTCATTTTAGAGCGAGAAATTTGTTTCCGTCGATCTCTGCCAGTGAAAAATCGCTTGCATAGCTTCGAATTTTTGTGAACATAAGTATCTGAACTTGGTTTCAAAAAGTCTAGAGAGTTATGTCGACCAGGTGTCAAAAATCACTCGCCTAAATTCAATTCAAAGATCGAAAATGATATCTGAACTTAGTTTCAAATAGCCTACGCAATTATCATTTCGGTGATATATAATGCATGCATGTAATAATTGATTAATCCGCCTAAAACGTGCAATTAAAACGGCGAAAGATCTTGATAAACACTCTGGTGGCGGTTGCACTAAATAACGACCGGTAGGGCCCGGAGTCTGGCAGAGTAAAAAAGGTAGCGCCCGGAGGTTGAATCTTGATTTTTGTTCACTTTTAACTGTATATATATGTTGTTTAGATGTATTTCTAACAGTTCTGTAACTTTGATGACCAAGCTTGCACCTAAAGTTGGTAAAATTGATGCTTGTTTATGGACTGCGCTAGTGACCGGAGAATTCGCCGTCGGCCATTTTGGCTACGGTCCCTGAGTTGTTGTGGTTGGCAATTTTGCAACAAATCTCGCCATTTACGTTTGTTTTCTCCCTGTCTGGTCATTGGCCGTGACAACAATTATTTTGAAAGTCACATTATGACATCGTAGTATGAATTCCACTGCAGTTTCGTTACGCAGCATTGCTCATGTTTTTGGTTTGCAATCCTGTACTGTCTCAGTGTGTCTGTACACTGCGCTGTGCATGGCCTCATCATTAAGCCCAGCTCTCGGCTCACATCATGTGGGCACAGTTGGCTGTTGAGTGTTATGGTTCAGTCTGTGAGACTAATCTAAAGAGGTAACACTTTTATTTTGAATTGGAAAGCAGCCCACAGGCACAGGACTGACTTTTCACTAAGTAATAAGTGTGCCCTTCGAAGGTTAAGTCTCTTTCTGGAATTGCTTCCATAGATGCCTTGTTCAGGATATCATCTGACAAATGCCTGATCAAGCACAGACTGTATCTGGTGGTGTACATTTCCCCGTCTATGTCACCCTTTTTTATTCAGTCAGTGTTAATTTCTCTTCTCTTTTTTTACAGATTAACTGTTGTTGGTTATTGCAAGAGGAGTCGTTGGCACATTTCAAGTCCAGGAAAGCACTTACTGTTCCCACATTCAGAGTAAGGTGTGCTTACTCGTTTTACTGCTTTCCATTCCCGGAGAGCGTTATCAAATATCTGCCGCAAGGCAACAAATATCTGCTGCAAGGTGCTTCAAATATCTGCCGAAAGGTATCAAATATCTGCCGCACCAATAAAGTTCATTTTGTTTATCTTCTTTTCTTCACATACAAAAAAGGCCATCCCATACATTTGGCTGCATCCACTTCATCAATGTCCAAACAACAGTCGGTTCATTTGACCATTGTAAAGCACCAGGTCCCACCTCACAAAATACACTGTAATAATTAGGTACCTTGTGTCCATGTGCTTGTTATTAGTTCCACCTACGCTGCATGAAGACAAGGACTCCACTCTTTGACGTCACCACACAACTCCTTGACGTCATCACACACCCCTCTACTGCAACGGCAATAGAAATGACTTTACGTCATAATAGCAGGGTGACGTCAACTCAGTACTTCAGCATGCACTGATATAGCAAGAAGGTCTTTCGCACCAGCACTTCTGCGTGCTAGACGTTACAGCTTCACGTTGCCTCATAATAACGGTACCAACACACACTTGGCCCTTGCCTTTGCCTTGCCATTTCAGCTGAGCGCGAGGCCCTTGGGCCTCTTGTTTAAAAATCTAAGCCATACACATCACAGAAAATTTTTGAAACCTAGATGCTCTGAGGTACAATTTCAGGCCTAATTCTGATGATATAACACATTGCAGCGTTAGTATCGTAGGCAAAACATTTTGCTTCACGGCAATTTGCGGCATCACGTCGGTCGGCGGGAGGGTCGCATGGCGGGGTTACTGAAGGTGACGACAAAATTTTCCCACGTGTGCACATCAGGAACAAAACATCATATAAGCCTACCTGATCTCTGCGCCGAAATATAGTAATCCACGTAATACTAGTATTCAAACCGTTACATACGCAGGGCTGTTTACTTGTACGTTTCAACCGTATTTTGTACGTTTTCCGATGTCCCTGCAGCGCTGTACGGTCGGGTACACGACATTATACGGAGAGATAAAAATTGGTGTTTGTATGGGCACTCAACATAATATTACCACCTGAAGACAGTTTATACGATAAAAAATTGAAGTTGTACAAATAAAAAATTCACTGGTTCCAAAAAAAGTTTTTGATCCCCCTTGCCCTCGTCAAAGCACATGGTATTTGGTAACCAGATAGCGGTGCCAAATATAGATGCGTAGTAGCAAACTGCGCATCCTGCAGCCCGCAGATGCGCAGTAACTAACTGTGCAAGCCCTGTGCTTCTTCATGTTGACATGATGATGATCGACGATTCTATACTTGTACAATGTATGTCTTGTGCCGTACAATTCCAACCAATAGAATAAAAAAAATGCAGGCCTACTCAGTCAGTAGCGATATCCACTTCGCGCTCTCAACTCAACTGCGCTGCCCGAAGTACTACTATTACTATCCACGTGTTCCGGCAGACGACGGTCGGCCAATAACAATCACCCGTAGCCTTGGCAACGAGGTCAAGTGAGTGGCCAAAGCTCACCTGTATGATCGGCTAGTGGCAGAACGGGGACGGTTGTTTTTAATTATGATAAAAAAAGATTGTACACTAAACAAGTGTGCTTGCAGGTGTGCCGCAGGTGGATGATAATAGCTGTCGGCGTAAAATCAGCAGTCTGTTTCAATTAATATACAGGTACAACGGGATCAAACGAGAAGATATGTGATACGTGATTTCAATATTATTTGGCTTGGTGGGGGAAAAAGGCGGCAAAGGATGGCAACTTGGGGGGCGAGTCACTGAAAATTTTCGGGATGGCGGCCTACGATCTCGCCATGGCGGCCCACCATGGCGATTAATGGGGTTGGAGAACGCTGCGGCCTAGGTGGCATGGTAACCTACATTGAAATATAGGCCTACAGCTCGTTTAAAAAAAATGGAAAAGAATACTCTTACACTCAGGCTTCTGAAATGAAATGAAATATAATTGATATTTTGTCAAGTTACAAAGCAAAGGCCTACATGCATACATGTATCGACAGAATGTTACACGAAATAGAATCAACGCTTGCCGACGCTATATCAATAAAGCAGTTTGGAACAGAGTCTGCCCCGATCGGCAGCAATTTGATAGAGAATTTGGTAGGCAGTGTAGCGCAAATCGCGTGCCGGCTATTGATGTAGTGCTGTACCGGGTAATTGAGATGGCTGGCAGTCGGGTTGCGGTAGGATATGATCGTTGAGTGACGGCGGAATGTTTATATGCGATATTTACGGCTGTGTTTGTGTAACTATTGGCTCGGATTTAAGCATGGCGGAGGTGAATTTAAAGAGGGCAGCTGCAAATTTAACAGGGCGGGCTAATTTTAGATGGGTCGCATTTTCACTGCTCGAATTTAAACGAGGCGCTAGCGCCCCGTTTAAATGGCCTGGCGAGAACACTGCATCATGCTATATGAATAGCAGTTCCGTTTCACAACGTTGATGTTTTGTGGCCCGACAAAATGTGATGTTGCCCATATGGGGCGCCGTTTATCTGTTAGTATTTACCTTTAAATATACCCGATGAATCCAGATTAAGCTAATATATTTGGCAATATACAAGGTAAAGTGGGGTATTTGTAGCCCTGGTCTAATTGTTGCCCCTGACAACGTTTTTGATTCATATTCTGGTAACCATGGGATTATTCAGCCAACCCAAGCATGAATATGAAAGAGGTGAAATCAAACACATGTACAAAAAAAGTTGGGATTGAACTTTTAGCAGGTATAAATTTTCACCACTTACAGAGCATTGATACACTTGAAACTTGGTTCAGGTGATCAGTATCAAGTGTAGAGAAAGTTGTATGCGGCATTTGATGTAATAATCAAATTTTCCAGAGACACTTTTCTGACCAAGGTACCCTCAGGGTTTTGTAGCCCCTATAAATAACTCAATATATCCTGTCATAAATCATTAAGATGCTAGGTTTCTTTATTCTTATACCTGAAGTACCCTCAGGGTTTTGTAGCCCCTATAAATAGCTCAATATATCCTGTCATAAATCATTAAGAGGCTAGGTTTCTTTATTCTTATACCTGAAGTATATTATTTGATCATAAATCTCTCCAATTTAGATGCAATGTTAACCCTTTCAGGACTGATTATTTTTTTCCTAAGCCTCCGCTCTGGACTGGATATTTTTCAAGATTTTCGTCCAAAATCGGAAATTTTTGAAAGCAAAATATCGGCATAGCAAGAATCGTTTTAAGTTGGCATGAATAGAAAAGGTACTCCCCAGGATGTCAGGAATCCTCATCGAGCAGTTAAAAAATGTGGATCAGCATTAGAAATGACCAGAAAACAGATGTAGTGAAAAGATCGTCGATCTCGCATTTCTGCGAGACTCGTCCAGAACGGAGGTATTGCAGTGCTCACAGTTTTGCGAGACTCGTCCTGAAAGGGTTAACCCTTTATGTACCAGCAATGATACATTTGAGGTTTCATACCAGTTTAACTAACATTATTTCGAAATAATGTTAATGTTTTCAAACTTACTGGTGTCTCAAGTTAAAGTCACACCATTGACTAGATAGCTGCATTTCTTATGGTACATTGCAATACCATTTAGTGATGCCAGCTATAGTTGGAGTTGATACATGACCTATACCTGAAACTGCACTTTTTAATGGAACACGACAAGACTGTCAGTTACTTCAGAATATCACAAGATGTTGTCCGACACAAGGTGGTGATAAGTGGAAGTTTTTGTTCGCACCTGTCTAAAATCAGTCTGATTTGCAGCGATATTGTTTAAATTGTTGGTAAGTGACTGCATCGGATATCCCTTAATGTGTTCAATAAATACCGTTTGATACTAGCAAAATCTCGTCGTAAACTAGATTGGAATAATTTTGAAACAATGAAGACCATAAACCTGTGAAAACAATGTTCTCATACATAAAAAAACATGCAATTTTAAATTTTAGTCAGGGGCTACAAATACCCCGTCCCCTGACCATGAGTCTTATATTGTCTCCCAGAGGCATTGTTTTAGATTAAGTGTCCTCAATTGCAGGCTGTAAAATTGGAAGAAGTGCCGCTACAAGTTGAAGGCCGGTTTTATTGAATCTGCCTGGAAATTTCTTGTGTAACCAACGTTATAGGTGAAAAAGGGGCTACAATTACCCCATTTTACCTTATTTGGCAATATATCAATGTTGGAACATAAATATAAATGTAGCGTTTATCACACTGCTGCAATTCTTTATTTAGTTAAATCTGTCAAGCCTGCTTGCTTAATGTAGATTTTTTATCATAACAAACTGTTAAATGGTATATAATGAATTCACTATTTAGATATATCATATATTCTTATTATAAGTAAAATCACGACTTTTGACTCTTATTTCAAGTTTAAATACTAAATCCAAAAAAGGTACAGTTATATAAATTGGCAGAGATTTAGATGCTGGTTTTCACATATATATAAAACTATGTTTTGTCCAGATATACATATTTAGATTCTATTTCTATATAAAGATATATTTAAAGATCTAGTATGGTCAGAAAATGTGCTTATCTGCTGATTGGTGGATAGCATAAAACATTGCTATAGCTACAGTTTGGTGCTTTTTTCATGAAAAAAGGGGTCAGTATTAAGCGAGATAGGTCAAAATCTAGGGTCTAAATTCAGTACAGTTGACGTATTCCAGATGCCCGACCTCGGAACATTGCCCTGTGTTGGATACTATACATGACCGCCAGACCCCGTTAGCGAAAGATGAGCAAAATAGGTGGAATGCCTCTCAGCTGGATGTTTATAATAGGTCAGATAAGCTGATTGATTGCACTCCAAGGCCTTCCTCCTAGACATCTGCTATTGCACTACAGACACCACCTGCTGTGTTAGGTTTACCTGTCTTACTGGGTTCATTACACTTGGTGCAATATGGGTATGTGGATTAGATCGAATGCACTCAATGTGTTGCTGAATTCGTGCCATGAATTGTTATATAATGTTATATAATGATGAGTCATGGATTGGTCAAGGAACAGTTGCTTCAATGATTGTGATGCAGAGAAGCAGTGTATGCTTCTGCATTGGTTTCTATCTGATGTCCATGAAATTTTCGTTCAAAGTCACTCTACAAACCCTTGGCAGATTTGAAGCAATATTCCTGTTTGTCACTGTTACAATACACCTTGGGATTTCACCCCAGACTGACCATAAAATTCCTAGGCCAAGGTCTGCATGGTCTGTGTTAACAGAACAGGTAAAGATGAAACCGCATGCTTCATGCTAAACTGGACATTGCAGGATAGGCAGTATATCCACACATGATGCATTGCAATTTTTTTAGCTTAAGTTGAAATTGGACGGATAGTTCTGACCTGGCTACAGGGAGTCTGTGTCAGTAAGTAGGCCACGCAATAGCATACATTATATAGGTCGCAGGGATGTGTACTATTTTCAAGTTAGGTCGAGATAGAGGCAAGGCTCCTCTCCTAAGAGTAAGGGTGGGGGTGGTCAAATTCGGATGGATAACAGTGAGCCCAGGGTAATCTAGTTGTACCCCATTCTGTCCCACCGCTTTGCACACGATCGCTCTTCGCAGGGCGGAACAATATATTGTTTAAAGCCTTCAAGGCCCCTACATCATTATTGTTTACAGGCCTAACTTAAAAAGCAAGGTACATGTTTTAACCAGTCTGATGAAAAACTATGAAAAAAAAAAATGTTTTTTTCACATAGGCCTACTATAAACAAACAGTCCGAAAAAGCAGTTACATCCTGCACCATGATCAACTACAATATTGCAATAAAGAAACAAGCATCCGACAGGACCAATCAGATCTTCATCTGAAGCATTGCCATTAGGCCTACATTGAGTACACTCTGATTTTGTCAGATGATGTGCCACTTACAGGCAGGAGTAACGATAACAAATTCTGTAACACCTGCTGTGGTAGGTCAGCCAGACATGCCATAGGAGATTAGGCTAGATTGCGCTAATCTCTGATCACGCCTGATTACCCTAATAACAACATCATCGGGCAATTCAAAGAGAAACTCCAACCTCACGGCCTCAAGGCATTTGCCTTTGCAGCCTGAGGTTCGCTTTTTAACCTTCGCTAACGGGATCTGGCTGTAATGATACTTGCGCAGTAGTAGAGGATAGTGTCCTGGGGCGATATTCTTTGTTTCAAAATAAATGGGTAACTAAAGGCGTATCAATAGTTTTGAGGCAATCAAAAAAGTTGATGCGAAGTACTCTGGTAAGAATCAATTGTGAAGACAAATTACATCTATTGGTTAATTGACTTTCAAATCATGTAAATGGACCTGGACTTTGTGATCGTGGGCATGTTAAACAGGCGCTTCCCCCCCCCCCCCATTTGCCAACAACGAACATACATCGTCAGATCATCGCCCGCCTGGTCGCATGTGCCTACTACTGTGTGCTCGCTAATTTTAAGTCTAAAGATTATGGCAGGAACCATGATGTCGATAACAATGCCTTTCCAGTAGGTAGAGGAAAGGAGCCATGGCGACTGCCGTCTTTTTTCTGTCCATAAAAAGATCACCCTGTTGTCGTCTGACAATAGAAATAATATACAGCTTTTTTGTTGAAAGCGAATGATTTATTTCACTAGATTAGAATATCATGACCTTCCACATTCCAACTATGCTCAAGGCCTCTCAAGTGCATGTTTCCCACACGACTAGGGGGTTGGAATTTTTTATTTATAAACATTTCTTTATGACATCCCGCCTCTCGGTCAAGCCAGTACAGACATTCATAAATAATATGTCATTTGTTCTTTCTTCAGGCGGCAACCTACAGGATCTCATCTTCATAAATTCCCACCATCACCCGCGAGAACATATACAGCAAGGCCAATCCCTTACTCAGACCACCATTTCACCCTGCACTCAATCAAGTAAAAATTGCGACAGTGGCATATTTCATATCTGTCTCGCCTTTAAATCTATCAACAGGAGTTTCCTTCTGTAGTGCGCACAAATCCTCTTTTTTAGCTCAGCTGTCTAAAGCTGGTAGAATAGCTGTTCAAATGGTGTCCGTCCTGCAATCCATCCATCCATCTAGGGACTTATCTGTGGACAAAATTGGACATTTCTGACTGGGAAGGCCTAGCCACTTCGTTGACGGTGCTAAATTAGGAGTTGCCCAAGGTGAACTCAGAAACGAAAAATCAGCGCGACCCGACCTGTATTAAGAGAATGAGATCATTTCGCGTTTAGATTTCTTTCCCTTTTTACCTCGGTCCACAGAGCAAATATTGTTTTCAAATGTGGCTGAATATTTTTTTTAATATTTTTTAATTTTTACTTTTAATGGAATTAATATAGTTTTCACCGCCAGTTGGCGCTGCAGGCACATTGACTGAATTTTGGCGATTTCAAATTTGGCGGTGGCTCAACTTTTTTGCAAGCAGTGCCGCTGATTGGCCGATCAATAGAAGAGATGCCACCATTTAAAAATGGCGGTAGTCGCTGCTTCAATGAAGGTGAGTGAAATTTCTCATGTTCAATCGGTTGATACTCTTTAAATCAACATGACCATGTACCTGAAATTTGTTTAGGTACTGAAAAGAGTCTATATAATTCAGATTTATCAATAGTTTTTTATAATATTGCGGAAATTTTGTGCACAAATTAGCGAAAGTTGGTGCTCGTCTCAAAAATCGCTTGCATAGCTTCGAATTTTTGGGAAAATAAGTATCTGAACTTGGTTTCAAATAGTCTAGAGAGTTACCTTTGTGGTGATACATATGGTATGTGATAAATATTTCTGGAATTTGTGAAATTTGGTTTTCAAACATGCTGATGATGCAAGCAATCTCGCGTGAATTTTGCAAGTCCTGATATGTCGACCAGGTGTCAAAAATCACTCGCCTAAATTCAATTCAAAGATCGAAAATAATATCTGAACTTAGTTTCAAATAGCCTACGCAATTATCATTTCGGTGATATATAATGCATGCATGTAATAATTGATAAATCTGCCTAAAACGTGCAATTAAAATGGCGAAAGATCTTGATAAACACTCTGGTGGCGGTCGCACTAAATAACGACCGGTAGGGCTCGGAGTCTGGCGGAGAAAAAAAGGTAGCGCCCGGAGGTTGAATCTTGATTTTTGTTCACTTTTAACTGTATATATATGTTGTTTAGATGTATTTCTAACAGTTCTGTAACTTTGATGACCAAGCTTGCACCCAAAGTTGGTAAAATTGATGCTTGTTTATGGACTGCGCTAGTGACCGGAGAATTCGCCGTCGGCCATTTTGGCTACGGTCCCTGAGTTGTTGTGGTTGGCAATTTTGCAACAAATCTCGCCATTTACGTTTGTTTTCTCCCTGTCTGGTCATTGGCAGTGACAACAATTATTTTGAAAGTCACATTATGACATCGTAGTATGAATTCCACTGCAGTTTCGTTACGCAGCAATGCTCATGTTTTTGGTTTGCAATCCTGTACTGTCTGTACACTGCGCTGTGCATGGCTGTGCTGTAGGCTGTAAAAAAGGCAAAAACTATAGCCTAACCCTATATGATAGGCTTAGGGTATAACTCAACAGGCCCTCATGATTCATTTGATGGACACCTTATTTGATAGTACCTCATCATTAAGTCCACTGGATCCTGTTCCGTCACATGTCGTAGACGATAGACATTTTTCAAAATGTAGTACACCACTCGCTCATCTTTAAGCCCAGCTCTCGGCTCACATCATGTGGGCACGGTTGGCTGTCGAGTGTTATGGTTCAGTCTGTGAGACTAATTTAAAGAGGTTACACTTTTATTTTGAATTGAAAAACAGCCCATAGGACTGACTTTTCACTGAGTAATAAGTGTGCCCTTCGAAGGTTAAGTCTCTTTCTGGATTTGCTTCCATAGATGCCTTGTTCAGGATATCATCTGACAAATGCCTGATCAAGCACAGACTGTATCTGGTGGTATCAATTTCCCCGTCTATGTCACCCTTTTTTATTCAGTCAGTGTTAATTTCTCTTCTCTTTTTTTACAGATTAACTGTTGTTGGTTATTGCAAGAGGAGTCGTTGGCACATTTCAAGTCCAGGAAAGCACTTGCTGTTCCCACATGTCATTCAGAGTAAGGTGTGCTTACTCGTTTTACTGCTTTCAATTCCCGGAGAGCGTTATCAAATATCTGCCGCAAAGCAACAAATATCTGCCGCAAGGCGCTTCAAATATCGGCCGAAAGGCATCAAATATCTGCCGCACCAATAAAGTTCATTTTGTTGCCAACTCTTTATCTTCTTTTCTTCACATACAAAAAAGACCATCCCAAACATTTGGCTGCATCCACTTCATCAATGTCCAGACAACAGTCGGCTCATTTGACCATTGTAAAGCACCAGGCCCCACCTCACAAAATACACTGTAATAATTATGTACCTTGTGTCCATGTGCATGTTATTAGTTCCACCTGCGCTGCGTGAAGACAAGGACTCCACTCTTTGACATCACCACACAACTCCTTGATGTCATCACACACCCCACTACTGTAACGGCAATATAAATGACTTTACGTCATAATAGCAGGGTGACGTCAACTCAGTACTTCAGCATGCACTGATATAGTAAGAAGGTCTTTCGCACCAGCACTTCTGCGTGCTAGACGTTACAGCTTCAGGTTGCCTCATGATAACAGGGTACCAACACACACTTGGCCCTTGCCTTCACCTATCCATTTCTGCTGAGCACCAGGCCCTTGGGCTTCTTGTTGTAAGATGAGACATATCACTGCAAAAACTGCTCGTATATTCATGTATTCACAGACCTAATAATCAGTTAGTCTAAGTTCTAACAAAATTGGCCCAAATATAAAGCGCCCTAAGAACAAAACAACTTTCATAATCTTTGTAAAAATTTTGTTCATCAAAGTCAGTATTTTCAAAAATCAACCAAGCTTCCAATCAAGTCCTAGCTACACTAAACAATGATATATATATTAAGCATAGTACATATACTGGTAATTAATCTCTACCTGGGGTGACGCAGACTGTATTGTTTAGAATTAGGCTTGTTTATACACATTTGGTGATGTAATAATCGCACAGAGCAGCAGTGACCCATATCCCTCTGTTGGATTAGTGATAGGGAGGGTGGCTGATCTATGGAATAGCCTCCTTGCTATTGTTTGTGGTTGAGGAATTAGGCTCACGCTCCGTCGGGAACAATAGACAATATTGAGGGAAGATAGAATAAAATCAAGGGATCAAGGGCTCGAGAAACGTAATGTACGTCATTGGTCATGGGACCGATCATTAACTATTGAACTTTGGCCTCTGTGACCTTGGTGAGAATGAGGTTACATCACAAACTTGTGTGATGTATGATGCATCCTCAGTATATCCACACTAACCATACACTTTTCATGAAATCCTGTTGAGTCGAAAAAATGCCATTCTTTTTAGCAAACGCCTCCTATTATTGAAACTATGAATGGGATCAAGCCGATTTTCAAAAGCCTACTGATATGCTAGAATTTTTTTCTTGAAGGGGCTGGATGCTTAAAGAACCACCCCTTGGATTTTGATGGTAGCAAAAACAACCAGTGCAATTTTTCTCAAACTTGCATGGATGACACCATGGCCCCAAACAGTAGTTATAGTTATGGTAAAACATTGAATTGAAATTGACCGAATTAATTTCTTATGTCCTGCTTCAAACCCAAAAATGAAGGGTAAATTGGGAGCTTTGCATTTTTAGACATTCCACAATAATTGCCATGACAAACTTCTCTCAAGAAAGTGAAACAAATTGTTTAACATTTTCTTTAGAAACTGCATTATTAAAACTTCATATTCTGCCATTTTTGGCCCAAAGGTCTGACCTTATTATAGAGTAAAATTACTCTGCTGTGACAACTGATCTACTGATTATCAAGGTTTAGGGATTTATTTCATAGTAAAGGTACCTGAGGACTATTGGACTGTACCACTTTGGCTTATGTCATGATTGACTTGGCTGAATAAATCCAGGAGAGAATTTTGAGGCAAAACTGACAAACCAATGATGTTTTGAGCACAATTTCTGGCTCTTTCCCAAGTGGGAAATTAAAAAAAAACCCACACAACTTGCTTTTCAATCAAAGAGGCCATGGTTGCGTACCATAATGCTCATTTGATAGATATTCATATATATTGAAATTAAACTCTGTATAGGTGACTTATATTGGTAAATAAGGGCTCTGCAACTTACACAGTAGGAATGGTCTAAATAAAATCACGTTGTTGTGATGCTGCCCGACGTCAATGATGTTGGCGCAGGACAGAACGGAAATGCTAAAGGTGACTGAAATGCTATGATAAACATTATATTCATTGGCTGTTGTAATTCATTTCAGTTGGTGGTCATGAAGCAAATGTGATCAGGTATGATGTTTCCACTCAACCTGTTTCCATTCATTTACCTGTGAGTCGCTTGTTAACTGGTTTACACCTTTGCCTGGAAAAGTTTGGTATGACATTCTTCAGTCCAGAAATGAATCAAGTAAGTGCATTAGTTCATAATTCAGAATATAAAAAAGTATTGTTGATGTGATAGTGAGCTTTGTTTTTCATGATTAGCATGATAAAGAGGATCATACACTAACAGTTTTTTCATTGGTCTTAAAACAAGGGGCACAATTTACAGCTTTTTTGCAGGCACTACGGAGTAGCTCTGTGGCTAATTTGCCTCAGAGGTGTTCTATTGTCCTAATTAACCAGATGTAAAATAAAATATTTTATGATGATTCCCATTCAGCACACTTTTTGTTAGTTTAAGTTGTGAGGCACGCATTCCTCATAAAAGCGGCTGTTGGAAGTTGGAAGGCCTACCTGAATGAAGACATTACAGCCAGATCCCATTAGGGAAGGCCAAAAAGCAAACCTCAGGTTGCAAAGGAAAATGCATTGATGCCTTGAGGTTCACTTTTCTCTTTGAGTTGCCCGATGATGTTGGTATTAGGGTAATCGGGTGTAATCACAGATAGTCTAATTGCCTCTGGCATATCTGGCTGACTGCTTGCCACAGCAGGTGTTACCTGTATATAAGCTGACAAGATGTTGAGTTTAGTAATGGTCAACGGTGTAACTTTTATGTGTTTGCTTGTGGTTATGTTGGCTGAACTTTTGAAACGACTTTTAACCCCTCATAACCATTCTCCTTAGGGGTCAAGCCATGCTGCTGCTTAGCATGTGGTGTTGTTAAAGGGAATATCTCGTAGCAGCGATAATAAACAAGATTTAAATTTTTGGTTTTTGCGGGCTACTTTAAAAACGAAAATTAACTTAGCCACAGCATTTTCTTCTTCTATATGTGTCTATGGGAGGGGGCGTCTACACTTAGCTTTAATGTTTTGACATTGCTCAGGTTCCGTACACTTGCGTATGGGCGGAGGCTACAGAAACAGTACCCCTGGAAGTTTATGGCTTTCAGGGGGATTAGAGATAAAGATATATAAAATAATCATTTGTTCCCCGGACATTCAACTTTTGGAACGTCAGTTCCCGTCAGAAATTTTAGGGAAATCCCAAGGGTGTCTATAACAGTTCATGCCTTTGCGTCATCACTATATCGGGCTCCACAAACCCATGACAGATTCCATGCTATATTCCTGTTCCATTTCAGTTTCAAGCACACTGTGACGAAGCGTGTGCCATAAAATATTCAAATATCCCAGTACATTTATCCTGTGATAGAGTGGTCTAGTCTATTAAAGAGCCAATATTACAGCCTTACCTCTATCTCGACCTAACTTAAAAATAGTACACATCGCTACGGCCTATATAATGTATGCTATTGCGTGGCCTACTTACTGACACTGGCCTACTTATGGTCAGTCTGGGGTGAAATCCCAAGGTGTATTGTAACAGTGACAAACAGGAATATTGCTTCAAATCTGCCAAGGGTTTGTGGAGTGACTTAGACATGAAAATGTGACTCCTGAGGGTTGAAAGTGGGTAGAAGGCCAGGGGTAGGGGTAGACGGGAGTTATAACTCTGGCCTTATGATAGTCATCCTCGGTCATCTTGAAGTCACTATTACTATCAGGTTTTCAGTTCTTTCATGACAGACTCCTTCATGAATATGATGATGAATACTTGTTTCATCATCTCTGTATCAGCTTACAATATTTGAACGAAATTTCATGGACATCAGATAGAAACCAATGCAGAAGCATACATTGCTTCTCCGCATCAAAATCATTGAAGATATACAGCAACTGTTCCTTGACCAATCCATGACTCATCATTATATAACATTATATAACAATTCATGGCAGGAATTCAGCAACACATAAGCTGCGCTTACACCACAAAATATTGGTGGACCAATTGCACTTACACCACCACATTGCCGCGACAGATTGGTTCGGCAATCCATTGCCGATACAAATTGCCGAGCGAATTTGTCCCACCAAGCTTGATGGTCCAAATTCGCCCGGCTTGTTAAAAGCTCGGCTTTGTCGTGGTGTACGCGCAAATGGATCGGCAATTAGCTAGTTAGATGGTTCGGCTCCAGGCGGCGCTTTTGAAATGGCGCTTTCTGCCAAGGCTTTCTGCGTTCTGCTTATTGTTTGCGCGCCATCTGTAGCCGGATTTTATAACTAGCTGCAGCGCTGGCGTAAGCACTTGGTGGATTTTCGATGGTGCGGCATTGGTTCCCGAACCAAGATTGGTGGTCCATTTTCAGGTGGTGTAAGTGCGGCTATTGAGTGCATTCGATCTAATCCACTAATCCACATACCCATATTGCACCAAGTGTAATGAACCCAGTAAGACAGGTAAACCTAACACAGCAGGTGGTGTCTGTAGTGCAATAGCAGATGTCTAGGAGGAAGGCCTTGGAGTGCAATCAATCAGCTTATCTGACCTATTATAAACATCCAGCTGAGAGGCATTCCACCTATTTTGCTCATCTTTCGCTAAAGGGTCTGGCTGTCATGAGTGGAAACCTAAAAAGTGTGATATCTCTCTTGTGAGACTCGTTTTCGAAAAAATTTTATGGTGGATTCTCCTAACAAGGATACACCACATGTCATATGGGTTTTTGATTTGACCAAATTTTCAAGGTCTCGGAGGTCAAATGGCCTAAATTGGCCATTTGAGTGGAACCATCCCAAATTTGGCTCACCGTAGTCTATACAACACCTGTCGAGGACAAAGCTCAACGCTCGACACTGGTGGTTTTATTGAGTGATAAAAATTGAACAAACTTCAGGTTTTCACCAACATGGCGGGATCGTCTTTAATTATGAAATAAGGGCACCTTCACAAGAATCACAGAAGAGCACTATATGATTAGTAAGAACAAAGAATACCAGATGGTGACAGCATACGTTAACCCACTGCTATACTATACTACATGTACTAGTAATCCTCAACACTCCCCACCTTGGAGAGAGGTATCACTCCAACTTATATTACTAGAGACCTTATAACAACAGCTGTGCCACATTTCTGACAAATTAAACACCTTGATTTAAGAATCATATACATGTACATAGATGTGAAACATAATATTCCAAAATTACACAGTAAATCAAGCAACATCTTCAAAAGAAAATCAAATCAGGAGTTCAAATGACTCAACTCTTACATAGCAACAGACGTTCCAAATAACCAGGAACCCAACAAGTAGAAATGTCCTTGCTTTAAACTTGTCTGTACACAATGAAATTGAAAGACACTCAATTCAAGGAAACATAACTTACTATGCTCATCTTGTCTCCAACTCAACCAAGTCATTCAAGCTTTTTACCTTTCACTTACTTACACAAAGTAACTATTCACTAATGCAATGAGAGACAAATTCAATAATGCTGATAATTACCAACCAAGACAAGAATTAACAGATTAAACAACATACAATATTCACACTGTAACTAAACTTATGCAAACCTAAACACAAGTAGAGTCAGCAACATGATCAAAATTATCAAATACTATATAGTTTCTCTTTTTAACCCACAAACAAGCAACCTTATTTACAAATACATGTAGTTACCATGAACACATGTGTATCCAAACTGAAAAGAACACACTTATATCTTATGAAAATCTTGATTTTAACACTTTTCCTACTAAATTGGGAGAGCAACAACATCAAACTACAAGTAGTAAACACAGTAACCAGAAAATGGACTCCAAAAATACAAGGTCTCATGTACCTATTGTCCAGAAATTAGCTCTTATGAAATTAAACCTTATGTGTCAGAGTCCGTTTAACAAGAGCAAACAACTCAGTCAGAAAACTCACTATATGTATGAGTTTGTGGTAAATCACAAATCCAACCTTTTAACTGGTTTGATTGGTCTACCATGGCTAGAGGTTTTAACAACACCAGGGTCCACACTGGGTACCTCTTTGGAGTCAAAACAACAGGGCCAACCTCCAACTTGCATCTAGCCTCAAATCCCCTGGCTACAGGGGGCAAATTGCGTAAATAATCGTCACTCCACAGCTTCCAAAAAGAGTCCAACTTAGCCTGGCGTACAGCTTCCCGAGCACCAAGATCCTTAGCCACAACCACCTGAGGACTATTGAGAGAATCCTTAGCAATCTCAACCTGGAATCTAGCAGGCCTACCAATTAGGAAGTGCGGTGGAGTAAGGGGGGTCAGAGAATCTAGACAATCACCTTTGAATCTGAGAGGACGAGAGGTTACGAAGGCCTCCACTTCATGCAAAGTCGTCTCCAGCTCAGAACATGTCAGTGACTTGCGACCAAGTGTCTTCCTCAGAGACAGTTTCACAGAGCCAACTAGCCGTTCCCACCAGCCCCCAGCCCCCCCACCAGGGACTGCGTGGAGCAATGTAACTCCACTTCGGGCAATGGGGCCCAAAGTAGTGCTGTAACAGAGTGTGTTAGCGCCTACAAAAGTCTGAGCATTGTCAGAATGTAACTGAGTGGGTAAATCTCGACGCGCTTCAAATCTCTGTATTGCAAGAACACAGTCGGGGAGATTTAATGAATCCGTTAGCTCCAAATGGACTGCTCTGACCACTGCACATGTAAACAGCAAGATATAGAATTTCTTACCAGGGACATCTATGCAGAACAAGGGTCCACCATGATCCAATCCTGTGATTGAAAAACAGGGGGCCGACTTGACTCGAAATCCTGGGAGGGGTGCCATGGTTTGATTACAAGCCTTAGCCTCGACGACTCTACAGAAGACTCATGTCCGACATACCCGTTTTGCCATCTGTTGAGCACCAACAATCCACTACTTTGATCGCAAAGGGGAAAGCTTGGTTGTGACACCATCATGCTTCATGTAAAAATGCTGGAAAGTAACTAGCTTCAGAGACACATGCCCCTTGGGCAAAATGACAGGGTGCATACTTTCATAGCCAAGATCCGAAAATTGGAGCCTCCCCTTCATTCTCAACAGTCCATCTTTTTCAACAAAGGGGTCAAGACTTCCAAGAGGGGAACCTTTTGGTAGGGATTTACCCTCCTTCAAACAAGCAATGTCACTATGATAGGATGCGCTTTGAACCTGTCTGAGCAAGACATCCTGAGCCTTGGACATTTCCTCTTCAGACAAAACTCCAAATTTTCTGTCACCGGCAGCGACTCTGAGGTTGTGATAGAACCTCAAAACTAGTCCAACAATGTTGTGCATCTTCTGGTAAGTGCCCCAATGCTCAAAATCAAAGATCTGGACTGGCTCCGATGGCTGTTTTACCACTAAGATAGACTCTGCTAAACATTGAGTCTCAACCAAATCTGTCTCTGTGACAGCCTCAGCATCTATCGGACCGACACCTGGGTCGTTACAGCTAAACCTCGTATCACATTCTTCGCTTCTCCCTCCAGCTAGGACTGCAGGTAGGAGAACTTGCTTATCTGCGGGATCTTGTCATTGAGATCAACAAGTGCCTCGAACTGATCCCAAAAACTCTGCCACTCAGTTATTGTACCACTAAATGTAGGCAATTGGAGTTTTGGAAGACGAACACTTCTGGAATTACCACTGTGACTACTGCCGTGGCTGCTGCAGTTTTTCGCTAAAATCATCATCCTTCGACTTCTCGTTCAATTTCCTCGCAATCTCGTCCAACAGCACCATTGCCTCTTGTCGGGCGTTATTTGCATTGCATATGAAATTGAACGCCTCATCTATATCTTTCTCCAACTGATCAGCAGTCAAAGTCAACTCAACTTCAGCCTGCACCTTCTCAAGTGAAAGCAAATGCCTCTCGAAGTCATTTACAGCAGCCTCTAATGCCACCTTGTTGGCTGCGCCCACTGCAAATGGTAGACGTGCATCTTTGCATGCTTGCCGTAGTGCTTTAGTAGCACGTGTTAGCCACCCTCGGTATCCGGCTCTCGCCTTCGCCCAATCTTTGCCACTGTCCATGTTTCTCTTAGAATCAGGGTTATCTAACCTGTTTATCTGATTCTACAGTTCCTGTAGTCCCGGGTTTTGGCACCAAAATGTCGAGGACCAAAGCTCAACGCTCGACACTGGTGGTTTTATTGAGCGATAAAAATTGAACAAACTTCAGGTTTTCACCAACATGGCGGGATCGTCTTTAATTATAAAATAAAAGCACCTTAACAAGAATCACAGAAGAGCACTTGATGATTAACAAGAACAAAGAACACCAGATGGCGATAGCATACGTTAACCCACTACTATACTATACTACATGTACTAGTAATCCTCAACAACACCGCTGTGTCGTCCATTGCTGTCATCTGTATCCTGTGGCAAGTTTTCACCACAAGAGCTATGAACTTGAAACTTTGTACACAGGACCTGATTCTTGACTTTTTTATTTCAGAGTGAACTCAGTCCTGTCGATTTGATTGAACCACCCCTCCGTACCTTGGTGATGATTGCCCAGACCCAGGCGGGCATGTGGAGGCGAAATGGATACTCACTGCTGAATCAGGTAATAATCCATATTGGCTCACCGTAGGGGAGTCTATACAATATACCACTGTGTCCGTTGTCTGTATCCTGTTTGAAAAACAGTGGCACATTTCTTAATCGCTAAAACTATGAACTTTATACTTTGTACACAGTCACAGGTACACAAAAAATTACTGTCTTGTTGATTAGTGACTTGTTTTTTAATATTATTTGTATAGTAGGTACTCCCAAGCAAGGATACATCACATGTCATATCGATTTTGATTTGACATATAATATACGTGTAGCATGGTTCTTAACCATAATGTCTTTCTTACCACCAAATATCTATATGGTGAAAACAATGGCCCCTGGCCTTTTCATTTAATTAGTCACCCTACCTGTAGTTTTCTCGCGAATGTCATCTGTTATTGACGCAACCTGGTCTGGTCAATGCCGGTCATCACAGTCATGACGAGATAGAAACCAGCGAGACGCTTGATAAGGAGCCGAAATGAACAGGCGCTTCACCTCCTGAAGAAAATTAATACACAACCCAATGAAATCTGAACTACGACATGATGATCATAAGGAGACTGACCGCAGTTCAGTCTGTGATTGGCCAGTTCGTCATCGTGTCGTACTCTAAATGGTAGTGTTATGGACCAACCAGGTACCAATTAGAATAGGGTGTGATGCGATACAGACTTGTGGACCTCGCTGTACATTTCCGCGCTAAGCAATGCAATGACATGTCCTCGAGTGCATTCCGTCTGTTTTTTGGTTTGGACAGCGTGAATATGCTTACGAAATGGTGGCAATAATGTATTGTTGAATCAGGAAATATCGTTTAAATCACATACTACAGCAATAGAGGTGAGACATGAACAATTGAATAAAAAATCAGATATTTATTTATTCAATAATAAACTAAATGGTTTTGTGAATGTGCCTCCAGTATTTGATAACAAAATTAATTTATTCAATAGCTTATCGAGTGGTGTCTGTCCTTCCATCCATACATCCATCCATACATCCATCCGTAGACAAATCAGGCATTTTGCAACCGTAAGACCAAGGCACTTCAATTTTGCCGTCATGAAGAACACCTCAAGATATGCTACTGACAGAAAATTCAGCGTGATATTCAGCTCAGAAGGAGGAAAAATTATGGAAAGAAATATTGTCGCTGTTGCAGCAGATAGCAGCTTGAAATATAGTTGAAGAGGTCTGCTCTGATATTGTGGTTTCATTATAAAATAGATTAGTTTCGATTCATGTCACCAGCTGGCGGTATTGGGCAAAATGTGAGTTGGCGCATTTTTAGCTGTGTGTGAATTTCGCAGTTCGAGGCAATTACTAAGGCATCCCTTAGCAACTGAGCAACGTTGATCATTACCCTGTTTCTGCGTAGGGTGTGGCCAGAAACATTACATTTCAGAGTTTACGACCTAGGTTCAGGACCTACGCCGATTATCATACCTGGGGTCCAGGTGCGCTTTGCAGCATCCTGATAAAAGATCGTCTGGTGCATACAGAGTTCTGGTAAATCCTTTGAGTGTTGATCGTACCACGTGGTGGTTTTGTCTTGTGCTATGAGTCTCTTTTCAATCTCAGCATCAGTAGCTGACGACTGAACACATGTGGGCAGGTTACCTCCAATCTTGCGGTTAAACAAGAGTTGGGCTGGCGATGGGAGATTATGGCCCAAAGGCGTGCTGCGATGTGCCAACAGCGCAGATTGCAGGTCCTTAGTCTTTTTCATCATACTTTTCGCGATTTTCACCTGACTTTCAATAAATCCGTGTGATTTAGAGTACCTGGGCGAGCTGGTCACATGGCTAATTGAGAACTTTCTAACCATGTTTTATTACGCGCACTCAATAAACTGTCCACCATTATCTGAGATTATTTGAGTCGGGATACCGAAAGTTGCTAGAATTTTCTCGGTAATATCCGCTGTCGCCTTGCTCGATGTATCCCGCATTTGTTCTACAAATGGGAACATTGAGTAGTAATCCGGGATGACCAAATAGTTTTTACTTTCATATTCAAAGTAATCCGTGCCTAGTGTATGCCAAGGAATGTTCGGAATGTCTGGCATGATTGGTTGTAACGGTTCCTTGGTTTGTGACGGCTGGTGAGTTTGACATTGCTCACAATGTTTGACAAGCGTCTCAATATCGCGTTTGATGCCCGGCCAAAATAGACTATTTCTGGCGCGTTGCTGGCATTTCGTGATGCCTTGGTGTGCTTGGTGAATCTTTCCCAAATATTCAACTCTGAGCGATTCGGGTATGACAATCTGCATTCCTTTGATAATTAGTCCATTATCCAATGATAGTTGGTCTCTAAATGACCGAAATTGCGAAAGATTGCGTGGCATGTCATGGTTTGATTCGGGAAAGCCATTTGCGATCATTTTCTTTAATCGCGCTAACTGCTCATCTTTCTCCGTTTCCTCCCGAAGTTGCGTAATCTTTTGGCCACTGAACTGCACATGGCAAACTTTCACGTTCAAGTCTATTTCGGAATCTACACTCGTTTTAGGCAAACGGGACAAACTGTCCAGAAGTGTCATTTGTGGTCCTGGCACGTATTTAATGGTGTAGTCATAGTTCTGCAGTCTTAGTAGCATTTGCTGAAGACGTGCCGGTGCGGCCATTAGATTTTTCTTTGATATCATCTCTAAAGGTCGGTGATCGGATTCGATTAGAAATAATTTTCCATACACGTATGTATGAAAGCAATCAGCCCCAAAACGCTAAAAGTTCACGTTCAATGTTCGCATACCTGCTCTCGGCCGGAGAGAGGCTTTTCGATGCGTACGCAATAGGTCTGTTATTCTGCATCAATGCGGCTCCTAATGATTTCTGGCTAGCGTCCACCTGTATCACTGTATCAAGTTTCAGATCAAAATAGTATAGCGTTGTGGCTGTACAAATATGGTCCTTGATAGCCTTGAATGCAGTCTGATGCTTGGGATGCCATTGAAAATCCACCTCTGTCTGAAGTAGAGTCCTTAAAGGTGAAGTCAACTCGCTAAGTTTTTGGATGAATGGTGATAGATATGTAACCATTCCTAAGAATGATTGGAGTTCTTTCACACTGCCTGGTGGTGCGATATCACGTATGGCTGTGACCTTCTGGGGATCAGGTCGGACACCATCACGGCTATATACATTCCCAAAAAAGACGATCTCAGGCTTCAGAATGTCCGATTTCTCAAAATTGAAGACAAGATTGTGTTCACGAGCACGTTCCATAAGTTTGCGAAGATTGCAGTCATGGTTTTCAGATGCTTGCTCAATGGTGTCTCCATCACCGTACACGGTAATGTCATCATGGATGGAGACGACACCTTCGAGCCCGTCTAGCACGTGTTGATGGTGGCATTGAAGAGATCTCCCGAAACCTTTGTGCCGAATGGCAGGCGACAAAAGCAAAATCGTCCGAATGGACTATTGAATATCGTCAACAATTGACTCTCCTCATCGAGTTCTAGAGCCCAATATCCTGCTCAAGCATCAAGTTTAGAGAAAACTTTCGCGTTTCGGAAGCGATGGGTTAATTCCTCGACATTAGGAATGTGTGTCTGACCCAGTCTGTAGGTTGTGTAACCGATACGATTACATCAAGCTCATTCATTCGATGCAGTTCAGCTTTAATCCTATCATGTAGCTGTATGGGCGCTTTGCGGGGCGCGTGTTGTACAGGCTTAGCATCTGGTTTCAGAGTCAGTTTATATTTACCTGGTAAATGACCTATGCCCTCGAATCGGTCGGGGTATAGATTTTTCAATTGCTCAGCTGATCGAATGATATCCTTGGCCAAACTGGCGGTATTCTCGACTAATCCCATATCAATGCTTGTTTGGAGTCCAAAAATCACTGATCCTGGCGTTTGCACGACATAGAATGTGGATGTAAACCATGCTCCATTGCGATATTTGGATTCGATTCTTAATTTCCCATACTGATTGATCTCAGTCCCGTTATATGCAGTCAGTTTTATATCCGTGGGCTTCAGGCCGACTGGCAAGCCTTTCGTATCCAACCTGTCCGGAAACATTTTTTGAAAAGTGCGAATTGGCAAAACGTTGCCCTGAGTGCCGGTATCAACTTTCCTGCGCAAATTCGCATGTTTCTTTTTGTGCTTTATGAGCAACGTCGCGTAAGCTTCGGTTCTATGCTTGTCTAACGCTGGCGTATTAACAGCATCCATAATCCTGCGCATGCGTGGTCCTCCGTAGACATTTCGTACACTTTCTGATGTTGGCTATCGTTGTACGATCGCCCCCTGCCGCGTCCTCGGTGGTGCGATTTTCCCCGGCCTCCTCTGGCTCGTGGTCGTCCTCGAGATGAAGCGTCGAATCGGTTATTCTGGTCACGGCTCTGAGAAACTTTGCCCCAGTGGCCCGTTTTTCCACAGTGGTTTCACTCTTGGTCACGTGCTGGGCGGAGATCCCTCGGGTGAGTAGGCTGCGTCCCGCAAAACATACAAGTGTCCTTCCCACGCTGTGCTGATTTTCCTCGATCCTGATAACGGTTCCTAGATCTAGAACTTGAACTCCGCTTCTGTACTTCCTCGATTGTTTTATTGAACGATTGCATTTGCGTTGACGTGGCCTCGTACGTCCGTGCGACGTCCATGGCGTTATCTAGCGTTATCTTCGTTGGGTCTTGGTTGAGGAGCTTACGTCGGACGCTTTCGTGCGCGGTCCCATTAATGGTTTGATCGACTAACGTATCCTCGAGATGGGTATTATCCGCGAAGCGACATTTTTGTGCTTGTACCTTTAATTTGGTAATAAACGAATCAACGGATTCTGACGGTCCTTGCGTTATTTCCTGCAGTAGGAATCTGGCCAACCGGAAGTTAGATTTTGGTTCGAAATAGTTCAGAAATGAGTCCCTGACACGTTGCAGATCCTCCTTGTCCTCAGGTCGATCAAATTTGAGATTATCTAAAATCTCTATGCCCTGTAGGCCCATCCATAAAAGAATGTAATTTACGACCTCCTTCGGTGACTTCGTTGAGTGCGATGGGGTAGATTACAATAAGGTCTGAACGTTTTGAAATGTTTTGCGAGATCCGTTGCATCCCATTCGAACTGGTTTAACACCCGACATATCGTTCCCAGCGACTACGTACGTGGTGGTGGCAGCTGCAATAGTGGCTTGCGCTACTGCTGGCTCAGCATCAGGCGGTGCCATCTTGGATGTTGACAATGTAGGTCAATGTACACACTGTGTATCGGAATCAAAAAGTCACTTGAATAGTTGAAAAACACTGTTTTTCTTGAGAAAAAGAGTCATAAAGTTACTTATCGTTTTAGCTACATGAGCTACAAGGAGATCCTGTGTCCTTTTATGCGTTTAACATGTCTCTCTGCGTTGTTTTACTTTTCGCGCCACTGGCTGATACACCCCTTCCTTTGTTCTCTACGTTCCTCCATCCACGTTGTTGAATGAAAGTCTTATTCCTCCTTTTCACACGAATGACGGTGAAATAATTCGGCAATAAGTTCGTTTCACAAATCTGACACCATGTTGTATTGTCCACGTAGCTTTGAAGGGGGGTAAATAATAACGACTGATGTACAAATCACTACTTTGTATTTGAACTAAACTTCATAAGAGGTTCACATCATCGGACATACTAGCAGACTGAAGACACCACGCTACCTGTAAGTTCCGGTAGATGGCATATCTATATCATGGTAGAAAAGTCCCTGATGTAAAGGTCAAGATGGCAATTACTGCATGGCTTTCCTGGCTTAGGCTGGACCATGTTCACTGGACTAGTTTGTCACAACCAACCTACACTTCAAAGGAATTCATGTAAAGGTCCAGGCTGTTTCTGGTTCCGACCATGCATCCACTGGGCAGGTTTGTCTCAACCTGCACTTCAAATGATTCGGTTTTAAAGTCCAGACTGCCTTTACTGCTTGCCCCAACGTTGTGACCATGCATCTACTTGGCTGGTTTTTCACAACCAATCTGAATTTGCTGTAGTCGGGCCAGAAAATGTGCCAGGATACCAATATTTTGAACTCTTGTTTCGATAGGATTATAGGTATTCAAAGCAGAAAGACTAAACATCCTGTAATTGGCAGATTTTAAGCTGGAAATTGTCGTCTGGTCAAAACTGGCAAAACGGCCTCGATCCTACCTGTCTTTGTAATGTACTGAACGTGCTACACATAAGGTATCGCCCTAAGGCATTGCAGCCGAGGCTGATAAAGGGATGGCCATTTTGCGAATGTATATAGAGTGTGTACGTTTACTACAAAACATAGTTCTAATCTAAATTTTTCATAACGAGCAGTTAGAAAGTGGTATTTCCCAACATGTCGTTTTGTGGGGTTATTTTGTCTAATTATATCCGCAATTTCGGAGAAAGTTCGGATATATTGTTTTTATCAGGATTGTCCGTCCGACCGTCTGGTCGTATGTATGTCACACTCTTGTGACACTCGGGTGCATATCAAGGCCAAGTTCGATAATGGCTGATTTCGCACTCAAGATGGCCGACTGGCGGCCATTTTGTTGTAAAACTTCCAAATCCATTGTGACCTCTCTACATTCTAAACGAGTTTGCCTAGACATTTCATATTTGTTGTCCACCTGTATCGGGTGAATATCAAGGCCAAGTTCGATAATGGCTGATTTTGCACTCAAGATGGCCGACTGGCGGCCATTTTGTTGTAAAACTTCCAAATCCCTTGTGACCTCTCTACATTCTGAACGAGTTCACCTGGACATTTCATATTTGGTGTGCACATGTATGGGGTGAATATCAAGGCAAAGTTTGATAATGGCTGATTTCAAAGGATAGCTTCCATCATGTCTCGACTTGACGCCTGTGAGGCAGCTGGTGATTGTTTCGAGGGTGTCCTGAATGAACATCAGGAGCAGCAACGCACACTAAAAGCGGAGTGTCACAAACTTTGGACCGAACTCGATAACACGCAACGAGAACTAATGGCTGTTAGGACAATAGTGGATACACTGACAAAAGAAAACAACAATCTTCAAAGCAAGTGCGAAACATTTAATAAACTACCCGGTGAATTGAATGAAGTGAAGCTTGGTTCGAGATCAATAAAGGATAACTGCGACTCCGGTGTCTCTAAGCACAGAAGTGATGTGAAACAATTTAGGGTTGACTTAAAAGATATCGAAGCAGCCCATGAAATAGTGACCAAAGATGTCATTGAGTTGAACAAAACTGTAGACGCGGTCCCAAAATTGGAAAAAGAGTTAGCTGCCCTTAGGACGAGGGTCAGTGGTGTGGAGCGGGAGGTCAGGCTCTCTCGGCAACCTAACGCAGTGGCGGCGCACATCACGGAGAAGCCGAAATCTACAAAGGGACATCGATATCACAAGGAAAGCGACCTACCTGAAATCCTCAGCCGGATGGAGAGTAAACAATCAAGGATGATAAACGATGGTTCATCGAAACGCCAAAACGCTGGCGGTGACGCAGATGGCCAAACCCAACCTGAGAAAACTACAGGAGTGCCAGGAAAGGTGGTGAACATGAAGGGGCGACAACAACCCGACCGGACTGATCCGAAGGGATCAGACATTTATTCTGTCCAACCACACGTCGAAAGTCACACGATCGAGACAGTGTGCTTCAGCGACCAGTGCATTGTTAAAAAGAAGTCGAACCCGGAAAGTTATGAAAGAATTGCACTGGCAACTGCACTGGCAACTGGTGGTGGTGCAAGGGATAGCTCACCATCGCGAACACAAAAACAGGACAATATCTTCGAAGCTGCTCGGTCGCGCAAACCGTGGGTGAAAAGGGCGGTGATATACCTTGGGCGCATATCCCTTAACAGCTCCGCGCAGTCAATCGGTGATTACGTCTCAGAGCTTGGTGCGGAGAATGCTAGGGTATTTCTCTTACGTAGTAGAATTAAAGATTCTCAGGCTGCTAAAGTAATAATCAATCGCTCAAAGATTGGCTTCTTGATGAAAACTTGTGGCCAAATGGTATAATCTGTCGCGAATGGGAAGACTGAATGTGTAACATGAACTAAATATGGTTAATTCCACAAACACTGCATTATCTGTTGCATGCTGGAATGCAAGAGGAATCTTGTACGGCGCAAAATATGCGGACAAGTTGTTATCTTCTCACAATCCGGACATTCTAGGTCTGTGTGAACACTGGCTCTACCTGGACCGTTCCTCTTTTTTGGATACAATGAACTCAAAATATGCTGCGCACGTCATTTGTGACGTAGATCTCTTTCAGACTGACCGTGTAAGGAGAGGGAAAGGTGGAGTTGCCCTCCTTTGGAAAAAGTCGTTGTCACCGTTCATTCGGCCACTTATCTTGGATCGTGACAGAGTTGTGGGTATCAGTGTGTGTTTAGATAACTGCAGAACACTCTTTGTCATTATGGTGTATCTTCCAAGCACAAACTATAGCAATGTACATTTCCTGGAACACAGGATTACTTATCACAACTCAACGCATTTTTAAGTCCATCAGGCGATGTACTCATAATGGGGGACTTTAATGCAGAGTGCTCAATGAAAAGAGGTGTACCATTAAAAGCTGTTAACAAACGCATGCGGGCAATGGACACTTTTCTCCGCGAAAATGGACTTCTGTCTGGTTCGGCTGACGCCCGCTGTGAGGGGCCGTGTTTCACGTTTGATCCCTTTGAGGGTGCAAGTAAGACCCTTATAGATCACGTGTGCGCAAGTGCTATGATGATAGACTCTGCGACTAATATGGAAGTGGTGGATGACCATATCGACAATACATCCGACCATCTCCCAGTTTATGTTGCTCTGCAGTTAACTCAATATGACGGAACTTACATAAATATGGATAATGTACAGCAATTTACTCCGCAGGCATAGTACCAGTGGCAACACACGGTATCAGAACGTTTTGAATGCATCATTCGATATCGAGAGCTAGTCGCCGCCTCACTACCCGCTATCGATTCACAAAGAAACTATACCAAAGATGAAATAGACCTAATCTATGATTCTCTAGTTCAGACTTGGAAAGTGCGGCTGAAATGACTCTGCCCAAAAGCAAGGAAATCGTGCAAAACGGACTGGAAAAACTCTCTCAAACCTTTGTATGAACGTATGAGACAGGCTAGGAAAGTATGGATTATGGCAGGAAAACCCAGAAATGTAGATAATCCTGACCGTAAACTTTATAAGGAACGGAAGTCGGAGTTTAGGCGCAAACTGCATAATGAGGACATGCTTGCAGAATCTCGGTTTTATGAGGAACTAGACAAAAATGCCGAGGCAGATCGAAATAAATTTTGGCGACTTCTTAAGGCCCGCGGTAACAGAACTGAAAAACAACCCCAAATGCGATTCAATGGGAAAACTATTTATGAACCTAAAGAAATCGCGGTAAAGTGGTCTGAATTCTTTGCTAAATTGTGCAGTCCGAAATACAATAATCGGTATGACGATCAGTTTAAACGTAAAGTTGAGGAGGAGATAAAGGAAATGGAATTGGCCTCATGTGAAAATAATGATGATATTCTTGATTCGCCATTTTCTTTGGAGGAAGTGTCTTTCTGCGTTCGGGAATTGAAACACGGTAAATCTGGTGGCCTTGACGGCCTGGTAAATGAGCACATCAAACATGGTGGACGTATTTTGTATCAGACACAAACGGACTTTTTCTGTGTCGTGATGAGGTGCGAACATTTTCCGCGACAGGCTAAATGTGGCGTGGTGCATACCCTACACAAAGGGAAGGGTAAAGACCGATGTGACCCCAACAGTTACCGACCGGTTACTCTACTGCCTGTCATTTACAAGCTCTTAGAAAGGGTAGTGTTAAAACGGATTCAAATGTGGACCTGCGAAAACAATGTAGTCTTTCCGAACCCCCAGCAGAGTGGGTATCAGCGTAACAGAAGCTGCGTCTCATCCTCCCTGGTCTTACAAGAAACCATCCGACACAATCTCGAAAAGCATTCCAAGGTATATGTGTGTTTTCTTGACACTTCACGCGCCTTTGACACTGTCTGGTATGATGGTTTATTTCATAAACTGTTTAACTTTGGAGTGAACGGCAAATTGTGGAGATTAATAAGATGCTTCTATACGGACATGATTTGGTTCGATAATGGCTGATTTCACTCAAGATGGCCGACTGTCGGCCATTTTGTTGTAAAACTTGCAAATGCCTTGTGACCTCTCGACATTCTGAACGAGTTCGCCTAGACATTTCATATTTGGTGTGCACGTGTATCGGGCGAATATCAAGGCCAAGTTATATAATGGCTGATTTCGCACTCAAGACGGCTGACTGTCGGCCATTTTGTTGTAAAACTTGGAAATGCTTTGTGACCTCTCTACATGATGAACGAGTTCACCTGGACATTTCATATTTGGTGTGCATGTGTATTTGGTGAATATCAAGGCCAAGTTTGATAATGGCTGATTTCGCACTCAAGATGGCCGACTAGCGGCCTTGTTGTTGTAAAACTTAGAATTGCCTTGTGACCTCTCTACATTCTGAACGAGTTCACCTGGACATTTCATATTTAGTGTGCACGTGTATTTGGTGAATATCAAGGCGAAGTTAGATAATGGCTGATTTTGCACTCAAGATGGCCGTCTGGTGGCATTTTTGTTGTAAAACTTAGAATTGCCTTATGACCTCTCTACTTTCTGAACGAGTTCACCTAGACATTTCATATTTAATGTGCACATGTATTTGGTGAATATCAAGGCGAAGTTAGATAATGGCTGATTTTGCACTCAAGATGGCCGTCTGGCGGCATTTTTGTTGTAAAACTTAGAATTGCCTTATGACCTTTCTACATTCTGAAGGAGTTCACCTAGACATTTCATATTTGGTGTGCAGGTGTATGGGGTGAATATCAAGGTCAAGTTTATTAATGGCTGATTCGCATTGAGGATGGCCGACTTGCGGCCATTTAGTTGTAAAAGTTGGTAATGCCTTGTGACCTCTCTACATTCTGAACAAGTTCACCTGGACATTTTATAATTAGTGTGCATATGTATGGGATGAATATCAAGGTCAAGTTCGATAATGGCTGATTTTGCATTCAAGATGGCCAACTGGCGGCTTTTTGTTGTAAAACTTGGAAATATCTTGTGACCTCTCTACATTCTGAACGAGTTCACCTGGACATTTCTCGCTATAGAATTAGAATACCCAAAATAACACTAAAAGCCACTCCAATCATCAGCTTCCTTCTTTACTATTCTATTCAATCAATCAGTCAATCAATCAAGTTACATTTGTATCAAGGCGCCTTTCCGTGGTGGCACCACGCTCAAGGCGCCACCTCCCCATAGGCTCGTTCGAAGAGCAGAGTTTTTAATTGTCTTTTAAACGTTTTTTCCGGCTGGGATCTTAGTTCGATTGGAAGTTTATTCCTGAGGTACGGGCTGCACCTTGAAAAGCTGTGGTTAGATAATGGCTGATTTTGCACTCAAGATGGCCGTCTGGTGGCATTTTTGTTGTAAAACTTAGAATTGCCTTATGACCTCTCTACATTCTGAACGAGTTCACCTAGACATTTCATATTTAATGTGCACATGTATTTGGTGAATATCAAGGCGAAGTTAGATAATGGCTGATTTTGCACTCAAGATGGCCGTCTGGCGGCATTTTTGTTGTAAAACTTAGAATTGCCTTATGACCTTTCTACATTCTGAAGGAGTTCACCTAGACATTTCATATTTGGTGTGCAGGTGTATGGGGTGAATATCAAGGTCAGGTTTAATAATGGCTGATTCGCATTGAAGATGGCCGACTTGCGGCCATTTAGTTGTAAAAGTTGGTAATGCCTTGTGACCTCTCTACATTCTGAACAAGTTCACCTGGACATTTTATAATTGGTGTGCATATGTATGGGATGAATATCAAGGTCAAGTTCGTTAATGGCTGATTTTGCATTCAAGATGGCCAACTGGCGGCTTTTTGTTGTAATACTTGGAAATATCTTGTGACCTCTCTACATTCTGAACGAGTTCACCTGGACATTTCTCGCTATATAATTAGAATACCCAAAATAACACTAAAAGCCACTCCAATCATCAGCTTCCTTCTTTACTATTCTATTTAATCAATCAGTCAATCAATCAAGTTACATTTGTATCAAGGCGCCTTTCCGTGGTGGCACCACGCTCAAGGCGCCACCTCCCCATAGGCTCGTTCGAAGAGCAGAGTTTTTAATTGTCTTTTAAACGTTTTTTCCGGCTGGGATCTTAGTTCGATTGGAAGTTTATTCCTGAGGTACGGGCTGCACCTTGAAAAGCTGTGGTTACCGTGCCTCGATCTGGTACTTTTGACCTGAAGGGCCTTGGAGGTAACTGACCGAGTGTTCCCTTCTGTTTCCAGAAGGAGGTCACTGAGATACTCAGGTCCCACACCATTCAGTGATTTGTGGATAACACAGAGAATCTTAAACTCAATCCTAGCCTTGATTGGAAGCCAGTGTAGGTCCTTCAGTAAGGGCTTTACATGGTCAAATATCTTCCCGCGACATATCAACCTCGTTGCCATATTCTGAACCCGTTGCAATGGAGCAATAGTCTTATCCGGCAGACCGTATAAAATTCCATTGTTAGAATCAAGCCGTGATGTAACAAAGGCATTGACCAGTCTTTCAGCGCTGCGTTTGTCCAAGAACTTCCTTATGCGTCCGATCTTATAAAGGCTAGCGAAAGCAGCCTTGCATGTCATCTTGACCTGCATGGGCATACTCATGTCCCGTTCAAACCATGCCCCCAAATCCTTAACACAATTCAAACACTGGATCAAGACACCATCAATGGTTATCCCCGGTATAGAACCCAATCTCCTTGCGTTAACAAAGTTAACCATGTCTGTCTTTGGCGCGTTCAAGGCGAGCATGTTTCTTGAGAGCCACGTTTGAATATTTCCAATACCATTCTCAATGCTTGTAACCAATGCTGTACATTGGGACTCGTCACCACAGCGATAACACTACCATCTATAACATAACACTACCAGCAACCTGATTTCACCAAAGTGCGGATATACTAGCGTTTGCCAGCAAACGCGGTGCCTCTAGTTCTCATTGATATTGCAGATAAAAGACACGTAGAGAAACTCAGATTCATGCGCTCAGTTCATCTACATACAGTAGATGTTGTGACAGAAAACCAGGGTGAGTTTTCTCTGTATTTTCTCTTGATTTGCTAGGTACAGTTGGCCATGACAACTGTTATTTGAAAAGTCATAGTATAGAATAACTCCCGTAGCTTGTTTACATAGGTACCATTTTTTGGCTTTCTGTCAATTTATATTTGCTCAGGCATTAAGTCGAAGTCGAAGATCAAAACACACATGAACGCCATAGTACATTTATTACACAAAACGGTGTTGCAAAAAATTCTTCCGAATCATCGGAATGAAATAATCGTAATACTTCACAATTATCTTTTACACATTAACAACTACAACTACAGGAAAATGACTTTGAAATCCAGACAAAACTTTGTTATAAGAATAGCCTCATTGTATTTATAAACATCATCGACGTAATCAAAACAAACCCGAACGCTGGATGAACAAACATGGCGGACCGCTTCACAAAAAGTTGATGTTTTCTCATGTTTCTTGTCAAAATAACAATGATATTGTAGACCTTTGATAGTGACACTGGTCAGAGTACCCAAATAATTGCGATGAAGTAGTCTGCGGGAATTGCGAGGTATTTTCAACGAACAATAAAACTGCCATTCTCAGTCTATGCTGATATGCAAAACCGCGAGGAGCTGCATGAATGAACTTGGCCTACATTATTTACCATACATAACAGTTACATACCCGATACCGGTACATGAACAAATGCAATACACTGCAACATATGTACAGGGAAGTAAAGTATGCATTGCAAGCCATGTGTCCAAACTCTACCAAGGTGAACGTTTGTAAATAAGGGTGAACTTTTTCAAATTTAACTTTATTTGATCCCTCCCCCCCCCGCCAGTTCACTAGTTTTTCACATTAGTTTTGATCTTTTTTGTACATGTTTTACAGTACCACCAACATGAACAGCGAGCCATACATGGTTGTATATCCTCTCACGGTTTTCACATATCAGCACAGACTACTCATTGTTTTTGTAACATAATCGGGAAAGTTAAATATAAATATCTGATTTTGATGGTGTTTTTTTACAAAGTGCTATTTTTTTCTCATGTTTACAGGATGATGCAGTCTGTTATCTACGAGTCATTCTGGTGGTCTCCACTGGCAAAGTGATGTTGCTGTGCATGCTGTGGAACTGGTGACACGAAACCAATCAACCAGTCAGCCATGAGATTGACAGGATCGGGAAAGAAGACACTGTATCTTAGCTGATTTGTCCTTCACGTTTTGGTCTTGTTTTACTGCATTATACAAGTTGATTGAATAAAGAAGCCTTGAAATTGAATAGGCATATCTGAATTTTTATCTATCATGATATTAAAAAATAAAGCTTGCCTATTAAACCTAAACTCTTGAACATGCAACCTTTTACCCTTATACTACTGTCCCGCCCGACCCTGGGTCAAGAGAGATGGTAATGCCTCAGAAAATAAATTATCCACGGCGCAATTAGAGTTGTCGGCTTTGTTTAGTTTATATTCCAGTGTAAAGACGGCACTGCGTCTGATCATTTGATACCAGGAAAGCAAATTGTTTCTATATCAAAATTTCCCGCAACTTTCAACTGAAAGTTAAGCACCTTTTCAGAAGAGGTCAGGCAAGGGGTATGGTGATGTAGACGTCATCATGCCTCATGTCACAATCAAGTAAGAGACTGCATTGTCGCCTGAATGATATGAGACAAGAGGGTGATGTCACAATGAAGTAAGTGACCACATCGTAGCCTGATCGATATAAGAGAAGAGCATGATGTAAGATACGTTATCATGCTTGATGTCTCAATCAAGTGAGACTTCGTTGTAGCCTGATTGATAAAAGAGAAGCGGGTGATGCAAGAGGCGGCATTATACCTCATGTCACATCCAAGTAAGAGACCGCATTGTAGCCTGATTAATATTAGAGTAGAGGGTGATGTTAGATACGGCATCATGCCCCATGTCACAATCTAGAGACTGCATTGTAGCCTTATGGGAGGGAATAGGGCAGTGTCACAAGAACTAATTTAAACTCGAAGGTAATGGAGAGATTTGCACTGACCTACTTTATGACATTCTGCCCTACTTTAATAAGACTGTTATAGCTAAAGTAGTAGTGTTTGGAATCGAACTGAAGATAATGAACAGTAGGTTTGTCCTAACCCATTTTTATTACCAACTGACCTACTTAAAGGAGGCGGTTAGCAAAAGGTGTCATCCTTGTTTGATATCAAACTAAAAGTATTTAAGAGTAGGTTTACCCTGATCTACTTTTATGACTTACTAAACAACTTGAACACCGTTAGAGAAAGGCAGTCGTGTTAATGGTATCAAACTAAAGGTATTGAAAGAGCAGTGCTGCGCTGGCCTGCTTAAACACAGTTGGAGCAAAGGCACTGAAGGTATTGAAGAGCGGATGTGACAAAATAACCCCTCAACTACTTCATTCACTGCAGTTCGAATAAAATCTTCACAACTATCATCCACACCAGGGGCCAAATTCATAAAGGGCGTGTAAGGGTTAGACGTGTGTAACTTCTCCCTGATTAGTTATAGGGCCTATTCATATTCTGTGAAGATTTACATGAACGACCTGAATCTGTCTATTCAGTAGTTTAACCATGTTTTACGCTGAACGCCCTTCATGAATTTGGCCCCATTTGTCTAAGCTTGATTCCACCTAGTCTATCCACATCTCCCTATCTAACATAAACCTACATTCTGGTACTCGCATATACTACGTACTACATTTTCTTGTCATTCATCTCATTTCTTGATATTCAATTCCGCCAGCGTAGCTATTCAGGGCGCCAGGCCTCTATTTTTTATTTGGCACGCAGTAATCTTGAAAACTATTTTTAGCTCGGTTTTGTGACGGAATATTTATATTTAATTGCCCCAGGAAAGAAAGTGAGCATCTCGACATTCAGCTGAGTGCCAGGCCCGTGTGTTTCTTGTTCATTTCGTGGTCAGGTGTCCATACAGCAACGGTATACCTTTGTATGTGCTAGTTTGAGTCTAGCTCTTACCAAGCAAGGTGACGTTTTTCTTATTCTGTATTTCCAGATCTTCTTCTACAGTAATGTGCGCTGCCGTGGTGAAATGTATGACAAAGATGTGGTGTTATTACAATCTTGTGCAGCAATGATAGAGAGCAATGAGTTTGTTATACATCTCTTGAATAAGTTCGGTCTACTAGTTTGGATTAGGTATGTTTTTGCGACATGTCAAGACTTCACTATTAAGCACATAATGTTTGTGTCTGATAGTCTAAAAGAAAATTATGTTCATTTTGCCGCTCTTGCTCAAACCTTTGGGCAGGAGGATTATTTTTAGCTTAGCTGACCAAAGTTCAGCAGAACTAGTCTAATAGCTATTCATAGTATGCGTATGTCAGTCAGTCAGACGGTCCACTTTTCCAACTTTTTTTGTAATTTGTCTGACATTTAGTAACCATTAAACCTAGAGCTTTCAACTTGATATCATGAGGAGGCACATATTTTTCTCTAATCAGAAACTGAAAATCGGTGCGATTAGACCTACATTCAGCGTGCAAGACGGCTGTGTTTAAAACGGCTCACTTACTGAAGGAAGAATAGAGTTCAATTTGGGTCTATGGCATAGCTAAGATTATAAAATTTCAGGGAAAAGTATGCATTAGTTCAGTAACGTGGTCCTCCTCAGTCATGCCAGGCGTCTTTAGTGATCACTAGGGTGGTGCTCATATAATGTTCAGGCTGCTATTGCGGCCCGCAGGGTTCAAATGGTTAGAATCACTCTATATTGTTATGTTTTGATGTATATACTAGGAATACGGAACTATAACTTGTAACTGAAAGTTTTGAGTAAATTTCAAACTTATAACATTGACTGACATCAGGCTGCAGGGAAAAGAGCTACCGCATTCCCAGTATCGCAGTCGACATGCCCAAGTTCAACTGATTTGTCTTTCATCAATTCATATTAAACATGCGCGTGACAAAACTAATACTTTGGGAGGATCGAAATCTTACAAATATCACTTCTGGATAGGAAAGATGAATCGTGTTGTCAGTTAATTTTTAACTCTTTGAGATCGTGTCATCTTTTTCTGTCGCAATACCAGGAACGTCCGACATTTCTTGAAAAACACTATTTTAAACGAAACAAGAAATATAGTTTTCACTCCTCACCGAATTCCAAAATAATTTGCAGTACTAGACATTCTACTATGTTTCTTCTAGGAAGCCACAAAAAGTCATAAAAACAACACAGAAATTGATCCTAGAACTCCCTAGCAACAAACTGCATATCAAAACATTGTCTAAGGCATCCAAATCTTTGTGGGCCATAAATCTGAATTGACCTAACATTTTGACAGAAAATCGTCTGCTAGCTATCGCCATCATATACACCCACCCATCACCTGACCATAGTAAGAAAAAATATTAGAACATACTGTTAGTAATCGAGAATTACTGTAGATGCCTCTCTGATCGATTCCAGACAGTGCTGAGCACAGCTCAACTGTGTGTAGAAAGTAATGTATGCGTAGGTCGTTCAATGTTACTGTTGTCTGATTTACGCAAATGACTTATGCCGTTCAACACTCTCAAAGAGTTAAGTATAAGGTTTTTTTCAGAAGGAAGAAGAAATGTTATCACAAAAATCATCAGAAAGAACATTTTATAAAAGTTATCCAAGTGGGATTGAACCTGGGGCATATGTTTCACAGGTCAATACCTTATCTGTTAGGCCATTGAAATTTCTTGGTTGTGTGTAGGCCTTTAGCCCTGGTGAATTATGCATGAGCAATGTGTCGTTTGATCCACCTCAATATCCATGCACATGTTCTTGACTTCAATAGCCGCGTTTACACCTGACCAATTTAGACCGGCATTTTTAAACCAGCTCAGAATCTAAGCCGGCTTAGAAATCTTTTCTGTCCACACCTTTTTATTCTCGCTAGAGGTGAGCTCGCCGTGGCGTTATAAATAGCATCAAAGATATTTTGTGAAGTGGCCGCTTGATGGCGATAGCAAGCACCTTGTTCCCGGTCGGGGTGGAATTGATCAAATTGTGTGATGAGAAGAAAAAAAGTAAACACGGAAATGTCAGAAAATGAAAGTTAAAAAGCCATTATTGCTGCATTTTGTGAAGAGATTACGACGCGGGAACAGAAGATTTGACTCGCTAAATGATGGTGTTAGGACCAGTTCACCTCATCAAGCAAGAATGCTTGCACAATACTGCGTGGTGCGGAAGAGAAGGCAGCGGAATATGATATTTCGACTGTTGCTATTGTTTGCATACTGCTGTGGTGGGGGTGAAGCAGGGAACACCAGAAGTTATAGTCAGAGGAGATTATGTATGGGCAGCAGAGATTGTAGGCCTATAAAGCAGTATTTTTTGCCGTACCTACCAGTAGGATGTCCATCCAATGACATATTATCTCCATCATCGTCATCCCGGTCGTCATTGTCATCATCATCATCGTAATCATCATCAGCAGCATCGTCAGACAGCTCCAGATCTACGGGAGGCTTCAGCTTCTCGGACTTTTTCCTTGCCCCAGCATCGAATATCATGTCCATCGGTGGGTGGGTTAAACGCCGGTTTAGACCCCAAGATCGCATGCACCTCATCATAATACTCCATGGTCATACGTTTTGCTCCAGTTTTCTTTACATTGTTATCACGCACAGCTTTGTACCTGTGTTTGAATCGTTTAATTTTTGCACAAACCTGATCCCCATTTCGTTCAAAACCCATTTTGGTCATTTCCATGGCCATTTTTCAGTATATTTTTGAGTCTTCGACAGTCCCTTCCAGTTGCTTCTGGATGTCTTCTCGACTCCATAGCGCCAACAATAATCTGGTCTCTTTCTCAGACCAGTTCCTTCCTCTTTCCGTGGCTTCTCGGGGCATTTTATTCCGTCAGTATTAAAATCTAAAATCGATGCAAAACCATAACAATGTAAAATGACATCGTGCTGTGCGATTCTATCTCCACAGGAGGAGAGTTCCAACCAGCGCCATCTGTAGCCGTACTCAGTAAGCGTTATAAACCGGTATTTTCTGTCCACACCATTCGCAATGCCGTCCTAAATTCTGAGCCGGCTCAAAAGGCGGTCCTGACCCGCCAATGATTGCCGGTTTAAGATAGAACGGCAATTGGCATTCTAAACTAAGCCGTATCAATTTTTAGCTCAGCTGAAAAGCTGAGCTATTCATATGAGTAAATGGTAGAATGAGTGTCCGTCTGTCTGTCTGTCTGTCTGTCTGTCTGTCCGTTAAACAGGCACGTTTCAAAACTATGGCGGATAGGCGATAGATTTTCCCTCTGAGGCGTTGAGACCCTTCAGGACTCCTGAATAGACCAAATGTGGGTCCGGCAGGATGAGCGGTTTGGCCACTAGGTGGCACCGAGCGAAATTTTCCAAAAACTTTTCCAGCAGCTGATTTCTCAGTTGGGGATCATGAGTCAAATCTAATTTTATAGGGCAAAGCTTTCTCTTTCATTATCAATAGGCATAGTTCATGAATTTCTCACCAGGTGGTGTTACTGGCGCAATTTAGTGAGCACCCCCCAAGAAGAGCATTTTAAATTTCGCGCGAGTTATCCCACGTCCAATCACACGTGCAGCGAACGTCACGTCTCGAGTCTGCGCAGTTCAGACGTAAGGAGACCATGCTATGGAATAGATCGCGTTCTGTCAATTCAGAGGTAAGTTCTCATTAAATTCACAATTTCATAGGCGATAATATTTGGCTGCTTGTGTTATTGCATGTTGATGACATTAGGAAAGGCTTGGATTGTTTAATTGGATGTGATTAATTTGAAATAGTTCGTCGACGATCGTTGAAAAACGATCTGCGAAATGCAGCTTGGTTGGTCTGAGAAACGATGTCAAAATCCGGCTTTAAATCATGGATTTCTCAACAAATAACTCTTGTCACATAGCAGAACTAATGTGAATAAACAAGACAATAATAAACATCGTTCTGATATCATCGGGTAAGGTTGCCAATGTACATAAACAGTGTAATTGAGGATCGACTCCAGCGATTTGAAATGTCAACAAACAATAAATGCGATATGATACACACTGACACTTGCACACTGTACATAGCACAATGCTTCAAACGGGGCCGATTCATCACTCTTATCACAATGTATTCCCAATCATATCATCAATGAACTTCCTTGATCATTCGGCCCTAGCGCCTTATCAGTTGTTGTTGGCCTTGTATTTGATATAAAACTTGGCTAGCTTACCTATTCTATCAAAATTAAAATGTTATCTCCTCATCATGTTTTGCAGGACAGGAATGATCTGCAGCTGCATTTGAACATATTTGGTGACCACATCTCAAAGATGACCAAGAGAGAGGATCGAGCTATGACTTTGCACATCCCATCGACTTCGGTGTTCACCAGTGCAATCATCAGAAGAGCCAGGCAATTCTAGTATTCAAGTATTTCATTCTGTAATACTTACCTCAAAATTTACTAAATAAAGAAAACCGCATGTGGCAGTTGGTTAAAAAAATCAAGTCTATCTGTTTAAAGTTTTTACTTGCTATCATTATTGTCAACATTTCAATGGTGGCATTCTGCTAAGGTTTGTTAAGAGTTTCACTTGACTTAAGCAGGGTGTACACTAGTAAAATATTAGCAACATTTTACCAACATTTTTACAACAATTTTAAGCCCTTCAAGGCCCTGTGTTCACTAGCAACAAAATTGCAACAAATTAGCAACATTTTTACAACATGTTGGTAAATTGTTGCAAACTTTTTAGTGGGAACAAAGGGAAATAGGTATTTTGGAGGGAAAATGGATGATTCCAAGGAGAGAAGATGTGTTTTGAGTGCTTCTGCAGCAATTTTAGCTGTCATTGTTGAGAGACGGAAGAGGCGGCGAAATAACCAAAGAGAATATGGACCAGGCCCTGGATCAAAATGAGGGTGGATGATGGGGCATACCACTGCCTGTTAAGGCCGCGTATCCATAGGGTATGCCATTGTGTAGTGTGGCGTTATGGCGTAACAGCCTTGTGACCTGGCACTATGCCCTGAGTCTCCATTGGATATTCCTTTTTGGTCATGTAGGCCTTTGTAGTCCTCATTTCGCAGCGGTCAATCGCGTTTATCCGCACGCTGTCATTATTTCAGAAGACAATTTCTTATGAATATTGAAAATGAAAATACAAGTAACTTGTATTTTCACTTGCAACATCAAATTGACATGTACATGTATATAAAACATTACAATTACAGGTTCGTGCTTGTTATGATAATCATCAGTTTCGGGGTCCCAGAGTAGTTCCCGTTGATGAACCTCTTGAATTAATTTCGCCTCAGACATTGCTTCCGTGTTGTTCATTCGCAAAAGAATGTTCAATCCTAATATGGGCCTATATTCCCAATCCACAGTGCATATATGCCCGCAATGTGACACGGCATAACCTATGGGAACGATCAATAACACCAACGAAGGTTCATTGTCCGTGTGGCGCGCCAGGCGGTAAAAAGGGAATGTTGTGCAGGGCACGGAACAGCCTATGGATACGCAGCCTAAAGGAGTTGCGGCTGACTGACAAGCCGTCATACAAAAACTTCTAGAAAAGGTTTCATCACCCTACGAAGCAAGACACTCACTTGAGAATTGCTATACCTGCTTCTTGTTCAAGTCACATGAACTCCGGTAGATCACATGACGCAAATCCTATTTCTGATTGGCTGAAGAGTTTGCAACATTTTTACAACATGCAACAAAGAATTGCATTGCATTTAATTTGCAACAATTTTACAACATGTTGTAAGACGCGTTTTGCTCTGTACACACTACGCAACATTTTGGCAACATTTGTTGCAACTGGAAATGTAAAAATGTTGCTAATATTTTACTAGTGTACACAGGCCTTTAGGCAATAATAGAGTTGGGTAGAGCATTTTGTTAATGTTACCCTTTTAGTTAGGGAAACTGGTGCCTTCTGCATTAGGTGGACCCCACTTACTCATCTGTCAGACCGGCCTCACACGTCGGCAGTAGAGTTTAAGGTCCAGTCTGCGAGATTTACCCATTTCTACCCAGCCAAAAGCGGGTGATTGGGCTAGTCTCTCCATGTGATTCAATTCGCATGGATTCTTGTGTCCCGGTGCTGAAAGGATCCCTCCACAAGGGCAGACTACATCCGGTGGCACTGAAGTATGGAAGAAAGACAGAAGACGACCAATTTGCGAAAAGGATCATCATCATCATCATCATGGTAACAGCTGAGGATGAATCATGTTGCTGTGTGTAGAATTGATGGTCCAATATAGGTTAGGTTATCTGTTTGCGCACACATTGCAAGGGTGGAGCTTGCTTGAAGTAGATTGCGCCAGTCTACCGTAATTCACTGTTACACATCCAGAAGCTAATATCCTTAGGCTTTGAGTCCTTAGTTTAGTAGAGTTTGACGAGTAATGTAATATATACGAACAACGCAGCAACAACTCAGCTGAGCGCCAGGCCCTTGGGCCTCTTGTTCAATGGTGTAAACACAAAAAAGGCGGTCTAGAACCGGCATTTTCGTATGGTGTAAACGCCACTAATGAGTCTTAAACTCTGTGTAAGGGTCCTTCTTATTTATTGGAAATGTAAAAAGACAAGTCAATGGTTGGGGATGCTAGTACTTTTCATTATTTTCCTGTTGATAGGATTCATACATGAGCGGCAATATAAGGCTGAAGTGATGCAAAAACACTTTTAAGCTTCAAGCAATTGAGTTTTTAGCTCAGCTGACAAAGTCAGCGGAGCTAGTCAAATAGCTATTCGATTGGTGTCCGTCCTTCCTTCCATCCATCCTGCCATCCTTCCATCTAGCCATCTGTAGACAAAGTTGGGCATTTTGTAATCATACAACCGAGGCACTTCAAATCTAGTCTTGCTTATAAACACCGCAGAAAATGTTGCTTACGGAAAACAATTTGAGCGATTCGACTCAAATTCAGCTCCCCAGGGGGCAAAATGCGTAAATGAAAGAACAATTTTTTGACGCTCTATTCCAGCAGATAAAAGCTTGAAGTAAAGTTGAAAAGGTCTTCATGATACAGAAGTTTTGATATAAAATAGATTAGTGTCGATTTATATCACCAGTTGGCGGTAGTGAGCAAAACTGTTGTTTGACCCCGGATGACCCCGCTTTAAATTTCCCGCCGAGGTTACCTGGAGAATTATCATCAAGAAAATGGCGGCGACCTTTTTATTTCTACCGGAGCGATGATTTGTAAGTGACAAATTTTCTTATTTGAGCCTTTACGGAAATGTATTTTGGTACAAAACTTCACACGTTTATAGAAAAGATCAACGAGAATGTGTTCAAATGCCCTCATAACGATGAGTTCAACGAAATTTGGTCAAAACAACCTTCGAATGGAGTCAACTTTCTTTGCGAAATTGAAGCGACGACCTCATTATTTATCGTAATTTATGCAGATCTGAGTCCAGATGATGGGTGATGTTCTGATTTGTGTTCAAACTATTGGAAACTTCGGAAATTAGTTCTATTAATTCTACTATTCTGCAGGAGTATATTATAGCCATTGATGTTGACAGCTAAAAGCACGAAAACTTTGTTGTTGATCGTCGGGGCGGATTGATATGTGGTTGTGCGTCCAAGGCGATTAGGTCATTCAGTTAGTTTGAGAAAAATCATGATCATAAAGATGCGTGTTGTGTTATCATAACCGGAAAATAAGTTGAAGTTATTATTAGTACTACGATTCTTACATGAGTAAAAAGTAGACGTTTTAAGCAACACAATAATGTTACTCCCGTAAAAAAACTGTCAATTCTCCTTACCACAGAAGCCAAGCCATTGCTGTTATAGTGTTACGTTATGCAGGGGCTTAATCAATTACCTGCACTCCCTGTGGGGTGAATAACATTACCTTTTGAACAGCTGGATGTAGGGGGATGATTGGAACAGCCGGTATACCTGCTGACCTGCTGAACCCTGGTTAATGTTATTTTCAATCCATGATTGCAGGTCACCTGATTTTCGAGATTTCGCGGGAAATGAAATTGTAAACAAACGCATGTGTGCAGTTCAAATGTATTGTAAACAAAAATGTATTTTTGGTACTTTTGGTTGCTGGACTTGGGTTTTCCCGCAGTTAGGAGCTGGGGTCAAATTGGTGGTCTATTGTGCTGTTTTAGTCAGAGGTAGCCCTTGATTATGAAGGGATTTTCAAATTAAGGTGACCATGGTCTTTTTATGTGCTCAGCTCACCACAGCTTTCAATACTTGATGTATCTGAAGAGGCGCGCGGAACCTGACATGGCCTTACCAAGGAGCTGCTCACGGTGCTGAACTTCTAGCTTGCCTGTCGACTAAGTGGCTTTTTGGCCAAGACATTGCTACATGTTGGAGGAGCACGCATTTTAAATTTATAGTGGTGATAGTACAGTTGGTTCGAGCCATTTGGAAGCCGACATGTGAAAGCCTATCTGGGTTCTCCTTCTTCTCCGTATAAAAAGGGGCATATTGCTGACTAAGGAACAAGGCATATTGACATTGCCTCATCATCTCTATGGGACCAATTGATATACTTTTATATCCACGCATACATCGTGCCATTTCAGGGTCCGAGTCTGTGGACAATTGGTTTGATTAATTTGTCTCTTCGATATTGCTCCTTTATTGCATTAGATTTTCATCGCAATTCAATCTATTCAAAATATAGCCAATTTGAACCTGTCTGCGCCAAGGATAGATTGGTTCCAGATCGCCTCACTATGACTAGGAATACGCAGTAGAGCACAATGTCATGAACAACGACCATTTGTATTGTAAATTCCAATCACCTGCAGGACAGGTCAATTTTTCTCAATAAAATTAATTTTGTTGACTCCTGTAATCTCTACCTTATCAAAAAAAAAAGACAGTGGTGTTAGTCCCAAACTGGTCATTTCTATTTATTTTGACCTCTGGTAAATCAGGATACCTCTCAATTACAGACATCATTTTGTATCCTTGTGCTGTACAACCCAGCCTGGACATACCACAGTTGTCCATGGAGAAGTCTCATCCTCTCTGACACTTCTTTTCTGTAAAGCTACCGATACAACATACTGAACGAGGGATATCTTCCGTTGCCTCCTGTAATATATACATACCATGGCTGATTAGTTTAATCATATTTCATCCAGCTGGCAGCTCTGCATTGGAAATTTTAGTGGTATAACGTGTTCTCTTGACCTTCAAACAGTAGTATAAAGCCGATATTTACTACTATCTACTTTATACCCTCAGTCCTATGTTATTAGGTCATCCAGCTGAGCACCAGGCCCTTGGGCCTCTTGTTTTTCTACTTTTTCCATCAAAGATGACCTGACTAGTCTTACTAATCTACAGTTTTTGTACACGCTGAGTAGAGTCAAAACATATTAGGCCTATTAATTATCAGAGCTAAAGAATATGAGTCTATTTGGTTAGGTAAGCCATAATAAAAATGATATTGAGTTCTTATATAGCGCTTTTCCATGTATGCCTGATCAAAGAGCTATTGGGATATCATATTATTATCCCTGACTCCACACCAGAAGGCGCTCACTTGAACTTGACTCGAAGGGGAACTAAGCAGCGACTTGGCCGGGTTTTGAACCCACTACCTCCTGATCATGAGGCCGACTCTCTTCCACTGCACTACCATTGACCCTTAATTGTTATGTAATTTTTACGCCTCTCAAAAATTAGTCCTCAGAGTTGTAACACAACTGTCTGGGCCATGATACCGTACATCCCTAATTAAGCCAAGCTCCTTGAGCTCCTAAACAAAAAGACAGCTGTCAATTAGTGTTCCATCCAGCTATACCTTTCATGGAATATATTGGTAGCATGGAAATGTGCACCTGACTGGGTTCAGGTTATAGTGAAATGATTGTACAAGTACAGTCCTACCAGAATAAATAGGTTTTTGGCTCAGCAGTATGGTGAGTCTATACAACAGTGCAGTGTCCGTCGTCGTCGTATCCTATTTAAAAAACAGTGGCACGTTTCTTAACCGCAGGGCTATGGACTCAAAACTTTGTATGCATGTCCCCCTAGGTCAGATGACCTTTGACACTGAATTTCGGTCCGGTCTGATTCTTGACTTGGCCACCAGGGCACGGATTGCGCGGTATTCTATGGTATAGTGCCGATTTTATGTCTTTCATACTCAACCCAGGTCGGACTTTTGCATGTGAACTCCATTTGGACACACCCGAGGAAGAAGTAATCTATTTATAATAGAAATCTCTTGGCTAGTTCGCTTAGCTACACCTATGCGGCGCCCCTATACAGCCTCTGCCTCGTGAGAGCCGCCATTCACCAGTACTTCTTCCTCGGCACACTGTTGCACATTGTTCCGAGATTTTTCTACGTTGTTTTAGCAAAATTTGGGTCGATTCCACGTTCGAGTAGGACACCCCGGGACACCTTCGGGAAGCTTATTATCTCTAGGAGACGGGTGAGATCGTTCTTTTACCATCCTCCCTCGATTTCTGCTTTTGGAGCGTGCTTTTTCTGCCGTCTCCCAAGAAATTTTTTCTCCGTTTTCCCGGGCTGTTGGTCACGTGACCGTTCGTTTTTATACTTTTGTGGTTTTTCTGTTAGAAATTTCGGCGTAATGACATCGTTATTGCCGTCCTTTCTTTCTTCTTTGGGTGTTCCATTCTTTGTTCTGGACCTCCTGCCCTTCAGGGCGGGTGTTCGAGGTCCGTTTACGGGTGTATCGGGGATTCATAGTCTCCGGCCCGGTTCTTCCCTGTGTCGGGGTGCGGGTAGTTCCGCCCCAATTGGGCCAGACCCTTCCGCCCCCGGGATGCCATCCTCTTCTCCCGGCACCGCCGGCAAGAAGATGAAGAAGGTGAGGAGAGGGGCACAGCCCTCAAAGGGAAGGGGGTCTTTGACTCCCTCTCCCTCGCCCTCCTCACGGAACCCCGCTAAGCGGCGAGGTCCACGGGGCTCTAGGGGGGTTTCGACCCCTCCCGACCCCTCCCCCCAGGCCGGGCACCCCTCTTTTGGGGGTGTGCCCCCTGGGGAGGTTTTGGGTTTGAGTGTTGGTGACCCTGATTCAGGGACACTCCCCAGGGCTAGCCCTGCCCCCTTTCCAGGGGGCAGGGCTCCGGGTGGGACTCTGGACGTTTTACGTCCCGATCCCCCAGCCGACGCCCCCACCTGTCATGGGTTGGTGAGCAGCGTCGCCCCCGGTGAGCCGCCTGTTATTTCAGGTGTGCTCCCCCATCCCCCTCCGGGGTTTGCGACGGGGTTGCGGCCGCTGCCCTTTCCGGCGGCAGCTGGCTCTGCCAGCGCCACGGTTGAGTCCACGGCCACTCCGGGGATCCGCCACCCCTTCGCTTTGGGATGGGCTCGTCCGTCCGACCCTCACTCTGTGAGTCGGTCGTCTCTTCGGACGCCCCCTGGCGGGGCAAGACCGGTTTTCACCTTCCCGTCTTTGCCGCCGTTCACCGCACCCGGACGTGCCCTGCCCGGTGTGGGCAGGGGGTCGGTGGTCGACCACTATTCACGGGCGAGGGGCCCTGGTGCCCCCCCCCCCCCCGTTATGGGTTCCGTCAGACCGTCTATTTCCCCGGTCCGACTCCACCCTGCTCTGTCGGGTATGTCAGGGTTGATGGGTGTGGCTGCCAATCAGGCATGCCCCCCTACCCCCCCTCCCGTGTCTGCCCCACGGGAGTCCGATTTGAGCTCTGAGCCTCTGCTTCTTGCTTCCCTCTCTCACGGAGGAGCAACGGGAGTTGCTTAGGAGCCTGACGGACCGCATGGAGGTTTCCAACCTCCATGACAGGTCCTCGGTTCGCCCGGCCGAGAGGCCAGTGGCTTTTGATTTGGGTTATCAGCCAATGGACTGTGAGTTCAGCGACTCACAGTCTTTTTCGACCTCTCAGGCTGACCCCCCCTCTGGGGGTGAGGACTCCGCTATTGTCACGGGTATGTGCGACTTGCGCGCTCTTGTTCGGCAATTTGTGCCGCAAGACACATGTCCTCTCTCGACGGTCAACCCCGCCCTCGGTAAGGTGCCGTTCAACTTGTTCGGCGACGCCTCCGAGCAGGAGTCGGATGCGGTCCCTGACCGGGCTTTCCAGGAATTGCCCGCGTCTCCGGCCCTGATTAGAGCCTCCACATGGTTGGATACGGCTCTCAGGGACACAGCACCTTCTTGTGGGGGTCACCAGCGCGCCCTGGTCTCGACGCTCCCTTCTACGGGGCCGGGTGCCTGGACTCAGGCTGGGAAGCGATTCACGACAGCTTCCCCTCCAAGCCTGTCCTATAGACCCGATTATTATCGGGTCTCACCGTCGGGAACTGACCCGGTTTCACTGTCGCCCCTCAAGGACGACATCCAACTTTCGGGCTTGCTACCCCCTAAAGTCCTCTCTTCCTCGGCCTTAAAGGATGCGAAGAATGACGAGGCCCTGGCTAAGAAGACCCAGGCGTTGTTATCTTACGCCGACCTGACTCTGTGTGCCCTTACCAGGTCGTTAGCCGCGGATGCCTCGGAGGAACAGCGTATTCTCGCGATGTCCCTCCAGCAGTCCCTGCAGCATGCCAGTGATCTGTCTGCATGCTAAGCAGGCGACTAACGGCGTGCTAAAATGCCGCGACCTGCTCATCGGGGGGTTGAGCATGGTCAGGTCCCAGTTTCTGCGGGGGGCATTAAGGACCGCTCCATTGAGCGGCACTTTCTTGTTTCATGACTCCCTGCCTGACACCATGGGTGCTCAGGCACAGTCGGATCGCCTGATGGAGTCAGTCTCGTCTCTCCAGGCCGCCCCCCTTCCGCGTTCCTATTCACAGGCCGCGGGCAGGGGACAACAGGTGGGGTCTCGACGCCCCTGAGGTTCGTCGGCTCCTCGTGGGCCCTCGTCCTCGCGTGGCTCCTCCTCCTTTCGTCCCCAAGGGCAGGCAGAAGCTGCGGCTCCCTCTCAACGCTCCAATAAGCGCCACCGCTCCTCAGGCAGGGGTGGGAGCGCCGGGCAGCCCAAGTGTCCCTTCCAAGAGAAGGGTCGTGGAGCGAGCGCAAGTGACTCTTTAGTCCTTCCTCCTGCGCCTCCAGGTGGCGCCCCCACAGTTGGCGTCTAGGGTGGCAGACTGCGACACTTCGCAGACTTTTATGACCGGTGGTGTCAAAAAGACATGCTCCGACACGGTGTCCGATTGGACTTTTCCAGTCCCCTCCCTATGACGTCGACTCCCAACCCGGTGTCCCCGCCAGTAGACCCCGTCGGGGCTCTTGCCCTTCGATTGGAGGTCCTGTCTCTTCTCAAGAAGCAGGCAGTGAGGCTGGTGGACAACCATTCCTCCCCGGGCTTTTACAGCCACGTCTTCTTGGTCCCCAAGAAGTCGGGAAATTGAAGACTGGTCATCGACCTGTCCACCTTGAATCGGTTCCTCCGGGTCCCCAGCTTCAAGATGGAGACAACTAGGTCAGTAGCGGTCGCGGTGCAGCCCAACGATTGGGCTATCTCTCTGGACCTTCAGGACACGTATTTACACGTCCCGGTCCATCCAGAGTTTCAGCCCTTTCTTCGTTTTTTCTTCGAAGGAAAGGTTTATCAGTTTCAGGCCCTTCCTTTCGGCCTGGCTTCTGCTCCGCTGATTTTCACAACAGTCGTCAAGGCGTTTGCCGTGCCTTTTCACGCCATGGGCTTAAAGCTCCATTGCTATCTCGACGACTGGCTGCTACGGCACCGGTTCCTTTCGGCCGCCTGTATATGCGCCCACTCCAGCTCCTCCTGCTGTCGAGTTGGCGTCCATTCACGGACTCCCTCGACCAGCGGATATTTATCCCGAGGTCTCTCCTGAGGGAAGTGTGGAGTTTTTGGGGTTCGGAGACGGAGCTCCTACGCGGAGTGCAGCTCAGCCCTCCGTCGCCCCAGATGTCCCTGTTCACGGACGCCTCCCTTTATGGTTGGGGTGCCCATTTGAACGAAGGGGACCTGACCACCAAGGGCACGTGGTCAGAGGGGGATGCGCGTCTCTCGATCAATATCCTCGAGATGCAGGCTGTCATCCTGGCCGTGAGGGCCTTCATGTCTCATCTGAGGGGTCACAGGGTTTCTCTTTTCTCCGACAATTCGACGGTGGTCGCTTATAATCGGAGACGGGGGGGACGAGATCCGACACATTGTGCCGTCTCACTTGGGAGCTCCTGCAGCTTTGTCGCCGCTTGGATATCCAGCTCCTCCCCCGTCACATCCCCGGCAAGAGAAATATCTTGGCCGACGCCCTTTCCAGGTCGGACCGTCTGGTCCAGAAAGTGTGGACCCTCCATTGCGAGGTGGTCTCTCGCCTGGGGGCCCTGTGGGATGCTCCAGTCGTGGACTTGTTTGCGACTCGGTGGAACAAGAGGTTCCCCCTCTACTATTCACCCCTCCCGGACGGGGATGCCTTGGAAGTGGACAGCCTGTCGGCCTTCTGGGACGGCCTCAATGCTTATGCATACCCGCCAACCCCTCTGTTGTTACCGGTACTCAACAAGGTGGCCAGTTCACGGGTCAGACTTTGTCTGATAGCACCGTGCTGGCCGAACCAGGCCTGGTTCCCGGTTCTGCTGGAGCTGCTTACGGATCACCCCCGCCGCCTGCCTGTGTGGGACCGTCTGCTTTATCACCCGATCGGCCGGGTCTATCATCAAGACCCTTCTTTTTACAGGCTTCACGCCTGGAGGCTGTCGGGTATTTCCTCTGAGAGAGAGGCTTTTCGGAAGACGTTATCCGTAAAGTCGCCCAACCTCAGAGACAGTCTACCCTTGATTCATACGATAGCAAGTGGGCTGTCTTTCGAGACTGGTGTCGGGAGCACGGAGTTTCTCCGGTCGCTCCCTCTCTTCCCAACTTCCTCGAATTCTTGAATTTTCTATTCTCGGTCGTTTCGGTCACCTTAAAGCTGACTGAATCGTGGCAACCGTCTTGGGCTGACGCTGTTTCATCGTTGCTTCGCAATATGTCTTTGGTGCATCCTCGCTCCATTCAGCTCTCTCCCAAGTGGGACCTCTCAGTGGTCTTAAGGGCTCTCATGAAATTTCCATTTGAACCCATGCATCAGGCAGATTTTAAACATCTGACCTTTAAGACCGTTTTCCTGGTGGCTTTGGCCACGGCACAGCGGCGGTCTGAGCTCCATGCTTTAGCCTTTGATAAATTGGCTTTCACTGAGATGGGCGCGGTCCTAGAATTTGTCCCAGGCTTTCTGGCTAAAAACCAGGCGCCGCACACCTCCAGGCGCCCGGTTTTTATCCCCTCTTTATCCGCTACGGTCTCTAGAGACCTCCTGGACGGAACTCTCTGTCCTGTTAGGGCATTGAAGTTCTATTCTAATAAGACTAAGGAGCCTGCTGTTCGCCTAGGCAGGAAGCGCCTCTTTTTGTCTTATAGAGAGGGGTTTACTAGGGAGATAGCTGCAGCCACGGTCGCCCGATGGTTGGTGGCCGCCATCCGGATGGCCTATTCTATGACACTCGTTTCTCCAGAGCTTCGTCGCCTAGGCGCCGTTACGGCCCACGAGATTCGGGCCATTTCTACTTCATGGGCCGAGTATAAGGGAGTTGCGCTGAACGAGGTTTTAGATGCGGCTACGTGAAGTTCTCACTCTACATTCTCCCAGTACTATATGCACGATTGTTCCAGGTTAACAGACGGGATGCGGTCTCTTGGTCCAGTTGTCGCCGATTGTCATCGATTTTCTCTCCTGCTGGCTGTCTTGTCCTCCCTCCTTTTTAAGGGGGGGGGGGGGGGTTGTTCTATAGACTGTCGCCGGGTCTTCGGGCCTGCGCGTTCACCCCGTCCAGCTGTCCTAGGGTTCAGCCGCCTAGGACTTTTGAGAGTTAATCAGATCCACAAAGAATTTTTTCCACAACTGTGTCTCTTGACGATAAGTGCTGAGCTTATGCCGTGTTGAGGTGGTTTTGTCCCCGTCTAGGAGGGGATGGGTTTTCCCAGTTATGCTTCCCTTTGTTGTCAAAGGGCCTGTTGACCTCTAGCCCGGGTCTCCCCCAAGCATTCTTTCTCTGGGTCCCCTGGTCTCACCCGTTGGGTTCTGCTGCGCAGCTTGGAGACAGTTCACTTCACTACATGGTAAGTCACCGTTTACCCTCCTTCCTTTGGTTGTTGGTATTCGATGCAAAAGTCTGACCCGGGTAGAGTATGAACGACATAAAATTTCCATTTCCTGTGGAAATGTCATTTTATTAGTTCATAACTACCCAGGTCAGACTACCCGCCCTGCCTGTCCCCACAGCAACGGGACTTACTCGGTGCGCTCGAGTAATAAGTACTAGTGAATGGCGGCTCTCACGAGGCAGAGGCTGTATAGGGGCGCTACCTAGGTGTAGCTATGCGAACTAGCTAAGAGATTTCTATTATAAATAGATTATTTCTTCCTCGGGTGTGTCCGAATGGAGTACACATGCAAAAGTCTGACCTGGGTAGGTATGAACTAACAAAATGACATTTCCACAGGAAATGGAAAAACTTTCACCCGTTCTGCCCAGTTTGTGGCAGTCTGCGCCATATACAAGCCTAAACCAAACCGTGCTGTTGATTATTCGGAGGCCGAAAAACGTATTATTGTGAGGCTGTTTAGCCGTAATAATGGAAAGTTGATGGCCAAACACTCGGCCAAAATAATGCAGAAGGATAAAGACGCTATATACGCCGATATCCTTCAGCAAGTTAATGCTGTAGGTGTCTCTACAAGAAATCTCAGTGGCATAAAAGATAAGTGGCAGTAAAACAAAAAGTAGCCCGCTTCTTACGCAACCGAAGGAGGAAGGCAGGGAAGACAGGTGGTGGAGACAACCCAAATGCTGACGAGGACGACCCGGAGAGTGTCCTGCTAGAAACCAAGAGCCGGAGCAAGTTGAAACTGTTTTACACCTTTCTACTGCCGAAAGAATGCTTTTGTGGGCTTTGTTGTAACGAACTTGACCATTATTCGCAGGTGTTCCAAACGGTGTTAGAAGCCACTTTGGAAGAGGGTAACCAGAGTCTCCTAGCAACCAACTATCATGAATTTCGTAATTTTCAAAACGATCCCAAACATGCGAATTTTGCCAAATGAATGAATTGTGAGAAGATCCAGGCCATCTAGCATCCAGGTTGAAGATTTTTAAGTGGGTCAACAAACTATCTGTGTGTTGATAGAATGCCAACAACCACGGTTGACAAATACTGCTTCATTGGCCGGTCTGTTCGGAGTAATGACCTCCACCTGACTCCCGTCTATTAACCTGTAGCAATTTCGTGGCTTACTTCTTTAATTAAAAATACGGTCCAGAAAGGGGCGACCATGACGGTTCATGAGCGGTTTCTTAGCTCTGGATATATGTCACGTCGTGGTAACTCCATTTGGACTCCATAGAAACGGCTCAACGCGTCACAATCAGTGACGTCAGAGGTGACGTCACGCCTTGTAGGTTTGGCGGGAAAGTGGGACCATTAATATAGATATTGTTAATTTGTGCAATATATCGGAACGTGCGGGGACGGGAATTGGTTTGGCTGGTCGTGACGGCTCAGGTATGGCCTGTCCAGGGGAATTAGGACACGTGGTGGCTGGCGGTTGGACGACATGGAGACTGTCTCGGCCGCATGGCGATCCCACCCGGATTCCACCGTCACCCGCAAGAGATATGTTGAGATCAACAACTATCAGACCAGAAATATCGGGGACAGTTTGTCTTGTCTCCAGTTGTGATTGTGACGTGAAGACACCATGTCTCCAGATAGGGCGAATAGCCTCCTGTTATTCCTTATAGCATTTCGGACGACAATTGGGGGGGGGGGGGGTTGGGACAATGACATTCAACAAAACGCAAATCAATGTGCATGCCGGTAACGTAACAGGCTCAGGTTGGCCTCGGCTTGGGACGCCTGGGTCGAAGTGGCTGGCCTCGGTCGGTATGACCCTCTCATGGTCTGGGAATACGTTACTTAAATACCTTACACACACACGTACCTACGTCAAGTCGAAAATCTTAATTTGAAAAAAAACATTGTCCGTCCAGCTTTGATTTATGGCCCTGCTGTGACCGAAGACATGTTTTTGAGGCGTTTTAAGATTGTAACAGTTTCAGGTAGGATTTTTATGAGAGAAAGACAAAGAACTCTAAAATAAATGAGAACGCCAGTAGCCTGGTACGGCGTGGACCCCTGGTTGCTATGGAAACTGGCTGATGGGCGCCATGGTCGCTGGGTCTTTGGGTCGGCTATGGAGACGCCGTGGAAGCTGGCCTTCTATGGAATGTTCGGACTCCGCTTAAACATTTAAAATAGAAGAGCTCTTTGAAATGTGAATCAGAAACAAACCTCAGAATGATCCGCACAGCTTATGGAAAGGGCGTTGCTACAATGTGGGATTCGTCTTAAATAATGGCCACAAAGTCACGGTAAAAACTAACAAGATATTATTTAAACTCAGAAAGATAAGATCACAAATTTTACATGTGATGCCATATTTACAACTGCGATGTTCAAAGTCTATGATATGATAAGTTTATACATGGATAACGAAAGGCCCCACTGGCCTAACACGTGCTGGTTACACACTAAATGTTCGATAGAATGAACGGGCATACAAGCATATTAAAGTAGTGGTCATGATAAAGATGGAGTGAGTCTGATCAAAGTTCGTTATTATTGGAAACTATGGTGGAGATGTAATATGCCGGGCAGCCGGGATGGAAAGGCTACCGTCGCCGCCGGACCCCGGGCGGGGAGGCGCGACAGGTTCGGTGCATACCTGGGATTGAGTCGATGTTGCCAATATGACCACAGGATCAAGACTGATTATACTAGAAAAAGCATGTCTTTTATAGATAAATGACGCGGTCCCCAGCCAATCAGCGTCGCGAGTTGGCAGAAACGGGAATTTTTGGAAGAAATTCTGATGAAACTCACTCGATAACTACAGTTCTAAAACAAATATCAAAAATTGTCTCGTACAAAAGTTTCTTTTACCGGTAAGGAACACACTAGCCGTAAAAGAGAAAAATCTAACAAGCGGTTTTCTAGTTACACAAGTTTGAAGTTCGTTCCCCAAGGTTTTTTAGAGACGGCTCCTAAGCCATTTCTCAGTAGCCAAATCGGCGTCATACGATTTTCCCTCAGATCAACCCGCAAAGATCATAAAAACGGTTGGTAGGATTTTACTGAAATATTTACAATATGTTCTTATGATACAAAACAACCTAGATAAATATTTACACAAATTTCCGTACTCTAGTCGGATACAACTTCCGCTACGCGTTAAAGCGCAAAGCGATACAACAATGACGCTTTCTCCCACTTTACGCCGTACAAACTTGCCGATATATCGCACGATTTTACTGAAACTTAGACAATATAATTTTATGATACAGGACAGCATATTATTAGAAACTAGGCAAAATCGCCTCGTTAGAAAAATATTTACAGACATCACCGTACACCAGTCGAAGATGACGTCGATAGCGGCGTCAAGGCGTAAAACAACACAACAATGACACTTCTCCAATGTTGCTCTGAACAAACTTACTAATATTACAAAAACGGCTCGTACAAAATTGCTGAAACTTAAAGAAGCCATGCTCATAGCTCAAACACAATACTCATACAAATTTATCGAAATCGATTCGACAGAAGAAACTTTAACGACACTTTCGCACACCAGTAGGAATACTCTACGACGTGACGCCATGCGTTGACTGTTACCAAATGACGACGAAAACTACCACAAAGTCGGAACAGATACTACATAACTCGGGGACCGGCTAAACTCTCATGGAATTAAATATACTGCAAGAAAGACATGGTACCCAAGAATGAATAAACGGGTTTTGATGAAAATTCCACAAGCAGTTTTTAAGATAAATAAAGTTACGCGTGGCTTTGTCCAACAAAAGGTCCCACATGGGCGCCATGTTTCAGACCTTGCCGTGGCAACAGACGAGAGGGTATCCCTAAAAGATCGCCAAAATACACCAACTTTCCTACGACCGAAATAATATTAAACAACATGGTGAAATTCGTCAAATACCCGGTTACCAAATTCTGAAGTATTAATAAATTCGCACGAGGCGATTTCAAATCAAACGCTTCACCGCAAAGCGGAGAAAGGAAGTGAGAGCAGCCTCATGGCTGAGTGACAGACGACAAGTAGGATGGTGCGGGCGACAACATTGCCGATTTTGACAAAAGTACTTGGACTACACGGCTAAACTCTGGTCCAGGATGCAGATAAGTGCTACGACTATCGTAGTACAAACTTTTAGCGGATTTTAATGAGGGATATTCGAGATATAACAGGTAGAAATCTGAATTTGTGCGTAAACCCACCAAAACCCATTTTGGCAAGATGGCGACACCCAGGCTAAGAGGGGGTGAGCCGGTGAAAACATTGATTAAAAGTGCCCGAAGTATAATGATTTCTCCACAGGGAGATAGAAAGTGAAGGAATAATGTCTGGAGACATTGATCAGACAGAAAATATTTTGATAGAATGTAAGATATTGTCAGATTTCGACCAGAGAACCTCGATTTACCTCAGAAAACATTCATGATTCATAAGCATAAGGAGGCCGCGTACAAATGTACACTGTACATAACACATTGAAACACAGTCCTAGCATTGCTACATAGCAATAGCATTAAAGGGAGAGTGGCAAAACGTCAAAGTCCAAACAAATCTGGAGGCAGATCTGTGATAGAATAAGATCCACAGCACATTCTGACAGAGGGAGATGCTTGACACAATCTTAAACCTGTTAGTACTCAAATGGGCAGAATTCTGGTGGGGAAACTATGATATCTGGAGTAAAAATAGTGGTGAAGCCTACATTTATGATGACAGTTGAAAAAGGGGTAATCCAAGATGGAAGGGAAGGCCCGCATAGGTTACGTGGACAAGGTTAAAGGAAAGGCCAATAAAAAAACACATAATTTTGAAACCCGACATTTGACGAAAATGTTACAAACCCCATGCATGGAAACCCACGGCTGCGTTCGTAAATTGTTCCATGTTATGGACCAAAGCGCTTGCTACTGTATGGATGCATTTGCTTGCACTCCGGTCCGTGATGCCATGTAAGTCTCCCATTACTACGAAAAATCTACCTTGAGAAAAATACCGAACCGCTGTACACAGTTGATGAGATGACTCCAACGCTTGTGTCCTGAAAAATATGATTTGACATTATTACATTCAGTTTTAAAATTTTCACAATTAGGGGGAAAGTGAGATGAGTCGGGGAAGGTTGGACGTGAGGAAACAACTATGCACTGCTAAAAAAGGCCGAAATAGGTCATTGGCGATGCAGGGGTAGGGTTTACACTAGTATACTTGACCTGTGCGAGTGTATCTATGTAAACTTGCGTCCAGAAGGTCAACAAGTTTTCCAAATACTTCTTTAGGAAATCGGTATCGGCTGAAAAATTATCTGTCCGTATAATCCTCGTGTCCGCATTTTATACCCATGGTCATGTCCCTCAACGACATCTATCGCCACATCACCTTCAACACACCACATGCTGCTTAGAAGTGATCTACATACTACTAACAGTGCGCTAAAGGAGGTCTCGAACGTCTATAGAGAAACGGCTTACCGGCCCCTATCTGTGACGTCATTGGTAGCCTAACAAAGTTTCTATTCGGTCTTTCTAACAACGCCCATGGCTACCAGAGTTTCAATTCGGGGAAAGTGCCTATTGGCATTTGGCCTATACCTCCAATAGGCATTGATAACGCTATCGGAGTTTCGATTCGTTGGGCCCAGGTTGCCATAACTGAAATCATAGATAGTGTGATATCTCACTTATTAGTGATTTGTGATTTATGGAAGGTACTCCTAGCAAGGATATATCACATATCATACATGTTTTTGATTTGACCTACTTTTCAAGGTCACAGTGGTGACATGACCAGGGTGGCGCGCTTGAAATCAGTTTCCGTCAATTTCGAGGAGAACCGTTCGTCAGATCAAATTCTTTTTTGGTGTGTATGTTGGGGGTGACTAGAGGAAGGTTCCTTTCAAAAACAGGCCCGTCCCGATTGTCAATATGGCCACCAAGGCGGCGTGCTTTGAAATCGGTTTCCGTCAATTTTTGAGGAGAACCGTTCGTCTGATCAAATTTATTTTTGGTATTTGCATTGGGGGTGACTGGAAGAAGGTTCCTTTCAAAAACGGGCTTGTTCCGATTGTCAATATGGGCACAAGGGCGGCATTCTTGAAATCAGTTTCCGTCAGTTTGAGGAGAACCGTTCGGCCGATCAAATTTATTTTTGGTATGTACGGACGACGACGACGGACACAGCAGTGTTGTATAGACTCCCCTGCGGTGAGCCAAAAAGGCCATTCTGGGATTCAAACCAGGGACGCAGGGAGTTGAGACGATGCCGTTTCAACTAGGCCACAGTGCCCTTTCTGACAAATATAGGCCTAAACGTGATATGATAGGTGTAGATCTTATGCTTAATGTTTCTTCACTTGAAATATTCTTAAAAGGCATTTTCACATTCGCCTGTGTATCAAAAAAAGCAAATGATTGTCTAAATCAAAGACGTGTCATGACTGCGGAATTAAAGTATCAACTCTTAAACGATAACTTGGTGCAATTGAGGGAAAGTCAAATCAATTTTTTGAAATTCAGTGTCAGAGGTTATATGATGTAGGGAGTCACGTATACCAAATTTCAAGTTCATAGCTTTATTGGTCAAAGTGATACTATGATGTGATTTATAACTTTGCGGAAATACGTCCGTTTTTAATTAGTGATCACAAATGTGAAGCTCAAATTTTCCATTTTTAGCTCAGCTGACTAAGTCAGCCGAGCTTGTCAAATAAGTTGTTCAGTGGCGTCCGTCTGTCCATCCATCCATCCATCCATCCGTCCGTTAAACCCATGGTGCACATTTTGTAACCGTAAGACCTAGAGACTTCAATTTTGCATTTCTGGATACTTCTGGTCAAATTCTACTTTCAAAACAAAATTTGTCACCATTCGACCTACTTCCTGCGAGCGAGAGTGCATGAAGGAAACTGGCCTATATCGGCCTAGGAGCAGCAGAATTAGTCGAAATATGCTCTAATATTAAGATAAAATTCTTGAAAATCTATTTTATTGAGAAAAAGTTCAAAATTTTAACAGGAGAGGGCGCTACCTGCCTTTTAATTATTTCTGCCGATTCAAATTCCCGCCCGATGACGTCAGCCATCAATGAAGTCTCCTATTTGCCAGTTCTCAAAACATGGCAGCTACACAACAAAAGCAGTAGCTCCAGGAATAAATCACTGTTCACTTCAGCTTCGTAATCGATTGTACCCCCACTTTATTGTGTTTTGTGTGGTGTTCCTATTCAATCAACGATATAAGGCCTTATTATGTTGGTTTTAATTGAGAAGGTGCATTATAAGCGGCGTACGAAATACCGAAGCGGAGACAAAATGGCGCCATGTTGTTTACGCTATGTGCAATAATCTTGGAGCTCAATGACACTCAAGTACCCAATTTTCTGCTTAAAAAGTAGTCTGGTAGGCGATATTATCACTAGTTCGTTTCAGTGGTAGTCATAAGGTCTTTAGGGACTAAATTCAGAAATTAGTTCTTGAATATTTGGGGACATTTCTGTGAAAACGATATCGGAAGTGCATGCTCTGTTCGCGATGACATCGCCGATGTATTTTGAAGTGGAGAATTCCCACAGTATGTGCAGTGAATCGGCATGATTCTGTTCGCCTATTATGTTTTAGTTCTACGATTCTTTCATGAGTAAAAAGTAGACATTCTAAGCAATACAATAATGTCGCTCCCATAAAAATTGATTGGAAATTGAGGGAGCTACGGCATTCTCTTCGGCAACTGGCAGCGCTGAAAAAATACATTGCATACTGTACAATACCAAATGGCACATTTTAAAAAGCGCTCATTGGACAACGTAGGGAATCACCAGAAGTGACGTCATCGCTGGTCTAAATAGAAAACTACGGTGGCGCAGTAGAGCACAAGAAAAGGTTTAGCATTAACTTCGTCATGCAAGCTTCAGCAACAAAACGATTTCTCATGAATGATTTATTCGATCATCATCAGCTTGTTTTCCCTGATAGATAAAAAAATGATTTACAATTTCCATCAAAGTTTTCTATTTTGTGTATAGTCACATGTTATTTAACTGGCAAGGAGCCAAGCAGTTTTGAATATTCACGGGAAAATACTTCGTACTTGTAAACGAGGCTATGACAATGAGTATCCTCATTCATGGCATAAACTTCATGTTTCGGTAAATATTTTCATACGATGATTTCACCCGAATTATGGTCAGGATTGAGGAATGAACAGTGGCATAATTATGTCAACCAAAAACATTGGTACCGTAGTGAACGCAAAAGGATATCAAATACCATGGAGCATGCCATTTTCATGCATAATGAACTAAACACCGGGAAGATATTAATGATACTAACTCAGCTGAGCGCTAGGCCCTTGGGCCTCTTGTTGATTAAATCTATTATAAAATCGCTGTTTTAATCGCGTCAGACTGGCCAACCGCCGAAGACGTTTTGAAAAACCCGCACTAAGTCACGTGACCTCATGACGTCACAACATGAACAGTCAGACCGATGAATATTTTCCTATTCGCTCTAGGAAGAAGATATATCCGCAGTAGTTCGCGTATGCTCAGGAAAATCTAATGAATATTAAATGAGGTCTAAAAATAGTTTTAGGAACACCATTATTATGACGTCAGCGATGGAATTTCCTGGTTGGAAGTTTATGATGAAATGACTGGGACTGTGGACTTGGGGGGAGGGGCCGTCCCTTCCCTTACTTCATTACTTCGAGAATGTGGGGGAAGACCCCCCCAACGGCAGACGAATTTGGAGTTGGTTCTCGAAGTTGTGTTCCGGCGTAGCATCAGGAGGAGAAGATGAACCACCGGCTGGTGACCTCTTGACTCGAACTTCATGGTAACGGCCCGGTTCTTTGATAGGGTCAGGCCAGCGGAAAACCCCAACACCTTCGGTCTTGCTGGTGTTGCCGCAAAACATCGCAGCGCAATGCCACCGACAACCCATTTCTTCTTCTTCTCCATAATCTTCAGTTCTTATCGTGTATATATTGTGTAAGGACAGGATGGAATGTGAATGGTCAATGGCAGTTGTAAATAAACGAATGAGATTTTTTTTTTCGCAGGAATGTAAACCACCGCGACTGCGAAAATGTTCATGTTGTGACTTCATCAACGAAAACGTCGTCGGCGTAGCGCGATTTCAATGAATTGAAACTAGCCGTCCGGGCGGGATTAAAACCATCAATTTCTAGAAAATGTGCATTTCGATTCGAAAACCTGAACTGTGAAGCTGTGGTAAATACATGACTGTGATGGGTGAAAGTGAATTTATTCTTCAATCTTTGGTGGATTCTTAATCTACAGAGCCAGGCCATAACGGGATATACTTTTTGATAATTAATTGAAGGAAATATTGTCTCACTGGCCAGTTTAGAACATGTATTCTAATAGGCCCATATCAGTCCGCGAGTGACGATTTGATGTATACAATGCTGTACACAAATCAATTTTTCTCAGGCAATTGGTATTGGAATGTTTTGAATTTTTACTGTTATTTTGATAAAAGCCTCTTCAAAACACATATAAAATTTGTTGGGAATTAAAGCACCCTTGGTGTACTTTTTTCACAAACCTATATTCATTAAAATGTACACAGAATGTACACGCTGGCTAATAGAGGTCTCTGGCCATATGTGATATATCCTTGCTAGGAGTACCGACCATTAAAATTTCATAAAAAAAAATCACTAATAAGTGAGATATCACACTATTTATGTGGCCAAGTCAAGAATCAAACCAGACAGCAATTCAGTGTCAAAGGTCATCTGACCAAGGCGGTCATGCATACAAAGTTTTTGAGTCCATAACCCTAGCGGTTGATAAATGGCCACTGTTTTTGAAATAGGATACACTGATAGGATACGACAGACGAAGCAACTAAAAGTACCTTAGGTGGCATATGCCCCGTGAGCACATTGAGTTGGTGTATTAGGAAAGTGAAGTGTTTTTCAGACAACCCCTGGCAGCTGGTGTCATAGCTGACTGGGTTTAGTTGACACCGTGAAAGAGTTATTGGTCTGTAATGCCCGCTGTACACGTGATCTTTTTCTACCCACATAAAAAGTTACATTGTTATTACTCAAAGCGTTCTCGTTAAAATGAGCGGAAACGAAAAGTTTACAGACGGCTAATGGATGCACAGACGGCCTGACGCACGGACGGGATGAACGAACATCGGTAAAAGATAATGCCTCCACAATGCATTACGAATTGGCGGGGGCATAAAAATGAATTTGATCAGAAAAATGGTTCTCCTCGCAACTGACGGAAACTGATTTCAAGCACACCATATTGACAATCAGAACCAGCCTGTTTTCGAAAGGAACCTTCCTCTAGTCACCCCCAACGTCGTTGTCGTCGTCGTCTGTCGTTGTCGTCATCGTCATTGTCTGTATCCTGTTTCAAAATCAGTGGCATGTTTCTTAACCGCTAGAGCTATGAACTTGAAACTTTGTACATAGGATCCCCAGGTCAGGTGACCTCTGACACTGAATTTTGGTCCGATCTGATTTTTGACTTGGCCATCTGTTGGCCAAAAGTGGAAAGCGAAAAAGTGTGTATATCGCTCTTAAGTGTCTCGTTTTCGATGATATTTCAATAGTAGGTTCACCTAGCAAGGATACATAACACGTCATACGGGTTTTTGATTTGACTTACTTTTCAAGGTCACAGAGCTCAATTGCCGTAAATTGGCCGTTTGAGTGTAACTCTGTCACCTTTCTTAACCGCTAAAGCTAACAACTTGAAACTTGGTACACCTGACACACTAGGACAGATAACCTCGGACACCAAATTTCGGTCCAATATGATTCTCGACCTGACCACCAGCGAGCCTAAATCTGAAAAGGTAAATAGTGCAGTATCTCGTTTATTAGTTACTTTTATGACTTACTAACCAACTTGAACACAGTTAGAGGAAGGCAGTCGCGTTAATGGTATCAAACTAAAGGTATTGAGAGAGCAGTTTTGTGCTGGCCTGCCTAAACACAGTTGGAGCAAAGGCACTGAAGGTATTGAAGAGCGGATGTGACAAAAGAACCCCTCAACTGCAGTAGAACCTCCCTTAGCGGACACTCATTCCAGGCAGACACCTCTGCATTACAGACATGTCCGGCCAGTCCCGATTTTTTCTAAGTCATTTCCAATAACAAAAACCTCTGTACGGCAGACATTTCTCTACTCCGAATTGCGGACAGGGCGATGGCCAATTTTAGGCCAATTCCCTCCCAATTACGGACAGTAGGCAAAAACAATGGTTTTATTATGGGGGAAAAGAGACTAGGGGTAGAAATAAGTTGGAGTCCTGTAGGTTGTTCACTTCTTCTAATTCAATAATGTTTCAAGAAAGCAAATACATTGACAGTTACAATTACAAATACGGATTGGAAGTCCAAATATGTGTGTTCCCAGTCTGGAGTCCAAACCTGAATTACTCCACAATAACATTAGATTCACCAAGAAAACTTGTAACTAACGACATAAATTACCTAGAGACAGAAATACAAACATTGCAAAACCATTGTAAACAGTAACATGTTTTGGAGTGGCTAATCCTACATCTATAACACGCTTATGAATACTAATCATAAAACCCTTGTATAAATGTAAATCCTGACCAAGCTGTGTTAAGTCATATCAGAAGGTAAAAGTAAAATTGGAGAATGATTGTGTTTAGAAATATAGAATAATGAACAAAATACATATCTGCCAAATCATCAAAGATTTCCACCATAAAAGACTCCTGTTGTTTTAAAATCAAATTCGCTCCTGCGAATTGCACGCTGTCTACAAAAGACATGTTTAAATGATAGTATAGATGAAATTACAAAATGAAATCACTAAAGACGTAACCATATAAAAGTAACGATGAAATTGCAAAATGAAGTAACATGAAATTCAATAAGTGAACATAATTCTTCACAGTATTCTACAGTCAAAATAGCTATATTTTGCACATGAACTCATCAAAATGAAAGTCAATTTTAGGATTCATAATATCTTTTTCGAGGCAGATGGAAATAATTGCCTCTTCAGAATATGGCCAGAAGTCCAGTATAATTGTCAAACGCAGTTCAAATCATTTCACTGTTCTAAAATTCAGTTTATATTCAGTGTCATGTGATAACAAAATTTACTCCATAAAATAGTCTTCTTAATTTGGCACATTCAATTTGAAGATTTCACCTTTTTTATGAAAATCGAACGTGTGATATAGTTCATCACATACTTGTGTATTGTCCAACATGTGCACTTTCCCTGTGTTTGTTAACTTTATGAATTGCAAGTCCTGTTGTAATGAGAATGTTTTCTTCAGTCGCTTGTGATGGAAATACACACTAATCCAAGATGGTGGTACATGACGCAAGCGTAAGAAGCTCTAAAGGACTAATCTGATACTGTCCGCCACTGTGCTTGTAGGGTGCAAATAGACTGTCCCCATACTGTTGCCTGGTACTGATTGGAGATGAACAGCCAGTAACTCGGTATGATCAAAGTTCCTAGTACATGGTTTATACGGAGGAAATTTTGGAACAGGATTCACATTGCGCACTTTAGTTGAAGCTATGTGTGTGCTAAAGCATCTGGGTCTAGAATGTTGTCGCCATGAGTTCGAATATATTCCTTGGCTTCACAGTCGAGATCATCAACATGTACCCAAAATGAGTCGTCCTTGTGATATGGATGACATCATTCAATGAAATAAAATTGTTCTCCATTGTAACATTTGCGCTTTGATAACACTTTGTGTGTCACTGTCACTTGTTTGTCGTTCCTGACAGACTTCTTCAACTTAGCTGGACTTGGCTTTGATGACACAGTGAGAGTTATGTCCTCTTCAGTTTCTGTCTGTGATACGGCATCAGATGAAATGAGCTGGTCACATTGACTAGATGCTGACATGGTGTCCTTACTGCACTGGATTCCAATCGAAATACTCTCCGAGATGCATTGGGCACCACAAAATACAGTTTCTGGATTACACTCGATGCTTGCTGATGAACTTTCCGGTACACATTCTACACCGATTGATATCCTTTCTGTTTGGGGTTCGTGTATGACCCAAATCTCTGGAGCTGACATTACTGCTGACTTATCCTTGGAAATGGCGAGGTCGGGAACATGATCAGTAAAAGTCACAGAAGGAGTGTTTGTTACAGTGTCACTTACATTTTGGCTCCTGATTTTCTGCAAGTATGCTTGCATACGGCAATGATCCCGGCGAAGCGTTGATGGCGATTTTATACCTTTTATCCATTTTATACCCTCCATCCTCGTTCCAATTTAGTGTTAATGATAATCCATCTCCAGTTGATGAGAGATTCCACCCGTTTGCTGACTTGGTTATTCCGAGATGTTTAAACACTGATGTTAGTGATGGCGGGACTGCTGATATTGTCATGATGAAAAATGTTCCGGATCCTTTGGGTTCTCCACCAAATATTATGGGGGACGACTAGCTGTGAATCACTTGGAGTCAAGAAATGTGTTTCACTTCTTATAATTGATAAATCTTGAATAACACAACACATTTACATACAGTTACAATAGATAGGAGAACCAGATCTCTGAGTGTGTGTTTCGTGTGTTTCCAGTCTGGAGTCCAAAACCTGAATTACTCCACAATAACATTAGATTCACCAAGACAACTTGTTACTAACGACATAAATTACCTAGAGACAGAAATCCAAACAATGCAAAACAATTGTAAACAGTGACGTGTTTTGGAGTGGCTAATCCTACATCTATAACATGCTTATTAATACAAATCATAAAACCATTGTTTAAATGTAAATCCTGACCAAGCTGTGTTAAGTCATATCAGAAGGTAAAAGTAAAATTGGAGAATGATTGTGTTTAGAAATATAGAATAATGAACAAAATACATATCTGCCAAATCATCAAAGATTTCCACCATAAAAGTTTCCTGCATGCGCTTTGCGTAAGTAATCAACGTATTTACCCCATGGCATTGTGTTTTTGTATCCTAATTAAGCCGTGGCATTTGTTAGCTACGCTCGCTTCCAACCGAGCTTATGGTTTGTACTGGAGCTGGCCGAAAGTAGTTCCAGCAAAATAGTTGCATTTTCATCCGAATTTGCCGTAGCTGGGCCAGAAAATGTGTCAAGATACCAATATTTTGAACTCCTGTTTCGATAGGTTTATAGCTATTCACGGCAGAAAGACTAAACGCCCCGTTATTGGCAGTAATTGGCAGTAATTGGCAGATTTTAAGCTTGAAATTGTCGTCTGGTCAAAAGTGGCAAACGGCCTCGATCCTACCTGTCTCTGTAATGTACTGAACGCGCTACACATAAGGCTTTGCCCTAAGGCACTGCAGTCGAGGCTGATAATGTGATGGCCATTTTGCAAATGTATATAGAGTGTGTACGTTCATTTCAAAACATAGTTCCAATCTAAATTTTTAATAACCAGCAGTTAGAAAGTGGTATTTCCCTATATTTTGGTTCTCAATGTGAGCATGTCGTTTTGTGGGGATATTTTGTCTACTTCTTATTAATATTGCCTGTAAAAGACACGTAGAGAAACCCAGAGTCATTCGCTCAGTTCATCTATGTACGGTAGACGTTTTGACATAAACCAGGGTGAGTTTTCTCTGTATTTTCTCTTGATTTGCTAGGTACAATTCGCCATGACAACTGTTATTTGAAAAGTCATAGTAGAGAATGACTCCCGTAGCTTGTTTACATAGGAAGTGTTACTGTTTTTGGCTTTCTGTCTCGTTAAATATGCTCTGTCATTGAGTCGAAGTCGAAGATCAAAACACACAAGAATGCCATAGTACATTTTATACACAAAACGGTGTTGCAAAAACTTTTCCCAATCATCAGAATGAAATAATCGTAATTTCACAATTATCTATTACACATAGATATAACAACTACAGGAGAATGACTTTGAAATCCAGACAAAACTTTGTCGTAAGAATAGCCTCTTTGTATTTATAAACATCATTGGCGTAATCAAAACAAACCCGAACTCGAGATGAACAAATATGGCGGACCGCTTCACTAGAAGTTGACGTTTTCTCATGTTTCTTGTCAAAATAACAATGATATCGTACACCTTTGATAGTGACACTGGTCAGAGTACACAAATAATAGCGACGAAGTAGTCTGCTTGAATTGTGAGGTATTTTTAACGAACAATAAAACTGCCATTCTCAGTCTATGCTGATACGGAAAACCGTGAGGAGCTGCATGAACTGGGCCTACGTTATTTACCATACATTACAGTTACATACTTGATACCGGTACATAAACAAATGCAATACACTGCAACATATGTGCAGGGAAGTAAAGTATGCATTGCAAGCCATGTGTCCAAACTCTACCAAGGTGAATGTTAGTAAATAAGGGTGAACTTATTTTATCCCCCCCCCCCGCCAGTTCACTAGTTTTTCACATAAGTTTTGATCTTTTTTTGTACATTTATGTTTTGCTTTACCACCAACATGAACAGCAAGCAATACTGGGGTGTATATCCTCTCACGGTTTTCACGTATCAGCACAGACTACTCATTGTTTTTGTAACAAAATCATGAATGTTAAAAATAGATATCTTATTTTGTTGGTGATTTTTACAAAGTGCAATTTTTTCTCATGTTTACAGGATGATGCAGTCTATAATCTACGAGTCATTCCGGTGGTCTCCACTGGCAAAGTGGTGTTGCTGTGCATGCTGTGGAACTGGTGACACGAAACCAATCAACCAGTCGGCCATGAGATTGACAGGATCGGGAAAGAAGACACTGTATCTTAGCTGATTTGTCCTTCACATTTTGGTCTTGTTTTACTGTATTATACAAGTTGATTGAATAAAGAAGCCTTGAAATTGAATAGGCATCTCTGAATTTTTATTTATTATAATATTAAAAAATAAAGCTTGCCTATTAAACCTAAACTCTTGAACATGCAACCTTTAACCCTTATACTAGTGTCATGCTCCTTAGGTCGAGTTATAATTCCTACCCCTTAATGGTCGCGCTAGACCCTGGGTCGAGAGAGAGGGTAATGCCTCAGAAAATAAATTATCCATGGCGTAATTGGAGTCGTTTATGTTTAGTATATCTGCCAGTGTAAAGACGGCACTGCGTCTGATCATTTGATACCAGGAAACCAAATTGTTTCTACATTAAAATTTCCCGCAACTTGCAACTGAAAGTCAAGCACCTTTTCAGAAGAGGTCAGGCAAGGGGTATGGTAATGTGAGAGACGTCATCATGCCTCATGTCACTATCAAGTAAGATACCGCATTGTCGCCTGAATGATATGAGACAAGAGGTTGATGTCACAACACAGCGCCTCGAAACCGTTGAGATCAAGCAACCGCTTAGCATCAGTTCTGTCACGCCCCGCGTGGAGCGCCACTGGACGGAGGTCAATTTTTGAAGCTGGTTAAAAATCCATTGATTTTAGTCTTTTCCTGCCTGGCCCTAACCGGGAGCTGCTGCCACCCAGCGTCCTTCGGCCTCAACAAGATCAGAATGGCGGATAGAGAAATGAAAAATGATTTTCTCTGAATTTTATCCCGAATTTCATCAAATTTTAGGCATGGTAAGAGAACCTTTTTGGCTCAACGGAAGTGATAAATGTCAAAGTTTATGAGCAGCCAGTTAGATTATTCTAACATCAATCCGAAAAGTAAAAAAAAGGAGTTGTGTTTGGTGTATTCAATTTACACTGTGCGGAATTTGGTTGAGCAGTGCATTGAGATCTTCAAAATAGAAATGGGAAGAAAATTTGATACCTATAATTTCGGCTTTGGTGGGTCATGGCGCATGTGCCCAACGCCCATAATGGCGGATTTAGGCCCTTGGGCTCCAGTTGACCTTGGCTATTTACAAAAATGTATGTCTGTACAAAATTGCAGCTCTTCCTACCCTGTGTTTGTGTTCCTCATTGGCTGCATCATATATCTAGTCTACCAAGGGCCATATCATTAGTGTGGGCACATGTTATTTTAATAGACAACAGAAATTATCATGACCTTGAAATGCACAGAGGCCTGAGTGCACTGGGCCTGTACATTTGCTGTACATCTCAATGGCTACTTTACTGTTGCGGCTAGAGCCTAGAGTTATGGCAGTCTATATCGGAGGGTTAGGGAGGTGGTAGGGGGTTAAGATTGGGGGTAGGGGCAAGGTTAGGCTGGATGGCCACTCTGGGTGCAGGAATGAGGGGTAGGGGTAGGGGTAGACCCACATGGGCGACGCCGCCCGGAGGCAGGATTGCCGAAGGGTGGGCCATTTTCCAAAGAAATCGAGAGCACAATCGGCATGATTTAGAAAGATTTTTTTTACCCAGGGTATTCACGGGCAAAATTAAGGGGGATCCCAGAGTAAGATAACTATTTGATGATGCCTTTTCTCTCCTGAAAAGATTGGTCTAGTTTAACAGGGAGTATGATTTCTTCGGTAGTTTAAGTCCATTGTGTCAAGAATTTTAAAGGCATTCAAGCTTGTACCGTTACCACAACTGGATCATGATTTTCCATTTCAGAGTACTTACATATCCAAATGGGAGTCATTCTCCCTTTGGAACTGCTGTCCACACTTGGTTTTTCCCTGTTGTAGATTTCAACAGCTTTCAGTCTGAGTAAGTATAAAGAAATGAAACAATAGGCAGCATATACTTGTTCTCTTTAGAGTTGGGATCAAATGGTCCTGTTTCAGAATTACTATTTCTATTAATCAGACATCCATGACATAGATATTTTTGATGGCATTTTGATTTTATTTTCTCAAAACACCCACTTTCAGCTCAAGGAACACTTTTCTAAATTGGTTTTAATTTTAGTAGTGGTCTGCAATTGAAAAGAGTTAATGCTGTGTCAATATTTGTGCACGCCTTATTAACAATCTTTGGTGTTTATTTCAGTGGCAACAGCCTCCATGATGGAGTACGAGCGTCTGGGATTGCTCCAGAGGGTTGCCCACTACAGAGGAGGAAGAATGAATAGAATTAGCATTGACCCATCAGTTTGGTTTAGATTACCAGGTAAATATCACAAATCAGGCCGGAGAAATCGGGCATGATATTATGAATCTTATTCAATCTGAGGTTTTTGACTCAGTTGCCTACAGGTGTTCGAAGATATTATGTGATTGCCTACCCAGAAACATCATGTATGTATTGTGGATAAACACTTGACAGTCTGTACTCAGATGTCCACAAAAGACAACTGGTATTTTCTGACACTGTGATAGATACTGCACACTGCTTTGAAGGGATGAGATGATCAGAGCTCACTTCTAATACACACACTGAAGACGACAAGTTAATGTTGCACTTCCACCATCACCCAGCTTTGCAATTTTGTGAGATGCCCTGGCACCTCCTGTAGTGTAGCTTATAATGTCCATTATTTCTTTATTGCTATCATCCTGTTTCAGTGAATAAAGATGATGCACAAGGTTACTTCGATTTGATTCAGCACCCAATGGATTTTTCAACCATCCAAGGGAAAATAAAGGTGGGTAGCATTTGGATAACACTGTGGTAGCTCAAACAATGTTTGGGAAATTCAACCCATGAAGAAGTGAATGACCCCCTCAGAGACACCAAATTGTAGACTGGTCGAAAATGCTAGTCAAATCATTGCTCACTGGTCCCAATTGGTGTGGTTGATTCCTCTAGGCCTCATAAGGGTGGCTGTGGTTGACTGGCATCTGCCTCTCACGATGTTCTGCTTCTGAATGACGTCACAGCTTCAATCTGGTTGCTCCATGATGTAATGACGTTGTGTCCTCTGGCATTCTCTGTTGGCCTTGAACAGTAGTGTTTTTAAGCTGGGTGGGCTGCATCATATTGGAAACTCACAACTTCTCACTTGCAGATAACTAAATCCTATCACTTCCATTTCAGAGTGGTCAGGACTTTCATACAGACATGCTCCTCATCAGAGATAATTGTGTGAAGTACAACAGAGATCCAGCAAGTCAGATTCGGGTTGACTGTGACACTGTCTTTGGCTTCTACACTGTGGAGTATGATAAACTGAAGAGCAGGAAACCAGCAAAGGTATTATAGAAATGATGTACATGTACTGTTTCCCCCAAGAAATATTCTTCTCCTGTCAAAGGCTAATTATACCAGACCTGTGTAGCTGATGTCGCACAAACTGCTTTCAATGCCCTCTGAAGTCACTTCTTAAAATCACGGTCTGACCATTCTTTCTTTTATTTAGCCTCTTATAGCAAGAGTACCAGTACGCTGAATATTCCCCTGTCATCATTTCAGCTTGATTTGATTGTACCTGTAATATATTCAATTTTAAAGGGATAAAGTGAGCACTGCATTTTTGGTTCATATGTGGTCACAGATGTCAAAGTCATATGACACAACAACCTGGGCTGTCTAAAGTTGTCCATTTCATTACATTGTTCATTTCATCCACCGGCTGAACACAATTTATTACCGTATGCTGACCTTTCATCACTTTTGGTTCCAGAAAAAAGCTACCGGAACTGGCTGGGATATCGGAATGTATAGGCGTGCACAGAAAGAGGCAAAACTTGACATGGCCCATGCCAGTGCCATATAAGTGGTGCAAGGCCAGGTTGAGAAGCTGGATGATGACATCAGGGAAAAGGAAGAGTGTATTCGTGATTTGACCACTGAGGTATGTTATCTTAACAGTAATTCTACAACAAAAGACAGCAGCACTGTACGGGTATCTCAGTCTGAGGTATATTATGTTACACTGAAATTTGTTACCTTGTCACATATAATTTTGTTGCAAAGCCAGCCTTGAGGAGCAGTGTAGGCCTATACAATCTTTCTGATACGTACAGGCAACCATTACCAGTTTTGGGCCTCAATCAAGAACTGGTATCCTGAACAAATGTTTATATTGCCCTCTTAGCAAAATTTTTCATCCCTTGGGACACCCAATGGGTTGTTGCGGAAAAAAGGAAACAACCGGTAATCAGCATCGAATACATAAGGCCTTCAGTTCTTTGGCACTCAGTTCTTGAAAGACGCATTGATCTGTATGTGCTAATTAGTCTCCGTCAACCTACGTATGTAGGGTTGAAAGGAGACTCTTGGTTTAGCTAGGCAAATTCCCCCAATTTATAACCCCGTTCCATGTGACTACGGTGTATGCAATGCACTGTGTATATCATTAGTGATTGGAGAACCCAGGTGGATTCGTGTTCGCGAAGTTTAGGGAAAACTGGACATTAAGTAAATCAAATAGTATAATGAGTTGTTTATCGAAACATCAAAGGTGTGCAGTGCGAATTTTCATAATTATTTAGCGAGCAATAACGACATATTTTAGGGGACGAGACAGCCGTTTGGCGATGGGTCGTGAAAATTTGATCCGCCATTACACAATCTCCAAACGAGACGTATTATGCGACCATATTCCCTGCCAATTTCGATAGCTTCCATGTTGGACAGGAAGTGGCCCGTGGAAATGGACTGAAAATGGCCGCAATTGATCAATTCGTACTTAAGAGTAACGATTACAGGAACACACTTGCTTTGACATAAATTGAAATCTTTTATGATTCATTGTTGTTATAAGTTATTCTTGCTACAAACAAATTTTCGCGGCAACAATAGTGGTCAATACAGGCAGGGCCTTGGAGCGAGGCGACGGCGTTGATAAGACGATCAAGTTCCGGTCATGCGCAAGTCGCATGTGCAGAATAGTGTTTAAGGCTCATGTGAACCACAACATCACCATCGCTGCTATCCCAACACCGGCGGGCAGAAAATGCATGCTGCATACAGTCTGCAGACTGGAGGTTTTCTCATGAGTCAATAGAATCTAAGGTTTGGAATTAGGGGACCATATCAGTAGTTGCTTTGCGCCAACTTTTTTTCAAAGTTTGTTTTCTTATATTTGAATGACCTGTGAATCATCTTGCAGGAAGATTTTTTTTGGGTGTGCATGACAGATGACGTACTTGATACAGAACATGTATATTGTATCGGCCTGGTGCCTCGTGCGCCTGGTTGATTGGCCGGCAAGGTTGGGTTCGTTTCAAAGGCAGGATTTCATGATAAAACGTGCTGAATGACATGGGTAAATATAATTAAAGATAACAGAATGAAGAAACCCAGGGAACAGAAAACCATTGTATATCAAACACCCACCTTGACAGTTCTCCTCTGTCTCTTGATGTTAAGTGAAAATACCGGCCTCTTTGACATTCTAAACAGGTGTTGTTAGGCCAAATAAAAAATGTTTTCAGGCAAATGTTTATTACTACAGTCCTGGTCACAAGATACATCCTAGCTGATTAGCATCATGTAGGCCCTACGTGCTAAATCCGTGCGAGTCACACATACATGTAGCGTGCCAGTGGATGCACTTGGTTCACAGTTAAATGAATTTAGGCCTACACCCCAACTCGTGGTGTATCGCAAAGCCTGTTTGCACAACGGCCTAGATAATCTTTGTTCTACCGTTTGGCATATACCTGAAATGGCCTCTTATTTTTTAGTGTGAAAATCACATGGCAACTGTTGAGATGGTCCCCTAATTCCAGATCTTAATTTTAATACAGAAGTTGGCTGAAAGCAACTGCTGATATGGTCCCCTAATTCCAGACCTTAGATTCTATTGACTCATGAGAAAACCCTCAGTCTGCAGACGGTATGCAGCATGCATTTTCTGCCCGCCGATCCCAACACAGCGTTAACACAGCAGCAACATAAACCCAATGCAAACCTTGCCAGCGAAGACAATTCTCATACCAAGGTCTACAAACCAGTAACCCGACTTTTAATCTCCAACTATGTATATATGTATATATCTATTTTCCCAATAACCTTTTAACCAAAACATACTGCCTCCTCAACTTCCTCAACAAAGCACCCCACAGTTGACGGAGACTCCAGAGTCTGCCTGCAGACTCAACCGACAATTCTAGTTTTGTTTGGTTTCACTTTCAGATCGAATGGAAGGAAAGACTGAGAGCTGAATTTGTACCACTTGTTAAACTAGACCAATATGTTCAGGTAGAGATGAAATCGAAACTACGGTGTGTGACGAACCCGACCCGTGTTCTGCCAAACGACTGCGAGATGCTACCTGAGCAACACAACCATGACTAAACAAGTTGACGAAACATGCAAGGCATTGGAACCAATTCATGGAGCTGATTCCAAATGGTTAAAAAAGCAGAGAAGGGGGCCATTCAAAAGTACTATTCAAATTTATCGAGATCCAAGGAAGGCAGAGTAACAAAGCATAAGGAACGGGTAACGGAAGCAAATGTGGTCCGGTGTGTCAAATACATGTATCGTAATGGTTCAATATCCAGTCGAAAATACACTTCATTGCGGCAGGCAGATCAATAGCCACTGGTGTATAATGCAGGAAAATGATATTTGTTGTATTGTTGTACAAGGATTCATATTTGCCAGATTTACATAGATTATCAAAAGGAAAGGAGTTCAGTTGTAAATTGGTTGATTGAAAGACATGTCCAAATGTCAAGTTTTGAATGCTCAATTTTATTGTCCACGACTTCTTAATGTCATTCATACAAATTATTAATGAATGTCAATGATAAATAATTTATCTGGTTATTGAGTGATTGAATTTATACTTTTTCAATTATAATCACTGTTAACCGTAAAATTTTGTGTTGTTTTGAATAGTCTTTCTTGTACATGTACATGTACATGTACATGCCTGACACTAGTGAGATGTGGCAATGAACACCAGGAGAGGTTTCAACTTCACAGATGTCAAGACTGCCATGTTCAAAGGACATTTCTTTCCAGATGACATCAGCACAATCCATATGATCACCCTGCATCTATGTCAGCATTGCTTGAACTTTGGAAATGCCTCCTATAATTTGCATTTCTAGGACATTTGCCCCCTGAACATCTGCCCACTGGATGTTTGCCCCCTGACACCCCAAAGGATATCACTGTGTCTGATATAGATCCTTCAGGGCGGGGGGGGGGGGGCAAATGAACTAGGGGGCGATGCATTTCCCCGCCTACTCCAGATACAGTAGCAGATTCTTATCTTGAATCTGATTCTTCCGCAGTTTGTTGATTCTCGAACATTTGCTCCCCTGATGAAAACTGACTGATATTGGTTTATCTGAAGTCCTTCAAGGGAGAAGATGTCCCAGGGGGTCAACTAATGTTCGGGAGGGGGGGGGGGGCAGATGTCCAGGGGGAATGTCCAGGAGGGGGGAGGGGGAGGATGTCCTGATACCCAGTTTGTTAATTTGGTCAATCCTTGCTTTTTTGGTAGCATCCAGGAAATTGGAGGAACAAGACACTTGCTGGAGATCCATTCATTCAAAGAAAGGAAATAGCAACAAAAGCGTTTTTACTGGGCAATACCATATTTATTCAACACCTCATATCCAGATGTGAGGAAGAGTCTCTTGGTGTTGCTACGGTACTTCAGGGTGAAGGGGTGGCTCTCATTCACGAGGATGCTCATCTTATTTCCCTGAAATGAAAAGGAACAATCAATCAGTATCATGAGATTGAAGTCAAATGCAGTTACATCATGACATAAGAGTGTCTCACATTACATTTAAGTTCATACTCTATCAATTAAAGCCTGCTAGCAGGATCTTTACTACACCAATTGGCCATCATGGGAATGTAGGGAGTTATTCGTGCATTCCAACCCTTGTCACCTTAATTCACACATCGGGATAAATTTTAGTCAGGAGGAGCCTGGGATGCAATTTACCTGTTGGTCCGTCTTCCTCAGCAGGCTATTCCTTTCTAAACCCTCTTTCCTGCCCCAGAAGTTAAAAAGGATCACCACCTTCTCTGCGCTGGTGATGGTAAGTGTCGAGGTGGTTCTTGTCTCTCTAACTGTGGTCCGGAATGAGTCTGTCGTCATTAGGCCCCGGATCTGGTCGAAGACGCTACTTGGTACATCTCTGTAATGAAACAAGACTTGCAATACATACAGCTATCATTCTAAGTGGTGGTGTCCAGGGAAACTGCTACCATATTGGTTTGGGTTGGACAAAAGACACCATTTTTCCTGTTGCCTGCCCCCCCTCCCCCACAAAAAAAACGTTTTTCTCTATTTCCGTTGAGAATAAAGAACTCATGAAGCTCATGAACCTACCGAGCAATTCACAGACTCTTCCGTGGACCATTGGACCTCATCATGCGGAGGATCTGCTTGTGAATGAGCCTGATCTCACAAATAACCTAATTGACGTAGGCCTACTATGCTTTTGACGTCTCTGTATAAATTGGAAATTAGAAATACAACTGTCAGTTCATTACCTGCACCAGTTGGTGCTTCCTCGCCTCCGCCCGGCCATACACGTAGGGGCTGTACTTTTGAGCCAGGCACCCTGCAACACCATCAAGTTCGTGGCAGAATGCCCTGAAAATCTCCCTTTCCTCGGCTGTCAGCAATTCGGCACGGAAACCCCTCCGAAAGTTGGAGAGAGCCCCCTTAATATGGCTGTCTAAGTTCTCCATTTTTGTGAACAATTCAAAATTCCCGCCAAATCACTATCGGGGTCTAGCAAAGGGGTGGGGGGTGTGATGGAACCTTAACCTGAATAGCGGTCAATGTTTGTTTGTCATCTATCTTCAGAATCAGTGCACACACCTAAAGATACACATATGTACTCTTATATATACATGATTTAAGCGTTTCCCTCTATCAGAACAGTTTTGTTAGGCATATCGGCCACCCATCCCCCCCATCTGTTGAAATATACTCTTCAGTAAGGATGCCTTTATAAAACCTCAACATTGGGAAATTCGGCTAATTTATTTCTGATATACTCTTAATACACTTTTTTATTACAATAATAAAGATTTTCGCAAACTTTATAAGACATAAGCAGCTATCTTAAGCAGGGCCATCATCATCATGCGCGCCTTCAACACCAAGACACTTCCACCACGCCCGGGACCCGCCCTGTACATTTGCATTGTGCACCACTCAAAAATGTATCAAGTCGGGTTGTATATAAAAGCACAGGAACCCGCAATGCATTGTATTACATTGTATCTTTCCCGTGAGTTTGCCTCGCGGGGAACTCTCCAGTGGCGCTGTCCGTGAATGCGTAATAGAATAAGCACTGCGAGTGGAGAGTGATGTGACGCCGTCATGCCGCTATCGTTAACTGCGCCGCCATGACGGCGCGAAGAGTGGATCTGACGCTGTGTGGAGCGTGGTCGTAAATGGCGCTGACGTCGCAGAGTGGTGAACTCGGAAACCACGCGTATTCCGCGTTTTGAGCTGGTCCTGAGGCGCTGTGCAATCAAGTAAGTGACCCAATTGTAGCCTGATCGATATAAGAGAAGAGCGTGATGTATGAGACGTTATCATGCCTGATGTCACAATCAAGTAAGACTTTGTTGTAGCCTGATTGATATAAGAAAAGCGGGTGATGAAAGAGACGGCATCATGCCTCATGTCACAATCAAGTGAGAGACCGCATTGTAGCCTGATTGATATGAGAGTAGAGAGGGTGATGTTACAGATGGCATCATGCCTCATGTCACAATCTAGAGACTGCATTGTAGCCTTTTGGGAGGGAATTGGGCAGTGTCACAAGAACTAATCGAAACTCAAGGTAATGAAGGAGAGATTTGCACTGAACTGCTTTTATAACCTTCTGCCCTACTTTAACTAGTTTAAGACTGTTATATATAAAGTTGTCGTGTTTGTTATCGGACTAAAGATAATGAATAGTAAGTTTGTGCTAACCCATTTTCATTACCAACTGACCTACTTGGGGACGGTTACAGCGAAAGGTGTCATCCGTGTTTGATATCAAACTAAAAGTGTTTAAGAGTAGGTTTACCCTGATGTATTTTTATGACTCATTAAACAACTTGAACACCATTAGAGGAAGGCAGTCGCATTAATGGTATCAAACTACAGGTATTGAAAGAGCAGTTTTGCGCTGGCTTGCTTAAACACAGTTGGAGCATAGGCACTGAAGGCATTGAAGAGTGGATGTGACAAAAGAACCCATCAACTACTTCAATCACTGCAGTTCAAATAAAACCTTCACAACTGTCATCCACCCTAGGGGCCAAATTCATTAAACGTGTGTAACTCTCCCTGATTAGTTATAGGGCCTATTCATATTCTGTGAAGATTTACATGAAGGACCTGAATCTGTCTATTCAGTAGTTAAACGCTGTTTTAAGCTGAACGCCCTTCATGAATTTTTGCCCCATTTGTCTAAGCTTGATTCCATCTAGTCTGTCCACATCTCCCTATTTACCATAAACCTACATTCTGGTACTCGCATATACTACTTGCTACATTTTCTTGTCATTCATCTCATTCTTTGCTATTAAATTCCGCCAGCGTAGCTATTCAGGCCGCCAGGGGCAGGTTGTTCAATGCAGTGTTAAATTTATCCACTGATAAGACTTATCAGCCGATAAAAATCTCTTAACCCCGATAGTTAAACCACCGATAAAAATGAGTTGTTCAAAACTAGTTTTAAGGACCGGATAGGTATCAGTGGATTTAACAGTGGATCTTCCCATAATGCAGTAGTGTTCCAGCATCCAAGATGGCCAATTTAGCAGGAGAAATTTCATCTGTTCCTAGCAAAACCACCCAAAAAAAGAAAAGAAAGGCAAATTTCTCTTGTTGAACTGACAGAGCGTAATGTCACTTTGCTATCATCTAAATTCACGGACACAGTGACAAATCAGAAGAAGAAAAGTGTTTGGGTGAAGGTGGCAACGGCCCTGACAGCACAGGGAGTGGCAGTGAGAACTGCAGAAGAATGCAGAGACAAATGACAGGCCCTGCAGAAGAATGCCAAAGGAAAGGCTGCAGCAGAAAGGAGAGGGATTTTAAAGACAGGAGGGGGTTCAGCTCCACCGCCTTTGGATCCAGTGACAGAAAAGATAGTAGCCATTTATAGCGAATGCCCAACCTGGAATGGCATTTCAGGGGGCTTGGAAAGCTCAGCACCACCACCATCCGGATCCCAGTTCCAAACACCAAGTCCAACCCCATCAGTAGGCCTGATTGGGAATTGGGAGATGTAGGGAGAGCAACTACCAGCAACTGTTTCTTGATCCCAACTATCAAGACCCAAGAAGGTTTCTTAGATTATCACTTTTGTAGGCCTAAAATTGATTTTGATCTGAAAAATTCGTCTGCTAAAAAACTGCCACGACCCCAAAATGGCCACCTTCGTGATCTGAGGCATGACACAATTTTCACTTGAAAACCAGCATTGTACATCTGAATTGTACTTTTAAAAACCACATACTCATACTACAGTTAATGAACTATAGTTAAAATGCATTTTCACCTTGTTTCAATGAATCTGTTCATGAACTGAAGCAGTTTTCTGGAGATTGCAATCATCATGATTTCTTCTTTCACAATGCATGATGTACATGATGTACTGAACCCATAGGCCATATACAGGGTACCAGTGTACCGGATGCTGTTTGTGAAATAATTAACTTAGAAAACAATATGCAAATGTTTGTGTCCTTGGGCAGAGTAGAGACTTTGATAAAAGGTGACACATTATGTTCGATATCCTTCTGAAGTATTTGTGATACTACACTATTGGGCAAAATGGTTGTCACCCCTATAGAAAATTGTGCGTTTCAGGTTATATCCATATTTCTCCACCATCATGGTCAGGTTTCTTTCATTCTTAGATTGAAATTGACATGAGTGACCTAATTTAATTTCGTCACAGGGCGATATGACGGTAATGTTAACGTTGGGAGATCTACTGGTCGTCCTCGCATCTCCAATGAAAGAAATGACCGTCCTCTCTTGCGTCGTTGCCGTGCAGATTGTAAGAAAACGACGACACAGCTGCGCAATGCCTGGTACAACCTGGATAATGTTGACGCTAGTCGGACAACGGTAAACCGTAGGCTGATTGCTGCGGGGTATCATGCAAGAAGGCAGGTAGTCTGTCCAAAATTGACAGATGCGGCAAAACGGCTTCTGTGGGCGAGAGCGCATGCTGACACGCCGGACGAAATGTGGTGCCACATCGTCTTTGGTGACGAGTCCTGTTTCTTGCTGTTCCGTGTTGATGGCAGGGTCAGAGTTCGTCGATTACCAGGCGAGCAGCTTCGGGAAGACTGTGTAGGCCTGCGTGTTCCATTTGGAGTTGGTTCAGTCCATATCTGGGGCGCCATTCATTATCATGGAAAAACTGCAGTCAGCGTCCTAAAGCAAAATGTAAACGGTCTCCTCTACTCGGAGATTCTCCGAGATCATGGCTGCCAGAAGCAAGGGCCCAGTTCGGCAACAACTGGACACTAGCGATTGACAACGCCAGACCCCACAGAGCAGCAATAGTGAACAATTTCTTGCACGAACAAAACGTCAACCGTCTGGACTGGCCTCCTTACAGCCCGGATATGAACCCCATAGAGCACCTGTGGGACCATATCGGCAGAGAACTTGAAAATTTGGACCCTCAGCCTCAGAACCTTGCCGACCTTGCTGATGCAATTGTCCGTATTTGGGGCGAAATCCCCAACGAAGGATACGAAGCGTTGTTAGAAGCATGTCCCGACGAATTGCAACGCTCATTGCAGCCCGTGGGGGCAATACGCGATATTAGGTATGCAAGTAGTGAGAAATTACCCAACTGTGCAATTCCTATCAATTTGGACAATCAAATCTGATCAGATGGAGAGAACAGAGTGAAACAATGACAAAGATGTTTTCCATAGTTTAGGTCCCTGATGAGCCTCCGTAGATAAAATGTCAATTAATAAGCAATTGATGGCAAACATGTGCAAGTTTGTGGTCCAAAAACACACGCTAATACCATGTGTGTACAACTGCAAAGTTTCCACTCATTAATGTTTACCATATCAAAATAGATTAAAAATGGATATGAAATCATATCTGCCATTGCAGGGGTGACAACCATTTTGCCCAACAGTGTATTACCAGCTATATACCAGTACTGATTATTATTATAAATTTCATTCCAGAAGATGAACTGCACCGCTTGACAGAAGAGGCTGGTGCTCCATGACCATGGTCATCTGATGACGACGATAAAATTGACTCAACTCGTGAAATGGCACGTGATAGTGAACGGGGGTGTGTCCATAGTATGGGGAAAGGGAAAGGAAGGGGGAAAAGCAGCCGTCCCAGCTACCGTTTCGCTGTATTTGCCCACTTCAGCATAAACTCTTTCTGAGGGAACTGGAAAATGCAGAGATATATGGGAAGAAGATGAGGCTTGAGGTGGAGAAATTGGAAAGGGAAAGGGAACAACATTAATTCTGTGCCGCTGACCATAGATGCCTGTGGTGTTTCATGTTGCATAATGTTTTGCTGTTTGTGTATTTCACTACACCGGTTTATAATATGATTAAGATATTGCTGATATTTTGAGCTATTTATATATATGTATATGAATGAAGACACAAGCTAGTCTTTATGTAAAGCTTCATTCTTTAATTTACTGTTCTTCATAATTCATAATATTGTAAATTAGATGTAGATATTGATCTGAAACTTCTGCAAGTCCATCACATTAATTAAAGAAGGTGTTTGTCACATTTCTCCTCACTGTGCGACCATCTTCATTTCCTTAGTAGATATATCTATCCCGCGTCTTGAATTGGTCTTCCTAATGGGGCTCTCGTCTGTCAAGCGCTATATTGTGGAGGACAGCACAAGCAGTAATGATTTTACAAACTAGTGCTGGGCGCATCCTGATTTCCCTGTGGAGAAAGTGAAACCGTCGTTTCAAAACACCAAAGCAACGTTCAACGGAGTTCCTTGTTTTCTTGTGGGCGTTGTTGAATCTGGTGTCTGGTCTTGTTATTGGACGCAGATATGGTGTAAGGAGGAAGGGTTTACATGGATATCCGGAGTCCCCAAGAAGAAATCCCTCCAACATCCCACGGTGATTTTCTGCCAAGTACATCCCGATCTGACTTTCTTTGAAGATGTGCGCGTCATGTGTGGCACCCGGCCATCATGCAACTAAATTGATCAGCTTTCCTGAAACAATTATACACATAGTTTATAGTAAAGCAAATACATCTTTTTCTGAGTCATACTGTACACCCATCATTGAAAATTATGGTCGGATTGGCTTGCCTTATAATTTGACTGGGTGCACGGTTGAAGTGGAAGGGTCCACTGCCAGCATGACAAATGAAAAAAACAACAACAGCTGATTGTTAACACGGCTGACAGTGGGTACATTTTTGCTTTGCCATGTATGAAAATCATGATAAATGTGACATGATATCCCAATTGATGTCAAATAACTTTAACAGGAGTGAGTATTGGTACAGTAGTTTCTCATCTAGTATAATATAGGATGTTCATATATATAAAGTGATCCACACAGTCAATGAATTTATTCAGCCAACCTTGGTGGTCACATATGCCCTGTGTATTGATGCTGTGGTACTGTTTTCTACAGACAAAGGCAGACTCGTATGTTGGCCTCTGCTGTCCATCCTCATTCAAGTCTTTGTACCATTGTGGGTAGAGGGGCCCTGAATCTTCACATGTGTCCTGTCAACGCAGCCAATAACATTTGGAAATCCTGCCATTTCGTAAAACCCAGTGTGGATTCGGTTCCTCTCTTCAGCAGTTGTTGGCCATTTAATGAAAGTATCCTGCAAGGCAGCCAAGGCATCTGACACCTTCACGACAATTCGACTTGCGGTCCCTTTATCAAATCCTTGCAAATTGCCCATTATCTGAAGAAATGATCCTGATGCATAGAACCTCAAGGCCAGCATCACCTGCTGCTCTGCAGAGAGGCTGTGTGATCTCTTGGTGGGATGTTCTGAATCATGTCTTATTAGATTGGTAATGTATATGATATTGTCTCTGCAAAACCTATATCTTTGCCTCAACCTGATGTCATCAAATGCATCTGAATCAGACTCTTTATGCATGTACGTTCTTTGATTTCGGTGCTAATTTGGAAAAAGCAGCATCCGATGGGCAGCCATTTTGGATTCTGGATCGGTACCCCTAGGGGTGGGTTGAAGTTATCAGTGGTTTATCTGCAGCTAAATCCTAACAGGGCTTTGAACAACTCAGCCTATCGGAGAATTAAAGTTATCAGTGGATTATCGGTGGATATAACCACCGATAGTGGTTATCGGTGCTTTGAACAACCCGCCCCAGGCCTCTAGTTTACTCATCTTTTAAACTAATCACATAGGCCTATTGTGTCAACGGACACTCATAAATCCACGCGGTTTTGTCAGTGTTGCGGCGAATATATGTGAGTAGAGATATTAGAAAAAATTAATTATTAATCAAAGGTGGCCGATGGACAGAGTTGATGGTGTTTTTTCACACATTATGATATGTCGTGGAAACATGTCAATAAAAGGGGCACCTTTTACTAGAGAGATTATTCACTCTCTGAGTTCCAAAGTAGCTCACGTCATTCAACGCAACATCACAAGCAAAGACCGATCAGTTAACAGGTTCAAAGTTTCTACTCTAGATGTCGACACAGAGAAACCAAGACCTGCAAGGCTTGAACTTCATCTCCACCAATCGGACAATTTGGCATAACCTCTCTATTAAGGACACCAGGGCCCAGTCCCGTGGGTGTCCGCAATAGAGGGATTTTACTGTACTTCATTCACTGCAGTTCAAATAAAACCTTCACAACTGTCATCCACCCTAGGGGCCAAATTCATAAAGGGCGTGTAAGGGTTAGATGTGTGCAACCTCTCCCTGATTAGTTATAGGACCTATTCATATTCTGTGAAGATTAACATGAAGGACCTGAATCTTTCTATTTAGTAGTTAAACACTGTTTTAAGCTGAACGCCCTTCATGAATTTGGCCCCATTTGTCTAAGCTTGATTCCATCTAGTCTGTCCACATCTCCCTATCTACAATAAACCTACATTCTGGTATTTCTTGTCATTCATCTCATTCCTAGCCATTCAATTCATTCCTAGCCGTTCGATTCCGCCAGCGTAGCTATTCAGGCCGCCAGGCCTCTAGTCTTCATATCCCAAGGCATGATACTCTTCAATAGCTGCTGAATATTCTTGCTTAATTTTCCAATTCTACTGCATCCTTTTCTCAACTGACCTGTCTTTTGACGGCTTGATTGTAGTTATCAACTAATGACGGGTGATCATTATTCCACGGCAATCCTACAGCGTAGCGCTCCCCGTCAAATTATTTTATGATTTTCTCGAATTGTTCAAGGGCAGCTTTCTCTTCAGCTGGCATGACTTGACCTTATCTCCTAAAATGCCTATTGGCTGAAGTTCTCAAAACTCTCGCAGATTGGCCACAACCTCTTCTTTTTTAGTGAAGACAAATTTTGAAGCGATGACAGCAGCTTGCTCTTGTCCTCCACCAACTGGACCACACGAGATCCATCCTAGACTTGTCGTGACAGTTGTTGGTATACCAGGACCTCCCTTTCTGGTTTCACCCTCAATGAAGATATAATAAAAGTCAGCTCCAATGAGAAGATCTATGTCGCCATCCAACCGGTATGACTCAGCAAAGGCTAATCCATGTAAATGCTTCAATCTTGACATCAACTCTTCTCAGGCACTTGGTCTCGGTAGTTTGCCCTCCTAAGGTTGCGATGCTTAACATCTCTCAATGTCCCTTCAATCCAAGGGAATCCGCTATTTGCTTCCGGATGTATGACCTCTGGCTGCCAGGATTCAATAGAAGTAGCAATTTAAGCTTTGTCCCTCTATCTACTGTCGACATCGTAGTCTGCGGCTGTCTGTAGTACTAAGACTTGTGTTGCTTAGGCTGGACGAAACTTCACCAATAATCTGGTCACCTTTTTCTTCTTTTCTTCTATCCTGTGACTGTTGTGTAGCAAGTTATTATGCTTCTTTCCGCAGCCCTGCATTGAACAGCTTGCTGACTGACAGCTTCCCACTGAGTGACTGGGGTGTGTTAGTCTCAGACAGTTGAAGCAAAGACGTTTGGTTTTTGCCAGTTCCCATCTAACACACTTTTCTTCATAATGTCTGGACAGCTGCTGATGTCGTGATCTTGCTGGCAGATGACACAGAACTTCTTCCTTCTATCTCCAGCTGCTTCCAGCAAGGCTGACGCTGTGAGTGGCTTGGCCTTGAGTCCTGCTTCCTCATATCCTTAGTGAAATTCTTCTTTGCAGTGAAAGTGGAAGATCCTTTCTCACGATCTTTCTTGTCTCCATTTCTATCTCAAGCCTCTTTGGATAAGACCCGTAGATGCAAAAACTTGAACAGCAACTCAACGCTCAGATCCATTTCTGCAATATATCGTGAAGATCTCTAAGAGTTTCAGCAGTCATGATTCCCTTGATGTCCAAATCAACGATCGTCTTGACTAGTGGCGAGACAATCGGGCGCTTCCGGCCAAACCTATCCCGTTCACAGCAGGCTGATAGTTCCCAGGAGTAACATCAAATCCCTCTGTGCATTTCAATGCACTGAAACAGCAATGCACTGAAACAGCATTGCTGCAGGTCCAAAATGACATTCGGCTCATGGTAGACAAGCATGGTGCAGCGTTCCTGATACCCTTGATTTGAGTGCTGCCTTCGACACTGTCGACCACGATATTCTCCTGATGAGGATGAGGACTAGGCTGGCCATCGACGGAACTGCGCTGAACTGGTTCAGGTCATACCTCTCACTTAGATCGCTACATATTGTGATCAATGGAAGCAGATCTGCTCCTCGTACCCTGCGCTATGGTGTCCCACAGGGCTCAGTACTTGGGCCTATTCTTTTCCTTATCTATATCCTACCACTTGGCGACCTGATTGACAGTTTCTCTACCCCACGTCATTGCTTCCCTGACGACACTCAAGTCTATGTTGCATTGCCAATAGGGCAAGCACAGCAGAAAATTGTTCAGTTAGAGGACTGCCTGCTCAAGATTCAGGACTGGTTAGCCAAGAACATGCTCAAGGGGAACCCAACGAAAACTGAACTCAAGTTGTTTGGCTCTCAACAAGCTTTGAACCGTCTCAATATAGAGTCCCTCTCAGTAGCGGGGATTGACGTCCAAGTGACAACAGGATCAGTGAGAAACCTGGGAGTTCTTTTCGATCAAACAATGTTAATGGAAAATCAAGTGAATAGTGTTGTAAAATCTGCAACGTACCATCTTCGGAACATTGGCCGGATACGCAATTGTCTTACCGAAAGTGCAGCTAAACTCCTGATCCAATCCCTTGTGTTAACAAGACTGGAGTATTGCAACAGCCTCCTTGCCGGCATTACCAAGAACCTAATGCACAAACTCCAACTTACACAAAATCATGCAGCCAGGATAATAACTCGAACTCGTCGTGACCAGCACATTACACCCGTGCTCAGGAGGCTACACTGGCTTCCTATTCCTCAAAGAATTGACTTCAAGGTGTCACTCCTTTTGTTTAAGTGCAAAGCTGACCTTGCCCCATGCTATCTATTAGATATTGTGCCACTGTATGAACCCAGCCGATCCCTGAGGTCCCAGAACCTAGGTTTGCTCCAAATACCCAGGTACCGCCTGGCATTATATGGTGGCAGAAGTTTTGTGGTGTATGCTACACAACTCTGGAACAGACTAGACATGAATGTGCGAAATGCTCCAACTGTGAGCACATTCAAAAAGGTGCTGAAGTCGAGATTATGGTGACTTTGTTTTCAAAGCGCAGCCGAGCAATCATACGTTATTGGATAATTGCGCTATATAAGTCTTATTTGAATTGAATTGAATGCTAATCCCTTCATAGTACTTAATAAGTAGACAAATAAATGAAGATCCGAAAATCTCCATTGGCATGTACTGCACTGGTACTGCTCCCAGTACGGTGTAAACTCGTTCAAGTTACAACTGAAGGATGGCAGGTTCAGCTTTGGTAGACAGGTTGCATTGGACTTCCTATCACCGTGACCATGATGACTGGAATCACTATGAGTATCAACAGAAGACTCGTCCTTGGCTGAAGTGTTCTCTGTGATGTATGCAGCTGCTTGGTTCAAGATCCGACGCAGGTCTTTCCTCTGTCTTCCGCTGTCATCCCATTCTCTTACAACATTCTCTGCCGTGAGCATATCCATAATCTTGTTGCGCAATTCCATGTGTTCCTCTTTCACCTCAGCAAGCTCCTTTGCCCGAGCTTTGATGTTCCTTGAGTTTCCTGGCTCTGATATAAGTGTTAAAATGTCATCTTTGATCTCTTCCCAATGGGTTACACGCATTGTCCTCGCCTCTGTTTCAGCTCCAAGTCGATCACTTCACGTACAGTCGGCAACTTGAACGGTGAGGGTGAACCTCCTTCTTGATAGCAACGCCCTCGACCCATGATGTAGCTATGACACTAACACTAGACTCAAATAAATCAACTTGAAGTTACAAACTAATCTGATCACTAGTAGTGATAACTGCGAGGAATTTTAACTATGTGAGTTTGATACTAGATGATGGCAAACTAGGCGCAGAGTCACTAATTTGGCGCTTGACACTAATGTCACTTTTTGACGTTAATCTGAACGACTTTGACGTATATACTGTACTCGATACGAACACTGAACACAAATGTCACTCACGATACTAAATATCTGACTCGAATGTCTCTCAAGATACTCTATTTGGACGTAAATGTCACTCACGCTACTCGACATTCGACATAAATGTCACTCTAGAAACTCTATGATGAACACAAAAGTCACTCTAGAAACTCTGTGTTGAATGCAAATATCAATCTAGATACTTTATGCTGAATGCAAATGTCACTCTAAAAAATCTGTTGAACGCAAATGTCACTCTAGAAACTATGTTCGACGTGACTGCCACTCAAAATACGTGAGGTTTGGCGCAAATGGCCACGCGAAATATTTGATGCTGGATGTAATGTCACTAATTTGACACATCAAAATGATGTCGTCAATCTGGCAGGTTCGCTGAATTTCTATGACTGTAAATGCCAATGGCTGGTTATATCTCAATTCCAATCCACTCAAAATTCACAATGAAACCCATTTGCTAGGACTTTCCAAAGCATACCAAACTGCAACAAGTTACTACAATTTTGATCCACAACTGTGTAGATACTAAAATGTAGGATAACCAAATACAGCTACCAGGTAAACCCAGTTTTAAAAGAATGGTTTTCAGTTGGTCCGAACTTATGGAAGTACTCATAAGTTTACCAACAGCAATTTTGGCACACTCTTGCGTAAACACTGCAATAATGAAAGTCAAAATACTATTAAGCCTACTATTACTGACGGGGTATGCCTTACTTCTGCCAGCACTCGGGCCACTTTCCTCACTAGTAGACTGTTGGATGATGTACCACTGTGTCCCGCGATGGCTGGATGGTTTGCTCGATTTCTCAATTGCTCTATGGAACCATGCAGTGAAAAAACTATACCTGTATGTACTGTACTGTACAGACACACACACAAAGTATGAACACAATTTAGAACACAATGACATCAAAATGCTATAAAATCTGGTATGGAGAGACCATGTAAATTTTCCCGAACTGAAGGGACTGAATCAACTCAAATTTTAAACAGACAAAACGTTTCTACATTAATTATTTACAAAAACAAAATTTGTGAAAATGTTGAAGACCGTCACAACATGAATAAACCATGATAGACGTCTATGCGCGCCCCAATGGTAAGTGAGCGGTACCGCTTTTCGTAAACATCAGTATCAACTTTGAATCCGCTTCACGATGATCCAGGACGTTCGTCGATGTAGCTCGTCACACAAATGTTCCGAAATCCCTGCCAATATTGCTATGTAAATATCAGTAATAAGTTGGTAGGCTGCTGGACATAGCCTGAGCTATGTTGAGCTTTCACAGACTCATAGTCCTACGTACATGTATACTACCCCCAAGTGGAGCTGATCATTAATTTAGGGCACTCTTAACAGTCGGCAGAGCTGATGCCATGTTACTGTGAGTCAAGGTCGAGGTATGATATGTAGTGAGTAAGATGTGCGAAATTTTAGTGGTGATTTCTGACCACTGGTAGTCTTTGGGGTCATCATGACTAATTAGGGCCTATACGGTTACTCCGAACTTGGTTCTCTTCTGATATTTTCTCTTCACATGTTGTAGGCCTAATTCTGCGGCTATCCTAACCAGCGCATGCTTCCCCTCTAACTCCACTCTTCAAATTAAGCCGCTGACCCAAGGCATACCATGTTCACTGGACTAGTTTGTCACAACCTACACCTCAAAGGAATGGGTGTAAAGGTCCAGACTGTAACTGGTTGTCCCAAGGTTGTGCCATATTTCTACTGGGCTGGTTTGTTTCCATCTGCACTTCAAAGGAATCGATACAAAGGTTCAGACTGCATTAACTAGTTGTCCCAGATTGTGACCATGCATCTAATGGACTGGTTTGTCTCATGCTGAAGTTCAAAGGATTTGATAAAGAGGTCCAGACTGCAGTTACTGGTTGTCTACTGGGTTGTGACAGTCCAAGGAACCATCCCAAAATATCATAACCTTGTCCATCATTCCCAAATCACATCTAAAAAATTGCAAATTGCAAAAATACAACAGCGCAAACATTTTGCAGTTTGCAGTACTAGTCTAGTATGGGGAACTGGTAGCTAATTAACACCACCTTATTATTGTAACTTCCTTGAACATCCTCTAGGGGCTTCTCATGGCACCTTTCGCCATGTTGGTGAAGACAGCTTCAGGATAGTCTTTCCCCGTCAAGTGCCTCATACTGGAGATGCTTTCCTTGGTCATTGACCACCAAATGTTCCTGTATTTGACATGCACAGAAGACAACTTGCACAGGAGAGAAGCCGGGAAGCAATATTTTTCTCTGTGACGCCATACTCCAGCTGGAGGATTGTCAATTAATTACCAGAATCAGAGTCCATGACCACAGACTCTACAAGCTGGTTATCTTCTCCAGGAATTGATTAATTACGTATTATGCTTGTTTAGGGTGGGTGCAAGGGCATCAGGCCCTAAGGCCCCTTGTTTCTTCTGTTCTTAGATATTAATTGCAGTTTTCTTCCTAATATGATTCCAGGGAAGAATATGACAATCCTGGTGGCTCATCTCCTGAAGACCCCGTTCGGCAGACTATCATCTTGGCTGAAGAATTCTTGAACCTGCTCATTATTCTCATTGGTAAGATCTCAAAATAATATATTTCCAGTGTAGATTGTCTTTTGTTAGGGTGATAGGCTGATAGGTGGGTGGGTTGGACTCTTACATAGGTTTTTCAGCCATGGTAGTGGATACACACCATGTTATGTCAGAATTGCCTAAAAATTTGGTTTACACAGTGTCGTAAACTGACGTAATCAGCGGAGCTGGCAGAATAACTGTTCAAAGTCTGTCTGTCCATCCATCCGACAACATGGTGCGCAAGTTTTGTAACCATAAGACCTAGATATTTCATGGTAATGTCTAATCTTGGGGAATATTTTTCTCTGATCAGAAACCAAAAATCAGTGCGATTTGACCTACATTCAGTTTGCTAGACAGCTTTGTTTAAAAAGGCTATCTCGCTTACTGGAGTGAGAATAATGTTAAATTTGGGTCTAAAAATTAGCCTAATTATAAAATTTCAGGGAAAAACATGCATTGGGTAAATATTTTCCGCCAGGAGGTGTTATTGGCCCTAGAAAATTATTAATTCTTTAAAAAACCCGCACTTTGACGTCATTGTTGCATAGTCATAATCTGCTCTCCTGATTGGACCTAAAGCTGCATGTAGACCAATCTTGACACATGAGGCGGCGATTTCGTTCCTTACAACGCCTCTGGTACTAGTTAGTTGCCACTATCTTGAAAAGGAGTACCACGTATGTGGAAAGGAAAGAAATGTTTGATTTATAGTTTATAGTTTTCCATAAAATCACCTGCAAACACACTTAAAAGTGTCAGATTTTATTTTAAAATATTGTATTTTGTTATCTATTGATAAAATAAACGGTTTTTTTTGAAAGAAGCTGGCACTTATTACGTTTTATTTGAATGGGAAAAATTCAAAAGTCTGTTTCACTTCTCGGTCTTACTCAAAAAATACATCCAGCTTGTTTCGACTATTCAAATCTGTAAATGCAAAAGTTTTCTTAGAAAAAATAGAATGAACATGTTGAGTGCGCCCCATTTTGTGCAAAGTCAGCGTAGCTTATGGTTTGTACTGGAGCTGGCCGAAGGTAGTTTCAGCAAAATATTGGCATTTTCATCTGAATTTGCTGTAGCTGGGCCAGGAAATGTGCCAGGATACCAATATTTTGAACTCTTGTTTCGATAGGATTATAGCTATTCACAGCAGAAATACTAAACTACCCATAATTGGCAGTAATTGGCAGATTTTAAGCTGGAAATTGTCGTCTGGTCAAAACTCGCAAAACGGCCTCGATCCTACCTGTCTCTGTAATGTACTGAACAGGCTACACATAAGGCTATGCCCTAAGCCACTGCAGCCGAGGCTGATAATGTGATGGCCATTTTGCAAATGTATATAGAGTGTGTATGTTCATTTCAAAACATAGTTCCAATCAAAATTTTTCGTAACGAGCAGTTAGAAAGTGGTATTTCCCTATATTTTGGTTCTCAGTGTGAGCATGTCGTTTTGTTGGGATATTTTGTCTAATTCTTATTAATATTGCCTATAAAAGACACGTAGAGAAACCCAGATTCATGTGCTCAGTTCATCTACGTACGGTAGACGTTTTGACAGAAAACCAGGGTGAATTTTCTCTTAATGTTCTCTTGATTAGCTAGGTAAAATTGGCCAAGACAACTGTCACATGAAAAGTCATAGTACAGAATGACTCCCGTAGCTTGTTTACACAGGAAGTGTTACCGTTTTTTGGCTTTCTGCTCGTTAAGTTTGTTCAGTCGTTGAGTCGAAGTTGAAGATCCAAATGGACATGAACGCCATAGTACATTTTATACACAAAACGGTGTTGCAAAAAATTCTTCCCAATCATCAGAATGAAATAATCGTAATACTTCACAATTATCTATTACACATTAATATAACCACTTCAGGAGAATGACTTTAAATCCATCCAAAATTTTGTTATAAGAATAACCTCTTTGTATTTATAAACATCATCGACGTTATCAAAACAAACCCGAATGCTAGATGAACAAATATGGCGGACCGCTTCACAAGAAGTTGACGTTTTCTCATGGTTCTTGTCAAAATGACAATGATATTGTTGCACTATTACCGTTGCGACGGGGCCGACTTAAGAGAAACAAGAGAGAAATAAGGCATATTGTTTGGATATCAGTTTATGTATACCAGCCGTCTATATTAAATATGTTCATGCAATACAGCGTTGAATCCCAGCTATGGTCTGGGACCGGTGCATTGGATCCGGGTAATATATTTACAAAGTACGTTTAAACATGCATTAAAGGTAAAACTGGTAATTTCTAATATCCTACAATTCCGGCTTACCTTGCCGCTCGATGGAGTTACCTTTACTTACGTTTTTGGATTAAAATGGCTTAGATAAATGAAAGAAATAGAATTCGGCCGATGTTGTTGCTTCGGATTATTCTTGAGAGTCGCCCCGAAGCGTTGTGTGTTTCAGGTTTTATATTTCGCGCCAAACAAGATATCCCTACGCCAAACTTAATCCAGGGTCGAAATTTGGCAAGCCCACAAAATCCATTGCTCAACAAAGAAGAAACGCCCCCTAGCAACTACGGTTGCAGACGAACAGGCTTACGAGGTCCCAAAAACTAATAAGGACAACTTATTGCATGGAAACCAGATTAAATATCAGTCACACGGAATAAATAAAAGTGACTGCAATCGTGGTTAAACACACAACTACGGTTATTAACTGAATTATTATAAATTGACGATCTAGGTCAACGCGCATGGATATTCTTAGCAACCGCGTAAATGGGACACAATACGATCACGTGATAATGGCTGACTTTCCGTGCCATGTCAACAAGACTTTATCACGAGCGCTTCAAGAAGGGAATATGAAGTAAACACGCGATAACATGCGGTGAAACCGATGCACACTGACAATGAAAAAGATGGCGAAGCCAAATTAGAATATGGTAAGCAATGCCAATAGCTGTCATGCCGGAAATCGCGAGTCAAATGAAGCAAACAACGAAAGTTATTTACAGAGAATGCTGTATATTATATACGCAATAATACATTGGCCAAAATGCCATATCACCATATTACCCCCTCCTTTAACAAGAGTTGACGTCCTCGTCAACAATAACAATATCAAAGATACTTAAGGAACATTTGTCTCTTCAAAATCAAAAGTCAAACAGTTCAGCTATAACAAATTTAAACAATTTTACCAAAAGGTTGGTAAAGATAAATGCACATGTATGACTACTACATGACTTGTCCTGGAACCTTAGTCCCAAACGTTTCTGACGTCACCACGTATCCACAGACATTATCCTCATAACTACTACTTGTCTGAAAATCTGGGTCCTCAAGCATTCCCCCATTTTTGGCTGCACTAATTGCAAAAATCTCACTCCCGTCCTATATTTCTGCGCAATCTCTTAGTCTTAGAGCATGATACACTGCCGTTGAATCACTTGGCGAGACTCGATTTTTAACTACCGCTGACAAACTATCGCTTAAACTGGGTCTACTTGCTAACACTTCCCCTTCTATCTTGGTGTTCGCAGACTTCCCGACCATTCCCCGACCCTCAGGCACGGTCCCGACTAGTTTAACGGTGGCCTAGTACCACCACCATGTGCCCTGAACGCAGGAGCAGATGCAGACAAGTTGCTTACTGCGTCAACATTGTCTCGACTGGTTGGGGTACCACTACAAGTTCCCTGTGTGCCTATCTGATTAACAGTACCCTGGGTGGAATGACCGGGCATGTGGCTCAGCATCTGGTGAAATCTGTCACAAAACTTGGCCACATGTCCCATAAGACCTCAGGCATAACAAGGACCACTAATTCTCTGAGTTTGATTCTGACCTTGGTCAGCGGTGCTCCTCGAGGGGTTTCCGTTATAGCTATTGCCCCATGCCCCCGAGTTCGCATGATTACCGAAATTAGGCCTATGATTCTGACTCGGACCAAAATTATTGTTTCTCCGACCACCAAATTGCCTTCCCTTCAGACCAGTCTGACTGTTATTTCTGGGTTGATTACCATTCTGCTCCAAGGTGCCCAACTGACCGACAACCTGACTCAATGTGGTCTCCAGCTTAGCCAGCACATCAGGACAATTAGTTGGTTGAACTGATTGTTTCTGTATGTCTGCCACAGCCTGACCAGAATTGGACTGGGTGTGGTGTGCCTTGGGACGGGCCCCATTGCCATTGACGTGCGATTTTGTTTTATTCTTAAACTGACCCTGGTGACGAGTAACTCTGATCATCTAGTTATCATCCGGTTCTTCTTCCGAAGTTTCGTCGTCAGATTCGTCACAAGGCCTAACCATTGTTACCCGCCTGACGTTACGTTTGTTGCGCTTCCCTTCGGTGGCTTCCTGAGAAGTCCCACAACGTCAGGTTTCAACGTAATTGACGACGTCAGCTACCGCTGCGTCAATAGGTTTGGGGGATTTCACAAATTCTACTTGAATTTTTGCTTCCTCATCTAACCATCAAAGAAACGCCCAAGTAAATCTTCACGTCGGGTTTCGATATCCCAACCGAAATGAGCCTTGTCATACATGTCTTTTTAGTTCTGCGGCATATGTCTTAGTGTCCTCACCAGGCTTCTGACCAATGTTGGCGAACTGAACCCCGTACGTTTTAGCTGATTCAACCTTTTTGAACATATGACCCAATTCTTGAGCTAATAATTTGAAATCACTTATGACCTCGGAGGGCAGTTGCCCAAAAACGAACTCCCCAGCTTTCCCAGTCAACTTCGGCAAGATTTCATCAATTTTCCATCTTCAGACCAAGCCATCCTTTTAGCCACGTCATTGATTCTATTTAGCCAGACTTCCCATTGTTCGGTGCCCGAGAAAGATGGGAATTTAGGTCTCTTCAATCTAAATGACTGCCTGCTACTGCTCTTGCTAACAGAGTCCAAGGATTCAACAGCCAGGGACTTCGTGGAACTGCGACCCGAAGTAGAGCCATCATCATCAGAGTCGTCAGCATCAGACCCATGTCGTTCAGAGGTAACGCCCTGAATACCGGTGTCTTTTGTCTGAGAACTAGGATGTGATGGGCTACCTGAGTGGCAAGCTCCAGCGTTACTACTTGCTGTCTTTCCTATAACCTGAGAGAAAGAGTCCAGTTTCGACTGAATTGAGAATAAGGATTGGCCAGTTTGTTCAATACTCTCATGCGATGCCTTAGTAACCTGTGTGGAAGAGTCTGAGACCAAAATTACCTGGGTACTTAATTCACTTAAATTTCCCTTAAGGTCACCGTAAATTTCTGCCTGATGAGTCATCAGGTCTCTTTTATCTTGCTTTCTGCACAGTTTATCATCACTGACTGCTTTCTGCAGTTCACCTAAAGGCTCAGCGTGTTCCTTACCAAGTTAGAAGTGAGCTCGCAATAAGTTATCTTGAGATTCCATAAGCCTATTGAACCTATGACCCTGATCAGCAACCGTAGTACAGAGGTTGGCCAGGAGATCTTGAAATACATCCGATGTGCGACCAGCTGGAATGTATGCTGTGGTCTGTTGAAAATTTCCTACACCAAAGGTGTTACCGATGACGTCATGGTTTTTGTCAATGTCAACACCGCCTACATGTTCATCTATCACCTGCTGAGATTTACCCTCTGAATGGTTGACTTTAACTATTGGTGGGTCTGTTTTTGTCTCACTTGAACTAGCTACCTCTAAAACACCTACATCACCGACATTAGCGTCATCCTGCGTCAAATTCCTAACTCCCGGTACCTGGTTACTACTGCCTGAGGCATTTACATATAGGCCTACGGTCTATACATCTTACCGAACAACATCAATTTCTGCTACATCCTCTGCTGTGTCAACCGAGGATTTCAATAATTCTTAATGTATGGGTTCTTGATCACCCGCCATGTTTTGTAATTGTTTACTATTCGGCATATTCAAATCTAAATCGTCACAATTTTGCTGGTTAATTTGTTGTTTCTACGGCCTCTTGCCATGCTATTATAAGACACGTTCGATCACAGGATGTTTATGGTGAAGAGAAAAACACACTGAGAAATAATTCACTAAAGCGCCTTCAACAACAATATAAACATCCCACTTCTGACACCAAAAATGTTGCGCTATTACCGTTGCGACGGGGCCGACTTAAGAGAAACAAGAGAGAAATAACGCATATTGTTCGGATATCAGTTTATATATACTAGCTGTCTATATTAAATATGAACATGCGATACAGCGTCGGAATCCAAGCATTGACTCCCAGCTATGGTCTGAGACCGGTCCATTGGATCTGGGTAATATATTTACAAAATACGTTTAAACATGCATTAAAGGTAAAACTGGTAATTTCTAATATCCTACAATTCCGGCTTACCTTGCCGCTCGATGGAGTTACCTTTTCTTACGTTTTTGGATTAAAATGGCTTAGATAAATGAAAAAAATAGAATTCGGCCGATGTTGTTGCTTCGGATTATTCTTGAGAGTCGCCCGAAGCGTTGTGTGTTTTATATTTCGCGCCACACAAGATATCGCTACGCCAAACCCAATCCAGGGTCGAAATTTGGCAAGCCCACAAAATCCACGTACTCAACAAAGAAGAAACGCCCCCTAGCAACTACGGTTGCAGACGAACAGGCTTACGAGGTCCCAAAAACTAATAAGGACAACTTATTGTATGGAAACCGAAATTAAATATCAGTCACACGGAATAAATAAAAGTGACTGGAATCACGGTTAAACGCACAACTACGGTTATTAACTGAATTATTATAAATTGACGATCTAGGTCAACGCGCATGGATATTCTTAGCAACCGCGTAAATGGTACACAATACGATCACGTGATAATGGCTGACTTTCCGTGCAATGTCAACAAGACTTTATCACAAGCGCTTCAAGAAGGGAATATGAAGTAAACACGCGATAACATGCGGTGAAACCGATGCACACTGACAATGAAAAAGATGGCGAAGCAAAATTAGAACGTGGTAAGCAATGGCAATAGCTGTCATTCCGGAAATCGCGAGTCACATGTGTTGACGCAAACAACGAAAGTTATTTACAAAGAATGCTGTATATTATATACACAATAATACGTTGGCCAAAATGCCAAATCACCATAATATCGTTGACCTTTGATAGTGACACTGATCAAAGTACACAAAGAATAGCGACAAAGTAGTCTGCTGGAATTGTGAGGTATTTTCAATGAACAATAAAACTGCCAGTCTCAGTCTATGCTGATACGCAAAACCGCGAGTAGCTGCATGAATTAACTTGGCCTACATTATTTACCATACATTACAGTTACATACTGATACCGATACATGAACAAATGCAATGCACTGCAACATATGTGCAGGAGAGTAAAGTATGCATTGCAAGCCATGTGTCCAAACTCTCCCAAGGTGAACGCTTGTAAATAAGGGTGCACTTTTTCAAATTTAACTTTATTTTATCACCAGTTCACTAGTTTTTCACACAAGTTTTGATCTTTTTTTGTACATTTATGTTTTACTGTACCACCAACATGAACAGTGAGCCATACAGCATGGTTTCGCATATCAGCACAGACTACTCATTGTTTTTGTGACCTATTCGGGAACGTTAACAATAAATGTCTTATTTTGATGGTGTTTTTAGCTCACCTGTCAGGTGAGCTTATGTGATACTGCGGCGTCTGGCGTCCATCGTCGTCGTCGCCGTCCGTCATTAACTTTTGACAAAATAGTGACACGTTTCTGAACCGTTTGACCCAGAAAGTTCATACTTGGTGTGTGGGTACCCCTTGGCAAGACCTTCCTTCAGTATGAAAATAGGCGCAATTTGACTGCTGGTCTGCCATATAGGGGGCGGTCTTTGAAAACCTATTTTTGTCATTTTGAAGCTTATGGTTAAAGCTAGAGCGATGAAAATTTTAATGGTGGGTGTATCTTTTAAAGGTACATCACATATCACACGGGTTTTTGATTCGGCCTTCATTTCAAGGTCACAGAGGTCGTACTCTAAAATTTCTTTGATGGTGGCACGTTTCTTTACTATTGGTCATAGACTCTCTAAATTTAATATGTAGACACCTATTATCTCTACATGCTGACACAGATTTAGGTCAGTGTGACCTAGAGTTCAGTTATAAGTAGGTCAAGGTTAAAAAAGCCCATTTGCTTTATTCCAGCAGATTGAAGTTTGAAATGAAGTTTTAGAGGTCTGCATGATATAGAGGTTTCGATATCAAATAGATTAGTTACGTTTCACATCACAAGTTGGCGGTATTGGGCAAAAATGTTAGTTGGCACATTGCCAGCAGTTTTGAATTTCGTTGTTCGAGGCAATCCGTCGGTATCCCAGTGTTGTTCTGCGTCGCTAGAGCTGCCTACTACAAGTATGGACGACAGCCATTTGATAAGTTTTGAAGCGAGACGAAGAAGGAATTAAATCACCTTCAATCAATGGTATAAGTCGATCATCCGCTCTTCAGACCAGGTGGTACGTGTTGATTACTTTCTTGTGATTGTTTTAAAATTATTAGTTTGTTCTCATTGCCCATTGTTTCAGAAAATTTTGACTATGATTGGAAGGTAAAATGACAAACTTGTCGGATTGTCCTTCGGTTTGGAATATTGGGGAATATTGGTCAATGCAAAGCGCAGTTGTGTTCATGCTGCCCTGCCAATACGGGTGGCGTAATAATACTGTTAAAGAACAATAAAATGATGAATTGTAGCAGTGTATGTCAGAAATTATGTGATGTCCATTCCATTTGACGATCCCGAAGTTTCGAGAATACGTCATAATGGCTGATGCCGTCATCTGAGATTAGCGTCATGGTGGAACCTTTCGTTACACTATGCGTCACGAGTGCTCAAACAACCATTTTTGTGAGTAATGGTTTTTCCATGCTCCATTCTGCGTTCACCGCTGTATAAATAAATGTAACAGTACTATACAGCAAATGCGGGAGATGTGGGAGATGCATGCACTGAGCGTGCAATGAACGGGTAAATCTTGGGAGTATCATACAGTATTGATACTCCAAGGGTAAATAAATTAACACACGATGTCAGTACAATTGCCGGCTCTTGTTGAAGATCACAACACCACATCCTTTCATCCAAGGAGGATTCCGCGTTGACGTCACATCATGTGATCACATCCCATATTACTGATCGCTATGGCCAATCAGATTCAGTCTACTGACAGCACCAGCACTGAACACATCTCCACGTCCCACTGTCTGGTGCTCTCCTGTACACCAAAACACCAATAGACATGAAATATTGCAATACCTAGTATGAATTCGTCCTGTGTAAAATAAAATTTACAGAGCAGATTCACTTCCACGAATAAAAAAGACATTTGGCGTGGCCAAAGTGCTGAAATAATGTATCCGCTAAAATACACTACGAAATACACTTGGCAATGCACTAACGATACACGGTAGAGATGCAGTTGAGTTTGTTATTGTTTTGACTTAGAAGCCCGCCCATATCATAAAATATTCATGTATTCATGAAGTATGAACTCATTTCTGTCCCATACAACACTATGAACAGTCAATTTCTCCTTAAATCATCACCGAAACCGCGATATCCGCAGGAAGATTTCGTTCTAGTGTCCGAAAATGCATGATCTTACAGGGGTGCTAACTCGACAAATAGAGGGGATCTATGTGAGTTTTAGGTTCTACAGGTCTCGAACTTGTAAAATCTTTAACCACACCTCCAAATCCCATTATGGTAATGAAGAGATTGCCCCATATCTGGGAGACTGCTTTGAAACCATCACTAATTTTGGAAGATCGGTGCCCGGCTATTGGTTTTAAAAACCCTATTTTTCCCCATCAAAACAGCACTTTCCATTATTCAAATGATAACTTATTGTCTGAAGACTTATTTCATAGCAGAAAAGTACTAATAACTGTGATTTGATGCGAAATATATAACTTTATTTGATGACTTGATTTTCCCTTGGCCGTGGATCGAGTTTGTTTACAATCTGCAGCGCCATCTTGGAAAAGCCGTGACGTCACCGTGGAATCCTCCTTGCCTTTCATCATAAATGTGTACCTTTTATTGTCTCAAAAAGGAATAGAAAAACTGCTACCTAGTTACTCAGTACATCATATTCTATACTGTGCATTCCTTGCTTCAATTGTTCTTGTATCAAGTACAAACCGAGGATAAATACTCCTTTCAAAATAGCGTAATCACACGCAATTCCACAGGTACATCCCATTTGAAATTTCGGCCAATGACAGCAGGTTTTACAAAATGTAAATGCGCTGTTTATTTTCAATAGTCACCGAATAGGTAAGACACATGTAAACCTGTTTTAATTGGCCGGAAAACATCTCTCAGCTTCTCCCACAAATAACGATTCACTTATTCCAACGTCAGTTACATGTGCACGCGGAAAACAATATGACCAACTCCACTTTTTCAAGACAAACCACACTATCCAGCAACTATTGCATGATTAACCCCTAACAATGACAAGTTCTTCATCAAACTCTCCCTTTCATATCGTCAGGTGAGCACAATGGCACTGGCCATTTCATTTTACATAGTGCTATTTTTTCTCATGTTTATAGGATGATGCAGTCTATTATCTACCAGTCATTCCGGTGGTCTCCTCAGGCAAAATTGTGTTGCTGTGTATGCTGTGGAACTGGTGACACAAAACCAATCAACCAGTCAGCCATGAGATTAACAAGGTCGGGAAAGAAGACGCTGTATCTTAGCTGATTTGTCCTTAACGTATTGGTCTTGTTTTACTGTATTATACAAGTTGATTGAATAAAGAAGCCTTGAAATTGAAAAAGGCATCTCTGAATTTTTATTTATTGTAATATCAAAAAATAAAGCTTGCCTATTAAACCTAAACTCTTGAACATGCAACCTTTAACCCTTAAAATTCCTACCCCTTTACTGTCGCGCTTGACAATGGGTTGAGAGAGGGTTATTCCTCTGAAAATAAATTATCCACTGCACAATTGGAGTCCGTTATGTTTAGTTTATCTGCCAGTGTAAAGACGGCACTGCGTCTGATCATTTGATACCAGGAAACCAAATTGTTTCTACATGAAAATTTCCCGCAACTTGCAACTGAAAGTCAAGCACCTTTTCAGAAGAGGTCAGGCAAGGGGTATGGTGATGTAGACGTCATCATGCCTCATGTCACAATCAAGTAATAGACTGCATTGTCGCCTGAATGATATGAGACAAGAGGGTGATGTCACAATCGAGTAAGTGACAACATTGTAGTCTGATCGATATAAGAGAAGAGTGTGATGTAAGAGACGTTATCAGGCGTGATGTCACAATCAAGTAAGACTTCGTTGTAGCCTGATTGATATAAGAGAAGTGGGTGATGCAAGAGATGGCATCATGCCTCATGTCACAATTAAGTGAGAGACCGCATTGTAGCCTGATTGATATGAGAACAGAGGGTGATGTTAGAGAAGGCATCATGCCTCATGTCACAATCTAGAGACTGCATTGTAGCCTTATGGGAGGGAATAGGGCATTGTCACAAGAACTACTTTAAGACTGTTACAGCTAAAGTAGTCGTATTTGGTATCAAACTAAAGATAATGAACAGTAGGTTTGTGCTAATCCATTTTCCTTACCAACTGACCCACTTGGAGACGGATAAGGCAAAAGGTGTCATCCATGTTTGATATCAAACTAGAAGTGTTTAAGGGTAGGTTCACCCTGATCTACTTTTATGACTTACTAAAGAACTTGAACGCAATTAGAGGAAGGTAGTCGCGTTAATGGTAACAAACTTTAGGTATTGAAAGGCAGTTTTGCGCAGTTGGAGCAAAGGCACTGAACGTATTGAAGAGCGGATGTGATAAAATAACCCATCAACTACTTCATTCACTCCAGTTCAAATAAAACCTTCACAACTGTCATCCACCCTAGGGGCCAAATTCATAAAGGGGGTGTAAGGGTTAGACGTGTGTAACTTCCCCCTGATTAGTTATAGGGCTGATTCATATTCTGTGAAGATTTACATGAAGGACATAAATCTGTCCATTCAGTAGTTAAACGCTGTTTTAAGCTGAATGCCCTTCAAGAATTTGGCCCCATTTGTCTAAGCTTGATTCCATCTAGTCTGTCCACATCTCCCTATCTACCAGAAACCTACATTCTCGTACTCGCGTATACTACTTGCTACATTTTCTTGTCCTTCATCTCATTCCTTGCTATTCAATTCCGCCAGCGTAGCTATTCAGGCTGCCAGGCCTCTAGTTAATTGTGTAATCATCATATAAATTCTATTTGTGAAGTTATGAAAGGCGTACATTAACGTTGTTAGAGTGTATGGGCATTTGATCAGGGGAGTATCCATCCGAGATCAGGCTTTATGTCGTTTAAGTCAGAGTTTTGGTGCCAGATCCTTCTACAAGGCGGCGCCACTCCTATGGAATGGGCTGCCCACACACATTAGACTTGCGGAGTCAAAGGCAGCTTTTAGAACGATGATAAAAGCACACCTTTTTCGAGTGTATTTCAAAGGCGCCTGAGAGTTGGTGAAATTTTTCACCAAATTTGGGCGCTTTAGAAATGTCATATTTGATTGATTGATGATTTATTGTGAACAACATACTGGTGCCAGGATGTCAGGGGAGAGGCCTAGTCCTTCTCAAAAGCCTGTGGGCAGTATGACTTTGAGATAACTCTTCTTGAGACTTGACTGGTCTAGTACCTCTGAGGATAGTCAGCATGGTCGGGAGCCTATATTGTTGCTTCATCATAGCCTATATAGTTCCATCATTCCAACATATTTATTTTCGGACAAATTTTCTGTTTGCAAAGGTGTGTGTGTTTACGGGAGGTTCTCCCTTTGTACATGAAAAGCAAAAACAAATTTTCATCCAATGAATAGAATTGATTGACTTTGAAGGTCATTTGTTTAATTTCATGAACGAATGGGAGCTGACAGGACTACTTGTCCATTCTGTAAGACCTTCCTCGGTTTATCGCCATGGTAGTCACAGAAGGCTAATAGACTTAAGGTTCAGTCTGTGAAACTTCTCTCTAATTTGCATTTGGTATCATTCCAAACCAGTCATTTTATAGGCTGATTTGTATTGATACTGTGCTTGGGGAAGTGTCTCCTTGGAATCAGTTCCATGGATGTTTCTCCATATTTTTTCTGGAAGAGCACAGATTGTACCCATTGGACCTTGTGCTATAGGCTACATCATCATCATGCATCATCCTTCTGTGTGGCATTACTTCATGAATGACCCTTGTATGAACATGCTGAAAATGCCTTAGGTGCCTTGTTGTGGCTATCATTAACCTCTTCAAGTAATGCAGGCTGTAGCAGGTGGTTATTGTATTAAACAAAGGCAGGTGATTGTACATGCTGCTGAATTGGCACTTTCTCGTCATTATCTTGGATCCTTGGGGTATGATGACAATTACAATGCAATAGGTTAAGTCTGAAAATTTCACAAACAATGACTCGCCAGTAATCTAATTAGTTTATACGGATTCAAATTCTTTTTACAGTTGCAACCTTCTGTCTACTTAATGACTATTGATCATGACATTCCATCCAATGACAATTGAGCAAATCAGAGTTTTGGCTGTTTGAGATCTTGGCTTTTAAGATGAATAGATATTGTAGGAGATTTAGCAACTTGAAAGCAATGTTTTAGCTATATAGTAGCTACATAGTAGTGCAATAAACCTTATGATCACGTTTCTTTCACGTCCAAATGCCTCTGATGGGGTTGTTTTTTGGCATGTTGCACTCATATATAGTTTATCCACCATCTTGTATCATACTGGTACAATATCTGGTTTGGACAAAATGTCAGCTGAGCGCCAGGCCCTTGGGCCTCTTGTTTAGAATACGACTCATGGACAAACCGACAGAATCATACACCGGACCACGGTTCGAGTCCTAATAATCTTCATGTCGCATTTCAGAATACTTTATGTGAAAAGGACGGGTGGCTGATTAAAAAAGGCCCTTTAACTTACTGTTTTAAAAAAATTATCCCCAATTGGCCGTTTGAGTGTAACTATGACATGCTTCTTAACCGCTAAAGCTATGAACTTGAAATTTGGTAAAGATGATTCCCTGCGTCATATAACTGCTGACACCGAATTTTGGTCTGATCTTATTCTCAAGTTGGCCACAAGGGGGCCAAAACTAAAAAAGGTGAAAAGTGCAATATATTGCTTATTAGTGATTTGTTTTTGATAAAATCTTAATGGTTAGTAGGCCTACTCCTAGCAAGGATACATCACTTATCCTACGGGTTTTTGATTTGACCTTATTTTCAAGGTCACAGAAGTCAAATGGTGTCAATTGGCCATTTGAGTGTAACTATGGCTAGGTAAGAGCAATGGCTATGAACTATGAATTCCTAACCACCAAATAAAGTATCTATACAGTGAGCACAATGGCCCTTTGCCGTTTCATTTTAAAGATAAAGGAGATATAGGCCAACTTACAGTTGCCTATGTTTCGGAACTTTATACACATACATAGTGTGCTCTTGGCTTTCATGCAGTTTGGTCAATGCTCCAGCTTTCTTGTGGCTGTGACCTCATTCTTTCTTTGTTCTTGCTTGGATATTTGTATTTGCTAATAATGGATACTAAAGATGAACAGGAGCTTCTTTTGGATTATGAATATGTCGATAAACCCTCGACTCTGGTTCGGGTCCCCAGCCCAACCCTCGGCGCCCCACTGGGGTGGCACATAAGAATCCCACAGGGGTGATGACAGACGCTGGTGAATACACACTCACAGCATTGACCACATAATTTGTGCAAAGTTAGCAAAGCATACAGAACCGCCACATGTTTTACCTAAGTCTGAGGTACCTCACAATCATCATATATTCCAAACTTTCTGTGACTTTACATATCAACCTAGGTAAAGCCATTTGAATTTTGTTTGTAGCAGAATTAATAGTCTTATCTAAGATGCTGATAAATCTTAAAAATCGCTCTCAAATTTCATAATTTCTGTTGGTTTTAAATGAAACCTACCTCAAATGAATATTTCTAGTTTGTCCCAGCATTCTATTTCATTCCCAAGTTTGTATTGACCACAACCACTCCAAAATATGGCCAAATGTAACAGCATAGGAATTTTTTGGTACACACACTTTGTACAGGCTTTGAGAGCCAGAGCCAAATGACATCGTCAACAATGAGATTTGCATTGTTGATGACATTGCGTCATGACGCAACTTGTCTGCCAGTGTATTTCATTGCATTTAGCACAAGGAAGGTATTTTGCTGCAAAGTCAACATTTCTGGTGCTGTTGTAGTCAGAGCAAACTTTTGAATGAGATAACAAAGTTTATCTTATCACAAACAGGTTTGAAACGGATAAATTACCTTGACGTTTCATGACTAGTCAAGTCATTTCATCAGAAGTGTCTTAGTTCTTCTGTTGACCACTAGAGGTAGTGGCCAACAAAACCTGGTCCCATACGTGAGGTAGTTTGAAGCCCCTTCATCTCTATTCATGTTGGGTGTTTTTCTGATCCATATCGACTCCTTTATCCAGCGAAGGTATCGATTGGGTTCCCGGTCTATAACCTTGCTGTCCCGCCAACTGATGGAATGATTGTCCTGGGCAACATGGTCCGTTATTGCCGATTTATGAAGGGGGCTTCAAACTACCTCACGTATGGGACCAGGTTTTGTTGGCCACTACCTCTAGTGGTCAACAGAAGAACTAAGACACTTCTGATGAAATGACTTGACTAGTCATGAAACGTCAAGGTAATTTATCCGTTTCAAACCTGTTTGTGATAAGATAAACTTTGTTATCTCAATATACAACTGAACAGATGAACCTCATTAAGGAACTTTTGAATGGATTAAAATGTAGGGACATGCTGGGAAGATTTATTTGAGGTAGGTTTCATTAATGTAAATTCACAATTGTTAATTAGAGAGCGATTTTCAAGTTATCTCAACATCTTGGACCAGACTATAGAACCCAAGTTACAGCCGAGTTCATGTGGTCTTTGAAGGGGCGTCATCCACATTGAAATTCAAGATGGCGGCCACCAGGAGGCGCCTTTTTACTGTCAGCTACTTTAAGATAGTATAGGAGCCTAAACAATATGTAACACCTTGAGCACCGAACCATGTAGATCTACATGGGCCAAAAAAAACCCACCTCTTTGAGCTGTTTATCGGAGTCTCATGGACTTCATGAAGAACTACGCAATTGCCATCATCAGGGCCAGGTAGGAACTGAAAAGACCAAACCACTAAATAAAAAAGAATAAAGCTGTTCCGACACCGGGAATCGTTAGGGGGGTCGGGGGGGGGGGTCATTTTGGTCATTTTTGGTCATTTTTTTCAAACAAAAATTAAAAGATAGTAAAGGAGTGTAGCTAACATAACTCTATTGATTCAAGAAGACCTTGTTTTGGAGAATTTACTGCAAAAGACCTTATGCAGCCATCTCTTATATTTTTTTTTCTGGCGGTCCTAAAAGGAGGTTGGTGGGTGAAACACCGGCGCCGAAGGTGTTAAGTTGATGTAAAAACGATGTAAAAATCTTTAGGGTTATATTTGGGTCATGTATTCCATGTGTTTGAACAGTAGACAGGATAAAGGTGCTACCTTAAGCACTGTTTAACCTTACCATTAACATATACATTTTAATATCAGCTTTCTATTATGCCTGCTTGTGCAGTTCCCAAGCTGCCATTAATGTTTTTTTGACTTTTATTATATACATGCCAGATGTATTGTTGGTGTTTTTACTTGTAGGCGAACGTTACTCCTCTGAAGTTGGTGAAGTTACTGCGACTGAGATGACAAAGAGAGAAGTAATTCATCAGCTCTGTATCACCCCCATGGCTCACAGTAATCTCAGTAAGGCTCTCTCAGAGGATGTAAGTTGAAATTGCTCCATAATTAAAGAAGGTATTCTGCCAAACGTGATAAATTGTTGGTCAGGCTTTTGAGGGACGAAGTGTCTGTGATATGTTGGTTTTCAGTTCACCTTCATTCACGATTTGAGCACATTTCCCAGAGGGATGTGACCTAGTTTTAAAGGGTAACTCGTTTCAAATTTCACCATATAATGTTTTAGCTGTTTTTGGCAAATGACTACGTCACTTTCTCATAAATCGGTAAGGTTTTTTAATCGAAATGCACATTTTCTAGAAATTAATGGTTTTAATCCCACCTGGAAGGCTTGCTTCGATGCCGTTGAAATCGCGCTACACCGACGACGTTTTCGTTGATGACGTCACATGATGAACATTTTCGCGGTCGCAGTGGATTACATTCCCGCGAAAAAAAAAATCTCATTCGTTTATTTACAACTGCCATTGGCCATTGACATTCCATCCTGTCCTTACTCAATATATACATGATAAGAACTGAAGATTATGGAGAAGAAGAAGAAAAGGGTTGTCGGGTTGCTGGTGCTGCGATGTTTTGCGGCAACACCATCAAAACTGAAGGTGTTGGGGTTTTCTGCTGGCTTGAACCGATCAAAGAACCGGGCTGTAACCAGACCTCGACCAGAGTGGTCAAACGGACCAGGGGCGATTTTGAGTACAGTAAGGAGCAGCCACCTCTGTAGCAGTCATTTCGAGGACTCCCAGTTCTGAAATTGTATGAAGAAGAAGTTGGGTTTCGCTTCTAAATGGCTTTTGGCTGAAGGTGCCATTCCCTCTGCCCACCTCCTGCCCCCTAGGCCCAGACCTAGGCCTAGTTCTCCCACGTCTACTACCACTACCAGTACCAGTACCAGTGCCAGTGCCACCAACATCATCGGCATCGCTGAAGCCCCGAGGATTGCGTTTTTATAACTGCATAGAAAGAGGGTAAGTTATCGGTAGCTAGGCTACCAAGTTATCATCTGATCATTGTGATATCACTTATTAGTCCCCCCCCCCCCCGGCCCCTCCAATTTCCAACTCATGACACACACGTGTAGGCCTATGCACACTAGGCCAATGTTGTGCTAGGCTATGCCCCCAGCACTATAAAGTTCCGCCTTGTAAATTTATAGGCCCAGGCCTATGGCATGCTTCGACATGAAATGCAATAGAATAGGCCTTACTGCATTCCTGGTAAAGTATGGCTGACCCCCCCCCCCCCCCCCCGTGGCCAGGTAGGCCTACCGTCCTGGATAAATTAAAAGGCACAAAAGATGGTAAAGATGTTACCACTACCAGGTAATTTAAGCCGGAAATCAAAACTGAAACAGAAAATGGTAGCTACTGGTAATCATGTAGGTAGGCCTACACCATCAGATAGCCTACCATGCAAGAAAGGGATATGGTTGGTTGTCTGTAGTAGGCCTACTAATACCAGTAGTAGTAGGGTCTAATAGAAGTAGTATTAGATTCCTTCATACATTCTGATGAATGCCCTTAAAACTTTCAGACATGCGCTGAAGCATTTGAGGCATACGATGCTCCTTAGGCCAAAGAAAAGGAAACTGTAGTACAGGAACCAGAGGTAAGATGCTTGATGATGCTGTTATGTATAATTAATGTACCATAAGATGTATTTTCATTCAATTTAAGGTTGTGCATTTTGTGTGAACAAATAACAATCAACATGGTGTCGTGATTTTCTAAAGTATTTTTATTTTTGTTGGAGGATTGCTCTGTTTTCTACATGTTGTGGTCAGTATACCTACATTGACATTGTCATCGAATTAAATCATGAACATGAAAGGTTTTTACAATTACAATTACAGATCATCAACCGCAGTGATTTAAGCATACCAAAACAAGATGGGAAAAGCAATAGAACTCTGGAAGATCAAAATGTGGTAAGTGATTCACGACCTTTCCATCTATGGATGTAACTACATGTAATTTTGATTTTCTCAAATAACCTAAAGCTTGCATGGTTAAAAATTTGAAGAGAGTGTGTTTATTTGGATGAAATGATTGACATATATTCCAAACTTTCTCATTTATTTCAGACTATTACTAGCAGCACTTCATTATGATGAGAATTCAAACAAGATGAAGGCCACCACAAAACAAAGCACAGCCAGACATGCCACATATTACCCAAAGTATAAGAAAGGACTGTACTTTAAAAAACAGTGTGAATATTCATGTGGTTCTCTCTCGGAGCTCAGAATAGTCGAGTTGCTTCATTCGCGCGTTTATTTCTTCTGGCGGCCATTTTAAGTCAAATTTAAGCCATTTGAAACGAATCCATGGACTTGAGAAATATTATTTACATTGGATATGCCGTATGCACGTTAACCATAGTAGCGCTTCGGCTTTTCTGCTGCGCGCTTATAACAAGAAATTGAATAAGGAACAATGAGAGGATTTATATGAATTTTCATGTATGTATTTCATCATCTGTCATCCAGTGATGGCAATTTGAAACCTACATAAGACTTGGAGTCTGATGGAAAAGCATTTCTGATCTTTTGTACAGCACACGATGGTATGACTACTCGTATCTCCTTCCCTAGATATCTCCAGCACCAATGAATGAACTGTCTATAAGCTGTGTGTCTGTATTTCCTAAAAAAAGAGAATATTGATATGTTAAATGTTTGATCAATGTTGCACATCAACACATGTGATATGCCATTGAGCTGGTTGAGTATGTTGGTGAGATGAGTTTTTCATGAACAACTTTTAAGCAAACTGAAATTCATGGCATATATTCCTGTTATTGCATTAAGAATCACTCAGATACAGGCTTTATAGTTGTGTCATTTTCAAACTTAATGAGGACTAAGGGGAGGGAGTTGCCAGTTTTATGAGCAACAGTTTTTGAAAAAATAAATCATTCATGGTATTTCATCCCATATATGCATGTACATCTATATGTGAACACTAACATTATCTCTATAGGGTATCATAGTGAAAAAAAAATACACTTGGTTCATCAATATTCATGAGACGGTCCCTTACTCGTTAAGTGTCCCGTCCTTGGCATGTGGGCCATACTGTTGCTTGTAACTTGAATGGGCAATCTGAAGGGCAAATGCTGACAGGCAACCTTGCGTGAATCCTGGGTGGTCCGCGATGCACTTAAATGGTGCTCCTTCAACATCCACATCATTTAGTTTTTCCCGGACCTTGTCAATGCTGTGGCAGGAGCGGCAATCCACCATTTTGGGCATTACTTTGCAATTCCCACTCCGACACCTGAATAGAAATATATGAAATACAATTTAATGCCATTGTTTTTTATGTTGAATTGAAGAGTTTTGTGGAAGCCTTATTCTATGCATGTATGCATAAAATACCATACTAATACTGACTTTTATACATATCTTTAAAACTGCTAAGTCACATGCAACTGAAAAATGACAATTCTATGAATTGACGTGAGATGAGATCGCTTCACCATTTGATTTGAAGACAAAATTGATTTACTCATGAGTGTCAGGATAATCGGACAATTCCTCGGAAATATCGAGCAGGATGAACACTCAGATTCCCTTTTTGACGCCATTTTTCTATATAGAGCGAATAGGAAAATATTCAACGGTCTGACTAGTTCATGTTGGGATGTCATGAGGTCACGTGACTTAGTGCGGGTTTTTCAAAACGTCTTCGGCAGTTGACCAGTCTGACGCGATTAAAACAGCGATTTTATAATAAATCTAATCAAAAATGGAAAATTTGAGCTTTGCATTTGTGATCAACAATTAAAAATGGACGTATTTCCGCAAAGTTGTAAATCACATCATAGTATCACTTTAATGGTCACATAGGTCAAATGCCATAAATTGGCCTTTAGGCTGTAACTATGACACATTTCTTAACTGCTGAGACCATTGATTTCTTAATTTGTACGCATGTACCCTATAGTCAAGTTATCTCAGGGATGGATGTACGGTTTGATTGGATTTAGTCCAGTCAATCTGGCTTAATATTGGCAAAACCTCACACTAATTGCAAGAGAAACGAAACCACTTTTATTTTGTGTCATTTGATCTTAGGAATGACATATCCAAAATCCCAAAAAATCGAAGCATTGGAACATGCTGAATTTTGCGATTGAAAGTTGAGTATTTTGTGTGCACTTGAGCCAGACGTCTCAGCACAAATGTGTCAATAACTTTGTCAGTAGTTACATCAGGAAGCTGATTTTGGTGTCTACACCCATGTTTTCATAGGCAATCTTTCAGAAGAACATAGTTTCAAAGGGTTAGGACCACATTTTAACCCCTCATTGGTGGTAGGCCTACACCTTTTACCAATTTACGATTAATGACATACTACCGCATGAGGTAACTTTGTCAGTAGTTACAGCAGGAAGCTGATTTTGGTGTCTACACCCAGGTTTTCATAGCCAATCTTTCAGAAGAACAAATGATACTTCTGTGCCATCTCGCAACAAGCGAACACGAAAAAATATTCTTCCACCCCGAGCCGAAATCCGGACAGCAGGATAAATACATGGATATTTATCAAGCAAGGTCTGCACTAGGGGAAGAGGTTTGTCGTTACCTTCTGTTTGTTCATGCTATCCTGGGATGCGACACAACATCGAGACTGTTTGGTTTTGGGAAGGCAGTTGGATTGAAATTGATCAAGAACAACCAGACGTTTATCGAACAGGCAAAGGTTTTCAACAGAAGGGGCTGCACACAGGATGAAGTAACAGCGGCTCGGGAAAAAGCAATCATGTGTTTGTACAAGCCAAGTACGAATATCTGCGATCTCAACCAACTCAGGCATCAGAAATTTCTTGAACTGATGAGGACTAGCAAGAAGGCTATTGAACCAAAGAATCTTCCACCAACCTCAGCAGCCGTTATGTTCCACAGCATGCGCGTTTATCATCAGGTCCAGACATGGAAGAACATTGAATTAGATGCTGAAGAATGGGGATGGAAAATCGTGGATGGAAGTATGGTTCCTCAACAAACGGGCCTTGATGTTGCACCCAAGGAATTACTTGAGTTCGTCAGATGTCACTGCAAAACTGGGTGCAGCACCAAGCACTGTAGCTGCAAGAAAATAGGACTGCCTTGTTCAACTGCATGTGGCGAATGTAAGGGGATATGTGAGAACATGGGTGAGAGTGACAGTGGTAGTGATCATGGTGATGATATGGATGGTATGGAGATTGGACTGGAAGTTGAAAATTGGGACAATGGCTAAATGGCGGTGGGGGTGGGGTAGGGGGTAGGGTACCACACACTAGGGCTTTTATTAACAGCCTGATTAATGTAGACTCTTCTATTACACCAGTAATTTAACTTGGTTTATGTTGTAGTTGGATAAGATGGTGTTTTTTGTACTTTCCAGTATGTACCCTAATTTCGCCAGTACCCTAACTATGTATGTTTTTGAAGTCAAAAATAAATATTGTTCCAATGCTTCGATTTTTTGGGATTTTTAGTATGTAATTTGGTACATAATAACAGTCACAATAAAGCAGGTTTCGTTACTCTTGCAATTAGTGTGAGGTCATACCATAGATTGACTGGACTAATTAACTATTTGGCCACCAGAGTGCCAAATCTGAAAACCTTATAAATGCGATTATTGCTCAGCTTCTTGTCCGATTACCACCAATCTGACAATAGAACCAAAACCATGAGTTTCTGCAACTGTATATTGGAGTTTATTGGAGAATCCGTGGATAGGCCATATTTGGTTTCTTGGTATTCCTTTTAATTTTTAGCAATTTTTAATGGCCCGCGAAGCTTATCATATACTGTCGTTTCTCAATAATAATAATAATAATAATAAAAAGGTACTTCTATAGCGCTAAATCCAGGATAAATATTCCCGCTCAAAGCGATTTACACACAAAAAAAATAAATAATTCTAATTTGATGAAAAGGCACTCCTGAACAGAAAGGTTTTCAAGAGTGCCTTGAATGCCTTGATGTCAGTGCAAGAAGTCAGTCTCGGGGGAAACTTATTCCATAGCCTGGGTTCCGCGGATGCAAAAGCACGTTCAGCATAACCTGAACCGAGTGGCTTCGGTTGAATCAACCGTGTATGGGATGATGAACGGAGCACTCGAGACTGACCCCTCACACTGATGAGCCTTTAGTGTCGGACTTCTTCTGGAAATCGTGTGAAATTTTATCTCAACAAGCTGTTCAACGAAGGAGTTGTGCATGCTGCACGTGTGCACTAGTGGCTTAAGTGCCCGCCGCTTTGTGTCCATATCGATCGAATTCATTATGAGCTGGTGAACTAGTGCTCAGTTAATTCAGTAGCTTTTGCTTTCACATTACGATTGTATACGATCTGCACTATTTTGTGATAATTCTTTGCCATGATTCTGTCAGTAATTGGATGACCTTGTGAGCCTTTGCGATGATGTGGTGTCCGTCGTCATTCTTGTCGTCCACTGGCGGCGTATGTTAGCGCGGCACATTTCGTAACCACTTGTGGTCTGGACTGAAAACTTGGTACACATCTAACCTTTGGCCCTTGGGCCCTTGGGTGTTTCGTACCAAATTTCATTCCAAAAGTATTCTTAGTTTGGCCATAATGCAATTGCAAAAACAGTCCCAGGGGGCATAATGCAAAAACATTCCCATTGTTATAGGACCCGTGATTTTGGTCACATTTTCATGACATTTTTTGGTAGGTCCTAGCAAGGGTACATCACATATCATGGGTTTTTCATTTGACCTACTTTTCAAGGTCACAGAGGTCAAAGTTCGCTAAATCACCGCACGTTTCGTTTCTATTTGAGCTAGAAGGTTCTAAACTTGTGTGGACATGTATCCAGGGACCCTCTTTTCTGCCCCAAAATTTAGGCCTGCTCAAACATTAAATATGGCCGCCAGGTGGCCATCTTGAAAAATAAACAAAGTCCTATTACTCTAAAGCTAATCATCGGAATGCAACCAAATTTCATGTGATCTATGTACTCTTAACCTCTTGACTACTGGGCCATTAGAACCGTTTAGTGCATCTGGCAAAACCTCTGTCGTCGCCGCCACCTTCTATAACTACGAAACTAATGATCGGTTTTCAACCAATTTGTGTATCAATGTACTCTTAACAATGCCCCCAATTTCCAGTGAAATCTGATGAAGAATATGGCTGCCAGGCCGCCATATTGAAAATCTTACTCCTTTACTGTTGAACAGATGTCAACCAATTTCCATGTGACATGTACACTCTACAGTAACCCTGAATCTCATAAACAATATGGCCGCCAGGTGGCCATCTTAAAAATTGAATAACATATAATGCCTAAAGTAATGATTGGATGCCAACCAATTTTCATGTGACTATGTATCTATTTTACTAGCTATGATTATCCCTTAAATACAGTCAACTTTATAACCAAAATGCTATACTAAGATGGTACCGGTAATTTTTTTTGTGCCATTGAGCTGGCCGAAAGTAGTTCAAGCAAAATAGTTGCAATTTCATCAACATTTTCTGTAGCTGGATCAGGAAATGTGCCAGGATACCATTTTTTTGAACTCTTGTTTCGATAGGATTATAGCTATTCACAGCAGAAAGACTAAACACCCCGTAATTGGCAGTAATGGGCAGATTTTAAGCTGGAAACTGTCGTCTGCTCAAAACAGGCAAATCAGCCTTGATCCTTCCTGTCTCTGTAATGTACTGAAGGCGCTACACATAAGGCATTGCAGCCGAGGCTGATAGTGTGATGGCCGTTTTGCGAATGTATAAAGAGTGTGTACGTTCATTTCAAAACATAGTTCCAATCTAAATTTGTCATAACAATCAGTTAGAAAGTGGTATTTCCCTATATTTTGATTCTCAATGTCACCATGCCTTTGGTACTGGTCATTTTGTGGGGTTATTTTGTTTAATTCTAATTGATATTGCCGATAAAAGACACGTAGAGAAACATAGATTTATGCGCTCAGTTCATCTACGTACGGTAGACGTTTTTACAGAAAACGTGGGTGAGTTTTCTTTGTATATTCTCTTGATTTGCTAGGTACAATAGGCCATGACAACTGTTATTTGAAAAGTCATAATATAGAATGACTCCCGTAGCTTATTGACGTAGGAAGTGTAATCGTTTTCAGCTTTCTGTCTCGTTAAATTTGCTCAGTCATTGAGTCGAAGTCAAACACACATGAGCACATGTATATTTTATACACAAAACGGTGTTGCAAAAAATTCTTCCCAATCATCAGAATGAAACAATCATTATACTTCACAATTATCTATTACCCATTATTATAACAACTACAGGAGAATGACTTTGAAATCCAGACAAAAATTTGTCATTTTTGTCATTTGCCACCAGTCTCTTTGTATTTATAAACATCAAAACAAACCTGAACGCTAGACGAGCAAACATGGCGGACCGCTTCACAAGAAGTTGACGTTTTCTCATATTTCTTGTCAATATAACAATGATGTCGTAGATCTTTGAAAGTGATACTGGTCAGAGTACACAAAGAATAGGGACGAAGCAGTCTGCTGGAATTGCAAGGTAGTTTCAACGAACAATAAAACTCCATTACAGTCTATGCTGATACACAAAACCACGAGGAGCTGCATGCATGAACTGGGCCTTCATTATTTACCATACATTACACCCTCGATACCGGTACATGAACAAATGCAATGCACTGCAACATATGTGCAGGGAAGTAAAGGATGCTTTGCAAGCCATGTGTCCAAACTCTACCAAGGTGAACTTTAGTAAGTAAGGGTGAACTTTTTCAAATTTAACTTTTAGAAGTTCTTTTGTGATTTAGGCCTCGGCCAATTTTATTTTGTAGCCCCCCCCTTCAGTTCACTAGTTTTTTACACAAGTTCTTTTTTTTGTACATTTAGGCATTTATGTTTTACCGTACCACCAACATAAAACAGCGAGCCATACAGGGTTATATATCCTCTCACGGTTTCGCATATCAGCACAGACTACTCATTGTTTTTGTAACATAATCGAGAATGTCAATAATAAATGTTAACAGGGTTATCTGTGAGTGGAGAGTCTTATCTTATTTTGATGGTGCTATTTGCTAAGTGCTTGCTAATTTTCTCATTTTTACAGGATGATGCAGTCTATTATCTAGGAGTCATTTAGTTGGTCTCCACAGGCAATGTGGTGTTGCTGTGCATGCTGTGGAACTGGTGACACGAAACTAATCAACCGGTCAGCCATGAGATTGACAGGATCCGGAAAGAAGATGCTATATCTTAGCTGATTTGTCTTCACGTTTTGGTCTTGTTTTACTGTATTATACAAGTTCATTGAATAATGAAGCCTTGAAATTGAAAAAGCATCTCTGAATTTTATTTATTATAATAACAAAAATTAGAGCTTGCCAATTAAACCTAAACTCTTGAACATGCAATCTTTAACCCTTATAGTGTCATGCTCGACCTTAGGTCGAGTTAGGTCGAGTTAAAATTCCTACCCTTTCCTGTCGTGCTCGACCCTAGGTCAAGAGAGGGTAATGCCTCAGAAAATAAATTATCCACGGCGCAATTGGAGTCTGTTATATTTAATTTAACTGCCAGTGTAAAGACAGCGCTGCATCTGATCATTTGATACCAGGAAACCGAATTGTTTCTACATGAAAATTTCCAGCAACTTACAACTGTAAGTTGAGCAAGTTTTCAGACGAGGTCAGGCAAGGGGTATGGTGATGTAAGAGACGTCATCATGCCTCATGTCACAATCAAGTAATGGACCGCATTGTTGCCTGAATGTTATGAGAGAAGAGGGTGATGTCACAATCAAGTAAGTGACCACATTGTAGCCTGATCGATATAAGAGAAGAGAGTGATGTAAGAGACGGTATCATGCCTGATGTCCCAATCAAGTATTACTTCATTGTAGCCTGATTGATACAAGAGAAGCGGGTGATGCAAGGGACGGCATCATGCCTCAGATCACAATCAAGAGACTGCATTGTAGCCTTATGGTAGGGAATAGGGCAGTGTCCCGAGAACTAATCTTAACTAAAGGTAATGAAGGAGAGGTTTGCACTGACCTACTTTTATGATCTTCTGCCCTACTTTACACCGTTATAGCTAAAGTTGTCATGTTTGGTATCGAACTAAAGGTAATGAACAGTAGGTTCATGCTTACCCATTTTCATTACCAACTGACCTACTTGGAGACGGTTAAAGCAAAAGGTGTCATCTGCGTTTGATATCAAACTTAAGGTGTTTAGGAGTAGGTTTACCCTGATCTACTTTTATGATCTACTCAACAACTTAAACACCATTAGAGGAAGGCAGTCATGTTAATGGTATGAAACTAAAGCTATTGAAAGAGCAGTTTTGCGCTGACCTGCTTAAATACAGTTGGAGCAAAGGCACTGAAGGTATTGAAGGGCGGATGTGACAAAAGAACCCCTCAACTACTTCATTCACTGCAGTTCAAATAAAACCTTTACAACTGTCATCCACCCTAGGGGCCAAATTCATAAAGGGCATGTAAGGGCTAGACGTGTGTAACTTCTCCCTAATTAGTTTCAGGGCCTATTCATATTCTGTGAAGATTTAAATGAAGGACCTGAATTTGTCTATTCAGTAGTTAAACGCTGTTTTAAGCTGAACGCCCTTCATGAAATTGGCCCCATTTGTCTAAGCTTGATTCCATCTAGTCTGTCCACATCTCCCTATCTACCATAAACCTACATTCTGGTACATTCATATACCACTTGTTACATTCTCTTGTTATTCATCTCATTCTTTGCTATTCAATTCCGTCAGCGTAGCTATTCAGGCATCCAGGCCTCTAGTTTCTCTCTGAGTTTGGCATTTTCCAATGTAGGCAGGCCTGTAAACCATAAGCTAGCAACTCATGCTCTGCGACATCCTTTCTGACTCTGGTTGTAACGAACTTGTTACTAAAGAAACTGTCGACTATCACTCAAAACTTGATCTTGTTTTCAGAAACAGAACCTCGGATACTGTTGATGCAATAGACAACTACTGGTCAGATCGTAGGTGATTGATGCAGCATTACCACTATCTCCTTCCATACCTTTACCTCAGTCAATATAAAATCTCCATAAAGGCTGCCCGACCAGACTTGCGAAGACAACCTCCAACCCTCAGCAAGCCCTGATTGTCCTCAAAGGGAACCAGATCTTTGCAATGAGTTTCCCAATCAGTGCAGCTGCAGATGGCAGTGATCTTTGTTGATGTTCACCTGCCCCGCTAGTTTCCTCCTTCGCATCAGAAAGGACTTGCGAACACAAGTAGAAACGCAAAAGCGTTAACCTCGTTTTCCCATAGTGTTCCTTGATAGTGAGATGAGAATCTACATCGTTATGTTGAAAATCTTTCAAACTGAATTTAAACTTTCCAAGTTCACCCTTGCTCGATACTCCATCAGGAAAAAACAGAGCCTTTGCGACAATCAGCAAGTCCTCAGCTTTGAAGTCCATATCTACATTGAGTGACCGCGTCCCCCCGCCCTAGTTAGTGCGCACTTGTTTGTACTCGAGCGTGCCCTCTGCTTGCTCCGTCACCATAAGCCAACCAAGTTCGATCCGCCTTGTCTGTATCCTGGATGTAGCGGAACACTGATTCTTGTCATCTTCCATGTCGTCATCCAAATTGTTCAGATTCGTCTTCGACCGAATGCGCCGTTTAAGCCTAGCAAGCAATGACGATTTTCTTTTTTGCTGGTGTGTTTCTCTCTGCCCTGCCGTTGTGAACAAATGTTCCTCAAGGCCAATCTGTCACCATATCGTGTTACGTACTTGGAGAGTTGGTCCTCACTCATCAGTGGAACGACATGCTCGTCAATCTGCAAAACACAGCGATGCAATCCATAAAACATTTTTGTGTAACTTTGAATTGGGAACAATGAGACTAACATTGATCCATTGTCCATGACTTTGGTTAGACTCTGAACCCAGTCTCTTTTGGACTGCGGCATCTCTCATCGTCATCCCCGAGACTGGGAAATTGTATAGGATTGACTGCAGTATAGCCAAACGACAACCACAACGATGCCTCGGCACTTTGCCAACCAATCAGATGTTATCACAGTTTTCCGCCCCGTCAGTGGACTTGACATAAATTTATGCATCATGCAATAGACAGTATGACACCAGTTGCTGTTGAAAGCGACAGATCAAATGATACTTACGCCATCATCTCTTAGCCGCTCGAAGGTTTCTTTATCTAGTCCTCTACTCGCAAGAAATTCCTTTACATCATCCATCGTGCGACTTTTGCACCTGCAGTTAAAGAAAGTGACAGTTCTGAATGTATGGAATGTGGGCAATTAAATGATGTGTAACGAAGTTTCGCCGGTTCTTCTTACCAGGCTGGTAGTTAGTTCAAAACTTGGCAATGGCAATAGCAATAGCAATGTACCAAAAGAATCTCAAATATGGAAGTCGGATAAGCTGCAGTCCATCTTCGAGACATCCATCAGGGCACTACAGGTAATTTCACGATTTAAGATAAATTGATGGATTCTACCATGTACCCTACAGCAACGAACTAGTAGCGATGTGCAACCCCAAGCAGCTCCTGCATGTGGGATGAGAAAACATGGAGCAGCTCATGTTGGACTCATGATAAAATCAGGGAAACCTCAGTGAGAGCTTTTCACATTTCTCTAAGGCTCTACAGTAATAACATAGTACACTGTAGCAATGCATCCTGAGAAAATCAGATAGCATTACTTCCCTTCCTTGATTTACGTAGTGTCTTAGGGATGCGGCACAGCTCCTACAGTATTTTTCATCATTTTCCGGCATTTAGGACGTGGCTCTCATGGGACAAGTGAGTCCTGCTCAACAGTACTGCATAGTATTGTATTGTAGATATGGGGCAGCTTCCTAGATAATGACTCATCAGTATTGTAGGCGGACTCCGTCCAGAAATTATGGAACGTCCCTTGTCAAATCAATTGAAACTCAAGGATACTCAATACATACTTTAAGTACACTACTCAAAGTCTGTCAACATGAATTGTTTATGAACAAAATATATGACGAGACGTGGGGACAGCACACTGGAGCACCCTGTTAGCACAGACATGAGGAGGTTACACATAAATGTTTTAAATTGTTTATTAATTCAAATCATCAAATTCAACAAAATAAATCCCAGGAGTGACGTCATTTCAATTGTGTTAATGATCCAAAGAATAATGATGAATTGTCACCATCAATAAACCCCTGTTTTATAGCATTTGATATACTAAGTAACACATTGTCATTGCCTAATGCCAATCGCCAAATGCCACATGCCAGGTATTGAACTAACCCTTCGTTGACAATTACGGGCTTAGTTGACAATTACGGGCTTAGTTGATTGGGCATACAATTCACATGAAGCTCAGGCAGGCGCCAAATATGTTGACCAAACACTCGTCAAGTTCGGTAGTTCAGAGGACGGGTAGGACGGGTAGGCCTATAGGCCTACAACCAAGTGGCGGTCGGCAACAGCGTAGGGAGTTAGGGAGTTAAGCGGGCAACAGGCCTCGTCCCAAATAAATGATTAGGGCATCACATAGGTGAAAGAATCACTTTAACAGCTCAACAGATTCTGTATCACTGTCAGTTGCATTCATTGATACCGAAGCCAGTACAGCTTCCAATGCATGCATTGTATATACATATATATATATATGGTTAACGCCCAGTTACACTGAGGCAACCGTAGCCTCAGACTACACCAGCATGTTAACCTCTATACGTGGTTGGCCTATACAATATCTGAGCTCTGATGATTGCATGACTCTCCATGATAGCATTTGGACCCAACTACGGCCTGCAAAATGTAGAGAAGAGATTCAGATGAGTGAAATAATTGCCTGAATTATGAACTCTTACAACTCAAGCGCAGCAACACATGTCGTTGTAAACACGGCTGTGATTGGATAAAAAAAGTCGCAGTGCGAGTTTGCAAAGTCGCAGTGCGTGTTTGAAAAGTCGCAGTGCGAGTTTGAAAAGTCGCAGTGTGTGTTTGAAAAATCGCAGTACGAGTTTAAAAAGTCGCATTGCGAGTTTAAAAAGTAGCATTGCGAGTTTAAAAAGTCGCAGTGCGTGTTTAAAAAGTCGCAGTGCGAGTTTATTATTTTTTTCACAATGTCCCCTCGCCGCCGTAGAAAAGTCAGAAGAAAAGGGAGTAAATTTAATTGGTTTACAAAACGACTTGAAAGAGTCACTCTAAATATTGCCCGACAGGAGGTGGCGTGTAGTATGCCTAAAATTTAAGTATTACAGAAGGTGCCTCGGCACAAGATGTCACAAGAGGTGTTGACACATCCTCGACGACATCTATCATCTCGCTACGAAGTATGATTTAAAATAATACCATTATTGGTGCGAAACTTGCTTTTTTGGCTCACCGTAGGGGAGTCTGTACAAAACAGCCATGTCCGGCGTCGTGGCCTGTATTCTGTTTGAAAAACTGTCCTACATTTCTTAACCGCTATGGCTATGAACTTTAAACTTTGTACACGGCGCCCCCAAGGTCAGGTGACCTCTGACACTGAATTTTGATTTTGACTCTGACTTGGCCACTAGGAGCCAGAAATGAAAACCTTATAAGTGATGAATGATACATCACATATCATATGGGTTTTTGATTTAACATAATTTTCAAGGTGACAGAGGTCAAATGGCATGTATCGACTATTTTAGTGTAACAATGGCACCTTTCTTAACCGCTATAGCTAACAACTATAAACTGAATTGATTGTTGATTTGACCTGTATAGAATACATGTAGCATGTTTCTTAAAGGAAACCTGTAACGGAATGCTCATTTGTTCAATAATCGGCTTTGACAGACATTGAGCAGTTCAGTTCTTCTTCATCAGTTTCAACCTTAAGGATAGCTCTTTCAATTTCCATTGATAGTTATAAACATATATATCTATAACAGGTAACTTTTTACGCATAATATACAACTGCATTAAGGTGGTTCATCACTGCAAGTTTATCATAATTCGAAATAAAACAGTTTAAATTTTGTCATAATATGATTGATTGTTTAGAAACATGCCATGTTTTCAATTTTCTCGAACATCTTTACAAACAGCGTTATATTTCTGAATTAATAACCAAACGGAAATTCTTAAATGTCTACCTGAGAATGCTAATTGAGTACATTTTGTACAGTTATTTATTGATTCCCATGAATTTGCACAGTCATCACAATGAATAACATTTGAAAGTCTTGACTTTTAAATTCATTAATAGCATTCTCAAGACAATAAGTTATATTTTCAGCAACAATATTTTCTGGATAACCATGTGTACCTTCAAATCTGCAGGGTCTGATTTGATATGTTTCATCCATATTGTTATTTTTGTATAAAATTTGTTTTCTAGTAAATCCAGTATGAAATATGATTTTTCCACCATCTGTCATGCCAAAAACAAGAATGTTGTACGGTAATTCACACCATTCAAAAATCATTGTTTATTAAATGTTTAATGTTTGATGTATGATGTGTGTCAGTCTTCTTTTATCCTGAATGCCTACTAGACCATCTGCCACCACAGAAAAGCGAGCCTGTCATATTGTTTCAGTCGATCTTTTCAAGGTTTTTGATTTGACCTACTTTCGAGGTCACAGAGGGAGGCATTGCGTAAATTGGTTGCTAGGGTGTAACTATGGGACTGCTAGGGTTGTGGTGTTGAAACTATGAATGTATGAACCTCTAGATCGGATGGCTTCTGACAACTAATTCCAATCTGATTTGCTCTCGAAATGGCCACTAGGGGGCTAAAACTGAAAATGCAAAAGATGCCATGAGTCCTAATCTAATGACTGTATCATTTCAATGCTTTTTTTGGCCTAGCTGATTTTGGAGAGTATAGTTGTCAGCATTATAAAGCAGTGGAATATGGTGATCACTTCAGGTATTATCCTCCGATCTAGTAAATGACACCAATAAGTCTAATCTAATGCTCACAATCTCAGAGGTGATTTTCTCACAAAAAGAGCCCCTCTCTTTTGTTGTCCAATCGAACAAATATATTGGGCATCACTAATTTTGGAATGTTTTATTTCGCTTTCGTGGTCATGTACATAAAAAAATCATGTCTTATATTACTTTCTGTTTTGTTTCCCTTTTCAGGATGAAGTTGCATTTGATTCTGTAATTGGGGATGTTGCAGAATTCAAGTAAGTTTATTATGTTTGAGTGAGACTCTGCACATACCTGGGCTGAGTTGTTCAAAACAACATTAGTTTTAACAGAAGCATTAAGTCTTAACGTGAAAATTTCAATGGGATTAACTGAAAGAGATAACGTCCTTATGGATACTTAACATAACCATTAGGGTTAACGTGACTTTTGTGCTTTTGAACAACCGGACCCTGGGAACCTGTACATCTCAAAGAAGGAGTCAAATTGTATATTTGTGCTATTGTTTCATTGGTTGGCTGATGCTATTTCCTAAATTGTTTGCTATTGAAAATATTTGTCTTCATATCTGACTAGCTGAAAAAACTATGATGTCAAATTCCCACACGGAAAATGTCAACAGAAATATTATTCAGCCTGCTCAAAGGAGTTGAGCTCGGGAAGTATATCATTGATTGATGTCCATGTTGGCGTCCATGTCTCACCTAACATAATGCTTGAAACAATTTGAACTCGACCTACTTTTCAACTCATAGAGGTCAGTGTTGCCTACCTTTCTGGTGTAGGTCAAGGTCATAAAATTATATGTAGGTCATATCACAAGGAACATTCACTGTATGATCCTTGGATGGATGTCATTGATTAATCTGATGAAGTTTAATGAAGTGGTCAAATGAATTTGACCTTGCCCTATTTCCCTGTTCACAGAGGTAAAATTTATCTGTAAATGTCCATTCACATGACCGCGATGGATAACCGTTGTGGTTTAGCGACCAAATGTACGGTTCAACAAATTGCCGCTTATGCAATCTAGCAGACAACGTGAGTTGAATGTCAGCTAATGAAATAAAATATGGAAGAGATGAATAAATGTTGGCGTTGTAGCGGCCTGGGAAATTGCTAGATACAATTTACTATGTCCTTCAGATCATATCGTGATAGTTTTTGTCATTTATAAGGTTATTTATTTACAATTTTAAACAAATTTAGTAGGGTACCATGTAATCGCTGTCTTGTCAACAGTAGGCCGTCACATTCCCTTCGAAGCTATAGAGTAAACCTCTGGGTATGTGTTCCGTAGTATTTCATTCGAAATTCTGCCCTTTTCTTAATTTTTTTAGTGATTTTGACAGATTTCTGCAATGACCATACATGATTAGCCAATCCTCGAGTATGGTTCAGCGACTTCACCTTGTAGGTTTAACAAACACAATCTGTATGTCGAAATTCCGACGTATACTGTAGCACTCCATGCACGGAACAGCATGGTGATCCCAGTTCTTCTTGTCTCCATGAACATCCTATAAATAAACGTGGTAAAATTGGTGGTAAAGTTTCGTTTTAGATTGGGAATTATGACTGTCTGGGCCATATTTAGACATATTTCGAGTGAAATGCTATAAAGAATTTTTAATTGTTGGACCATACAACCCATACACTTTCAGTGTGTTATATTTCTAAATCAGTGTACAATACTATTGCTAAACACTGTACACTTGCATGAAGATATTTTACCCTGTATCTCAGCAATGCAGAATGCATATTACTTCCTACTTCATCAGTCTTTACTCTTGACATTGCAGTACAAGATAGCCCTGCAAGAATGGTGTCAATTTATGAGGCTTTGCCATGAAATAATGTCTTTGAACATCATAACATTTTCACCTTTCAACGTGAATATTAGTTTCGTTTCTCGAAGTTACATCCGCATGGGCATACTGATGTAAACTACATTGATCGATGATGCATGCATAAAAAGCAGAACTGGATTAAACCACAGGAACTTACTGAAAATGAAAAAAAATATGTGCTACCTGGAAGATCATGGCAAAACGGAAGTTCGTTGAACCGTACATAGTAGTTGCTAAACCACTACGGTTATCCACTGTGATGCAGGCTTTCAAATACTTATTCCTTCCATGATATGCATTCAACCAACGACATTTGTGACAATATGCTGAAAACCGCATAAACAACAGCTACCACAATTTTGGAGATCTTGTCGAGAATCAGGCCTTCCTGTTTGCTGAGCTGGCCTGTCCTGAGAAATTTATTCTATAAAAAGGTTGTTTTTTGAGTCTTTTAACAAAATGTTGTTCATCTGGTAAATAGGTTCTTTAAGCATGAGAACATTTCAAAAATGTGTAATTTAGGGTAATATTTTTCTCTCATTAGAAACTGAAAATCAGCACGATTTGACCTACATCCAGTGTTCAAGATGACCTTGTATGAAGAGGCTTATCTCGCTTACTGGCTGAAGAATTGAGTGTAATTTTGGTCTATGACGTAGCTCAAATTATAAGATTCCACAAAAAATTATGAATTAGTTCAATTTTAGCCACCAGGGGGTGTTATTGGCCCCAGAAAGTTTAGAATTAATTAAAAAGCCCGGGCTTTGATGGCATAGCTGCGCAGTTGTACTCTGCTCACACATCAGTGTCTTCCGATTTCGACCCTTCCCACTTTGCCCCTAAATTATTCCCATTTCGCCCCTTTTTCATGTCGCCCCGTTCCCAGTTCACCCCTTTCCCACTTCCCCATTCCCATTTCGCCCCTTTTTATGCCCCCGCCAATGCGTAAAGCATTGCTCAGGCATTATGTTTTACTGATGTCTGTCAGGCGTCAGGCGTCTGCAAACTCTTTGTTTCCGCTCATTTTAAGTTGAATGCTTTTAGCGATAACCACAAAAATTTTTTGGTGGGTTGACCTTTACTAAAGGAAGGTTCCTTTCGAAAATGGGCTCGTATTGATTCTCACTATGGCGGCGTGCTTGAAATTGGTTTTCGTCAATTTTGAGGAGAACTTTTTGGTATGTACGTTGGGGGTGACTAGAGAAAGGTTCCTAATGGCACACTTGAAAAAGCGCTCATTGGACAACATAGGGAATCACCAGAAATGACATCATCGCTGATCTAAATAAAAAATAGATGGGTTCCCGATCGACTCACTAGGGATACGCAGTAGAGCACAATGTCATGAAAAACGACCCTTAGTAAATTCAAATCACCTGCAGGACAGGTCAATTTCTTTCAATAAAGTTAATTTTGTTGACTCCTGTAATCTCTACCTCATTAAAAAAAAAGACAGTGGTGTTAGTCCCAAACTGGTCATTTCTATTTATTTTGACATCTGTTATCAGGATACCTCTCAATTACAGACAGCATTTTGTATCCTTGTGCTGTACAACCCAGCCTGGACATACTACAGTTGTCCATGGAGAAGTCACATCCTCTCTGACACTTCTTGTCTGCAAAGCTACCGACATAACATACTGAACTGGGGATATCTTCTTTTGCCTCCTGTAATATTTACATTCCATGGATGATTAGTTCAGTCATATCTCATCCAGCTGGCAGCTCTGCATTGTAAATTTTAGTGGTATAACGTCTTCTCTTGACCTTCAAACAGTAGTATAAAGCTGATATTTACTACTTTACACCCTCAGTCATGTGTTATTAGGTCATCCAGCTGAGCGCCAGGCCCTTGGGCCTCTTGTTTGTCGTTGCCGTTTGTTTCACACGGTTTTGATGTTTAAATCAAATATATAAAAGTCAATCTGAGGTCTGTCTCACTTATCAGTCATACTCGTTTTCAATTTTTAGTTTGTCAGCTTAGCTGGTAGAATTAATGTTCAAATTCTGTATGTCTGTCTATCCATAAGATAAAATTCTTGAAAATCTATTTTATTGAGAAAAAGTTCAAAATTTTAACAGGAGAGGGCGCTACCTGCCTTTTAATTATTTCTGCCGATTCAAATTCCCGCCCGATGACGTCAGCCATCAATGAAGTCTCCTAATTGCCAGTTCTCCAAACATGGCAGCTACACAACAAAAGCAGTAGCTCCAGGAATTATCACTGTTCACTTCAGCTTCGTAATCGATTGTACCCCCACTTTATTGTGTTTTGTGTGGTGTTCCTATTCAATCAACGATGTAAGGCCTTATTATGTTGGTTTTAATTGAGAAGGTGCATTATAAGCGGCGTACGAAATACCGAAGCGGAGACAAAATGGCGGCATGTTGTTTACGCCATGTGCAATAATCTTGAAGCTCAATGACACTCAAGTACCCAATTTTCTGCTTAAAAAGTAGTCTGGTAGGCGATATTATCACCAGTTCATTTCAGTGGTAGTCATAAGGTCTTTAGGGACTACTTTCAGAAATTAGTTCTTGAAAATTTGGTCACATTTCTGTGAAAACGATATCGGAAGTGCATGCTCTGTTCGCGATGACATCGCCGATGTATTTTGAGGTGGAGAATTCCCACAGTATGTGCAGTGAATCGGCATGATTCTGTTCGCCTATTAAGTTTTAGTTCTACGATTCTTTCATGAGTAAAAAGTAGACATTCTGAGCAATACAATAATGTCACTCCTATAAAAATTGATTGGAAATTGAGGGAGCTACGGCATTCTGTTCGGCAACTTGCAGCGCTGAAAAAATACATTGCATACTGTACAATACAAAATGGCCTTATTATGTTGGTTTTAATTGAGAAGGTGCATTATAAGCGGCGTACGAAATACCGAAGCGGAGACAAAATGGCGGCATGTTGTTTACGCCATGTGCAATAATCTTGGAGCTCAATGACACTCAAGTACCCAATTTTCTGCTTAAAAAGTAGTCTGGTAGGCGATATTATCACCAGTTCGTTTCAGTGGTAGTCATAAGGTCTTTAGGGACTACTTTCAGAAATTAGTTCTTGAAAATTTCGTCACATTTCTGTGAAAACGATATCGGAAGTGCATGCTCTGTTCGCGATGACATCGCCGATGTATTTTGAGGTGGAGAATTCCCACAGTATGTGCAGTGAATCGGCATGATTCTGTTCGCCTATTAAGTTTTAGTTCTACGATTCTATCATGAGTAAAAAGTAGACATTCTAAGCAATACAATAATGTCACTCCTATAAAAATTGATTGGAAATTGAGGGAGCTACGGCATTCTGTTCGGCAACTGGCAGCGCTGAAAAAATACATTGCATACTGTACAATACCAAATGGCACATTTTAAAAAGCGCTCATTGGACAACGTAGGGAATCACCAGAAATGACGTCATCGCTGGTCTAAATAGAAAACTACGGTGGTGCAGTAGCGCACAAGAAAAGGTTTAGCATTAACTTCGTCATGCAAGCTTCAGCAACAAAACGATTTCTCATGAATGATTTATTTGATCATCATCAGCTTGTTTCCCCTGATAGATAAAAAAATGATTTACAATTTCCATCAATTGTGTATTGTCACATGTTATTTAACTGGCAAGGAGCCAAGCAGTTTTGAATATTCGCGGGAAAATACTTCGTACTTGTAAACGAGGCTATGACAATGAGTATGCTCATTCATGGCATAAACTTCATGTTTCGGTTAATATTTTCATACGATGATTTCACCCGAATTATGGTCAGGATTGAGGAATGAACAGTGGCATAATTATGTCAACCAAAAACATTGGTACCGTTGTGAACGCAAAAGGATATCAAATACCATGGAGCATGCCATTTTCATGCATAATGAACTAAACACCGGGAAGATATTAATGATATTAACTCAGCTGAGCGCCAGGCCCTTGGGCCTCTTGTTCTCTTATCAGAACCCAAAAATCAGGGCAATTTGACCTACATCAGCCTGCATGACGACTTGTTTAAAAAGGCTTATTTCACTTACTGGATAAAGAATAGTGTTCAATTTCGTCTAAAATTTAGCTAAAATTATAAAATTTCTGGGAAAAATATGCATTAGTTAAATATTTTCCGCCAGGGGGTGTTATTGGCCCCAGAAATTAAGAATTCTTTAAAAAGCCAACACTTTGATGTCATAATTTCGTAGTCATATTCTGCTCTCCTGTTTGAACTTGAAGCTGCATGTTGACTATTCTTGGCCCTAGAGCAACATTTCGTTCCTTACAATGCCTCTGGTGCTAGTAAGTTGCCACCATCTTGAGAAGGAGTACCGCGAATGTGGTAAAGGAAATAATTTTTTCGATTTGCAAAGAGGCTATCGCATCACCACGTAGCCCACGAAAATGATTACTGCCCTACACAGCATTTATAGTTCTCCATAAAATCACCTGCAGACACACCAAAAAGTGTCAGGTCCTATTTATATATCATATTTTGTTATTTGTTGATAAAATAAACCATTTTATGAAAGAAGCTGTCACTAATATATAATCTAATGTCTATAATTTTTAGCAGTAGCTGAGAATTATCAGCATAATAAGCATGCATTTAAAAAGTCACAACAGCACAAAACATATTAAAGTCTCCCTCTGATGGTCGTTTTTAGCTCAGCTGACAAGCTGAGCTATTCATATGAGTAAATGGTAGAATGAATGTCCGTCTGTCTGTCTGTCTGTCTGTGTGTCTGTCCGTCCGTTAAACAGGCACGTTTCAAAACTATGGCGGATAGGCGATAGATTTTCCCTATAAGCCATTTAGACCCTTCAGGACTCCTGAATAGACCAAGTGTGGGTCCGGAAGGATTAACAGTTTGGCCACCAGGGGGCAAAAAGCCTAAATCACAAAACAATTTTTTGGCGCTTTATTCAAGCAGATAGAAGCTTGAAATAAAGTTGAAAAGGACCGCATGCATGTAGGTCTTGAAACTACTAAGAGTAGTTTTGATTGATACTACCAGTTGGCGTTACTGAGCCAAAATCTGTGTTGACCTAGTTTAAGCTTGATTTGAATTTCCCGCTCTTGTATGACTCTGAAGGTTGTCGGTTCCAATCCCACTTCGGGTCAATTTTTTTTTTTTTTTAATTTTTACTTTTTTCACTTGTAAATACATTTTCTTTACTTTTTTGAATAATTTGGTGGGCGGCCATCTTGGTTTTTTTTTTCTATTTTAAAGCCTTTGCTGTATCCAGAGTGACATGAATTTTATGGTTGGTGTACAATAAGTCTCCTTTACATGATATCACACGGGCTTTCTATTTGACCTACTTTTCAAGGTCAGCCTGGCTCAGGCACTTAGATTTGACTAATAAGTGGCATATTTGTCACCATTTAAAAGTCTTTTTACTTTGGTATGTTTGCCTGATATATTGACAAAACTGAGGTTGAAAGAGATGTATCGGGTACTTTCCATCTTCATATATTTCAGCTGAGCGCCAGGCCCTTGGGCCTCTTGTTATTAAATGTTTTGATGCAACGTTCCTCAGAATTTCAAATATTGGGTCAAATGTTTTCTTATTGTGTTGCCTTTGTAATGGCGAGACAGATGTTGTATTTTTAGCTCACCTCTTAGCAGAGGTGAGCTTATCCCATACCGTGGCGTCCGTCGTCCGTCGTCGTCGTCGTCGTCGTCGTCGTCGTCGTCGTCCGTCGTCCGTTAGCAGGGCACGTTTCGTAACTGTTGGAGCTATTGAGTTGAAACTTGGTACACATGTACCCTTATGTAATGATACCTAGGAGACCAAGTTTCGGTCCGATTCGATTCATGGTTTGGCCACCAGGGGGCCAAACGTTAAAAGTGAAAATATGCAATATCTCCCTTAATAGTAGTCGGGAAATTTTGAAAAAAATATGGTAGGTACTTCTAGCAAAGGTGCATCATATATCCTCCGGGTTTTTTATTTGACCTCCTTTTCAAGGTCACAGAGGTCAAATGGTGTAAATTGGCCGTTAGGATGTAACGATGGCACGTTTCTAAACAGCAATGACTATTGATACCAAATTTGATACACATTTACCCCTTAGTCAGGTGATCTCAGGGACCAAAGTTTGGTCCAATATGATTCACCACTTGACCACCAGGGGGCAAAATCAAAAAACCTTAAAAATGTGATTATTCCTTAACTTCTTGCCCGATTGCCACCAATTTGATATCATGGGTACATCTAACCACCATACAGTATATGTCACACAGGTTTTTAATTTGACCTTCTTGTCAAGGTCACAGAGGTCAAATGGCATAAATTTGCCGTCAGGCCATAACTATGGCACGTTTCTTAACTCCAATGACTATTGATCACAAATTAAGTACACATGTACCCTTGGTCAGGTGATCTCAGGTACCGAAGTTTGGTGCGATCTGATTTGCCGTTTGGCCTCCAGGGAGGGGGCCAAATCCTAAATTCTTCAAAATGCCATTATTCCTAGTAATGACTTGCCCGATTGGCACCAATTTTATATCATAGGTACATCTAATTCTAACAACCATTCAATGTGTCACCCGGGTCTTCTTTGATTTGACCTACTTTTCAAGGTCACAGAGATCGAATGTACTGTAAATTGGCCATTTTGGGGAAATTGTAATTGCTTGGACCTACATCAAACCTAACACTACATGACACAATACCATGCTCTTTATCCATCTTTCCTCCACATGAGGTGAGCACAATGGCCCTGGCCATTTTTGCAGACCTAATATACTTGTGGTATCTCACCATTATTTTGGCAATTTTTGCGTGCCAGGTAGACTGATTCGATTTGAAGTGAGTTATAGTATATTATGCATATTTTCAAAGACAATTTAAGCAGCGTGTATTCCATGTTTTTCAGTATTTTGTATGGTTAAAAAGGCACAAGCATGTCATAAGGCATTTAGTTTTATTCATAGTCAAGTTGATTAAATATTTTTAGTGAGTTAGGAACGAAGTCTATAGATAAGGCTGAATTAGCCTCAGACTTGAGTAGAGTGATAATACTCGGAACTGTGTTCCAGTTTATTACCTTTACTAAGACCGCCCAATCCGAAATGGCCAGTCTTCCTTATTTCCTACTGTTTTTTTCTTCATCTCTCTCTCTCCGTTCCAATCTGTGGTTTCAGCAGGATAACTCAAGAACTAAACCACATATGACCGTGAAACTTTCAGGGATTGTTTATATGGTTGATGGCCAGAGGCGAATCAATTTTTTGCAGAAATGGATAAAAATCTGAAGTTTTTACTGTGAAATCTACTGTAGTCCAAACGTCAGCTCTTGCCGAAAAACTGCTGATGCAGGAGGATTTGCTCTTCCATTATTCGAGCGGCACCCCACCGATGATCACCACGATATACCATACTCCCAAGCTCTACTGGTGGAAAGGCAAACTATTGCTGAGATGACTCTTCTGTTTATTTAGCAGCACCCACTGCAATTTCGAAATCAGATAGCTACCTTAAATGTTGAATTGGGAATGATTGTCACCTGGCAAAGCAAGGATGCACCCATTATCCATTAAATCTTTGTTTCATATCAATAATAGTTGTTCATAAGTTATAGTAGATATCACCATTCCACTCCATTTGCTATAATCTTTGTATAAGCCTACACATGTTGTAAATAAGGACATTGTTTTATTAATTTTCGGCAGGAGGAAAGCGGATCGGCACATTCAGCGTAGTGTCAGTGCATTTTCGCGTCACTCAAAAAAATTACTCAATTGCTCGTCAAACTTTTGGCGCCTTTTCTTGGACACCCATGGGACTGGGCCCAGGTGTCCGCAATAGAGAGGTGTCCGCAATAGAGAGGTTATGCCAAATCGTCCGATAGGTGGATTTGAAGTTCCCGCCTTGCAGGTCTTGGTTTTCTCTGTGTCGACATCTAGCGTAGAAACTTTAAACCTCTTGGCTGATCGGTCTTTGCTTGTGATGTTGCGTTGAATGACGTGAGCTACTTTGGAACTCAGAGAGTGAATAATCTCTCTAGTAAAAGGTGCCCCTTTTATTGCAAAATCTCCTTGACATGTCATAATGTGTGAAAAAACACCATAATTTCTGTCCATCAGCCACCTTTGATTAATGAGTAATTTTTTCAAATTTCTCTACTAACGCATATTCGCCGCAACACTGACAAACCGCATGGATTTATGAGTGTCTGTTGACACAATAGGCCTATGTGATTAGTTGAAAAGATGAGTAAACAAATGCCGCGGCTTAATTAGGATACAAAAACACAATGCCATGGGGTAATTACGCTGATTAATTACGCAAATATCACACCTGTCGGGCTTACTTGACTCTCCAAGCGCACGTGGGAAACCATTGTTTTTTCCTATGGTCTGTAATTTGGAGGGAATTGGACCAAAAATTGGCTATCGCCCTGTCCGCAATTCGGAGTAGAGAGGTGTCCGCCGTACAGAGGTTTTTGTTATTGGAAATGACTTAGAAAAAAATCAGGACTGCCCAGACGTGTCCGTAAGGTAGAGGTGTCCGCCTGGCAGAGGTGTCCGCTAAGGGAGGTTCTACTGTATTTTTTAGTTCCAACGTGGCCTCGGAGAGCGCATGTCCAATTCCTGGTTCCAGTCGACGATCAGTGAATGACCAGCCGATGATAATGCATGTGTTGATCAGCTGTGTGCGCTATAGCAGCACCTGTTACTTTGATCTAAACCTGTATTAAAGCCTTGAATGATATCATCAATGATATCATTGACAGCAATGCACAGCTGACCGACCCTGGATGGACCGAATTAGGGGCCGCCTATCGGTAGACAGTTGCTTCGATGCCCTCTATTTCTGCGAGACTTGCAGATGACGTCATCACTGCCATATTGGAAGCAAACACACCGTCTGAAATAGGGCAGCAAAAGTAATACATGTAGTTGCCAAGAAGTTTTTGCTTTTTTGCACAATTTCTTTGGTCGTCATGAGCAGGGGGGTCACTTCCCCCAAACCGCTCTCTGCATCCGTGCCTTCATGCCATTGAATAAATTATTCATATTAACACTGAAAATGACTGCTCCGTCCTCCAGGTTTAGGAAACAGCAGTCATAAATCAGTGGTGTTTCAGTGTGGATTCAGTGTCCTGCGAAATATTTAAATTAACACAACTCCACTGCCAGCCCTGTGCATGATGCATTGTGGGAGTCATTTTCAGTGTCAAAAACAGTGGAAATCAGTCAGCCGAAATATTTAAATGGGCACTGCTTTTTACTGCCTTACCACTGATTTTGACTGTCTCACCACTGACCCTGACCTCTATTTTTGGTTGCTTTGGTAAAGCATGACTGAAAAACACTCCCTATTACTGCTTTCCACTGATTTCAACACAACCATAAAATATAAGGTAACATTGCAACCTGACTGAATCCTGTCTGACACCACACTGCTTTTCGGTAAGGGAAGCGTGGATGTAAAAGAGGTGACTCTTGTGTATCACAACATCAATAGTTTTTTTAATATGCAACATGTTATGTAAGAGCTTTGGCTATAAGAAGTAAACAATCAGACAAATGCACAAAAAAGTATGAATTTTCCACATTTATAGAGCATTGATATACTCGGGTTTCGCACCCCTAATGTCCACTGCAGTATTTATATATAAAACCAGTGTATGTGTTCATTTTAGTAGGCCCACGACGGAAGTAAGTTTCTTGATTAATTTACCTGCAGCATCATTGGCAATAGTGGCTTGAAGAGAAGGCCTAAAATTGCCCCCATTATGGGCCTAGGAATGTGCACTATGTAAAGATCTGGCTAGACGTTAGAAGTGAGAAACTAGAGTATTTGAAACTTGGTTCAGGTGACCAGTATTGAGCGAAGAGGATATTGTACACGGCGTTTGATGTCATTATTAAAAGTAAATTTTTTTGAGACACTTTTTTGACCAAGGTACCCTCAGGGTAGTTGTAGCCCATTGTTTCGGGGTATTTGTAGCCCCTATAAATAGCTCTATATATCCTTCATAAATCATGAAGATGCTAGTTTTCATCATTCTTATACTTGAATTATATTATTTGATCATAAATCTATCCGATTTCAGATACAATGTTGACTCTTTATGTACCAACAATGATACATTTGAGGTTTCTTTGAACACTAATCTCAACTTCACCACATACACATTCTCAACGACAAATACCTTCACCATCACACGCATACGCACACACACCATTACAACACACTCATCATAAAATTATCCACCTCTACAATCCTGCATATCAAAAGCAGGGAGATTTGTGATGGGCTTGCCATCGTCATTGCTCTAGTTTTGTTGACTGCTACCCAATTGTAATAGGAGAATCAACATGTTCTTCTGATAAAATAACTTGTGTATAGTCATGAAATGTCAAGGTAATGTGTTTTGATACTATCTCGTAAAAAAATAATTCCTCGCTATTATACCTTTTCTATTCTTTTAGAAAGCCTACGGGATCTGGCAAGGGTGTTTTTGTGTTGAAGGATGAGTACTACACCGAGTATAATCCATACTTCTACCATTACTCTCGCTCAGATCAAACAAAGGTAAATTCTACAGGGACCATGTCCATACTTCTACCATTACTCTTGTTCAAGTCACAGTAAGGTACATAAATATTACAGGGACCACAGCCAGGTCCACAGGTAAGTATTTATTTGGCACCTTACCGATAGGAACCAGCCAGAAACCAATGATCGCTTCGTGTATTGTACCTCAAATCTATGGCTGCTATGACCTAGATGTTGCAGCACAGGAACCAAAATATATTACGTTATGGACTTAGGTCTTTCAGAGTACTAACTGATGATCATTGACGGATCACCTGACATGACAACATGAACCGAGGACGATACAAACTGGGCACCAATGATGCGATGCCGGGCGGGTGAGGTGAACATTTATTTCATTCAGGGCCTACATTGTACCTATGTGACTCGCAGCAGTGAACCATTTGCCGGTACTATTATAATGCATTATCTACATGCAGGCTGGTCTTATTGTTTTAGCTAAATTACAAGAAAATGATACATATTGTTTCAAATTGAGCTGGGCCCTTTATTTCATAGACATGTGGGGCATATATAATGGATCAGTTCCTGCCAGTTTATTTGAGCTTCATCAGCAGCCCTAACCCTGCCTCTGCCCCTGTTAGCATTGCCACCTCTCCTCCTGCTCCTGGGGGGTTGGGTCTGGTCATCATCATCACTATCAGAACTCATATCAGCATGAACTACAGCTAGAAGCTCTAGGTCTACATTTACATTGTCATCATGTTCATTTTCACTATCCGAATCGTCCTCGCTATTATTGTCAGCTTCTGGCTCAGAATACTCAGCCATTAGGTTGACTTCATCAACCACATCATCTCAAGCAAATCTCCTACCTCTCCTTCCTGCCATTCTGTCTCAAAAATTGGTCAAAAACAACTTGTTCTTGACCAAAATTGAAAATTTCTTCATCAATGTAGCATGCAATGCACTTATCTAACGATAGATGGAACTGGTGCATCGATGCATCCAGTTATTATAAAATACAGACCGGAGAAATGATAGAGGGTGGCTCAGCTAAAGGTTAACAACCCGGAAGATAATTATCCAAAGCTCCCAACAACATCAAAATCACATGCGCAATTTCTGTATAAGCAAACTTGCAAACTAAACCTGCCATCTACCCACCAATGGTGACCTAAGGAAAAATCACATGCATCCTTGCATCCAGTTCAATCAAGAATCTTTTCCCTACGCTATTCACCACGCTATAATTTGATTTGACCTGGAATCTGGTTGAACCACCTCCGCCCGTTTTGAATTAAAATCAGGCGGTTTCAGAATGGAGTCAGTCGGTTCAAATTTCAACATCTTGCGAACTCATCAAAGACTCGCTGCTAAAAATCAGGCATTAAAGACTCTGCTAAAAATCACCCATCAAAGACTCTCTCAAAATAGATATCTGAGATAAAATAATTTTCTTGACAAAAAAGAAATGAAAACCGCAAGGTGGAAAGATTGTGCTGGTTACTCTAGTATGTTCCTTATGGACAGAGACTGGAGAGCCTATGGAACTAATCAATATGCAGATTAACACCTGTTTCTTATCATTATGATTATGATGCGTACATTGCCCCTTTTTTTTGGTAGTTTGTCTTGAAGTGAAGTGTACCAAGGTGTTCATCATTTTAAATATGTTGCGGTTTTTTAACTTTGTGTTTTATCATTAGTGGAGTTTATCTTCAAAGTTCACTCATATTTTGCTGGAAACAATGTATGCAAGTATTGATTTGTGTTGTGTCCTCACATTTCGTTTGGACGGGTGGGGCGGCAAGGACTACTGGCCTGGTTGAACTAGAGGATCTTTTTCGATTATTTTGGATGGGCTGTTTTGAAAAGATACCGGCAGGGGATTAGATTGGGGATCTTTTTCAAAACGGTAAGATAAGGGGCCTTTTTTTATTCAGTCACCCGTCCTTTTCATCTGTAGTTTTTCCCACAAATGTCGTCAGTCATTCTTTTTGGCTGAACGGAACCGGCGATACACAGACTGAAGAAAATCAATGCATGAACTGATAAAATCAGATCTACGACAGAACAATTATGAGGACATGAACCGCTGTTCGGTCTGTGTGTCGTACTCTACATAATAGCGATATGGACTTGTTTTCGATAATACTTTTATGGTAGGTACTCCAAGCAAGGATACATCACATGTCACACCCACTTTGATTTGACCTACATAGACTGACTCCTAAATAATGAAGGCCAAAATATCCTTGTGTCCTGAATCAAATAAATGTTTGCCCCGCCTGCTCGGCATCATGTCATTGGTGAGGATGCGACTATAATCTTTTTCCTGGTTCGTATCGGTTTGCATCATCATCGTGTCTGTTCAGGTCGCGTCGGTCAATGATCATTGGTCAGTACTCGAAATGATCTATGTCCGTAACATAATTCATTTCACTTCGTGTACTGCAAATCCTAGGTCATCGCGGCATTAGATTTGAGGTAAGAAATGCAAAATACATGAGGAAACTATCTGTTTCTGGCCTGTTCCTTATCGATCTGTAACTGCCAAAACCGATACATGCTTCTGGACCTAGCTGTATCTCAGGGATCAAAGTTCAGTTTGATTCTATTTACCACTTTGCCACCAGCGAGCCAAATTTGAAAACCTTAGAAATGTGATATTCAAATATCATGGGTACAAACCATGTGTTTATGCAACCGTGCATTTGAGTCTCTTTTGGGTCCCCTGGATAGACCATATGTATTCAGTTCCTTTACATTTTTCATTTATTCTTGGCACCCCAATAAGGAAGGTCAGTTGAGTTTTACAGACGTGATGTAATAGTAATTCTTCAGAAATTTTGTCTGGCCACAGGAGTCGTCTGTCACTCCAGCGAAATGTTTTGCAGGAGGGAGTGATCACTCCCATCTCCTGAATATTCATGCAACTAACTATTGAACCTAAGGCAACCTAGCAGTCGATAATTAAGTGTAAGTGTCGTAGGAGTTGGGAAATCACCAATTGGCCACTGATAGCCAACTGTGCTTACTTGTCGCCAGATATCCAATAAAAACATATCCCTTTAAGAATCCAATGTTCTAGTCAACAATGGGCTTCATTGAAGAAAAAAATGTATGTACTTCATTAGTAAACCCCTAACCTTAAAATTATTTTGGGTCCCTAAGTTAGATTCAAGACGAAATCAAACTTTGGACAAATATATCCGGTAGATAGCACTCTATGTCCAAGAAAGATGGGGACATTTACATCTACAACTGAGCATACTTTGTATAGGTATTAATTCAAATTGTATGTTTTTAGTCTGAAGAGCAGCAGAGGAAGAGGAAAAAGCTTGCGAATGAGGACCAGGCGTTGCCACCTCCAGTTCCACCACCTTTCATCACCTCCTTCAGTCCAGTCATCAATATTTTGACCTGTGATGTCATGATTTTCATCATGAAGCTCATCCTAATGAGAACGGCTGCTACACGGTCAAGGTCATGGTCTGAAAATCAGTTTGAGAAAGTGCTGCATTTGATTGGACTTGCTCTTCATGAAGATAAGAAATCCTATGATAAGGGAGAGGGAGCATTCTGCTTTATTGAGAAGGCAACAAGAGGTAGGTATCTATTAGTTACCATGCCACCCCAAGTGGCCACACTTGTCGTCTGACGAGGCTTGGCGCTACTAATGCCAAAACAAGGAGTAAATTATAAAAGATCCAACTTAATCCCTTTCTCAAGGAAAAAGCACAACAACAACAACAACACCTCACTAACACCGAAGTCCTCAGAAATATTCCCATGTATTTTCCTCATAATTCCAAAAACAGGGTATCTCTGTGATTGTCAGATTGACGGAACCACTGAATTAAGTTTGCCACAGAGAAACAGAGAAGACGAAATCCGCCAGAAAGATTCATTTCCTTGATATAACGATGGGATTCGCAGTTATATGCAGTGGTACTGTACTGAAAGAAGGTTTTGCGCTTTCATGTAGCAAATAGATTAAGCTTTTATTTTGATGTACCCAATAGATATAAATGCACATGTCGATGGGAGTCCACGCAGATTCCATACAACAGAGGCGGCTTTGAGTAGACCGCTTCTGTGTCCATGGGACTCCATATAAGCCTCTTTGGCTACATAGATAGGTTGCGGGTAATTCTACTTCACATTCATGCACAATATGATAATAAACATTTGGTCAGGAATAAGGACTGAGCTTATGAGCTAACAGTTTAGTACAGTACCCAGCATGCCAGCAGTTGAAATATACAGTTGGTCATGCCGGCCAGAGCCCTGTATTGGACATTCTGTACATTGCTGTTCTGTTTTTGTAAAAAAGTGACCCTAGGGCCGATCAATCCTCACCAAATTTTATATGTGTTAAGAAGAATCCTTAGTCAATTAATAAATTTTGTGCTCTTGTGATCCTGCCAAATATCAAAAAGAAGTTATTTCCTTATCAGAGGTACTACAGAGTGGCTCAAGAAAAATGTAACACTTACAAAATGGTTAATATATATTATAATTTTGGGATTTGCCTCAAACATAGATAATGATGTTCTTGAAGAGCAAGCTCTCTTGATTAATTTGACACCAGCAGATTCAAAATCCTTCCATGGTTTATTGTGCAGGACAGATTTTATTGACTCGTGTGGAGTCTGACTTGCGCCAACCTTTCAGTGGTTGAACAGGGCAAAGGACAGAGAGGAAGCAATCTTTAACACATTTAATTTCATTCCCATTTGAAGGTGATATTTAACAGATTCATTTTGTAATTTTCCTATTCATATTCAACTTTGAATAAATTGAAATGTTGAGAATGCTTCCTCTTTGTCCTGTTTAACCACTGAGAAGTTGGCACGAGTGATATTTCGCATGAGTCAATAAAATCTGTCCTGCGGCGTCAAATTAATTGGGAGAGCTTGCTCTTCAAGTACATATGTGTGTTTGAGGGTAAATGCCAAAATATTAAAGAAATTATCCATTTTATAATTGTAACATTTTTAGCTCAGCTGACTAAGTCACCCGAGCTTGTCAAATAAGTTGTTCAGTGGCGTCCGTCTGTCCATCCATCCATCCATCCATCCGTCCGTTAAACCCATGGTGCACATTTTGTAACCGTAAGACCTAGAGACTTCAGTTTTGCATTTCTGGATACTTCTGGTCAAACTCTACTTTCAAAACAAAATTTGTCGCCATTCGACCTACTTCCTGGGAGCGAGAGTGCATGAAGGAAACTGGCCTATATCGGCCTAGGAGCAGCAGAATGAGTCGAAATATGCTAAGATAAAATTCTTTAAAATCTATTTTATTGAGAAAAAGTTAAAAATTTTAACAGGAGAGGGCGCTACCTGCCTTTTAATTATTTCTGCCGATTCAAATTCCCGCCCGATGACGTCAGCCATCAATGAAGTCTCCTATTTGCCAGTTCTCAAAACATGGCAGCTACACAACAAAAGCAGTAGCTCCAGGAATAAATCACTGTTCACTTCAGCTTCGTAATCGATTGTACCCCCACTTTATTGTGTTTTGTGTGGTGTTCCTATTCAATCAACGATGTAAGGCCTTATTATGTTGGTTTTTAATTGAGAAGGTGCATTATAAGCGGCGTACGAAATACCGAAGCGGAGACAAAATGGCGCCATGTTGTTTACGCCATGTGCAATAATCTTGGAGCTCAATGACACTCAAGTACCCAATTTTCTGCTTAAAAAGTAGTCTGGTAGGCGATATTATCACTAGTTCGTTTCAGTGGTAGTCATAAGGTCTTTAGGGACTAAATTCAGAAATTAGTTCTTGAATATTTGGGGACATTTCTGTGAAAACGATATCGGAAGTGCATGCTCTGTTCGCGATGACATCGCCGATGTATTTTGAAGTGGAGAATTCCCACAGTATGTGCAGTGAATCGGCATGATTCTGTTCGCCTATTAAGTTTTAGTTCTACGATTCTTTCATGAGTAAAAAGTAGACATTCTCAGCAATACAATAATGTCACTCCCATAAAAATTGATTGGAAATTGAGGGAACTACGGCATTCTGTTCGGCAACTGGCAGCGCTGAAAAAATACATTGCATACTGTACAATACCAAATGGCACATTTTAAAAAGCGCTCATTGGACAACGTAGGGAATCACCAGAAATGACGTCATCGCTGGTCTAAATAGAAAACTACGGTGGCGCAGTAGAGCACAAGAAAAGGTTTAGCATTAACTTTGTCATGCAAGCTTCAGCAACAAAACGATTTCTCATGAATGATTTATTTGATCATCATCAGCTTGTTTCCCCTGATAGATAAAAAAATGATTTACAATTTCCATCAAAGTTTTCTATTTTGTGTATAGTCACATGTTATTTAACTGGCAAGGAGCCAAGCAGTTTTGAATATTCGCGGGAAAATACTTCGTACTTGTAAACGAGGCTATGACAATGAGTATCCTCATTCATGGCATAAACTTCATGTTTCGGTAAATATTTTCATACGATGATTTCACCCGAATTATGGTCAGGATTGAGGAATGAACAGTGGCATAATTATGTCAACCAAAAACATTGGTACCGTAGTGAACGCAAAAGGATATCAAATACCATGGAGCATGCCATTTTCATGCATAATGAACTAAACACCGGGAAGATATTAATGATATTAACTCAGCAGAGCGCCAGGCCCTTGGGCCTCTTGTTATTGAACCACTCTGTATACTAAGTTAGTAGCATTGTCTAATTTACCTATCCTTGTGTCTAGTTTACCATTGTTTGATATTCTATTGTCTATAATGACCATTGTCTAGATTACCGTTGCCCAATTTACTTTCATCTAAATTACTGTATACTTGAAGTGTCCCAAAATTTTATTTCACACCGGATGTCTAAGGATGAAGGTCGCCAAAACAAAAATGTGATATAAAGGTCACACAGCAATCCATAAGTCGCAGTTAGAGATATTTCATACAGAATCCAGAAACAAAGATCACTAAAAAAGCAGGAAAGCAAGATGGAGGTCGCACTATAATCCACATCCACATAGATATTTTAGATGTCCACTCCAGTATCCCTACTAACAAAGAACACTAAAAACAGAAAAGTGCCACAAAGGTCACACAATGTATAATCCATGTGTTATAAAAAGTCACCAAAACAACTCCAGAAAGTCGTCACAAATGTCACACGATAATCCATGTGTCACAATACCAGATATTTCATACAGTATCCTTACAAACAAAACTACATAAAGACAAGCCTATCGGCGTCAGGTTCGCAATGGTTGGTTAGGCTACAGGCCATTGAATCTGAGGTAATATCGAGGGGCCACAGGCCCGAATGAGGTCCAAAGGACAACACAACAGAGTAACTGCATTCTTCCCAAGGTCTCAAGCCCAAATGTCATGAAATTTTCCCCAAGTTTTCAGGAAGCATCACATATCATACAGGTTTTTGATTTGACCTAATTTTCAAGGTCACAGAGGTCAAATGGCGTAACTTGGCTGTAAGATTGTAACTTTTGTCGTTGCTTAACCGCCAAAGCCATGAACTTGAAACTGGCTAACATGACCCTCTAGATCAGATGACCACTGACACTGAATTTCAGTCCTATCTGACTGACGACTTAGCCACCAGGGGGCATAAAGTCAAAAAGTCAATATCTTGCTTATTAGTGACTTGCTTTCGATAATATTTCAAGGTATCTACTCCAAGCAAGGATATGTCACATGTTGTACCGATTTTGATTTGACCTACCTTTTAAGGTCACACAGGTCAAAAGGTGTAAATTGGCTGTTAGGCTTTAACTAGGGCATGTTTCTTAACTGCAGTGACCATTGATCTCACATTTGGTAAACATGTACGGTACCCTATGGTCAGGTGATCCCACGAACTGAAGATGGATTCAATCTGATTCACTGTTTTACTAGTTCAGGGGGCCAAATCTGAAAACCTCAAAAATGCGATTATTGTTTATCTACTTCTGGCACCCTTGCAAATCTAAATAAAAAAGACAACTTAAACTAGTGCAGTGCCGTGCTAAACAAATTGGAATAGATTGAATGATCAAGTAGTCTCAACTCAAACCATCAATACAGGCTTGATAAATTATGTGAAAAGATAATGGACCATGATATCTACAGATGCAACTAGGCCAGGTGTGATATGGAAGTACTTTTGTGTACTGTATAGTGTCAATATGTTGTTACTGAGAATCATAAAAAAAACATTCATTAGGTTGAAAATACAATTGTAAATATTCTGTAAATAGGACTAAAAATAGATACACCATAAACTTGGACCATGTGTAATTTAAAAGAAAGGAAGTGTAAATAGTATTGAAACGTTCAGTAGCTTCTCGACGTGCATGCACGGAATATATGCAAAATCACCAAAGTGATATAAAGCCATACTAATGATGATGATGATGATGATGATGATGATGATGATGATGGTGTATTTATTTCAGGTGAAGGGAACCTCCTGAAACTTCTGGAATCTCTTGTTGGCCATCCGAATCTGTCTCATGACGCCCACAAGGATTTGTTGACATGGATCATGAAGGTATTCGATTTTCAGGTTTACATTGGTGAAACGATGTCATCAGGGGCAGCCAGTTTTGTGGCTGCCCTGTATTGAACTTTCATTTACCTTTTGTACATTGATTGATTCATCAGAAACACCATGCAAACCATACAATTTACCTTAGAAAGTATGTTTTAAAAAACTCTTACAATATCGTGAAAAGTCTCTTTGGCGTATTTCTTTGAGTGGCAATAAAATCATCGAAGGCTGATGGGCCGGAGAAAATTTACTAAAGTGATCTGGCAACTCAGGTCAGCTATCGGGCATTTTTTTTATTAGCTATTATGGTATGACTTGAGATGTAACATGGTACTATGTAATAACCAATCTTGAATACTGGGGAAACTTGACCTGGGACTTTATGTAGTATAAGTGGTGTGATATTGAAAGTGTATACTGTTGGTTTCTATTTTCAGAAATTCTCAGTTGTACGAAAATTAAAAGATGTGTCAGTTTCAATGGAGACTGTTCATGCAACAGCTGCAGCTCTGGATGAAAAAGCTGAAAAAGTGAGAAGAAAGAAGGCAGATGTGGCTGCAAAGAGACGAGCAAAACTCATGGCTCAGATGTCAGCTATGCAAAAAAACTTCATCAAGGAAAATGCTGAACTGTTTGAAAAGACAAGCACAGAGTTTTTGTCTGCATCTGCTAGCTCTGCTATGGATATCAGGTGCGTTGGCTTTTCCAAGTAAAGAAGGCCATTCTTTATTTGCAGATTAGAAAAGACAGAAAGGTGCTGGAACTGGAATTATTCAACCATGTCAATGCTGGAGAATTCTTGAAAACCGACCCCCTTTTTAGCCCACCTCTGGGGAGCTTATACGATACTGCGGCGTCCGTTGCCGTAGTCCGTTAGTGGAGCACGTTTCATCACCGCTTGGGCTAGATGCCTAAAACTTGGTGTGATGATAGCTTTGGGCAACATGCCCAGATGTATTTTTCTTTTTCGCGATATGACCTACTTTCTGGCCTCATGGCGGCCATCTTGGAAATTGTTTTTTGCCTTTTTGAAGTTAATGGTTGTACGTAGAGTGAAGAAATTTTTATGGTGGGTGTATCTAATAAGGTTAAATGACATATCACCTGGGTTTTTGATTTGACGTACTTTTCAAGGTCATAGAGGTCAAAGTTCACTGAATCACCGAAAGGTGGCATGTTCCTTTTTCTATTTGAGCTTGAGGGTTCTAAACTTGTGAGGACATGTATCTAGGGACCCTCTATTTACCCCAAAAATGTGTCCCGCTCGGACTTCAAATATGGCCGTCAGGCAGCCATCTTGAAAATTAACAATGTCGGATTAAAAACAAATTTCATGTGATTGTATATCCATGTACTCTCTACAACATCCCTGATTTTCAGTCAAATCCATCTACCAATATGGCCGGCTGGCGGCCATCTTGAAAATTAAACAAAGTCCTATTACTCCGAAACTAATGATCGGATTACAACCAAACTTCATGCGATTATGTATCTATGTACTTGTATCAATATCCCTAATTTTCAGTCAAATTCCATGACAAATATGGCCACCAGGCCGCCATCTTGAAAATCCATCAAAGTCCTATTGCTCCTTAATTGTTGAACATATTTAAACCAATTTCCATGTGACATGTACACTATTCAATAACCCTGAAGTATTCAGTCAACTTTATAACCAAAATGCTATACTTAGATGGTACCGCTAATTTTCTTTTGTGCCATTGAGCCGAGAAGAATAATATTCTTCAGGGAATCAAATCTAGTGAAACTAGCCAGAAACTGTTCTCCCCATATCCACTGCAAATGACATGCAATACATTACCCGAGATGAGCACATGGTCCCTGGACCATTTCATTTAGGTCCAAGACGGGCATGGTCAAATGTCGATATCTCTTTGATCTCAGAAACCAGTGTGGAGAATGCCTCAAGCTGAACCAACAAGTCAGGTATGGGATGCGAGGCATTTCCTGGAATCCTTGTAAGCGTAATCCTTTGTCCATAACTACTACAACCTATACATTTTCAGATTTGTAGCGACCTGGAGGACACGCTTAGAGCACTTTTGATGGATTTTATCTGGCTGTTACAAATAGGTAGCGCCACCTTTTGTGGCACACTAGTCCTTAAAATGGTGTGAAGTTTGTCCAAAAGATGTGTGTCAAGTTCACCTGGTCATAGATTGGTGAAATAATAGGCCTTTCTACACGATGTGGGTTCGGAGGAAACCGCCTCGACCTTTCCTAGGCCGGATATGACCAAGCCGGTTTGTATCACATATACACAGTGAGGGAATGACGAGCTAGTCTCGATCGAGATCGAGGCGGATCGTTTTTTTGAGAGCTGAAAGGTGGCGTTGATAAATCTCCAGTCACTGGTAGAAGGAAAAAATCAGATAAACAACAACAATGGCAGCCTCCATACAAGTCTTGATTTTGTGTGGTTTTCTTGATAATATAGAAAAGAAAGGCTTTCAGGAGGCAGAATCAATACACTAATCGACTGCAAATATCTGTTCATTTCCTTGACGATTTTTTCCATTACTCTTGAATTATGCTTCGTGCCTTCCATGGCCCTCTGAACTCGATCGTTCCCCCATATCTGTATCAACACAAGGGTCTCATCATTGGACCAACTTGACCCACAATCGCTTGTGGTAGACATTTTTGACAAATCATGAAAAATTACATTAAAAGAGTGAAAACTAAATAATATGCAGCATGTATCAATATCCGTGCTATAATTTCAGGTCAGTAATAAATATAATAGTGATCCGTGCCGTGTGTAAACTGGCTTTGGGCTGGTTTGCGTCTACACGATCGATACAACCCACCTCAACTGGCCTCAACCCGCCTCCAATGGGCCGAGTATTCACTAGCATGATAGGGTTTTGGCCTTAGCTCACTGACTTAGCTGTAGATGAAATATCCTTTGATGACATTTCTGTTTCCATCAACGTAACACTATTATTAATCAGATTGCATCTCGTAGACTTAGACATATGATCAGATCGCAGCGTTGGTCCTGTTGGTCCTGTCCAATTAGTGGTACCCGTTGATCCGGAATATGCTGGAGTATCATTCTGACTTGTTTTTGTACTTCCATATTCTCTAAAACTTTGTGCCCTTTGCCGCCTGAACATGATATACTCACCAAGTCCATGTAGCCCCATATGATGCAATCCCATACACACACAACACCTCGTTTGACTTGTACACGAACGTAAAAAGTGATCAGAAACTAAACTAAACACCATGTGCAAAGTGTTTTTGCCATGACCGTATCCTTTTTTCGTTTCAATGTAAAATTTCATCGGTCAGCAATGTGTTGAGGTGAAGGACAAATTGCGCCACTGCTGACCAGACCTACAAATCAACCAAATGTAGACATGGGCAGCTCACTAATTGACTCATAATGTTCAATCTGTCATTCCAGAGCATCAAAGAATGTTTGCAATAAACATCTGACCTGTGAACCTTTTCATTGAGAATCGGTATTAAGATAGACGTAGCATTGTCTACATTCACTTCCAGAGTCTTTAAGCTCCGCAGATCAGCCATTATCTGATTTTAATACTTTCTGAGTCCTTGCCCTGTCATACTTGGTGTATCAATTGAATCAATCTCAAAACATGAGCATTGATCACATTTTTGGCTCACTGTAGGGGAGTCTTTACAACACCGCTGTGTGCGTCTTCCTTCGTCGTCGTTGGCCGTTGTCGTCATTGCCTGTTTTAAGAGCAGTGGCACATTTCTTAACCCCTTGAGCTATGAACTTGAAACTTTGTACACAGGACCTCTCAGGTCAGGTGAGCTCTGACATATAATTTCAGTCCGATCTGATTCTTGGCCACCAGGAGGCCAGAAGTGGAAACCTAAAAAATGTTATATCTCTCTTATGAGTACAGTACAACCTCTCTATTGCGGACACCCATGTAACTGGGCCCAGGTGTCCGAAATAGAGAGGTGTCCGCAATAGAGAGGTGTCCGCAATAGAGAGGTTATGCCAAATCGTCCGATAGGTGGATTTGAAGTTCCCGCCTTGCAGGTCTTGGTTTTCTCTGTGTCGACATCTAGCGTAGAAACTTTAAACCTCTTGGCTGATCGGTCTTTGCTTGTGATGTTGCGTTGAATGACGTGAGCTACTTTGGAACTCAGAGAGTGAATAATCTCTCTAGTAAAAGGTGCCCCTTTTATTGCAAAATCTCCTCGACATGTCATAATGTGTGAAAAAACACCATAATTTCTGTCCATCAGCCACCTTTGATTAATAATTATTTTTTTCTAATTTCTCTACTTACGCATATTCGCCGCAACACTGACAAAACCGCATGGATTTATGAGTGTCCGTTGACACTGTAGGCCTATGTGATTAGTTGAAAAGATGAGTAAACAAATGCCGCGGCTTAATTAGGATACAAAAACACAATGCCATGGGGTATTTACGTTGATTAATTATGCAAATAACACACCTGTCAGGCCTATTTGACTCTCCAAGCGCACGTGGGAAACCATTGTTTTTGCCTACTGTCCGTAATTGGGAGGGAATTGGACCAAAAATTGGCCATCGCCCTGTCCGCAATTCGGAGTAGAGAGGTGTCCGCCGTACAGAAGTTTTTGTTATTGGAAATGACTTAGAAAAAATCGGGACTGGGCGGATGTGTCCGTAATGTAGAGGTGTCCGCCTGGTAGAGGTGTCCGCTAAGGGAGGTTCTACTGTATTATTCGATAACATTTTTATGGTAGGTTCTCCTAGGAAGGATACATCACATTACATACGGTTTTTCGATTTGACCTCATTTTCGAGGTCACAGAGGTCAAATGGCTTAAATTGGCCATTTGAATGTAATTAGCCTCTGACACCAAATTTCGATTCGATCTGATTCTCGACTTGGCCACCAGCCGGCCAAAACTAAAAAAGGGACAAAAGTATAATATCTCGCTCATTAGTGACTTGTTTTCAATGATATTTTTATCGTAGGTATTCTAAGCGAGGATACATCATATGTCATACCTACTTTGGTTTGACCTACATATACTATACATGTAGCATGTTTCTTAACCAGAGTGAACTACCAAATATCTACACAGTGATCGCAATGGCCCCTGACCGTTTCATTTGTTCTTTCCAGAGTTATCTCTGTTAATTTGACCTTATGTACCCTTTGGTCAGGTGATCTCAGGAACCCTTCAGTCTGATCTATTTTACCTCTTTGCGACCAGGGTCCAAATTTCACGTATAATTCCTGTGCTGTGAATTTGGGACTTGTGGATGGAAAAACAGCACACTTTCTGATGAATTTTGCTGTTTTTTGGTTTAGTACGATGAGTCTATACAATAGCGCGGTGTACGATGAGTCTATACAGTAGCATATTCTTATCACTAGGTCAGATTACCTCTTCCACTAAATTTCGGTCCGGTCTGATATTTGTCAAAGCCAGCAGGGGGCCAAAACTGAAAACATGAAGTGTGCTATCTCAAGTAATAGCTTTGTTTTTGATATAATCTATGGTAGGTACTCCTAGCAAGGTTACGTCAGGTATCATACGGGTTTTTTAATTTGCCTGCTCTCTTGGTCAAAGTGATCAAATAGCATTAATTGCCTTATTTAGTGTAACTGAGGCACATTTCATAATTACTTAGGATACAGGCATGAAACTTTATATATATGACCCCCTAGGTCAGATGACCAGTGACAACAAGTTTCAGTCTGATCTTATTCTTGACTTGGGTCACTAGGGGGCCGAAACTGAAAACGCAAAAAAATCCATAAGTCCTGAACTAATTTGGACAAATTGTTATCACATGTACTTCTATTTAGGATACTGTAGAATAGAACAGAATAGAATAGAACATTATTGTGGCATACAATTTTTCGTGAATGCCGCGTGATGGACATATTCGCTTAAGAATATTTTCGCGAGTCAAGAATTTTTTTCTAATAAATCTCGAATTGCCTATTTTGACCTAAAGCTCTTGATAGTGAATAGGCGCTGTAGTGAAGATGTCTACTATACACTCAAATCCACTATCCTGAGGTCTCAATGTGTGGAGTTATTTAGCCTGTAGCACACAAATTTTGAAATAAGTGTGGAAATTGTGTTTGTTTGGTGTAATTATGATGCATGCTCCTTGCACAGTGTTTACGTGTTCTCTAATCACCTCATGTTTACTAAAGTGAAATCGACATATAATAGGGCCTAGCTCGAAAATATGAAATTTTTCTGTTCTACAGTACATGACATAATTCCCGTGTTTTGATTTGACTTATTTTTCAAGGTCGTAGGGGTCAAATGTGTTAAATTTTCTGTCTGAGCGCATCTGTGGCACGTTTTTAACTCTTCTAAGGCTGTGGGATTGTAACTTGTTATGTTTGACCCTCCAGGTCAGATGACATGTGATGAGACAAGACCACTATTGAATTGTGGCGGCCACGCGTCTTAGGCAGGTTTCCTCCCTCCTTCGTGATGATAATACCGGAGAGTCAAGTGCTATACACTTTGAGATACACGGAGAAACACAGAGATACACGGAGATACCACAGAATTAGTCAAACAACGTCCGGATACCAAATTGAATAATAAGTAATTACAACAACAGTGTTTTCTTTTACAACTTTGTTTCACTCATGATTCCTGCTATATTTACACAATGTACACTCTTCATATACCGTCACGCTCGGATTACAGTGCTCATCTAAAGATACGGCACAACAACAGAGGGAAGCATGAACCCACGGAGAGCGGATATAAATTGGAAAGGTTGGAGAGTCGAGGCACATCTAACATCTAAGAAAGGGGGCGGAGTTCAGACACTTGAGCGTCTTAAATTAACCAAGTTAGACATTATTTAGTAATACACTCATCAGGGTCCGACATCGAGCCTATGTATATACGTCTATTGTTCCAAATTTGTCAGAGTCGCATTAACATCTGTATGTTCGTCAGAGCCGGACATCTAAATTAATGCGCATCTCTCAGTCTTTTAGGGTACCGTGTTAACATCTATGTTCATCAAAGTCGGACATCAAAGTTAAGACACATCTCAAAACGTCAGGGTACCGTGTTAACATCTATGTTCGTCAAAGTCGGGCATCTAAGTTAAAGCACATCTCAAAACGTCAGGGTAGCGTGTTAACATCTATGTTCATCAAAGTCGGGCATCTAAGTTAAAGCACATCTCAAAACGTCAGAGTCCCGTATCAACATCTAAATTCGTGTGTAAGTCCGGCCCCGACGTGGAAATTCATCAAAGTCCAGCGTCAGCGTCAAAATCGATCAGAGTCCAAGCACGACGTCAAAATTATTCAGAGTCCAACCTTGCGCTAAACAGCGCGGCGTACAGGAACATTCAAACGAGGGCGGGACCAAGGAAATGACAAGTTGGCATACATAATGATGAATAGAGTCTAAGTCAAATTCGGAATTCGAAAATGTCAAAGTTACCTAGTGCTGCTCATCTTCGCAATATCTTCAAAGTCAGAATTATCGTATTATGCAATCGCACAGTTTTTCTCGGCTCTCCCCTCGTTTTTCGATGTGTTTTGATCTATATTCTCGCATGCCGCAACATTGTATCATTCCGTGACGCAACGTAAGATTCGGATCCGCGACGCAATTGGTCGGGCTAAACGGAGGTGTGTCATGATAGGCTAACGTCACCGACGGTGTGGCGTAGCCCCGCCCATGCGGCAAGTGACGTCATACACCATTGCATTGACATGAAAACATGGCTAAGAAAAGATCATATTGTGTATTTAAATGAGAAGAGGGACGGGATTAATTACGGGTATATAAGTAAGATGCCGAGGAATAAGGATTACGGCAAGTAAGGTAGAAGTTTTATAGACATATTGGCCAGTATAACGCCTAAGAAATACGGCAGATCACTGAAATTGAAAAGCCGCCGAAAGAAAACATGGCGGGGGCGATAGAAACGATCGCGATTTTTACCAATTAAATGCATGATTTCTCCTGCGCAAAGGCTTGTCAGCGACATAAGAATTAAGAAATGGGGCAACCAAAACCTACTCAAGGTTGGAGACGATCTGTTCTCAGCCTTACATAAGTTTACAATGAGATAGATGAGTCGAGATGCGCGACTGATTCGCGGTGAAATGGAAGCTGTCCAAAATACACAGCGCGTGTAATGTACTCGAATTTCGCCGATCCCTTATCCATGGACATGATCATTGTCACTGTTCTCCCATCATCTTGCAAACAGGGCCTACAACATAACTCCTTCCTGCGCATGAGGAAGTACGTATGTATCGAGTGAATGACCTGATATGTCAGGATGTTATTCCTCACAGAATATTCATAGGTTGGAGGATCCAGCCCTATCAATTAGATAGGGCTGTTTGTATGTTTTTAACTGTCAAGTGCATATTTGGAGAGGTATTGAAAATATATTTGGTGTGGCAAGTCTACAGATATGAAGAAATTATTTGATGAATTTTTTGGCTAATTTGGCAATAGATTTGTTTCGAGATTTTTCTGCCAATTGGCTGAAAAGAGTGGAAATATAAATGTCCGTCCAATTTGTCAATTATCAAAAATTTCCATGGTCAACTACCAGTTTACTTTTCACCATTTACTTACCCGACTGTCCAGAATATCATATCAAAATTTCAGATTCACAACTTCAGCTGCTAAAAGGCTTAAAAATCAATAGTGGTCTGGTCTCTGACAAGAAATTTCAGTCTGATCTGATTCTTCACTTGGTCACTAGGGGACAAAAACTGAAAACACTAAAAGTGCCATAAGTCTTGAACTAATGACTGTATTATCTCCAAATTTTTTCACATGTTTTTCAAGTTATGATGTGTGACCACCCTGGTTTTTGATTTGACCTACTTTCAAGGTCACAAGGGTCAAGTGACATATATTTAACTTAAGCATATTTCTCAACCAAAGTTCAATCCGGTGAGCACAATGGCCCCTGACCTTTTTATCTAAACATCAATTTTGCTTGAACATTTTGACAATTCCTTTTTAGCTCACCTCTTAGCAGAGGTGAGCTTATCCCATACCGTGGCGTCCGTCGTCCAACGTCGTCGTCGTCGTCCGTCGTCCGTTAGCAGGGCACGTTTCGTAACTGTTAGAGCTATTGAGTTGAAACTTGGTACACATGTACCCTTATGTAATGACACCTTGGAGACTAAGTTTCAATCTGATTCGTTTCATGGTTTGGCCACCAGGGGGCCAAACGTTAAAAGTGAAAATATGCAATATCTCCCTTAATAGTAGTCGGGAAATTTTGAAAAAAATATGGTAGGTACTTCTAGCAAAGGTGCATCATATATCCTCCGGGTTTTCGATTTGACCTCCTTTTCAAGGTCACAGAGGTCAAATGGTGTAAATTTGCCGTTAGGATGTAACGATGGCACGTTTCTAAACTGCAATGACTATTGATACCAAATTTGGTACACATTTACCCCTTAGTCAGGTGATCTCAGGGACCAAAGTTTGGTCCAATATGATTCACCACTTGACCACCAGGGGGCAAAATCCAAAAACCTTAAAAATGTGATTATTCCTTAACTTCTTGCCCGATTGACACCAATTTGATATCATGGGTACATCTAACCACCCACCATACAGTATATGTCACACAGGTTTTTAATTTGACCTTCTTGTCAAGGTCACAGAGGTCAAATGGCGTAAATTCGCCGTCAGGCCGTAACTATGGCACGTTTCTTAGCTGCAATGACTATTGATCACAAATTAAGTACACATGTACCCCTTGGTCAGGTGATCTCAGGTACCGAAGTTTGGTGCGATCTGATTTGCCGTTTGGCCTCCAGGGAGGGGGCCAAATCCTAAATTCTTCAAAATGCCATTATACCTAGTAATGACTTGCCCGATTGGCACCAATTTTATATCATAGGTACATCTAATTCTAACAACCATTCAATGTGTCACCCGGGTCTTCTTTGATTTGACCTACTTTTCAAGGTCACAGAGGTCGAATGTACTGTAAATTGGCCATTTTGGGGAAATTGTAATTGCTTGGACCTACATCAAACCTAACACTACATGACACAATACCATGCTCTTTATCCATCTTTCCTCCACATGAGGTGAGCACAATGGCCCTGGCCATTTCATTTGACTCGCTGGCAATTTGCCTTGATTTGATTGCAGGCAGTAAAGGTCATCTTCAACTGATTTTGCCAGCTATTAGTTGATTATTGCTAAATTTGATAAATTGCTGCGTATTCACCTATGGAATTTGTGTGTGGACTTTGGAAGCATGCCTTGGTAGTCAAAATATATATTGATAAAAAAGTTGTTGATTTAAAAAGGCTTGATTTTAGGCTCAAACTAATAAACAAGCTTGGTAATGAATGCTAGGCTAAGCTTTAAAGATCTACATGTATATTCGAAGTGTGAATTTCCTGTTCTCTTTCAGTGAACCCATTGGTTTCCAAGTAGCCGTTGGTGCAAAGCGCAGCCCTGGTGTTGTTACTGGCATTACACAAGCAACCTGTATCCTGTGCCAGGAAGAGCAAGACATATCTTTTAGTGATAGAGCTATGGTACTAGCTGCTTTTATTCAAAGGTAATTTTCTTTTGGTTTATTGTAAAGTCTCTGCACCACAGTAAATGGTAAAGCTACAATCTAGGGCTAGATGTCCTAAACTTTGCTTTATGATAGCTTTGGACAATATGCCCAGATGTGGGGTGGTAAGTTTCTTTACTGCTTAATGTAGAGAATTCTAATGTGATGTGGAGGTAGATCTTAATACCAACCATGTGTACTCCACATTTTTGCCATAATTGCACTTTTTGTGTTTACCATATTGTAATCCGAGGGCCGTAGTTTCTGACAAAGATTTTTGTTGGCGCATAAATATCCCAGCCTTATCTGCCAAATGAAGCCAAACTGAGGGTTGAGACACAGTCCCAGTATCACAGAAGATGGCCTCATAATATCACCAAAGCATTCTCTGCACATGGAAGCTAAGATCATGATGTTAAAAGTAAATATCATGAGGAACAGGATGGGTCTATTGTCATGTCTGTGGAAATGCCTCTCTAGTCTTAGTAGGTCAAAGTTGTATCTCAAAAAATTTTCACTGCAGAAAAATCGCTTATTTGTGATACATTCATCCTAACAGCTCCATGCTGTGCCAGCAACATTCTGACCTTGAACTAGGTTTTCTAAAATTGTGACTTTCTCTGAGGTGGCACGATGAGTCACTATTTGTCCTCGAACCAGGATTCTAGACCTTTCTGAGCTTTCGAGAGAGTTAATTCTTCGCTGATGCTCGCTCGAACCATCCACGAATATACTAATTTGTAATTTATAGGCCTATCTAATGCAGGCAATTACTGAAGTATACAGATTCAGGCAATTGTTTTGAGTGTTTCATTTTAGTGGTCATTACCTTGTTTTAATTTAGTCAAGAGGCGATGTGTTCTTCTTCATGTACCCAAATTTCAAACCAATGCAACACAGTTGAGACCCACATCAAAGCCTTAATGTTTTGACAATCCCTCAAGCATTTTGGCTATTATGGCTGCCTTTAACCACACATCCATAATACTACACAAGGGAGGTTTTTATGCCCTCAAAAATTGGTGGCATTAAGTTGATGCCCGTGGGTCAGTTTTGGTGGCGTCAAGTATCGGTGTCCATTAACTTGCTTACTTCCTTCACTTGAGCCATCGGATCTTTTAGGGGCTTACTATTAGGAATGACTGGGGAAGGATCCTTTCGAAATTCGGTGCGGAATTCCGTTTCCGTCAATTTTCAGAGAAATGCCTCGCTTGAACAATCCGATTCATTGGGGGCTTATTTGGGGTGATTAGGGGGAGGATCCTTTAATCCAATAATCAATATCGCCGCCACAGCAGCTATCTTGTCTTCCGTTTCTGTCAATTTTTAGAGAAATGCCTCGTTTGAACAATCCGATTCTTTTGGGGCTTATTTGGGGTGATTAGGGGGAGGATCCTTTCCCAGCTCAGCACAATCCAATAATCAATATCGCCGCCACAGCAGCTATCTTGTATTCTGTTTTCGTCAATTATCAGAGAAACTCCACGCTTGAGATGGCCGTTTTTTGGTGCTTATCGTGACAAGGGGAAGGTTCCTTTCAAAAATTGACGCGATTCCATAATCAATATGGCCCCCATGGCAGCCATCTTGAATTTTGTTTCAACTCCATAACTGACAGACCCCATCAGCGATTGACCCAGATTTGTCCAGACTGCTATCTGGTTGCAAATATTATTTGTATATTTCTGTACGCAGGAATCTATGAATGCTATGTTTCAGCTATATTTAAGGGGCGCTGTTTTGTACGCAGTTATATTTAGTTGCATTGCCATGTACTTCAGTCATGTTGTCAGTACATAGAATTCTCATGGTGTAGAATATACTCTATCTCCGGAAGTATAAAACCTGATAACTCCACCCTGAACCAGTAATTTTATATTCACCATGACTTGAAATTATAACCTGCTTATTTCTGGTTGGTTAATGCATGAAATACCAGCCTAGGCCTACACCTCAACTTCTGCTATTCGACCAGGTATGACAGATTGGCCTTGCTCCATTATAGGCTTTTGCTAGGCCTAGTGACTTTTTTTTGTCTGGTGTTATGGTTTCGGCGATAGAGTATTATCCTTTATTGATACATTTTATTTTTAGCTCACCTCGGTCTGTCGTCCAACCCTCGTGTCAACAATGGTTGCACGTTTGCTCTCGGTTTAGTCATGAAAGTTGAAACTTGATGTGAGGATGTCTTATGAGAACATGACTTGACCCACAAAAAATCATCGCCATTTGACCTACTTTCTGGGCCCCAGGTGGCCATCTTTGAAAACTTTATTTTGTCAATATCTCATGAACGCTGATAGCTAGATCCATGACATTTTTAGCTCACCTGTCAAGTGACCTTATACGATACTGAGGCATCTGTCATCGTTGTCTGTTGTTAAACTTTTGACAAAAAGGGCCATGTTTCTTGACCACTTGACCTAGAATGTCCATACTTGGTGCGTGGGTACCCCAGGCAAGACTTCATTCAAAATGAAAATTAGCACAATTTTACTGCTTGTCTGCCATATACGTGGTGCTCTTTGAAGACCTATTTTTGGCTATCTAGAATCCTGAAATTTTTACTGTGGGCGCATATCATGAGGATGCTTGAAATTTAACCTGTTTTTTACCCCTCAGCCCAAATGGGCTAGTGGGGCATTGTCGTCCCGTGCGCCGTCCGTCCGGGCGGGCGGCGTCTACTACTTGGTTTCCGTCGATTTCTAGAAGAACCGCTTTGACAATCAATTCAATTTTTGGTTTGTACATTGGGGGTGACTAGAAGAAGGTTCCTTTCGAAAAATGGCGTGTTCCGATTATCAATATGGCCACCAGGGCGTTGTGTTTGAAATTGGTTTCCGTCAATTTCGAGGAGAACCGTTCGTTCGATCAAGTTCATTTTTGGTATGTACGTTGGAGGTGACTAGAGGAAGGTTCCTTTTGAAAACCGTCTCGCTCTGATTCTCAGTATGGTCACCAGGGCGGCGTGCTTGTAATCGGTTTTCGTCAATTTCGAGGAGAATCGTTCGTCCGATTATTCATTTTTGGTATGTACGTTGGGGGTGACTAGAGGTTCCTTTTTAAAAAAACGGCTCGTTCTGATTCTCAATATGGTCACCAGGGCAACATGCTTGAAATCGGTTTCTGTCAATTTCGAGGAGAACGACTTGGAGGGTGGAATCAATTTTTAGTGGGCGTAGACCTAATGCAGTTTTGTAAGGGGAAGGTTCCTTTCAAAAATCAGCGCGATTCGAAATTCAATATGGCCGTCACGCTCACATCCTCAAAATAGGTTTCCACAATTTTTATTTCCATATGCAAACTATCCACTCCACTAAGCCAACTTCACCATTATCTCACCTTCATCCTTAATAGGCCGAGGGGTTATGCTCGCTTTGCGATGCTTTTTTTTTATTTGGCATACTTTTCAAGGTCACAGAGGTCAAAGTTCGCTATCGGCACCGCCATTGGGCAATAGCGGCAAGATTTGTAGCCACTGCTGTTACTGACTTGAAATATTGTACATATGTACCCTAGGTCAAATGACCCAGAGACCGAATTTCAATGTGATTTGATTCATAGATTGAAATTTGATTCATAGATTGAAGTTTAACCTGTTTTTTTTTATTTGACGTATTTTTCATGGTCACAGAGGTCAAAGTTCTCTATCGGCATCACCTGCATTGGGCAATAGCAGCAAGATTCGTAGCCACTGGTGTTACTGACTTGAAATATTGTACATACCGTCTTTTCATCGATGTAAGACCGGTTCATTAGGCTTAATGCATACGCCTACCGCGAGCACAGGGCACAATACCATTTCACTCATTGGTCGAAAGTTGAATGAAGTAGGTGTGTTACTAGTAGAAGGACAGATTGGCCTAACGAGACACATAGGATATGCAAAGCGCTCGCGTTTATTGTGGTTTGCGGTCTGTGTTTGCGGTTTCAGTGCGGTTTTGCGGTTTGGGTCTGTTTGATAGATCAACGTTAACCCTTTCTCACATAAAACGCGTTGGAGTGGGCATCACAGGCCTTTTGGGGGCTCTACCAGCATCGCTTCAAGACAGCGACGCTTCATGCATTCAGGTTTATTCAGATTGGCTTTCAGCCAATCTTTATTCATCTTTTTTTGCCTTTATTCATTTTTTTTATTTTTTATTTCTCATTTCTGTTTTTTAAATTTTTTTATGCATTATTTTTTATTTTTATTCTGGTCCGGTTGCCGATTGTCTCTGTTGACCCGATTGCTTTCTGCCCTGCCATCTCAGGCTCAAACTCATCAGGCAGATTGAGGAATTCTACCCCCTGTTCGTTGTCATCGTCATCATCTGGAACTGGGTGTGGACCTGCGTCTATGTTATGTGGGCGTAACGCTTTCTCAAATCCATGCTCGACGACCTCTGGACTGATCGCTTCAAAGGCACGGCTGATGATGTTGACAACATCTCTGAGTCCAATTGGATCACACTGGCCTGCTTCGTTGGTGTTTTCGGTCTTCCATGACTTCCATGCTTGTCTGGTGTGACATTTGAAGGATCTCATGACAGCCACATCCAGGGGTTGTGCCAAAGATGTGTATCCGGCCGGTACAAAGTTGAGTCTGCCCCCTTCTGAGACGATTCCTGAAGTTCTCCGTTCGATGTACTCTGAACTGATCCACCAAAAGTATGAACTGTTCAGCATGGGCCTCATGGACGTATGGTATGAAGATTTCGTCAAGCCAATGGTGAATCGTCTCCTGTCTGACCCATCCCGTGGCCGACGATGTGACCACAACGTTTTCGGGCAACTCGGCCTCTTCCAGAGCTCGAAGCGCACGAACAAATCCTCTTCTCGGAAAGGTGATGTGGGCTCGCATCTTATCGCCATTTGCCGCCACGCAAAGTGTAACAGATCATCCCAGCTTTGGATTCTTCCTGGAGGTTCGTACATCAACAGCCTTGCCGCCTTTCTCATTGAGGGTGCACATTAGGCGGAGGTCAAAAAGGAGGAAAGTCTGGTCCATGTTGAAAAACAGGCGCATTGGTATACCAAAATTTTCGGTGGTGTTGGTTATTTCATCGCGAAAGTTTCGAACCAGGACAACGGCGTTTTCTGGAATTGTGGTTGTTTTCTTCGTGACTTTTCGCAGGCTGATGTCCTTCCTCTTCATAAAAAGTTCCACCCAGCCGTTGGATGCATGGAAATCATGCATTAGTGGTTTTGCTTCTGTGGCGAGTTGTCGGCGCTCTTCTGGGAGGGCATCCCACCAGGTGTGGAATAGTTGCACGGCCTTCTTCTGAACATCCTGGATCACAATAGGTGGACGTCTTCGCCGAACATCCCGGAACCAAATTTCTAGTTGGTCTTCGACCTCAGGCCAGTAACCAATCAACATCTGCTTCACCTTTCGGCCTTTGCCCCGGTTCTGCTCCTCCTTCAATTCCAGGTCATGACGGTTCCACCTGCGAAACGTCTCAAAAGGTATGTTGTGGTGGTTGGCAAATTCTGTCATCGTTCGCACAGTGCCATTTCCAATGGCAATCTCAAAGTCTTGCAGGTATCGCAGCTTCTCCGATATGGAATAACTACGCTTTCTTTTCGGCAGTGGCTCATCCATATTTCTACAAGTTGTAGGCAAGGCAAGAAGAGGTTTCTGACAGTACCCAAACTTTATATACTCCTGAAACCTCACTGATTACTAAATAGTTTTTGCCCTTTTAAGCGTACGTGGTGTCCCAACTAAAATGCTAAGGTAATTCTCCCGGATTCCAAACTATGGACCAGACATTGTTATTCGAAGTTCCTTTCTTTCAATCATCCATTACACTTAGCAAACAAGCCTTGATATGCCTTTTTTTACGCTTTTTAAGGTACTCAAATTTTGAAATTTAACACCCCGTAAAAGCCTTTGGAGTATTTTGTGGGACACCCCGTGTTATTCTGCCGCGGCACTCGTCCGTACAAATGACGCAACCCTATTAGGTCACCTGTGAAACATACATCAGCCCCTCTAAAACCTAGGCCTGCCTTCCAAGTTGACAGTCTACTGCTATTGGTCGTTACCATGCGTGTATTGTGATCCTCTTATCAATCAATCAATCAATCATTTTGGGATTTAAGGTGCCTATATCCACAAAAAAAAACGTGATCAAAGACACCAGAGAAACCAATCAAAAAATATAAGCTGCTGGCCATTTTGACAGACTGCTGCCTAGTTAGAGAACAGGAAAGTTTTCAGCTTTCTCTTGAAGACAAGGATACTGCTGCTCGCACAAATTTCCTGTGGTAGCCCGTTCCACAGGCACGGCGCAACACAAGCAAAAGCCCTGTCTCCAGAGGAAGCCGTCCTGCTGCGTGGTTGCACCAGCAGCAGTCTGTCCGAGGAACGCAATGACCGGGACGGGTTGTACATTGTTAGAAGATCTTGCAAATAAACTGGCGCAACACCATTTATGCATTTAAATGTTAACAACAGAACTTTAAATTTAATTCTGCTGGCTACGGGCAACCAGTGGAGGTCACGGAGAATGGGAGAAATATGATCTGATCTTGCAACTCCAGTCACCATCCTCGCTGCACAATTCTGGACCCTTTGCAATGAAGCAACACTCTGCTGAGGTAGACCAATCAGCAGTGCATTCACCCCATCCAATTTGGATGTCACGAATGCATTTACAAGCGTAGCAGTTGCATCAGGGGTCAGAAACTTTCTGATCAGACCAATGTTGTGCAGGTGATAATAACTGGACCTGCAGATAGATCGTATATGGTGGTTCATTGAGACATGTTCGTCAAACAACGCGCCTATATTTCTAGCCAAAGCGACTGCAGCAATGTTTTGGTCACCAATCTTGACAGATGTTGGATGGCCAGCAAAATTTCTCCTTTGATGCTTCGAACAAATCAGAAGAAACTCTGATTTGTCGTCATTTAGCTTGAGGAAATTTTGTACCGTCCATTGGCGAACTTCCGCAATACAGGCTTCAAGTTTGCTGATTGACTGTACTGAATCGGTCTGCTCAAAACATATGTAGAGTTGAGTATCATCAGCAAAGAAATGAACCTGTATACTTTGACGTCGAATCACATCGGCCAGTGGAGCCATGTAAATGCTGAAAAGCAATGGGCCCAAGACTGATCCTTGGGGAACGCCTGTCTCTAGCTTGAAAGCTAAAGATGACTCTCCTTTAACTATAACCTTCTGTGACCGGTTTGTCAGGTAGGACCTAAACCACTCCAAAGCGGTACCATTCAGACCGATCCTGTCACGTAGACGATCAAGGAGAACCGAATGATTGACAGTATCAAATGCTGCAGATAAATCAAGCAATACCAGACCAACCATTTGCTTTTTGTCCAGTGCCAAGAGGATGTCATTGATAACCCTGACCAAGGCTGTTTCGGTACTATGGTTGGCCCGGTATGCCGACTGCATGCATTCGAAAAGCTCGTTTTCGGACATGTGGTCACGTAACTGGTGGTCATCTATCCTTTCCAAAATTTTGGAGATGAAGCTTAGGTTGGAAACAGGCCGGTAGTTTTTAAGGTCCTCCCTTTGTAGACTAGGTTTCTTCAAAATTAGCGTGACATTGGCTGATTTGAGACAATCCGGAACTGAACCAGATAAAATTGACGAGTTTACAAGCTTACAGATTGCAGGAGAAATTGCTTCAGCAATCGCATCCTCTTTAAGAAGATGTGTGGGAAGAGGATCAAGTGCACAAGATTTTGTTGGCGACTTCTTGATCACCCTTCTAATTTCATCCTCAGTAACAGGTTGAAAGAAAGACAGCTTTTGTTGGCAGCAAGGTTGCTCAGCGTCAGTAACCAATGACCCCATTGAATCGCGGAGCCCTGAAAGGTAGACATTGATGCCATTGACCTTATTTTGGAAAAAATGAGCAAATCTATTGGCTAGCTGCTGCCCTTCCCCAACAGAGAAGTCAGGCAATGAGCTGTCTTTCTTCCTGTTGAGTAATGAGTTCACAGTTCTTTAGAGTTTACGCTGATCACCACCATCGTCCTTAATTTTTTCAACTAGAAAGTCCCTTTTTGCCTTCTCAATCTTCCGAATAACCTGCACATGCTTTTCACGGTAGACCTCCCTATGGATTTCAAGCTTTGAGTGGCGCCACTGTCTCTCAGCCTTTCTGCGGATTATGCGTGCCTCGTGCACCTTAGCATTATACCATGGTACCTTGTGCCGTATTGTAACTGCCTTAGAATGAATTGGTGCATGCTTGTCCAAGATTGCCTTCAGATCGTGGTTGTAGGTTTCCACCAAGACTGAGGCATTGTCTTGGACACATTGGTTCACTGCAGATGCTGCAACATCAAGAGCAAATGCACCAACATCTATTGACCTCAGCCTTCTCACATCCATCATCACACGATTTGGCTGTTTCACGCGTTTGCCTGGGAGAGTGAAAGTCACAGGGCAATGGTCTGACATCAATGATGCACCAACCGACAGATCACCAATCACGTTCATGTCAGTAGCACGCGTGATAACCTGATCCAAGATATGACCCTTGATATGAGTTAGATCCTTCACATGTTGGACCAGGCTATACGTTTCCAAGATATTGAGGTATATTATAGCATCTCGATCACTGGGGTTGTCAACATGAAAGTTGAGGTCGCCCATGATGATCAGTGGACAGGCGATGGAAGACAGAGTCTCTAACAGATTTGCGAACTCCTCGAAAAACAATGTTGTTGTCAGTTTGTTCTTGTAATTAGGAGGGGGTCTATACACAATAGCAAGTCTTATACAGTCTGAGTTAGTCTGTAACCTGAACTGAATGATCTCGAAGGAACTGTATACACTATCAGTCGAAATCTTGGTGACATTCAGCTGATCTCTATAGACAAGACCAACACCCCCACCACGACCAAGTCGAGGTTTATGCTGAAGCTTATAACCGTGGGGTAGCATCTGACCAATGTGAACGCTGTCCTTTTGTGAATCTGAGTCAAGCCATGTTTCTGTAAGAGCAACTAGATCAATTTTCTCATCATCAAGAAAGTCACACAAGGCTGTTGCCTTGTTTCTCACAGATCTAATATTCAGCAAAGCAGTATTTACACCTTTTTCTCCTGAGGGGGTTAAAGGCTACTACGTACCATCATAAGGTGGGTTTGGCCTGAATATTAGGAACCGGTGGTTTATCGATGAAAAGACAGTATGTACCCTAGGTCAAATGACCACAGAGACCGAATTTCAATCAATCAATCAATCAATCAACAATGTCTTATAGAGCGCCAAACTCCAGGTAAACCTGCTCAAGGCGCTACCTCCCCACCAAGAAATGCTTCCTCGAACAGCCAGGATTTTAGGAGTCGTTTAAAAGCAAGCAGCGCGTCCGCCCCCATGCCAAAACACAAAACATAAAAAGTGCTATTACGCCTGAACTAAAGGCTGGATCATTTTCAAATATTTATCAAAGATACATCTAGAAAGGATACATGACATAATACATGGGTTTTTGATTTGAGATACTTTTCAAGGTCCCAGAGGTCAACTTTAAAAATTTCAACAAACATGGCATATTTCCTTCCTTTGTGACCTAGATCATTCTAAACTTGTACAAATATGTCTCTGGGCAAGTCCTACCCAAAGGACCAACTAGAGTCTAAATTTGATTACAAATGTGGCCACCAGGGGCAAAGTTTAAAAAATCATAGATGAAGTCACAAGCACCCTTCGTGTCTGAGTTCACTTTTGCGTACCATAACCATTATACTTCATGCAGAACTATTCCATGATTGTCTCCCTGACATTTTTGGCTCACCCTAGGGGAGTCTATGAAACAGGATGTCGACAACGACGACGATAACGAACACTGCAGTGTTGCATAAACAGTGGCACGTTTCTTAACTGCTAGGGCTATGAATTTGAATCTTTGTAAACAGGACCCCCCCCAGGTCAGGTGACCTCTGACAATGAATTTCGGTTTGATCTGAGTCTTGATTTTGCCACCAGGGGGCCAGAAGTTGAAACCTAAAAAGTGTGATATCTCTCTTCTGAGTGACTCGTTTTCGATTAAAATTTTATGTTGTGTTCTCCTAGAAATGATACATCACATATCATATGGGTTTTTGATTTGACCTAATTTTTAAGGTCACAGAGGTCAAATGGCGTAATTTGGCTGTTTGAGTGTAGCTATGGCACGTTTCTTTCCCGCTAAAGTTATGAACTTAAAAATTGGTACACATGACCCCCTACGTCATATAACCGCAGACACCTAATTTCGGTCTGATCTGATTCTGGACTTGGTCACCAAAACTAAAAAAGCTAAATGTGCAATATCTTGCTTATTAGTGACTTGTTTCAGGCACTCCAAGCAGGGATACTTCACATGTCATACCAACTTTGGTTTGACGTATATACTATACCTGTATCATTTCATCTCTGTTTTGAATGCCTCAGAATGAAATTATTAAAGTCTTCAAATTAGTTATCCGATTGAATTACAAAACGGACAGTGCTGACATTTGTGGGACGCCTCAAGCGTGTCAGTATCAGTGATTTACTAGTTTGTTTGAAAATGTGCCACTAATTAATGTTGTTTTAAACCTAGTAAACACCACCCTTTGTGGATATTTGGGAAAGATGACATTGTTTGAGTGATAACCAATCAGATATTAGCAATAATTTGGGTCATAAATGCTAGTATTTCATCAATAACAGTATTTGTAGAACAAACACACACTCTCAACCAAAACATTCTGTTGCTGATTAACCTTTAAACGAATTGGTGTTGACAGAAAATGGGACTTTGAAGTCAGTTTTATTAGTTAATATTTATATGCGCTAATAACAATCGTGAAAGGCTTATTGTGAGTGTCGTAGTTACTGAATGGCAGGCTTTGATTGTCAGTTACTCCAACTCCAACCGAGACCAAAACTTAGTGATTTCAATAAAAGCAATCTGTTATAAAACAGAACAGAACAATTTGTTTCAATTCAGTTCTTGTGGCAGTGGATTTTAGCGATGCCTAAATCAAGTTCAATATGGTTTTAACTGTCTATCATTTCACGAACAACCATCTACGATGTAGAAGGATTGATAGAAGATCATTGGTTAAATGTCTGAGAAGAATTGTCATGGTTGTAGCCAGTTCACTAAATTTCAACTTTCAAATATTAGAATTTCTGTGGAGTAAAAAATGCGTGGATCAGACATACAAGCAGTGCAGACTTTCACTTACTAATATACCGGTTGTCATGATAACAATCTCGTCAACAAATGCAGACAGACATTTTTTTGGCTTTTGGGACCCTTCAAAAAAAATCGTGCACCGGTGTAGAAGTTTGAAATTTCCTGTTTTGGCGAAGACTGTATAACTATCAAATATAGATGACGTACAAGTGCAACTACAATATTCGAAACAAATGGCGATTCTTACCAACTGTTCTAGATGGCATAGAGTAACAGCTGTCCAAGGTCAAGGGGATCTGCACAACTGTGGTTCTTCTTCAGGCTGCTCTCAAATCCGGATACAGGAGTAGTGGCACCATCAACAGATGAGTGTAGTCTGACGAAGGTTGATCCTCTTGGCCGGCCCAGCTACTGGTCGGGTGGTGAATGGCTTCTTCAATTCTTCAAGGGCATTGGTATAATGGTGGCTTGTAGCCGTGTATAACACTGATGTTTGCTAATTATTAACTGACAGTGTGTTTTACGTAACGAAAATGGTGCTTTACACAAATACACACATATAAATTGATGACTTGAATATACACTCATCAAAGAAAGTTAAGGACCACTTTTTATATTTAACATATTTTTTTTACAGCACATATTAAGGACCAGAAAATGCCTGAATATGAATGTCCTGTATGACCTCCAAGACACAGTAATCAATTTCACACGTTGTTTGTTCCAGTTGTTGCATAACTTCTTTCTAAACTTGTCACAACCTGAAAATGGGTGTTTTTGGTGTGTCAGCTGACCACATAAAGTGGTACAAAAGTCCATGCAAGTGCTTTTCCTTGCAATTCCCACCAAGCTCAGGCAGCATTCTGACTAGAGAGATGCCTAGATGCCACTTGAGTGAAGTCGAGGTTGCACGAGCCATAGGGATGCTGGAAGCTGGCTTCAGTCAGCGACGAGTAGCTGAGATGATGGGTGTGTCTCACAGTGTCATCAGTCGTGCTAACCAACGACACCGGGAGACAGGGCGATACTCAGAGAGACCCCGTACTGGCCGCCCATCAGCAACAACTGCGAGGGATGATCGCTACTGAGTGACTCTTTGTCGTCGCAACGCTTTAGTAGTGCTCGCAGACTCAATAACCAATTCACTGCTGCAACTGGGGTGACTGTTTCAAATCAAACCATCCGTAACCGACTTCACAGAGCCGACATCCATGCCAGGAGGCCACTGCAATGCATCCCATTAACCCCTGCTCACAGATGAATCTGTCTCAATTGGGCTCGTGATCATGTGGGATGGAGCCACCAGCAATTGCGCCGTGTTCTGTTCTCAGATGAGAGCAGATTCAGCCTGGACCACAATGGTGGACGTGTTAGAGTCTGGAGACAACAGGGAGAGAGATTTGCAGATGCCTGCATCGCTGAACATGACTGCTATGGTGGAGGCAGCATTATGGTGTGGGGCAGAATCAGCTACGGCCAACGCACTCGCCTCTATGTGGTCCCAGGGGGAGCAATTACAGGTGTGAGGTACAGAGATGAAATCGTGGAACCTTTCGTGGTTCCGTTTGCAGAAAACGCTGGGGAAAATTTCATTTTCATGGACGACAACGCCCGTCCCCACACAGCGAGGGTGGTGACACAGTACCTGGCGGATCATGGAATTGAGCGTATGGACTTGCCAGCGAAATCCCCGGACTTGAATCCGATAGAACATGTCTGGGACATGATAGGAAGGAGTATTGGAGTGCTTGAGGTTCAGCCAAATGGGTTGCAGCAGCTTGGTGTTGCCTTGGAGGCTGCATGGGATGCAATTGATGTCAGGGTTGTTAATCGTCTGATAAACTCAATGAGACAGCGGTGTCAGGCTGTTATTGCAGCAGGGGGAGGCCATACTCGGCCATACATGCTGACATTGATGACAAGACATTTAAGCTAAAATTGTAAAAAAGTTGACACACCAAAACACCCATTTTCAGGTTGTGACAAGTTTAGAAAAAAGTTATGCAACAAGTAGAACAAACCACATGTGAAATTGATTACTGTGTCTTGGAGGTCATACAGGACATCCATATTTAGGCATTTTCTGGTCCTTCATATGTGCTGTGAAAAAAATTATGTTAAATATAAAAAGTGGTCCTTAACTTTCTTTGATGAGTATATAACACGCTAAGCGTATTGAGGTAAGTTTTAAAGTAGTTGCAGTACGATCTAGTAACTGAAGATTGGCATTCCTGAAACCAAAATCTTTTGAAGTATTTCCGACTAAAATTCTGTACTAGATCGCACCAAAAGTTGTATAAATATGTCCGAGGGAAGAGTCACCCTCCTAACGGAACATCAAATCTATATCTATAACTGCTTGGCAGGTGGCAACATCTGGTTGCTAATGATGATCGGCAGGCGTCGACATCTGGTTGCTAACGACGATCGACAGATGGCGACATATGTTTGCTAACGACGATCGCAGATGGCGACATCTGGTTGCTAACTACGCCGGCTGGCAGGTGGCAACATCTGTGAATAACTATACTGGCGGTGTCAAAATCTCTGGACTACGATTGTAGACAACTACGACAGATTGGAGGAACCGTCCAGATCACAAGGGGTTAACCAGCCTAAACTATGACTGCCAATGCATGCTACGAAAACCTCTCAAGTGCATCAAATCAACTACTTAAACTCTATAACTTTCTAACTGAACCCTTTTTGAAGACTAAAGTCCATTCATGGTTTTAGTTTAAGATTAGAATTAATTGGCTTCTCAACTAACTTCAACTGAAAAGGAAAGCCTATGTGAATACATGAAAAAGAAGGGTTACTTTACTATAGACTAGACGCTGAATGCATGTACAAATGTACTATGGGCGGCCGCCCTTATAAGTATTATAAGTTTTTATAAGATCATAAGCTTAGGCAGAAACGTCTTCAAACCGTCTGACAGTTTCACACTAATAAAGGCGTTCACAGTCTCATACTATAAACTTGCAACGCAATACATGAATAATACTTAAAAAGAGCCCTGGCCGCTCCTCTCGGCTGCTCGGAAGAACTTCTCCGACATCAAAATGCAGGTCAGAAAATCAGTTGACTGTACTCGCTCACAGTCAATTCGGGAATGCAAAGAGTAGCTAGCAATTTCCCACGAAGTTATCAGTTGTTTATTTGACCTTCGACCTGCTTTTGATTTTATTTTCTATGGAACTATTTCCCAGGATTCCATACGCCACCGGAAGTAAACAATGGGGAATTCACCAGGCGACCTATACAGTACATGCATTTCGTCGAAACAATTTCCTCAGAAAAAGAATGCCTGGGGGAACAAATGATTCTATTATGCACTGACGATTACACGACGGTCATTTCTATTAATTCGTTATAATACAATAGGACAATTGACATGGTGCACAGCCAGAATATTTTCCAGGGGGACATTTCTACTTCTATAACGGCTATAATTGTCTGATTGTTAAGTTACTGTTATGTTGGATGCGCTGAAATCTCAATTTAGATTGTTCTTATGCTGGTACAGAAGAAAACCTTTAAATAGGGGAAAATCTTTTTTTCAAGACCTTGATAATAAACACAGAATGTGAAACAGTATTATTGCGTATTGTCAATGATTATTCGGGAAGTATGATGAATAAAAAAACTACACCGTTGCATACTCCAAACCTCAACGGTCTCATCGCTTGAAAAATCATTTCAGAATGTAATTACTGTAAGTTGTAGTCTGTAGATATGTATCTTAGACAAAAGCACGTCACTACAATAAGCCGATCGGGATTAGTTTCGAGCAAACGCTGCACGTGCAGCAGGTGCTATAATCTATATTAAGCCGGTATTGAGTTGCCATACCGAAACCCATTGGAAAGACGCACTGACCGCAATCGATCACCAACCTCATCCATTGCGGAGTGACGCACCGACTCGCACCTTATTTGTGTAACCCTCCACACAGGGGAGGCCTTTTTACGCTGTTCAATGAAGCATTAATTGATGGTGCGCATGCACTCCAGTGGCTTAAGTGCCCGACGCTTTGTGTCCATAATGAACGATGTCATCATGAGCAGGCGAATTATTGCTCAGTGAATTCAGTAATGATTATATTTTTTTGTCTCACCCAAGGGGAGTCTATACACTACCGCAGTGTCCGTTGTCGAAGTCGTCCGTATCCTGTTTAAAAATCAGTGGTACGTTTCTTAACCGATATGACTATGAACTTGAAAGCTTGTACACAGGACCCTCAATGTCTCGGGACCTTTGACACTGAATTTTGGTCCGATCTGATTCATATAAGTCATATAACCTCTGACACCTAATTTCAGTCCGATCTTATTCTCGACTTGGCCACCAGTGGGTCAAACTCAAAGAGGTCAAAGTGCATATCTCGCTTACTAGTGACTTGTTTTCAATGATATTTTCATGATAGGTACTCCAAGCAAGGATACATCATATATCTTACGTGATTTTGATTTGACCCAATTATCAAGGTCACAGCGGTCAAATGATGTAAATTGATCATTTGAGTGTTACTATGGCATGTTTCCCAACCGCTGAAGCTTTGAACTTGAAATTTGGTACACATGACTCCCTTTGTCATGTTACTTCTGACAACGAATTTCGATCTGATCTCATTCATTGACTCACCAGGGGGCCAAAACTAAAAATATTGTGTAATATCTTGTTTATTAGTAACTTGTTTTCAAAAATATTTTTATGGTACGTACTCCAAGCACAGATACATCACTTTGTTTTCGGACTAGTATAGTTAATGTGTGTCAACTAAGGTGCTGCCACCTATTGCTGTGTTTCAAAATACTGGAACTCTCCAGTTAGTGAGTTGAGAGCTAACAAGGAAGATCTTAATCTATTTACTCTCAAACCTTTTCCCCGAATTTCTCCAATTATAATCCCAAATTATTCAAACAATCAACAGCATCTTGTCTGGTAATATCTTAGCTATATGTACATATAACCGTTTGATAGCGGTGATATAATTTATACCTTTATTTTCACCATTTCTGTACATTGCCACCCCTTGCTCATACACAATCCTGCATCTGCAGTGTATTGTTTTCAGTACGAAGTTTAATAATAATATATATCAGATTTCTTCTCATCTTAATTTTGTAAAATGTACTACTTGCCAAACTCTGGGGGTAATTATGTACATTAAAGTTTGAATAATTCGGTTTCACTCAAGTTTGCATGTCATGGGGTGTGGCTCCATTTATAGTGCAGTGCATTTGAAGCACACCTGGGTACACACTGATTATTAAATTTGTATACATTCGAAGCACTTGGTGCACAGTCATTGTTTACATCCATGTACAGTCATGCACAATGACTATTGGATTCCGTGTATCATAGTTCATTGACTCTCTGTGCAGTGCATTCGAAGCACTCGTGTACGGTCTTTGTTTACATCCATGAACAGTCATACACACTGACTATTGGAGCCCGTAAAAATTCCAGTGCATGACCCTCTGTGTCTAACTTATGTGTACATTGATGAACTTTATATAAGCATTCATTTTTGTGTGATCAAAGCACTTGAATATCTCCTTCTTTTTCACTCTTTAGTATTTGCTGATTGGTTGTTTGTAGTATTTTCTTCCGACAATATTTTACTATTTATTGGTTCCCCAGTACTACTCGAGCTCACTGGCTCACTCCCCCCCCTTCATCTCCGAACTGATCATGATCGACCCGTCCATGTTATCAGCTGTTCAAGTTAAACAATGCCGGACTGCTCAGACCAGCGCACTCACACGTTATTGCAACAAGGCAGCAGACAGAATTTCAAACCACAGGTCAAATAGTTATATCTGTACTTGTATAGGAAACATCGCATCATCATTTGATATAGTCTCCGACACGAACCAGCTCTACAGAAATTTGGTCCCTTCTGAAAATGACATTGCTAAAGATTGGTTGTGTTACCAAGAAAAACAGGCCAATAAAGTGTTGCCGAAGATTGAATTCTACCTACTCCAAGATGATGTAACATCAGTCACTGAAGCATCCAGTCATCATGAATTCACTTCACAATCAAGTACCATCTTTTTCGGACTATAAGGCGCAGGCAAACATTTTGAAATGGCCCCAAATGGGGGGGGGGGGGGGGGGGTGCGTCTTATGGTCCGGTGCGCCTTTTCTGTGGCCCTTGACCCATTTTTCAGGGCTTAGTCATGAAAAATCATTTTACAGGTAAGTATTTGTAACCTCATGATTTCGGCAAATTGAGTTTATGAGCATAAAAAAAGAGTAAACTGAACAGACAAAAGAGAATCCGGAGTCAGAAATGAACGCCTTCCATGTTGATGTTGATGTTTACATCAGTATAGCAGGATTCCATTGTGGCCGTTACACGTTCCGTCGCCGTTGCAAAGGGGACCGTCTCGGAACTTCATAAATGACATGTGTGAACTTTTCTCTCATGAGCAATCAATTGACTGTAACGTTGTTTATGGATTTGTCCACTGTATTATTTGTTAATAATAATAATAATAATAATGATGCGTCTTATATAGCGCAGTATCCAGGCCGTTTGCCCGCTCAAAGCGCTTTACATTATTACCCCGGTCTCTCCTGAAACCTTTCAGTAGAACTCAGAAAGGCTGCCGTCAATTCAGCGCACTAGCTGATCATTCCAACCGGTACCCATTTATACACCTGGGTGGAGAGAAGCAACTGCAGGGTTAAGTGTCTTGCCCAGGGACACTGAAACCAGTATTGTGGTTCTAACCGGAGTCGAAGCTTGTCATGAATAAAAAATAGAATTGAGGGAGAATAATGAAACAGCTAATGCAGTTTTATTTTATTCCTCTCAATTTTGAGTCTTATCATTATTTCTAGACTGATCAAGTCATACCATGGAGGTAAAAAAAGATAAATAATAGTTTATTTTCCTATTTTCGTCAAATTATATCCGATTTTTTTTCATTCAAACACGAAAATGTTTGGTTTTAAATGCCCTTCTCTTGTAAGTGTGCATGCCGAAAACATTGAGACAGTTCCCAAGTCTAAAATTGTCCGGCCGCGCTGGAACATCAATTTTACAAGATATCGACAATACCAATGTAATGGCTGAGTACCGGACGGTCATGACGGTAACTTCTCGAAAAATGGGTGCGCCCAATAGTTCGGTGCGCCTTATCTGTGGATTTTAACTGAGAAATCAAAGGTGCGCCTTATAGTAGAGTGCGCCCTTTAGTCAGAAAAATACGGTACTGCAAGTAAGATGGTAGAGTTGGAAGCCAGCACTTTGGACTTGGACAAAGCCAGACAAAATTCTGACATACTAGAACAAGTGACCAAGGCAAAATTGCAGAACGAACTTTCAAAAATCAAGCGCGATGAACAGAAGGTAATCGAACAAGTTCAGGCCAGACTGCAAACCCTAAACATGACAACTGAAAAACAATGAGACCTCATTGATGTCACACTACCTACCGAACGAGTCAACGAATGGTTGAATGCTGCTACTACAACCAGTCCTCAACCCCAGACCGATCCTACTGTTCGACCGAGAGAAGCATTGAATCCTACTGCCAGGGCATACCGACACAAGGAAGCAGTCGATGCATGGATTGACACCTTAGTTCCGGGGCAAGAAACAATCGTAGCCACTACCACTCAACAGGAAGGGGATCAAATGACCACAGTGCAAAAGGGGATTGCTGGCGCACCGTAAGCTGCAAAACGTTCAGAGACGGACAAATTTAAGCAAATTTAATCTGAGCGGCTTGTAGAAATGTTGCACCTGGACTTTTTCATTCTTTTTGTACAGTTCTCCATCATTTCTATCAACGAGAGTTGTGCTTGGGGTTTGATTTGTACCTGGGCCATGGTTTATCAACCAAATCTGACACCATGTGGTATTTTAGAGCCAAACAAGTAGGCCATTTTGCAGAAACTGCATTCTGGTTACATAACTTTTTCAGTATACGACCTAGTCATGGTGGCAGCACTTGATGGTGATACAAGGTGTTACGTAATCAATAAATGATTGATGGCAGTACATTACCCTGTGAATGTGATTCAGTTTGGGATATGCACAGTGTCGTGACTAAAATGATTAAGGCAATTTCATAATCAAGGACGCATTTGATCATTCATTGTGTGATCTTTGGCCGTTTGTAATTACTGGTGGTCCAGGAAAAAAGAAATGCAGTTACACACAATTACTGGTCGAAATGCATGCTTTTGGTTGGTTTTGAGTACTGGGCGACCAACATATTTTGCTGCCACTTAGCTGCACACTTGTTTCAGTTATGTCACATGATGCACAGGATTGCAACAAATATTATGCTATGGCGTTGTTAGTCTGCCACTTAACCATCAAGGGTATGAGCAAATAAAATGTATTCTAACAGGTCATGTTATTCTTGCTTCATTGTTTGCTATCTTTAAGCCACGCAGGTTGTGTTACTTGAAAAGAGCTGTGCTCAAGGTGCTTGAATTTTTTTTTTAGGTCGACAGTGTTGTCAAGGAGCCCAGGCAAGGTGATAGAGAATGGATATGATTTTGACCCCCTGTTCATTGAGTCTGACCTATTCTGTGGCACCCATACAAGCACCTGTGGGCATGTGATGCACTCTGACTGCTGGCAAAGGTAAGGTGAACTAAACTGTTTTCGGTGGCACATAAGCCTTAAAATTCTTTGATAGATAATGGACATTTTTAGCTCACCTATGGGGAGCTTATACGATACCGTGGCGTCGGTCGTCATCCGTTAGCGGAGCATGTTTCGTCACCGCTAGGGCTAGATGGCTAAAACTTGGTGTGATGGTAGCTTTGGGCAATATGCCCAGACGTATTTTCTTTTATGCGATATGACCAACTTTCTGGCCTCCAGGCGGCCACCTTGGAAATAGTTTTTTTGCCTTTTTGAAGCTAATGGTTGTACATAGAGTGACAAAATTTTTATGGTGGGTGTATCTAATAAGGTTAAATGACATATCACCCGGGTTTTTTATTTGACCTACTTTTCAAGGTCACAGAGGTCAACGTTCACTAAATCACCGATTGGTGGCATGTTTCATTTCTATTTGAGCTAGAAGGTTCTAAATTTGTGTGGACATATATCTAGGGACCCTCTATTCTACCCCAAATGTGTCCCGCTCAGACTTCTAATTTGAAAATTAAACAACGTCGGATTGTAACCAAACTTCATGTGATTTTCAGTCAAATCCATCGACCAAGCTTGAAAATTAAACAAAGCCCTATTACTCCAAAACAAATAATTGGATTAGAACCAAACTTCATTTGATTATGTATTTATGTACTCTTATCAATATCCCAGATTTTCAGTCAAATCCCAGGACAAATATAGCCGCCAGGCCGCCATCTTGAAAATCCAACGAAGTCGTATTACTCCTAAACTGTTGAACAGATGTCAACCAATATCCATGTGACATGTACACTCTTCAATAACCCTGTAATTCAGTCATCTTTATAACCAAAATGCTAAGATGGTACTTGTAATTTTCTTTTGTGCCATTGTGCCAAGAAGAATAATATTATTCAATGGAATCAAAACTGCTGAGACTAGCCAGGAACTGTTCTCCCATATTTGCTGCAAATGATATGCATTACAATACCCGAGGTGAACACATCGTCCCTGAAACATTTCACAGTTAGCTGAAGAAGCCTTGGGAGGCCTTTTGCCCTGTGAAGCAATGGTTTCGTTCAACATGTTCAGAATACACCCTGAACTTTTGACATTAGATTAGTTTTGAGTGCTCTGGTATTATTTGGCTGATATGTGCCAATGGATCTGGACATTTTTGGCCTGATATCAAGCACCCTATCTGTTTTAAGACTTTGGAAAAAAGTGCTGGAGCATAAAGTAAATGTAAAAAACCCCAATTCTTTCACCCAATGCAGTTGGATGATCTAGCTTTTAACGTTACAGTGACAATTGTTGGCTCACCGTAGGGGAGTCTATACAACACCGTTGTGTCCGTCGTCGTATCCTGTTTCAAAAACAGTGGCATGTTTCTTAACCGCTGGGGCTATGAATTTGAAACTTTGTACAAAGGACCCCCCAGGTCGGGTGACCTCTGACAATAAATTTCGGTCCGATCTGATTCTTGACTTGGCCACCAGGGGGCCAGAAGTGGAAAGCTAAAAAGTGTGATATCTCTCTTTTGACTATGAGTGACTCGTTTTCGATAACATTTTTATGGTAAGTTTTCCAGGTAAGGATACATCACATATCATACACGTTTTTGATTTGACCTAATTTTCAAGGTCACAGAGGTCAAATAGCGTAAATTGGCCGATTGAGTGTAACTATAGCATGTTTCTTAACCGATAAAGCTGTGAACTTGAAATTTGGTACACATAACTCCCTACATCATATAACCTTTTGACACCAAATTTAGGTCTGATCTGATTCGTGACTTGAAAAGGTCAAGGTCACAGAGGTCATAGTTCCAAAGTTCATTATTCGTCGCCATACAAATGACTAATGACGTAAATGCTCCACTCTAAGAGACTGCTTGAAAATTTTATTTTCATATGTGATAAATATGTATCATATCAGTAGGCGATGTTTGCTATCGAAAATTGCTTTGACCCAGTTCAGGGCTTCTCCACCAGGGAGAACGTGAAGAAAGCGGAAAAAAATGCACTTGCTCTGATACAACTCGCCAGAATTTCATTAAATTTATATGATGAATGTATCAATTAAGGATACAGGATATGATACACAGGTCAAACTGGTCATTGGTATGTAAGTACGCTAATTTGCGTAATAATCATATAATCAGCTTCTTGCAAGGCTATAAATATCATTGAGCTTGGCTTTCCATCTAATGCAGGAAGTGAGTGTTTTTATTTTGGTGAGCCTCTTATCTTGCAAAATAGACCATGGCACTTTCAGAAATTTATCAAACACAAAAGAGAAGGTATTTGAAATATTTTTATTTTTTTTATTTTCAGACTCATTGATTCTGTGCTGACTCAAGAAAGAAGACGAATGTTTCGATTTCGTCATCACCCCAGTTTTGATATTGACAAAATGGAATTCCTCTGTCCACTGTGTGAGACGATAAGCAACTCTGTGATCCCCATTATCCCTCCACTACAGATGCTTTCAGACGACCTGTAAGTTATGTTATTTGGTATCCAGAGTATCTTTGATGAATCTAATGGCAATTGACAAACCCTCTTTTCAGCATTAGCACAACCCATGCTCTGGATCCGCATAGGATGTGCCGGTTGTGTATATAACACTGTCATGAAGGTTTTGTGTATTTTATGTGTAAGGTATGTATGTCACACAGCAATCCTATTGGTCACTAGGTGGTTGAAACTGAATCAAACGAGAGTGCAATATTCCTGCGTATTAGTGATTGTTTTTAATGTGCCAGACTACTTATGGTGATCATGTGGAATTTCGTCTCGAGGGGCTTTTCAACATACGTTGATATTGAGAGCGTGTTTCTATTTATTGGAAGGAGAGTGATACCACCTAGCCATATGCAATTTTCTGGAAAGGTGAGTGTGAATTTTTATCTACCCGCTTTCCGAAATCGTTCGCCATCTGTCCGTCAGTCCATATGACGGGCCGTATGTCAGTCTGTCGGTTCGTCAGTCAGTCAGACCATCTGAAAGTGATATCTCCTCCTAGGCCGTGCAACATATCAACTTTAGAATTTGATACATGTTTGGTACTCATCCACTGATGTGCACAACACCTGCAGAATTTTGATCCAACTTCACATGTTGCCACTAAGGGGTATTATGCGAAATCAAAAACAGTGCTTTATCTGGCTTGTTAGTGATTTGTTTTTGCTTAAAATGTTGTGGCTGATACTCCTAGCAAGGATACATCACATTTCCAATTTTTTGAGAGTTTTTGATTTTACCTACTTTTTTAGCTCAGCTGACAAGCTGAGCTATTCATATGAGTAAATGGTAGAATGAATGTCCGTGTGTCTGTGTGTCTGTCTGTCTGTCCGTTAAACAGGCACGTTTCAAAACTATGGCGGATAGGCGATAGATTTTCCCTCTGAGGCGTTGAGACCCTTCAGGACTCCTGAATAGACCAAATGTGGGTCCGGCAGGATGAGTGGTTTGGCCACTAGGTGGCACCGAGCGAAATTTTCCAAAAACTTTTCCAGCAGCTGATTTCTCCTATTTCTTTAAGTTGGGGATCATGAATCAAATTTAATCTTATAGAGCAAAGCTTTCTCTTTCATTATCAATAGGCGTGGCTCATGAATTTCTCACCAGGTGGTGTTACTGGCACAATTTAGTGAGCACCCCCCAGAAGAGCATTTTAAATTTCGCGCGAGTTATCCCACGTGCAGCGAACGTCACGTGGAGTCTGCGCAGTTCAGACGTAAGGAGACCATGCTATGGAATAGATCGCGTTCTGTCAATTCGGAGGTAAGTTCTCATTAAATTCACAATTTCATAGGCGATAATATTTGGCTGCTTGTGTTATTGCATGTTGATGACATTAGGGAAGGCTTGGATTGTTTAATTGGATGTGATTAATTTGAAATAGTTCGCCGCAACATCACCATTGAAAAATCTCAAAATAATCCTGAAGTTACAAGATTTCAATTTCCCCTAAGACCTGCAGCCGACCGCACAGTCCACCGTGCACAGGGATCAACACAACCATCCAAACTAGTTTTAAACTTCTCTGGCAGAACACAACATCACATCCTTTAGGTTGCTTGTAGCAGAGTAACATCTTTATCCAATCTCATATTGCAGAACTTCAATCCAGACAAGGTAAGAGTTTCAGAGGAAGTTATCTCTGAAATGAGACGTCTCAGAAGCGTTCCATTCCCATTCAAGACCCAGTTCTTATATGAAGTAAACTCTTCAATGAAAATTGCATTCCTCAATGCCCTTTCTCTACATAGACACATTCCAGATGTACAACATGACAACTCTCTCACCTCAGCAGATGTACTAATCTTTGCAGAGACACGCTTCATTCCAACTGACCCCAAATCAGCAACCAAAATTCAACAGTTTCTCTGCCATAGACATGATGCGGAACCAGGGGTAACCAAGAAATACCTTTTCATAGAATGGCAGTGTACTTCAAATCAACCACAACTGATAACCTTCCTGTGTGCAGAAGCAACAATTACGGAGTGGAACTAGTCATATTCAACATCCATTCAATCATGGTGATAGGTATTAAACCACCAACAGTTACAGTGACGGATTTGATCAAAGCACTCTCATCATTCCTCAATGACGGGAACAATAATACCAGTCCAACTATCATCATAGGTGACTTCAACATCGACTACTTCTCAGAATCAAGCAATAAGACGACAGTTCAGGACTTCTTCCAACAACGAGGCCTCACACAGCAAATCATGTCACCAACCACAGACATGCGTACAACCATAGACCTCATCTACACAAATCTAGCCAGTCCTATTTGTGGAGTTGCCGAGACATATTACTCCTACCATAAAACCATCTGGATTTCCTAACACTAATCACTTCGTACATTTGACTCTGCTCCACCCTGCTGAACTGAGAAAACGAAATGAACAGAAGAAAACAGATGTTGTAACAACCCTGTTAAGTGCCTTCCATGTCTACACCACAAACGTGTACTGCCAATATCCGATGCAGATTCAACAAAAAATGACAATTCAGATACTGAGGAGTAAGACTACACGTGTGTACGGAGCCCTGTGAATAGTTCAGTCTTTCCTAACATTATGTTTTCAGCCGCTTTCCTAAACTTTGTTTCATGGAAAGGTGTCATCAACATCAGAAGGAAATACTACTAGATGGTCCTTTACCCTCTACTTCTGAATTTCTTTATTTCTCACTGGTTGTTTATCAAATCTCGTATATTTATATACATTGAAACACATAATGTATTCCCCTTTCTAGGTCATTTTGTAATTCTAATGAAACAAATGACCCAATGCCATTTGTGAAGATAAATAATTCAACAAAGAAAAACTAAGAGTGTTGATCTGCTTCAAATGTTTTGTAAAGGGAATGGATACATAATGCTTATGAAATGCCTTTACACCACCCGTGTATCATACTTTACAACTTCCAAATACTGGTTAGTACTCTAAATTGAACACAGTATATGTATCAAACTACAATGTCTGCTCAATCAGCTCCAGACAAGAAACATATATTTTTAAATTTGACCTCGGCACCATTGCAGAAGATGGTGACTGCCACTCAGCACTCTCTTAGGGTTCAAAGTGATAAAGCAAGCTGTCCTCCAGCTCAGCCAACAAGGGTTTTACTGAGGGCTTCAACATCATAATCTCTACAACCTTAATATATAAAAACAGTTCCCCTGTGAATGATACATTCTTCAACTTGCACCCAAGCCGAGGGGACTTAAGTGCGACTGAGCACGTTATTTTTCACGACTTGCACTTTGAAGGAACTGATACAAAGGACCTGGCTACATTTACTCCATGATGTAGTTGTCCTAGGTTGTGACCGTGCATCTAATGGACTTGTTTGTCTCAAGCTGATCTTCAAAGGATTGATGTAAAGGTCCAGACTGCAGTTACTGGTTGTCTACTGGGTAGTGACTCTTGAAGGAACCATCGCAACCAGTAAGATTTAATCTCTGTAACAACCTTCAACTTTTAATCGCACTCATTATATGAAGTTATTTGAACAATCAGATGGATTAAGCAAAGCTACCTTTATTTGGCACGCAGCCGTTTTGGAAACCATTTTTAGCTCAGTTTTGTGACGAAATATTTATACAAACTGACCCAAAAAAACGAAAGTGAGCATCTTTACATTAAGCTGAGCCCCAGGCCCATGGGCCTCTTGTTATACTAGTATGGCAAACATGTTGTTAATAGACCCCATAAACCACACATATTTGGCCTTTGGCTAGTGCTGCTTGATGCAGTAGGCCCTGAAAGCAGAACAGCATGATTAGCTCCGACCCCTTACCACCCCCGACTACCCCCTCACCACCCCAGACTTTCAGGGCACCTCCCTGGGGACACTCCATGGGACATCCCTTCACCCCTTGCACACAAACCTATTATAATATCATGCCTATGCAGAAAATCACACCTGCTAGGACCACCCAGGCTGCCATTTTTCACTTTTTGAATTTGGAGCCTGTGATTATGTGACACAATAAGAAATATAGAGTTCCAGTAATCCACACAAAAAGGCGTCCCAGTGCTGCCATCTGAGAATTTGTACTGTAACTCTATTTAAGACTTACCCGTGTGCCATACGGACATATGTTGAATGTCCGAATCATTGGGAATAACGATAAACTTGGGCACACATCATTAAAGAAATGTGTACGTACGTCATTGTCTATATGTCACATCAATTTCCAAAAAGTTGACGTATGTCGTACATCTATAAGGCACCCAAAGGGTTAAGCAGATCAAGGTTAACTTACAGTTTCTATAGTTAATAGTTGAAATATTTTGGCCTTGACCTAATTTCCAAGGTCACTAAGGTCAAATTCTCTGTAAGCATAACAGTAACCATATTTTTGTTTTAGAACACAGGAGAGCACATGGCCCGTGGTCATTTCATTCTTCTACATATTCTACATTACTAATTGAATGTCTGTTCTTTTTTTTAAAGAGAAGAGAAGAGAGGAGTGGAATTGAGTTTCAATAACTGGATTGATGGACTTCAGAAAACAGTTGAGGCAAGTGTAAGGGAAGCTGTTGAAAAGGAAAAGGAAGGTATGTTGATTAGCATAGGCTCCCACTGTGTATGTTTGATTCCTGATCAAGGATATATATGCTTTTCGCTTGGAGATCATTCATCTTTGGGGGAAAAAAGAGGTTTTTGAAACCCTACTTTCACAAAGAAACTTCAAAAACTAGTTCAATGTCACAAACTTTATGTTTAAGGACACTTTATGTTTGAGCCAATTTTGTTATTGCAATGAAGATGAAACTGTACAACATATCCATAACTGAATAAATGGAAATTTTGTGCGATACATCAACTCCAATACAATCCTACTCATCACATATTTTTGTCAGCTACTCAGACTATTCAATGTACCCGCTTTGAATTTAAGAGTTGAGTAGGCCCTATGTATGTCAGGCAGTATTCTTAAACAGAGTGTGGTCATAGCTTCCCTAAATACCACTATATATATTTTCCTGATTGCATGTAAGATAAAATGGGGTTATTGTAGCCCAAGTCTGATTGTAGCCCTGACTATGTTTTTGATTCATATTCCGGTAACCATGGAATTATTCAGCCAACCCAAGCATGGATATGAAAGAGGTGACTCTTGAGTATCACAACATAAATAGTTTGTTTATTATGCAACATGTTATGTAAGAGCTTTGGCTAAAAGCAGTAAACAAATCAGACACATGCAAAAAAAAATTGGGATGGAAATTTTGGCAGGTATGAATTTTCCACACTTACAGAGCATTGATATATTTGAAACTTGGTTCAGGTGATCAGTATTGAGTGTAGAGAATGTTATATGTGGTATTTGATGTCATTATTAAAAGATAATTTTTTAGAGACTGACCGAAGTACCCCCAGGGTATTTGTAGCTCGTTTGTTCGGGGTATTTTTAGCCCCTATAAGGGATCACGTCCAAAGTCCGCACGCGAATCGGGGCGAAAATTCGCCTGGTCGAATATCGCCACTCTCATTCGCCTCCAAATTGCTCCCTGCTTCAGTGATTCTATTATGATCAGGCGAAAATTCAGACTGAATGAAAATCGCAGGCGAAAAAAATTATCGCGCCTAATTCGCTCTCACCAACCATCGGAACGAAGCGAATGTTACATGTGTTGTAGTATGCGAATTCTCACATCAGCTGATAGGAGACCGAACAAAAACACTAACTGGAATTCCCAGTCAACCTGACTCCAGTAATCATATACATCACATCTATCCACGAGGAGATACACAAATTTGGCACAGAGGTTTGAGGTTCTTAGTATTATGGTATGTATTCCGAAGGATTGTGGCGGAATGTACCAAATCATACAGCTAATCATAGTTAGGCTTATGTTTCTGAGTCTCAGCCAACCAATCAAGGTCGTTGTAGTATCTGATCATCCTAAACAGCGCCCACCAGTGTTCACCAGCGTTCACCAGGTTTAAAGTCGGGTATAAAGTCATCAAAATAAAATTTTGTGGCCATAAACGTAATACGACACCATAAAAAACATATTTCCTGAAAATTTCATGCTTATTGTGTTTATGACCATTAGATTTTACTTTGATGGCTTTAATGTATATATGAGGGGTTCAGGTGCAAAACCCAGTAAGTCCACAATACCCCTATTGTTTTAAAACAAGAATTTTTGTTTGGGAGTAGGTTCATTGGTTACTGGTTTACTCTCATTGTAATCAAATAGTTATTGGGTGGAAAAACAAAAGGCAAGAATTTCAAAAATTAACCTTTATTATGAAAACTAGTTATTAAGCAATTTTGATTGATATTGGCTGCAAAACTATGTAAGTCCAAATGCGTTATTTTTGCATAACTCAGTAAGTCCAAAAAATCTGTGTTTGCAAAACCTGGCAAGTCCATCACTGGAAAAATATGCATGAAAATGTAACAGAACACAACACAGTTAACAATGTACTCAAATTGGATTAATAAAAGAGCAAGAATAATAAGCACAAGGATGCATGGCCTCCTAATAACTACATTGTACTATCCTAGTCATCGTCCTCGTCACTTTCCTCAAGATCCTGAGTGCCTTCCTAAACTTCGGCATCTGAGAGAGCATTCTCATAGTAACTACGGACATCCTGACGTACCCCCAATTCATTCAGCAGCTTCAGTACATCATCCTTCTTTGCATCCTTTACACAGTTAATATCAGGACAAACAGGTGGGTTGTACTGTGACCACTTTTTCCCTCTTTTCAATAGGGAGTGTTGGCAGAATTCCCCGCCGTAAACACTCTTAAAGCCAGGCTTATCTCCATACACCTGCAGTACCCTAGCCTCACTTATTTTGAATGACCTCTGACTTTTTATGAACGCTGCAGATTCTCCCTTGAAATCGTAACACTGCCACTGCTTCCCGTATTCATGAACAACACCATGTTTACTGAGAATTTCAACATACTCCTTTGGCAATAAGATGGTATCCTTCTTACGAATATCCTGTTCCATACATCCAAACACTCTGTCGGCAGGAAGAAAACTATGGCCACGTATCGGGAAGTAATAATCCACGGTATGTTGAGGGTACTGTCTGCTACACAGGGAAAACAACATGGAAATCAAGTTAATGTTCTTGTTTTGCCCGTAACAAGAATCTGAGAATAAACGGAGGAGACGAGTTTGGTTGATCTCAGCACGTGCCACTGAACCAAGGTAATCACGCAGGGCCGATGCTATCGCGTTGCTGTCTTTGGCGTTTTCATGTTCAAGCCATGTGTACAGGTGGACATCCTCTCTCCGCTGGGGCCCACCTCTGCCATGGTGATAAACTATGCCAAAGACGTATAAGTACAGCTGCCGAGAATAGTATGTTTGTCCTATAGGTGACTTGGGTAGGACCAGATTCTCCATTACATCAAAACAGAGAGTATAGCTGTCTTCGACCTCATTGAGAAGATTGTAGAACTGACGCGCACGGCGACGATGCAAGGTGTACATCAGAATTTTGTCTCGTTTTTCATCTGGAGTCAGATCGGGATCCCTTATTGCAATGCGGAACTTCACACATGTAGAACACACATCCGTAGATGGGTGACCGAAGGCAAGGTTAAAGTCATACACAAAAATGCTCCAGTATAAGGAGTAGGAACATTGGGCATGATTCTGTTCCAGGAACATCCGGTGCATCTTCGCAACATTCAAATCCGTAGGGAGATACTTTCTGCCAGGGGCTGACCTACGTGCATAGTGGCTCGCTCTGCAGGTGAATGACTGAATATGGGCCTGAATGCGCTCCTTTTTCTCAGCATGTTCTTCAACTTTCCTGGCTCCACCACGATTTTCTGAGCGAGACGTACCATGTTCAAGCCAATATCTTGCAACACTCTGGACACGGTATTCTTTGATGCCTGAAAGGAAAATATAATTTGGTGACTCATCTGATTTAAACTGAAGTCAATTTTCAATATTGTACACTGGATTGGAAATAGTGTTGCAATGATACTGCTGGTTAAAATCATGTCCGCTGTCCCTGATGGCCTGAAATAAAAGGAAAAAAATAATACAGACTAGCACATTTTTTTTGCCATAACAACTCAGCCATACATTGTGGTGGCACATTCTGAAGCAAGGTTTTTTTTCTGGTCACCAGTAAGAAAGGTCTTTACGGACAGCCGAATTCATGTCTGAAATTTCATCGCACAAGCATAGAGCCCCATCCCCCTCACACACAGACATACCCTAAATCACCATCTGCACTAAGAATCTATCCTATCTATCTAAATCTCACTTACCAAAGACACTAAGGAATGATGCCTGGCAAATAGGAATCTTGGTTTTGTCTTCTTTCAGAACACTGTATTTCGTGGAAACCCCTCTCTTCTTTTGTCTGTTCTGATCCTGTACTCTAGGCCTCCGGCGCTTCACCCGACTAGTTTCCATGTGTGACATTAGAACTGCATCCTGCTTTACTTTATCATCGGTTGCATACAACTGTCCTTTAATGTAAGTCAAGTCCATTTCAGTCAGTGTACTCGCTTTACACAATGCATTGTTATGCCTACATGATATACGGGAAACAAAGTCATTGCCACTGTACCGATCTGATTTTGCCCTCGCACGGGCTGAAGCCTTGGGTTGGCGACGTTTACGCTTGCCTTGTGGCGAGTGCATTACTGCTTCATCCATTTCATCAAAGTTGTTCATCTTAATTTTACGTAAATTCAGCAGAAACTGACAATTGACAGCAGAAATTGACTATTCTACAGCGAAAGCCTTGCGAGCGTGGGCGCCACCATTTTGTGCGTCATGTGACCTGCAGTTCATCAGTGATTGGCTTTCAGAGACTTACGTGTTTCTGCACCAATATGGTGGTGGCGTTTACTGGGTTTTGCAAACAAACTGGGTTTAAGGTAGGCTTTACGATGGGACTTACGGGATTTTGCAACAATATGATTTGACTAACGTCATCTACATGCCAAAAGCTGTACATTGGTACAGCTATCTCATTTTTCATAGGAATGGCGTTTACGGGGTTTTGCGCCTGAACCCCTCATATGTGTTTAAACCTGGTGGACGCTGTTTAGTATGACCCGATTTGTTTTCATCACGTGACTGCACGTTTATGCCGATGGAACATTTTACAAGGCGAAAGTTGATGCAAAATCGTTCCGACAAGCATGCAAGAGCCACCAATTTCGTAAAATCGCTCCATTATCGCCTGGAGCGATTTTTGGGGCGAAATCAAAGAATAGGCGCGATTGTGGGCGAATTTCGCATCTGACATACTGCCGATTTCATATTATTGCCTCACATTCGCCAGTCGATTTTCGGACAGATTTTGCAGGCGAAATACTGTAGGGTGAATTTCGCCGGCGGATATCCCGTGCGGACTTTGGATGTGATCCCTAAATAGCTCAATATATCATGTCATAAATCATGCAGATGCTAGGTTTCTTTATTCTTACACCTGAATTATATCATTTGATCATAAATCTATCTGATGTAGGTACAATAGATACAATAGTCACCCTGTATGTACCAACAATGATACATTTGAGGTTTCATACTAGATTATCTAACATTATTTCAAAATAAAATATTTTCAAAGTTACTGGTGTGTGTAGTTCAAGCCACACCATTGACGAGATAGCAGCGCTTCTCATGGTACATGTACATTGCATTACCATTAAGTGTTGCCAGCTATAATTGGGGTTGATACATGACCCATCCCTGAAAATAAAGTTTTTAACGGCGCACGGCAAGACTGTCAGTCAATTCAGAATTTCACAAGCTGTTGTCTGACACAAAGTGGGGATGAATAGAACTTTGAGTTTTTGCACCAGTTTAAAATCTGATTTGTGACAATGTTTAAATTGTTGGTAAGTGATTCCATCGAACATCACTAAATGTTCAATAAATACCATACTAGTAAAATCATGTCATTAACCTACATTGGTAGATTGGAATAATACTAAATGTTTCATTACCAATACAAAGACCATAAACCTGTGGAAAATAGTGTTCTTATGTAAATTGTAATTTCAGTCAGGGGCTACAATTACCCCAATTGTAGCCCCTGACCACAAGTCTTGTATTGTCTCTCAGAAGCATTGTTTTGGATAAAATGCTCTGAATTACAAGCAATATTATTGGAAGAGGTGCCAAGAGCCGGTCCAGTTTTGTGAATCTGCTTGGAAATCTCTTGCGTAACCGAAGTTATAGGTGAAAAAGGGGCTACAATTACCCAATTTTACCTTATACCCAAATACAGTATGTGTAGTACAAACACACACTCTCGGCCAAAACATTATGTTGCTTATTAACTCAAACTAATTGGTGTGGACAGAAAACAATAGGAACTTCTGCACTGCATGGCAGCCTTAAAGTCATTTTATTAGTTAATACTTATAATAGGCTAATAACGATTGTGAAAGGCTTTTTGGTGCGTGTCATAGTTACAATTAGTTTTAATTCAGTTCCTGTGGCAGTGGATTTTAGTGATGCCTTAATCAAGTTCACTATGGTTTTAATGGTGACTATTATTTCATGAACAACCATCTATGCTGGAGCGGGATGGGATTGAAGGTCATGGTTAAATCTTTTAGAAGAATTGTCATGGTTGTAGCCAGTTCACAGAATTTCAACTTTCAAATATTCGAAATTCAGTGGGATATAAATACAATTATAAGAACTATCAGACACATTATTTATATACTTAGACTAAGAATAAGCAATTCTTAAAAAACATGAATATAGATGTTAGCGAAATTCTGCCGTTGACTTAATGCTGGTATCGAGCATTGTTAGTGGGCCTACAATTTTGGTTTCTTTATCTTGTGATGCATGCATACAATTGCAAGAAGAAACTCAACGTGAACTCAGTATTTAAGCAGTAAAAACATAGCATTGCTACCACAACACTAAGATCATCAACCCATGAAGCAAGCGACCCATTACAATTACCGAGGCCTGGATCTTGGGCTCAGCACAACTGCATAAATTAAAGCTAATCCCCACTCTGCAGTATGTAGGTATGTGACTATCCAGTGCTGGTGGCCTCGATTGCTGACTCCATTTACCTGTGACGCTCTAATCGGGCTTCCCCAGAGCGGCATTTTTGAATGTGCTATAAAAGGTGCTCTCAGATTGGCTTGGAGTGGATATTCCTGCTGGAAAACACCCTCTAAGGCAGCCAAGTGATGAATAAATTACCTCGTTTTTCAATCAACCAATTTGTTGATGTTTTTGCTGGAAGTGGAAATTTGTGTCGTGGAACCATGCAGATTTTGGTATCAAGGTGAGTGTGGATAACTTGTATGATTAGTTTTTAGCTCAGCTGACAAAGTCAGCGGAGCTAGTCAAATAGCTAATTGATTGGTGTTTGTCCTTCCATCCTGCCATCCATCTAGCCATGTTGGGCATTTTGTAACCGTACAGCCGAGGCACTTCAAATATGGTTTTGTATATAAACACCGCAGACAATGTTGCTTACAGAAAAAAATTTAGGCGTTTCGACTCAAATTCAGCTCCCCAGGGGGCAAAAGGCGTAAATGAAAAAACAATTTTTTGACGCTCTATTCGAGCAGATAAAAGCTTGAAATAAAGTTGAAAATGTCTTCATGATACAGAAGTTTTGATATAAAATAGATTAGTGTGGATTTATATCACCAGTTGGCGGTAGTGAGCAAAACTGTTGTTTGACCCCAGATGACCCCGCTTTAAATTTCCCGCCGCGAACTGACATGAAAACCTCGAACCAGGGAATACCGGACTGCTGGTATTGCCAGTGCATTCACTGTATGAACGGCTCGTCTGGGGTAAATTGACGAGGCGGCTTGACCCTCCACTGCGCGGTCGAAGTTACCTGGAGTACTATCATCAAGAAAATGGCGGTAACCTTTTTATTTCTACCGGAGCGATGATTTTGTAAGTGACAAATTTTCTTATTTAAGCCTTTACGGAAATGTATTTTGGTACGAATCTTCACACGTTTATAGAAAAGATCAACGAGAATGTGTTCAAATGCCCTCATAACGATGAGTTCAACGGAATTTGGTCAAAACAACCTTCGAATGGAGTCAACTTCCTTTGCGAAATTGAAGCGACGACCTCATTATTTATCGTAATTTATGCAGATCTGAGTCCAGCTGATGGGCAAAATTAGCGATGGTTTCAAAACAGTCTCCCAGACATTGGGCAATCTCTTCATTATCATAATGGGATTTGGAGGCATGTTTACAGATTTTACAAGTTCGAGACCTGTAGGACCTAAAACTCGCATAGATCCCCATAGATCCCCTCTATTTGTCGAGTTAGCGCCCCTGTAAAATCATGCATTTTCGGACACTAGAACGAAATCTTCCTGCGGATATCGCGGTTTCGGTGATGATTTAAGGAGAAATTGACTGTTCTTAGAGTTGTATGGGACAGAAATGAGTTCATACTTCATGAATACATGAATATATTATGATATGGGTGGGCTTCTAAGTCAAAACAATAACAAACTCAACTGCATCTCTACCGTGTATCGCGTAGTGCATTGCCTAGTGTATTTCGTAGTGTATTTTAGCGGAGACATTATTTCCACACTTTGCCCACGCCAAACGTCTTTTTTATTCGTGGAAGTTAATCTGCTCTGTAAATTTTATTTTACACAGGAAGAATCCATACAAGGTATTGCAATATTTCATGTCTATTGGTGTATTTGTGTACAGGAGCGCACCAGACAGTGAGACGTATTGTGTTCAGTGCTGGTGCTGTCAGTAGACTGAATCTGATTGGCCATAGCGATCAGTAATATGGGTCGTGATCACGTGATGTGACGTCACCGCGGTATCCTCCTTGGCTGATGGGTGATGTTCTGAGTTGTGTTCAAACTATTGGAAACTTCGGAAATTAGTTCTATTAGTTCTACTATTCTGCAGGAGTATATTATAGCCATTGATGTTGACAGCTAAAAGCACGAAAAAATTGTTTATTTATCAAACTGTATCGAGTGTTATCGAATCGAATGGATGTGTCGATCGTCGGGGCGGATTGATATGTGGTTGTGCGTCCAAGGCGATTAGGTCATTCAGTTAGTTTGAGAAAGATCATGATCATGAAGATGCGTGTTGTGTTATCATAACCGGAAAATAATTTGAAGTTATTAGTGGTATTGTCATTGCCATTTATTGCATGGAATGATAGTTCGAGAGCTCTCATCGACGTATTCAGCATTGACGGAAAGTAGGTCCGGATTTGGCAAACACTGTACAATCACTTCCATCTTGACGTCTTGTAAATGTAATAATCTTTGCCAAATCAGTGATTCTTATATAATTTACTCCGTGATTGCAATCAGCCTTTGTTAAATTCCAATCACCTGCAGGTCAGGTCAATCTTTTAACAATAAAGTTAATTTTCTTAAGCACCTCTTTATCTTGCTTCTTCACATACAGGGCATCCCAAACCCCAAAATTTCCAAAATTTTGATACCAGAAGGAAAACCAATCCTGTCTGTGTGTCACTGTGATATAGATCCTGGCTCTATTGGAAATGTCGCACTCGCACTGCATTACTTCATGTGATGTCACTTACATCTTTCACAGTTGACAAATTGAAGCATCCATGGTTATTGTAACTATATATAGTCCTTGCCAAATCTATCTAAAAGTATCAGTAAAACTGCTAAACTATGAATTGTATCTGCTTACTCAGCTGAGCGCCAGGCCCTTGGGCCTCTTGTTATGTATAGTTTTGCACATCTGTGTGTAATGACATGGACATAGCTAGCTGCGAAGGTTATCTACGAAGCTGCAGAAAAACCTTTGGCGAAATGATATTTCCAAGATTGCGTCGATTTTCTTCAATTTTCATTGAATTCTCATACATTTTAAAGTCGTCTAAATTCAACTTGTGAGCATCAAAACAAAAAAATAATGAATAAAGAAATAGTGAATAGATATATTTATTGTCTTGACGCAAGGGCCCAACGCGCCGCGTAGCGGCAAAAAAGCGAAGCTGGCGAAACATTTATAACGGGTCACCGTCACTTATTATTGGACTTATAGCGCATTTACGGGGTTGCAACTATTTTGCTTTATAGTGTCACCAGGAAAGAAAAGCATGCGACCTAACGCCGATCTATTTGTATAAAGTGATAATTGGAAGGTATATAGTAGGAAATATCAATAAAATAATCATTCCATGTCGTCTTTTGAGGGCATTTTTGATTGTAAAAAATATATGTGTACGTCACCGTAGTCTCTGCAATGATAATTTTATCAGAGCAGTCTCGCGCAAGTAGAAGTTCTTTACCTACTAGTTCTTCACTTATTAGTCTCAACGTCTGGCGCAAAGCCAGACGTTTTCCATTACGATTTCACTACGATGTTTGACAATAAGGAGCAGTGCGCGAGATATGCTAATGAGCAGACTTCCCTCGCTTGAGTTTTTGAAGAATGTTCCATATCGCGCTAAGCTCATCACTGCTGATTATGACAGGCGTGCAGCGGTAGGTATCTGCTCCCCAACTTCCACCCTAATACGGTACAATAAGTTACCATTTGATGAGAATGGGACAATGCCCTCACTGTGTATGGAGTCATAGGGATAAGAAGACATTATTCATTAGTGTTGGTACAAGTGATTTTGCCCAAAAAGCATGCGCATTCAAAAAACAAAATATGCAAGGTATCACGTACATGTAACATGACCATGACGACGTGCAGAAAGTGCACTGGCCAGTGCATACCCTATGGCTATGTATAGTAAACATGGTAAACATGAACAACATCATTATTCATCGGCAGTTCATTTTACTCCAAGCTTTTCCTGAAACATATTGCCATGATGATTAGGCCTACCATGTACCATGACCAATAACGGCACTAGATCATGTAGATGTCAACAAGTTCACATGAACCGTATAATCCCGCATAATCCCGCATGGCGCATGTGGGGCATGCGTCTAAACCAAAGCCCCAAAATCACTTGTTTTGGTCTATTTCACTTGTGTTTCCCCCGTCTCCCAGTCCATAATACATTTACAGTTTACAATCCCCGATCATGGCCCAACAAAAGGTCATCGGTTGACTAAAGCCAAGGAACACAACTGTTCAATGGATTTATAGTTGAATGCGATCAAACTACATCTTTTCAATCGTGGATTGTAAATTTAACCCCATGGGCCTAGGGAAGGCCCTATAACAATACTTTCGACACAGTTATTATCTCCGCTGCCTCCACCATGTTACACACAGTGCTCACTGCTGATTCTAAAATGCGCCACCTAGTCAATTGCACTATCGTCATCACCTCATCATACTTCATTGACATTACAGGCACACATTGACATAGACCACTGTTGCAATCAACGACACAGTCGCTATCCAAGTAGCATTATAGAGGTAATTATCATTATCATACCTCATTAGCATGTGAACCAATCGCGTCGCGTCCTTTGCGATCACGGCAAAGCCTCATGGAATAATGTCTTTCAACGTTGAATAATTTTTCATATTCCATGCCTACAACTTCAATTTCTTCATAATCCATGGCTAGAAGTTCAATACTAATATAATATCCAAGATAAAGTTACAAGAAGTAGTCAATAGGGGTCTCTCACCTCTCACTGTATGTCCACACTATTCACGCTTGTACGAGGAATACATTCAATGCTGAATCTAACAACACCCAGTGCCCTTACTCTGTATATTAGTCACTGGAAGATGGCCCATTTCACTCCTTGCTTCTACTTCACCTATAGTCTCATTGCAAACGCCTCAGTTCTATGATATCACATTCACTTTCAGCTGTCATGCAACGCAACAACTGTGCTATCTGCCATCGCACATCAACCAAGAAGTGCAGCCGCCCACATTCCACCTCACGTCTGTCCGACCAGCTGCAATCCTCGAGGACGCCCCACTCTACCACGATTTCACTACGATGTTTGACAAGAAGGAGCAGTGCGCGAGATAGGCTAATGAGCAGACTTCCCTCGCTTGAGTTTCGGAAGAATGTTCCATATCGCGCTAAGCTGACCACTGCTGACCATGACAGGCGTGCATTGGACTGGTACAGGTTGGAACTGAACATTGAATATGCTGGTGGTGACGCTTTCTGATGAGATGTTGGTCGTGACTGATGCAGTATCCTTGGACTTGTCCACAGCATCGTTCAATCATTGCTCTCTGAGCTGCCTTGATTCTGTACCCAAATACTAAGACCAAATGCCTGTTGACTGTGCTTTAAGAGAGACTGGCGCCATGCCTAGAGATATGACTGACCCCTATTGGCAAATTTGTATGACTTTATCTTGCCTACCTAGCTGCCGGCTATAGTCTCCCTTTAACTGCGGAACACTTCAAAGTCGATAAAATGCCATGTTCCACCTTTTAATGTGTTCAGACTGCCATTTTCAAAATAATCAAGTCAGGACACTGCCTTCTAGTCTCATAATAAATTTTGCTTTCCTCAATATATAATAACATTTCTTCTTCTTCAATGCTTTCATCATTCCAAACTTCTCCTCCTCTGACTTTTACAGGGGTACAGTCATGGCAATCAAAACCCAAATACTGAGACCAAATGCCTGTTGACTGTGCTTTAAGAGAGACTGGCGCCATGCCTAGTCTCTCTTAAAGCACAGTCAACAGACACCAACCCCCTCAGACTCAGAAACCACAAACGCCCAACCCTTCCTGCTACCCTAATACTTCTGGATTATACCTCATTATTGTGATAAACTTGTATAGTTCTCGAGGATGGACACGGATAAGATGCCTCATCATAACTGTGCTAGAACCAGATTATGAATGACGGGAATCATGTGCCATTTTCTAGCGCACTGATTGGCTCCCTGGCTATATTTACAAAACAAACACACTTGCTATTTATGTCATGGATGATTATTTTTACTTTATTTTCCTTCTGGATCACTTATGACTAGTTCAAACAATTATTTTGCATAACTTTCTTTCTGAAGACTACTTGTAATACATCAGAAATATATTTTTATTTTCAGTAACATCACCACACTGCCACACTGTTCTTCTATTACAGTTTTAAAGGGCAAGATAACTTCTTTGGTGAAGAGGACACTTCAGAAATATAAAAAAAGCTTACTAATGAGAGTGAATTTATGAAATTCAAGGATTATTGTTGTGAACCATTTTCGACCGCCATTGTATGTAGAGTGTCTTCAAGACCCATGCAGCACACTATCGAATATAACTATTACTACAAGCAGTCCTATTCCAAAGTCTAATTCCTCTCACAGGAAATATTCAAACTGTATCAAACTTCGTGGGCGCCTGTACAAAGCTTTACAACAGCATCAAGAAACAAAGGAAAAACACTTACACCAGATTGAGGTATTCAGGAGGAAACTTCTGAAAAAGAATACTGTCCGGGTTTCGAATCAGAAAATCAAACGGAAACATGACAGGCATAAGAAACTTGATACAGCAGATTCTACTCATGTATTGGAAGCACTGCAGAAAAGTTGAGATAAAGTCAAGCAGAAGCAAAAAAAGTATAAAAAGTTAAAGCGCTAAGTGAACAATCTGCAGCGGAAATCTCTGAAGTTAAGGATAAAGTGAAAGCGAAAGAGGAAATGATCTGTGTTCTTCAAAGAGATGTGGCTGTGCTTGAAGAGCAGATTGAGGACAGTAATAATGTCTCTACTACATCTGATCTATTCAAAAAGGACGGTACAATGTTTTCTATGGCCACTAGCTTATTTGTATATGATGCCGTGGTCAACCAAGTTCTCACTGCCATATGTGCCCAACTGTTGGATAAGTTAGTTTGTTCAAAGGACTGGTGCCAAACTTGACGAAGTCCCTCACCGTACAACTGTTGAAATGATGGTCTGAGAAATGGGGGTGATATCCCAGCTTCATGTAGCAGAAAGCATCTTGGCTAATCCAGACTCCACCTTGGGGTTGGATGCAACTACAATGCTGCATAGAATAAGACCCTTAATGGACTCAACTGCCATCTTCATCCTCTGGACGCTGTTGCAACGAAAGTTAGATCAGCTTTAAATTACTTGAACAAGAAATGGCCTAATGAAGGGGAAGCTGTTTGGGCAGGATTGTCTTGCTGCCAAGATAATTTTGCAGATGAACAGAGTGCGGTTCAAGGATGGTAAAGGTGACCTGATGGGCTTCAAGATATTCATTGAAGAGAAGTAACTGGGTGAAGGATTTATCCAGCGTTACAGGGGCAATCGGCTTCATGTTCTTTTCCGTATTGCTGGAAAGTACTTTGTGCATCATTCAAACTTTCTCACATTCTTGCAATTAGGTTCTGCCCTTGCTGGTTTATGATCTAGTTTGTTGTCGGCTTTTGGCAATTCAGTGGTGAAGTTGGAGCTTCAGGTTCTCGGATTGATCGGAAAGTTGTTTTCTGGACCTTGAATGAAGACATTCTATACTTCAGCCGACTCTGAAATTCATCATGTAGAAGGTATTTGTGTAGTGAAAGATGTTCTCAGTCGTATCACGCTCCAGGAGGAGAACCCTGCTGGTATTCTGTCTGTTGTAGCAGATTTCTTTGGTAATGTCCTTGAAAAAGAGAAAGATCCCATACAAACTATTCTTCAGGAAGAGCCATCAGACAAAACATTGTTTGCTGAAATGGTGAAAGTATGTTTAGTGGCATTATTTGGGTGCTTGAAAAACAACATTATGTTTCCAGAGCCCTTGATCCCGATTCAGATTTAATTTTATCCTTTCTCAAGATCGTCCATTGTTCCCAACCAAGGGCAGGAGGGTTTAACACCTCCTTTGGGTTGAGGATATGGGTCACTGCTGCTTTGTGTGATTATTACATGTGAATACAAGCCTAACTCTCAACAATATATATATATATATGCGTATGCGTATATATATATATATGTTTATTCGTACTACTTTCCGTTGTACAGATAACAAAAAATAAGGTGCATTAAGACAATACAGAGTTGGGTGCAAATACAAGTTTACGATAAGGCAAACAAAGTAAAAGGTAAGACTGAGAGTCGAACCCGAAAACCTCTTATTCTTGGAGATTTCCTGAATAAGTTACATTAGTATCTTGAACTATCACAATAAAACTAACACCAAAAACAATACTCCATCAAATCAACCTGTACACAAGAAGTTAATTATCATGTCTATTTCCTCTTTTGTGAGAATATGATTCCCTGCCTCCCGCATTTCAAGCAATTCCCTAACTTGGATGGCAACCCTATTATGCCCCAATTCCCAAATTTCCCTATTGATGTCCCTTAGCATTATACATTCATTAGGCAGCTGATCCCTATTCCAGTTGTACTTTTGTAACGCCATAGTTAGACTTTTCCCCACTGATGAGACGCTCCCGGCAAATAATAATCCAACTGTAACCTTTACGAGTGTATTTCCTGATTTCCGCAGTCCGTTGATGAATTTTACGAACCTTTCCTCCAATTGAGTTTGAACGCTACAGTCCTTATAATGGCTGGTAACAGGTCATTATGAGTGCGATAAGGCAAACACAAAATCTGACGAATGCATTTACGCCATGCAATATACAATTCTTCCATGTATGGTTTTGAATAGTCTAGCAACTGGTAACCATACAGCGGCGTACAAAAACTTTTGAATAACTTATATCTGATTTCAAAGTTGGCGTACCTAAACTGAGCCATAAGCATGTTGGTCCGTTTGTACAGATCATTAACTAAAACCTGAACCCTCCTCCGACGAACATCAGGACCAAGAAGAATACCCAAATGAATTTCTTCATTAGAAATTTGAACACTTGTACCCTCAAATACAATCTCCCCTGGCGGGTCATCCTGCAGGCTGTGTCACCCCAGGTAGAAATTAATTACCAGTATATGTACGATCTTTATTCAGTGTAGCTAGGAATACTCTGACTGGAAGCATGGTTGATTTTTGAAAATAGAGACTTTGATGAACAAAAATTTTACAAAGATTGTACAAATATTTTGTTCTTAGGACACTTACATTTGGGCCAATTTTGTTAGAACTTTGACAAACTGATTATTAGGTATGTGACTACATGAATATATGAGCAGTTTGTCTCATCTTACGAAAAAAGAGGATTTGTAAGCACTCTCTTTGCATAAATCTACAAAATACATTGTATAGTGTAAAACAAGCCTCACTCTAAACAATGCATTCTGTGTCACCCCAGGAAGAGATTAATTGCTAGTTTATATACTATGCCTAACACTTAGCATAGCAACACATAGTTGACATGTGACCCTCCTTTCAAAAACCAGTGACGTTTAATTTAGATAAGATTCACAAGGATAAGCCTTCTTAGTATTCCACTATACCAGAACATTTGAAATTCCATATTTTTGCGAATTTCGCGAGTAGGTCAGGCTCGCGAAAATATTCTGCCACAAAAATCTCTTGCTTTTAACTTCAAATCTATGTCATTGTTACCATGTTTCTTCAAAGGTTCTGCATACAGCTTGGCCCAACAAAGGCCTAGGTGTATACCCTGCGCAGTTACCACTTGTCATAATTACAACTAACTTAAACTGCTTTTGCTTAATTATTTCTTAATTATTGCTCATATTATGTTAAGTAGGGGCAATTTACACTACAGTCCCCATACACTAAGAGCGTTGACTCAAAATAGACAGTTTAAATTTTCTTGGAAAAAAAAAATGTTCACTCACAAAAATATTTTGCCGCAAATAATATGTCCATCGTTAGGCATATTTTCCGTTCTACAGTAACAACTGAACATGTAGCAACTGAACATGTTTGAGTGATCAGTCTGGATGCGCATAACACTGTGACTTGCTCGAGGCAGGGGTACACTAAATGATCGGCAAAGCCGCGGCATTTCATCAAATGATGAGAACCAGGTGAGATCGACAAAAATGCCTACTTTATAGCTCTAAAATCGTTATTCTTCAGTCAACTTCAAAATTTAAAAGAGCTATTTATGATAGAGATATATTTGCTAGGAAACTCTCTTGTTCCCAGAAGTGTCGCTGCACACAATTTTATTTTTAGCTCACCTCTCGGGAGATAATACAATACCGTGGTGTCCGTCGTCATCGTCCGTTAGCGGAGCACGTTTCATCACCGCTAACGCTAGATGGCTAAAAGCTTTGGGCAATATGCCTAGACGTATTTTATATTTTTCATGATATGACCTACTTATGCCCTCCAGGCAGCCATCTTGGGAATAGTTTTTTGCCTTTTTGGCTCACCATCTAGGTGAGGCTATACAATACCGTCGTCGCCGTCCGTCTTTCTATCCTTTTTAAAAAGAGTAGCACGTTTCTCAATCGCTATGGCTATGAACTTGAAACTTTGTACACAGGACCCCACAGGTCAGGCGACCTCTGACAATGAATTTCAGTCCGATCTGATTCTTAACTCAGCCACCATCTGATTCTTAACTTGGCCACCACCTGATTCTTAACTTGGCCACCATGACATTGTTTCAAAACTTACAGAGAACTACAGAGGTTTTGGCCACCACTGCTACTATGACAATTTCTACTCTTTGCCATTTCTGGGCCTGAATATGATGGAGCACTCAATAGGTACATGTGGTACTATCAGACCAAATCGTATTGGCTATCCTCAAAACTTCACAAATATTCCACTGCAACTTGGTGATGTGCCATTGTTCAAAAAGTCTCGAAACATGATGGCGTGCACGTGGCAAGACAATAAGCGAGTCAACATGTTGTCAACTATTCATGGAAATGGAGTGACAGATTGTCAAATTAGGGACAAGAGAGCCCCTGGTAATATGAGGACAGCTCACAAACCAGACTGTATAATTGAATACAACAAATTCATGGGAGGAGTGGACACAATGGACCAACTCCTCCAGTACTACGAATATCCCCACTGGAGCCACAAATGGTACATCCCCCTGTATCATAGAATCCGTGATGTTGCAATCATAATGGTTATCTCTTGTACAAGAGAGTCCATCCTGATGGAAATATGACACATCTGAAATTCCGCAAGGGTGTCATTGATGGGCTGGTGGAGGGCCTTGCATCCACACGCAAGCGCAGAGGACGTCGAAGTGATGAAGCCGACATGCCTCTCCGGCCTCTTGATATGCATTTTGGGTGGACTTCTCAAAAGGGGTACAAGCCTAACTGTGCTGTTTGTTCCTACAATGATATCAAGCATGTACAAACATCTGATGGGTGCAAAGACTGTCAGAAAGCTATGTGCTGGCCAGAGTGTTTTGAAGTGTACTACACCCAAAAAGACTATCGCCGTGTTGGAAGGGTTATCTGCGAACGTAAACATGCAGCTAGGGAAAACCAATAGATTTGCAATGAGAAAACTCTAAATACAGCATAGACTGTCTTTTTTTATGTTATGATGATAGACAAACCAAATGACAATATTTAACAATTGATTCATGAACAGTTTATTCAATTTGGATTACATGACATTTTTTCGGATTACTTTTTTTGGATTACATAACATTTTGGCCCAGAAAGGGTTAATATGAACATTTTGAGAACAAAACCAGCTGTACAGTCTGAAAGCTCTGGTAAATAGGAACATTTTTTATATGCATTGTTTTGTTTTATCTCTTTCAGAAAAGGGTGTATTCGTCAGTTTAAATAAACATGTAGATTTTGCCAACTTTGCCTCTGTTAAATCGGCGCTGGTAAAAAGCCTTGATTTGGTGAATTCGGCGCTTTAAGGGTTAAGGTCACAGAGATCAAATGGTGTAAATTGGCCGTTTGAGTGTAACAATGGCACTTTTCTAAACACCTAAAGATATGAACTTGAAATTTGGTGCACATGACTCCCTTTGTCATATAGCCGCTGACACTGAATTTCGGTGTGATCTGATTCTTGACTTGGCCACCAGGAGGCCAAAACTGAAAAGGGTAAAAGATGCAATATCTTGTTTATTAGTGACCTGTTTCTGATGAAATTTTTATGGTAGGTACTCCTAGCAGGGATACATCACACATCCTATGGGTTTTTGATTCGACATAATTTTTAGGGTCACAGAGGTCAAATAATGTAAATTGGCTGTTTGGGTGTAACTATGGCACCTTTCTTAACCACTAAACCTATGAACTTGAAATTTGGTACACATGACTCCCTATGTCATGTAACCGCTGACAATGATTTTTGACTTTGCCACCAGGGGGCCAGAAGTGGAAACCTAAAAAGTGTGATATCTCTCGTATGAGTGACTCGTTTTCGATGAAATTTCGATGGTAGTTTCTCTGAGCAAGGATACATCACATATCTTACAGGTTTTTGGTTTGTCCAAATTTTCAAGGTCACATAGGTCAAGTGGCGTAAATTTGCTATTTCAGTGTAACTGGTATGTTCCTAAACCGCAAAAGCTATGAACTTGGGGGGTTTCTGAGGGATGGACCAGACTAGCTGAATTGTAAAATCCAGTATGGAGAATAGGGGTTAGTTTATGACTTTATTTGATAGTATATCATTTCTTGTTTCAATCCAGAGTACTACAGTGTGTATTGGTCAATGTTTGTTGTCGTGAGGGGTGGTTTGGCTGGCCGACCTCCCTGAGCCCTTTTTTGTGAATAAGTTCCTTTTTAGTGGTTAAACTCTGTGTTTTTCCATTAAAACGAAGGGGTCCAAAGTGAACGGACTTTCTTATTTTCAAAATTCTGTAACTTTCTTAATATTTGGGCTGGAACCATATTGATGCATATTCGCAGATCTTTCCAGTGATACCAGTGTTGTTACATTTCAAGGAGGTTCATTTTTTTAGTCGTATCCCTCGGTATAAAAACTAGCAAAACAAGAAAATTATACTTTCAAATCCATTTTACAGCGCCATGCTCCAGAGTTGAATACTGCAAGCTGTAATGTATTCATTGATATCTATACTTTCAAGGTTTTAAATATGACTTTTGCTAAATGTCATTAGAGTTGATACAATGCGACTTAAATTCATTAAATCCCATTTAATTCTTATAAGTTATATTTTGTTTTATAAATCGCCCTATATACTATGGTAGCAACTGATTTTAACACCGACATTTCTAACAAACAGAATTAAAATTCATCGAGAAATGGCGCTACAATACTTAAAATTGTGTTTTTTCGAATTAATTAAGAATGTAATTCAATGAATGAAGTCAGTTAATTGTAGGGGATTTTTTGTAGTAAAAATGAAAACACTGACAATGAGGAATAAGTATATGCCACTAAATATGTCTTTGAATATCTCCTCGAATGTATGCCTGAAGGGCTAAAAATTATAAACCAGCAGACAGTGTAATTGGAGTTTGGTTAACCCGCCACGAGTTCTGCAGGTAAATGCTTGGATCAAACATAAGAGCAGTGCTGGCTACCGGTAGTCATGATAACAATCTCGCCAACAAATTCAGACGTAAATTGTTCTTGGCTTGGGGACGCTTTGAAAGAATTACGTGCGCTAGTTTGAAATGTTCTTAGAAAATAATGTCCGTGGAGCAAATGATTCTATTATGCACTGACGGTCATATGACGCTCATTTGCCCTAATCCGTAATAGGGCAATACAAGGGCAATGGACATGAATATTTTCCAGGGGGACATTTCTACTTCTACACCAGCTATAATTGTCTGATTGTAAAGTTATTGTTATGTCGGATGCGACAAGATCTCAACTTAAGACTGTTTTTTTGCTGGTACAGAAGAAAACCTTTAAATGTTGGAAAACATCTTTAAAGATGCTGCTAAATGTTTCACTGTATTAACCATTTTACTGCAGAACGTGAAACAGAATGATCGCATGTAACCAATGATTATTCGGGAAGTATGATGAATAAAAAAGTACATCGTTGCATACTCCAAACCTGAAATCATTTCTGAATGTAATTAGGTTGTAGGCTGTAAATATGTAGTTCAGCTACAATGACGAGGCAAATATGTAGCTGGTTGGGATTAGTTTTGAGTGAATACCGTAGGTGCAGCAGGTGTTATAATGCAAAATAAGCCAGTATCTGGTCGCCATACCAAAACGCGTTAAAAAGACGCACTTTCCGCAACAGGTCACCAACCTTGTACGTTGTGGGTTGAGCCACCAGCCTGTGCCGCATTTGTGGAACCGTCCGTATTGGGCAGGCCTTTTTACGCCCAGTGTATGGTATTCTCTTCAGCCTTTATAACAATGGTACAGATGTAGAAACAGGGCTTGGGGGTCTGATATTGCTGAATTTCGGGGTGAAAGCACTAATTTATGGTCTTATTAGCCTAGTTATCGCAACTACTGCTGATTACATTGGTCTGTACAATGCCTTCACTGTCTAGAGATCTTTAGTATAAAAAAAATCACCAAGAAATGTTTTATTCAGGTGTTTTCAATTTTTGACAGTTTTTTTCTACAAGGGTTTAAAAACTGTGGGAACAGATCCCTGGCACTCACTCACTGTGGATCATACCTGTAAAATAAAACATTGAGAAAACACTTTTATTTTGCTTATGAAGTTATACAAGACCAACAGACAGTAATTAGGTGCTACTGATCAAGGAAGGTCATTGATATTATTAAGAATTTAGAATAAATATCTTTGATGATAATTTTACAGGTTTGTATACCATGTATACATTCGTGTGTACATGTTGATCTAACAGTATGGTATATGTTTAGTATGTTGGTGCTTACAGTCCGGGTTAACATTTATACTTTATATATACAGATTGTTGATGTATTTCTGCGCTTGCACCCAACTCTGTATTCTTTTTAGCACAATCATTTGTAATTGTAACTGTACGCTTCAATTTGAAAGTATGAATAAACATATATATATATAATGAACCCTAGCCAGAGATATGTTGGGTAGTTTTGACACAACCACACTTTGCAACGGCGAAGATTCGCTAAATCTCAAGCACGAAATCTGTGACACCGCAACAAGTTTGCTTCAAAAGATGCACGTCCTGACCATAATCACCCAAACTTATACCGCAAACATACTATTCTTTAGACCATTTTCTTGTCGTCTGACGAGTTAACTTTGCCTGATGCAGTGTTTTAACACAATTTTGAGGACCATAGCTATAACGAAAGTTCACACTCGCCATTGATTGTAGAAAACTCCTGACAGATCAATTTAATATCTTTTATTTCGCTCACTTCCATCAAAATTACTGGCAAAATCATGGCAAAGAACTATCATAAAACACTCCAGATTGTTTACAGGCGTAATGTTACATCAAAAGCTGTAAATAATAGAGATTTAACCGAGCACTATTTTGCTTGCTCATGTCAATGTCAGTCGATATTGACAAAAGCGACCGGCACTTTTGCCACTAGTGCGCAGCAACCACAACTCCTTCGTTGAGCAGCTTATCGAGAAAAAACTTCACACGATTTCTAGAAGTAGTCTGGCACTAAAGGGTTTAACGTAGAAATTACAGTATTCCATGAGCTTCGCTGGCAATTTAAAACTGTAAGTGAAGCTGAAAAGTCGTTGTTGACTGTTCGCGATAGAAACAAGAAATAAGTCAGGTTTTTGCCATCGTTATTTCGTCGGTCCCCATAATGGACCATCGTGTCCGTTTTTGCACTTTACCACTTTAAATGAATGAAAAGAAATTCTGCATTTCAACGTTTTCGTTGATCACCTCAAGGACACAGATGATCGAGAGAGGAACTGAGCATCACTCATGGAACCGAACACTTAGCACCTCCAATTGCTTTTCAACATCAGTGCTCACTCGGTCATCAGAAGAACCAGTAGATTCTAGTATTTCATTCTATTTCTGTCACTGACTGCAATACTGTAATACACAATAAAGAAAACATTATGTGGCAGTTTAGTTTGTACTCGCTATCAATGCGGGCTATCAATCATACCCTTTGGACTTGGTCATTGTTTGGTTGTCCCTGATGTAAAGGTTGCCCCCGCCTCGGCTGGACCGTGTTCACTGGACTAGTTTGTCACAACCCACGTACACTTCAAAGAAATTGGTGTAAAGGCCTAGACTGTTACTTGTTGTCCCTAGGTTGTGACTATGCATCCAACTGTTTGGTATTAACCAGCACTTTATAAAGGATTTAATGTAAATGCCCACACTGCTTTTACTGCTTGCTTAAGGTGATGGCCATGCAATGAGTGGACATTTTTTTCACAACCTAAACTTCAAAGGAATTCATAAAAAAGGTCAGGACTGCCTTTACTGGCTGTCCCTATGTTGTGACAACTGGTTTGTCTCCGACTGAACTTCAACGGATTTTGTGTAATCATCCTGAGTGCAGTTACTGGTTTTGACCATGCATCTACTGGATTGTGACAGTCCAAGGATCACCATTGCAACTAGTAAGATTAACCTACTGTTACAACCATAAATTGTAATCATGCTCTTTGTATGAAGATATATGTACAACCAGATGGACCAAGCGAAGCTCTCTGGCCGTAGGCCTCTAGTTTATACGCCAATTTAAGGAAACTTATGAGATTGATACAAATTATTGAAATTCCTGTAGATTTCTTAAAACATGAACAATTGATGTAATTCAGCTTTTGTGATGAAGGGGACTATCTCCTCTTTATGATTTTTAAAAATATATTTAATGTCATTTAATGGCCTCTTACCATAGAAACCACTGAACATTGGTATACAGCAAAAACAGTAAATTTGGGGCTTTAAAAAAATCCAGTTGCCCCTATTCACATACTTTTACCCCAAAAGTATGGAGACTGTTGCTATGATGGATAAAACACAAATTTCATGTTGTTCCAATTTTATTTTCTGGACTAATTAATATTAGCATTTATGAATGCGAAAACTGGGGGTAAAGTCACCAGAGAGTTAACAATTCGATATTGTAAAAACTTATTAAATATCCTAAACAGTACCTCTTGATATATTTCGGGTAGAGTAGATCTTGCAGGAAAGTATGCTTTTTGTCGCGTTGAGTGAAGACATCTATTGCCAAAGTCAGTGCAGTTTTTGTAACCAAGCTGCGAAATGTTACTTCAACTTGGAAAAGTAAGTCCCAAGCACTATGGTGACGTCATATAGGCAGGGTATTTCCCCGAAACCCCGGCTATTCCTCGGGGTTCCCCAGCTGTTTCAATTAACATTCTGCCTCCCACTGGGTTGGTAGATCGAACTTGAAGTTGTGCCCCCCCTCTCCCTGCTGGTTAGTCACAACCTGAACTTCGTGGATTTTATATATTGGTTCAGACGGGATGATATAGGCATTAACAAACTGTGATGTAGCTGGCTAGAAAAAAATAGCTTTTTAAAATACTTGATGTCGCCCCTTCCGGCAAACCTATTTCAATTATCCGCTAACTTGGTACGCAGGGCCTGTTCCGGGAGTATTGGTAATGTACATAATTAAACATCATTGTCCGAGGTTACATCACTAGGGTATATATTGAAAGCTATTGCATAGCAATTCAATAAGAATACTGCTCGAGTCGCCAGATTCCAAGATTTTCTCCAGCTTTAGAAAACTGGAGACCGCAGGTTGAGAGCTTTCGGGTTGGAGAAAATTAACAAGTGCAATCTGGTGAGGAGGATCACACACGAGGGCAGTCTTATATTGATCATATTCCACATATATTCCCAGAAATACCAAGAAAATGTTGATTAAAAGGCAATATTGGTTTTTAGCTCAGCTGACAAAGTCAGCGAAGCTGGTAATATTACTAAGGGAATGGTGTCCGTCCTGCCATCCTGCCATCCTTCCATGTCAATTTTGGGCATTTTGTAACCGTAAGACCTAGGCACTTTGTTGACGCTGCTAAATTAGGAGTAGCCCAAGGGGAACTCAGAAACCAAAAATCAGCGCGATCCGACCTACATTCGGCGAATCAGGTCATCGGGAAGTTTAAACTTCTTTCCTTTATACCTCGGGCCACAGAGGAAATATTGTTTTCAAATCTGGCCGAATATTTTTTAATAATTTTTCATTTTGACTTGTAATGGAATTAGTTTAGTTTTCACCGCCAGTTGGCGCTACAGGCACATTTGACAGATTTTTGGACGATTCAAAAGCCTGGGTTATGACGTATAGTTGCGCAGTTGTATTCTGCGCATTGAATTGGCCAGGGAACCAGGCTATATTTCAGCATGGCCACTGTGACCAGTGTAAAGATGGTAGATTGATTTTGCAACAAGTAACCAATTTTCTGCTAAAAAGTAGTCAAGTAGGCGATATTATCACTAGTTCTTTTCAGTGGGTAGTCATAAGGTCTTAAGGGAATACTTTCAGAAATTAGTTCTTGAAAATTTGGCCACAATTCTGTGAAAACGATATCGGAAGTGCACGCTCTGTTCGCGATGTATTTTGAAGTGGAGAATTCCCACAGTATGTGCAGTGAATCGGCATGATTCTGTTTGCATATTAGTTTTTAGTAATACGATTCTTACATGAGTAAAAAGTAGACGTTTTAAGCAACACAATAATGTTACTCCCATAAAAATTGATTGCAAATTGACGGAGCTACGGCATTCTGTTCGGCAATTGTCAGCGCTGATAAAATACATTGCATGCTAATGCATGCCAAATGGCACACTTTAAAAAGCGTTCATTGGACAACGTAGGGAATCACCAGAAATGACGTCATCGCTGGTTTAAATCTTCTATATAATAATATTAGAAGGGGGACGAATAAAGTCACACTTAGAGGCGTTGGATCGCCTTGAAATTTTGCATGAATGGTGGTGACACCTTACCCTGATGCAACGTCTTGGTTTTATTCAAAAATTTACTTCAGCGGAGCAGAAATGAGGGATTTTTGGCTCACTGTTAGGGGAGTCTATACGATAGCCCTGTGTCCGTCGTCGTCGTCCGTCGTCGTCGTCCTTCGTCGTCCGTCGTCGTCCGTATCCTGTGTGGCACGTTTCTTAACCGCTTGACCCAGAAAGTTCATACTTGGTGTGTGGGTACCCCTAGGCAAGACCTTCCTTCAGAATGAAAATCAGCGCAATTTGACTGCTGGTCTGCCATATAGGGGGCGCTCTTTGAAAACCTATTTTTGTCATTTTGAAGCTTATGGTTAAAGCTAGAGCGATGAAAATTTTATGGTGGGTGTATCTAATAAAGGTACATCACATATCACACGGGTTTTTGATTTGACCTTCATTTCAAGGTCACAGAGGTCGAACTCTAAAATTTCTTTGATCATGGCACGTTTTTTTGCTATTGGTCATAGACTCTCCAAATTTGATATGTAGACACCTATTGGGCATCTCTACATGTTGACACAGATTTAGGTCAGTGTGACCTACTATTCAGGTATAAGTAGGTCAAGGTTAAAAAAGCCCATTTTCTTTATTCCAGCAGATTGAAGTTTGAAATGAAGTTTTAGAGGTCGGCCTGATATAGAGGTTTCGATATTAAATAGATTAATTTCTTTTCATATCACTAGGTGGCGGTATTGTGCAAAAATGTCAGTTGGCACATTGCCAGCAGTTTTGAATTTCGCAGTTCGAGGCAATCCGTCGGGGTATCCCAGATGCGCAGTGTTGTACTGCGCCACTAGATCTGCATACTACAAGTATGGAAGACAGCCATTTTATGAATTTGAAGCGAGACGAAGAAGGAATTAAATCACCTTGAATAAATGCTAAAACTTAATCATACGCTCTGCGGATGAGGTCGTATGTGTTGATTACATTCTTGTGATTGGTTTGAGATGATTAGTTTGTTCTCATTGCCGGTTGTTTTAGAAAATTTTGACTGTGATTGGAAGGTAAAATGAGAAACTTGTCACACTGTTCTTCGGCTTGGAATGGGGATAGTCAACGCAGAGCCAGTTGGTACAAGCTGCCTTGCGAATCGGGGTGGCGTTATAATACTGTGAAAGAACAATAAAATGATGAATTGTAGCAGTGTGTGTCAGAAATTATGTGATTTCCATTGCATTTGACGATCCCAAAGTTTCGAGAGTATGGCAAAATGGCCGCTGCCGTCATTGGAGATTAGCGTCAAGCCGGAACCTTTCGTTACAATGTGGGCTTTTAAACACAAGTTAATGGTTTATAATCACCCAGACGCTATTCATTAGGTAAACCTCTACTAAAAACACTTGCTTTAATTTTTGTAAACCTGTCACGAGTGCTTAAAAAGAACCATTTTTGTGATCGTTTTTCGTCGCTGTAGAAATGTACACAGTCGGAGTCTGACAGTCAGTGTTGGTATACACATGAATCCATGATACACGGAGCTGAGACACGAATGTAAACATTTGCCTGTTGGGTCGGAAGGCGTTCACAGTTACCGATCACTGCCCCAAGAAAGGTCATCTGAGCTGGTTGACTAAAGTAGATGATGATAATGATGAAAATGTAGCACTGCTGCATATGCGCAGCTGTCATCAGTGCTTTTATATAGGCCTAAGTAGTATAGTCGGATTCATAAGTAAATGTCACTGACTGCCCTTTTGGGTCGCTGTGCAAAAACTATTGGGCCGATTTCTTCAAAGTTTGGTTTTTCTTGAATCTAATTTCAGGACCCAACACAATTTCCAGGTTAGAGATTTGCAAATTATAAAGAAAAAAATTGGCCATTTTTGGGGAATCTGGAGGGCCCGATTTTTTTGATGGATAGTTCTAAATGAAACTTGGCAGCTTTAAAGATACACACGAAAAAAAATTAACCTGAACATTTCAGCAAAATGCATCCAGAAATAAGCAGTACAGAGGAGAAAATGTCAAAATCAATACACTACGTCAATGTACACCAATACATACAAAAAAATTTTTCTTCGTAACCATGGTTACTGAAATATAAAAATCCTCTTGGGTCCCGAAATTAGATTCAAGAAAAACCAAACTTTGAAGAAATCGGCCCAGTAGTTTTTGCGCAGCGGCCCAAAAGGGCAGTGACATTTACTTATGAATCCATTCCGACTATAGGGCTGTCTTGTAACTATGTTATTGTCTCAAAAATGAATACAAACTGCTACCTAGTTACTCAGTACATCATATTCTATACTGTGCATTCCTTGCTTCAATTGTTCTTGTATCATATTTTTCAACATTTCTCTCTAATTGCAAGCCGAGGATAAATACTCCTTTCAAGATAGCGTAATCACACGCAATTCCACAGGTACATCCCATTCATTTGAAATTTCGGCCAATGACAGCAGGTTTTACAAAATGTAAATGCGCTGTTTATTTTCAATAGTCACTGAATAGCTAAGACACATGTAAACCCGTCTTAATTGGCCAGAAAACATCTCTCAGCTTCTCCCACAAATAACGATTCACTTATTCCAACGTCAGTAACATGTGCACGCGGAAAACAATACGACTAACTCCATTTTTTTAAGACAAACCACACCATCCCACAACTATTGCATGATTAACCCCTAACAATGACAAGTTCTTCCTCATACTCTCCCTTTCATATCGACAGGTGAGCACAATGGCCCTGGCCATTTCATTAATCGGACACTGTCAATTCTCCTTACCACTCACAGAAGCCAAGCCATTGCTGTTAAGTTATGCAGGGGCTTAATCAATTACCTGCACTCCCTGTGGGGTGAATAACATTACCTTTTGAACAGCTGGCTGTAGGGGGATGATTGGAACAGCCGGTATACCTGCTGACCTGCTGAACCCAGATAAATGTTATTTTCAATCCATGATTGCAGGTCACCTGATTTTCGAGATTTCGCGGGAAATTGTAAACAAACGCATGTGTGCAGTTCAAATGTAAACAAAAATGTATTTTTGGTACTTTTGGTTGCTGGACTTGGATTTTCCCGCAGTTAGGAGCTGGGGTCAAATTGGTGGTCTATTGTTTATGGATGCTGTTTTAGTCAGAGGTAGCACTTGATTATGAAGGGATTTTCAAATATAAAAACGACCCTTTGTATTGTAAATTCCAATCACCTGCAGGACAGGTCAATTTCTCTCAATAAAATTAATTTTGTTGACTCCTGTAATCTCTACCTTATCAAAAAAAAGACAGTGGTGTTAGTCCCAAACTGGTCATTTCTATTTATTTTGACCTCTGTTAAATCAGGATACCCCTCAATTACAGACAGCATTTTGTATCCTTGTGCTGTACAACCAAGCCTGGACATACCACAGTTGTCCATGGAGAAGTCTCATCCTCTCTGACACTTCTTTTCTGTAAAGCTACCGATACAACATACTGAACGAGGGATATCTTCTGTTGCCTCCTGTAATATTTACATACCATGGCTGATTAGTTCAATCATATTTCATCCAGCTGGCAGCTCTGCATTGGAAATCTTAGTAGTATAACGTGTTCTCTTGACCTTCAAACAGTAGTATAAAGCTGATATTTACTACTTTACACCCTCAGTCCTATGTCATTAGGTCATCCAGCTGAGCGCCAGGCCCTTGGGCCTCTTGTTGTCATGAAAACGTAAGTTTTGAGGTAACCAAGTCAGGACTTCATGCCGATGTCGAATGGCAAGAGTGGGGGAATTCGAACGTCATGACATAACAAAAGGCATTACTTTTAATGGGATTTTTAAGTTGCGCAGACTTCTTTTTAAAGCAAAGGCATTCCTTGTGGACACTTTCTATGGTTTTGGAGACGTTTGTACTTACTTTTTGTTGCAAATTTTGTTGTTTTTCAAAGCATGTCTGACGAATTAGTGGATTTAGGGTATGTGACAAATAGAAGGCCTACATCCTGGCTTTAACCCTTTTGGAGCTGAATTTCTTTAAAGAAAATCAGAAAAGTGTTGGTCGCTATTACATGATAAATATCGGTGCTATGTCAATAGTCCTAGAGTTTTATAAAATACAAAAGAAATGATATTCTGATCAGATCCTGACCCCCATGCCCCTTTCCGATGTCTGACAGGTGCTAGGGCAGTTTAAAGGGGAATTGGTGTCTCATCGCCTTACAATAACTTCCACGATCAAAGGGTTAACCCTCTTGCTACCGAACTCGCCGATCAGCGAGCACAAAATAACAAAGACATTTTCCCGAACTCTCTGAGCGGCGAACACAAATGTAGTCTCACATTTCGCTGCGAACAGCTCAAGCCATACATGTAAACTGTTTAGTGATAGTCTCATTGCAATGTGTATGAGGTCCTACACAAAGTATCGGAGATATTGGCGGTTGATTTTCAGTGACATTTCTCTGAATCTTGCGAAACTTGAAGAAAAACTATAAAAATCCACCAAAAAGTTAACTTTCATTTTTGAAAATGAAGGAAAGTACAATGAACATGTTTGTGAATTTGTTTGACGTGTTTAGTTTTCAAGAAATTGCAATAAAACTTTTTTTCATACATTTGTCAAAATTTGCATGTATTTGATGAAAAATGCATGCTTTTACTCAAAAGAAAAATGTTATAATCTTTTTGATTGGCCCATCTTCAAGAATAGGAGAAATTCCACAAACTTTTCTATTACTCCACAGCTGTAGCTTTTACAGGAGAGGAGGCAAAAATTAAGGGAATAGACATGCATTTTTCTTGTAATTCGCCAAAACAGGCCCGGGCCCAAGAGGTTGAACTATAGGAATAGGTCTGGCAGCAAGAGGGTTAACAGGTTTTAACTAGGTTGTCTACTAGGTTGTGACAGTCAAAGGAATCATTACAACTTGTAAGATGTATCTGATGTCACAATCTTTAACTGGTTATCATGCTCATTGTTATGTATACATTTGTATGTTCAAACCGATGGACTAAGCAGAGCTCCCTGGCTGACTACCTCTACAGAGTGGCTCAATAAAAATTTTACACTTACAAAATGGTTAATATCTTTTATTATTTTGGCATTTATCCTCAAACATACATATGTACTTGAAGAGTTTGATTTAATAATTTAAACTTGATGTGTGGATGTCTTGATAACATGACTTGACAAATTATTTTGCCCCTATTCCAGAAGAGTTATTCCTGCTGCAACCATGTCCATTACCAACCGTGACCAAAATGATGGCAGACAGTGTGGCCAAGAACTTCCAAGCCCTCTATGAGTATGTGTTGGAGCCAAGGGGGCACTTCAGTGATACAATCAATGAAATGATCAGAAAGTTCAGCAGGGATGCTTATTCAGTAAGGAAATATTTCAATCTCACAGTAAACTCTAAACCTTCATTTTTTCAGAGCTTGTTTTTTTTGGGACAATTCCCCCTGGACAATCCCATCTAGTCAATTGCCCCCAGTAAGTTGCACCCTGTAGAATTGCCCCCAAGGGAAAACCCCCCCCCCCCCCCCAGTAAAATTACCCTTAGAAAAATTTGCAATTTGACTTAGGGGAATTCTCAAATTGACTTGGGGAGCAATTGACTGGGGGGAATAGTCCCAGAACCGTCGTTTTCATGGATTTGTGCTGTTTTAATTAGACTGCAGAACTTATGAGATGGGTGTGAATTGTGTTGGTCCTTTCTTTCTTTCTTCGTAACTAATTCCTTCCTTCCTGCCTTCCATATGTTGACACATTTGGACATTCACTTATTACGGCATCAACATGATCAATTAGCAATATGGACTTGATTATGGTATAACCAATAACGACACCTCAAATGACACCTACTGATTTGATTTCAATGTATGCATTTTTTATCAAAAGTTATTTTACTTGGGATGCATAAACTTTGATTCAAGCTGTTTTGCTCGCGTTACCATAACCGCTGAATTCAAAAGAGGCTTCGTGGGTCCATGGTGCATTTATACGGAAGCGTATTAGTGCCAAGTGAAAAAAAAGTGACTGGCATTAATGAAATTCTTTTTTTTAATCACGTACGTACGAGATAGTATCACATAGTAACTAATAATTCGCGCTATTGCGTACGTACGTGATACTAACGTGTAATTACGAGATAACTATCACGTTATTACGAGAAAACTGTCACGTAATTACGAGATAACTGACGCGTAATTTCGAGATAACTATCTCGTTGTTACGAGAAAACTATCACGTTATTACGAGATGACTATCACGTAATTAAGCGATAATACATTATTACGCGATAACTAACGCGATATAACGCGATGACTAACACGTTATAACGAGATGACTATCACGTAATTACGAGATAACTAACGTGTAATTACGAGATGACTAACCGGTAATACGCGATAACTGAATCTCAGGATGAGGATGTACACACAGATAGGCGACACACTAATACTAGAACTCTATAATGGCGGACTCAATGGATTGCCAATTTCCTGAATAAAAGACTCGGGCAAGGACCAGCAGCTATCATAATCATGAACTTTGAGAATGATAAGGTTAGTATGAGCTTATCGTGTAAATACGTGTAAGTTATCGCGTAATAACGTATTACTTATCGCGTAATTACGGGTTAGTCATCTCGTAATTACGTGTTAGTTATCTTGTAATTACATGATAGTTTTCTCATAATAACCTGATAGTTATCTCGTAATTACGCGTTAGTTATCTCGTAATTATGTGATAGTTTTCTCGTAATAACGTGATAGTTATCTTGTAATTACGCGTTAGTATCATGTACTTACGCAATAGCGCGAATTATCACGTTATGACGTGATACTATCTCGAACGTACGTGATAAAAAGTTTTTTTCATTAATGCCAGAAACTTTTTTTTCACTTAGCACTAATACGCTTCTGTACATTTACGCAAACACTGTAAACTGCAGTTCAATATAAATCAAGGTGTTTTAGAATTTACAAACAGGGGTTTGCTGAAGAAAAAAAAAAGCCAAGTTCAAAAGTAGATGATTGGTCCATTCACTGACAACAACACATTCTAACTTAAAACTGCTCGAACACTTTCTTTTCATTTTAATTTAGTGATGAATGTATAGCATGCTCCATGTGCTATTAATAACTATGCACTGTGATACATTAGATTCACGGTTTTGTTACTCTGGGGTGTTTTCTGAATACGTAAGAATTGCAATTTTGTTCCAATAAAAGCAGAATTTGAAAAGTTTATATGGTAAGTGTATCGACTGAGGATACATCATATTTCACAGGAGTGTTTGGTTTGACCTAATTTTCAGGGTCAAAGAGGTCAAAGTTCAAAAGTTCATGTGTCGTCACTGATAACGTAAACACTCAAACTTTAAATTGCTTCAGGATTTTCTTTTATATCCATTAGGTTACTACAGGGTGGCCCAGAATCATTTTCGCTTGCACAAGAGAATTCTATTGTGTATCTATTAAATTTTACTGACTCTGAGAGTCAGGGACGTAAAACTTGACCTCAAGTCTTTAGCAAGGTGTCTTGGGTCAGCTGCACTTATGAATACAAGTAACCTTGGACTGTTGATCTTTACGCTAATTTAATGATCGGAAACAGAGAAATTGGCCCTACATTTTTGTTGTGGAGGAGAATGTTGGTGGAGTAGTGTATCCTTGAAAAGTTTCTATGCCTCTCTTAAAGTCTCGTCCAAGTCGAATCTAGGTTCCAAAAATCAACCATTTATATACAATTTTCTCCAGACCAACCGATCCACAACAACACAAGCAGTATTACAAAGCCATGTTATGTTTTCGTACACCCAAATCCTTGGCAAGTTATCCTCCTTGGTCCAGCCAACAGAGGATAACCCAGCTAGAAACTCCCCCAAGTTTGGGTCAAACCCCGAGAATTAATCATGAGGTTGCTATAATTTGACATTAAATTCTAGTTAATTCCCAAAAAACCTCGGATTCGGAAAAAGTTATGATATACCCTAGCAATCAAGCTCCTTAAATATTTACCAAGCCCCACAAACAGTACGATCCCTGATAATTTCCGAGTGCTAAGCGTATTGAAACCTTATTTAGTAACGTCCCCCCTCCCAAGATGTGCATGTTCGAAAGGTTTAAGTTGCGTCACAAATTCTGTTCAAATGGCTAATCTGTACTCTTTAAAACATAAGCTGTTTCACTCAAATGTTGACCCCTGAGAATGTTCTCAATAGAATTTAACCCTTAATGACCACCAATGTAAATACAGACAATTTGTATCGTACTATTTAGCCTTCTGTAACATATCCATTATGAGAGGGAAAATAATTCTGGGCCACCCTGTAGAGCCCTTGATCCCGATTCGGATTTTGTTTTATCTTCCCTCGAGATTGTCCATGGTTTCCGACCAAAGGGGTGAGCCTAATTCCGAAACCCCAAACAATAGCTGTTCCATAGATCAGCGGCCCTCCCTATTACATATATTTAGCTTTTGAAGCCTGATCGGAATGGCTAGTTACGCATTAATCCAACAGTGGGCAGTAGGGTTTTACACCTCCTTTGGGTTAAGGATATGGGTCACTGCTGCTTTGTGTGATTATTACAAAACCGAAGGTGCATGAATAAGCCTCATTCTAAATAATACATTTTGTGTCACCCAAAGTAGAGATTAATTACGAGTATATATACTATGCTTAGTATATATATCATTGTTTGTGTAGCTAGGACTACTCTGACTAGAAGCATGGTTGACTCTTGAAAATAGTGACTTTGATGAACAGAAATTTTACAAAGATATTTTACAATATTTAAAAGAGCTTTTTTTGATAGAGATATATTTGTTGGCGAACTGTCTCGTTCCAAAAAAGTGATTCTGCACAATATTTCATCTTTTATTTCTTTAGTGGGGAGGACATTTATCCTGGTTAAGAAACATTCTATATATCTGGTATGTAGGTCAAACCATAGTCGGTATGACATATGATGTATGATTGCTTGGAATACCTACCAAAAAAATATCATCGAAGACAAAGTCGAGAATCAGATCAGATCGAAATTAATCAAAGTGTCCCAATGAAATTAATCAAAGTGTCCCAATCAATCAAATTCGTAGATTTACTACATGTAATCATTTCCTGAAAACAAAATAGTTGCAGTTGTTCCAATAAAACTCAAGTGACATAATTTTCATTGCTGCAGGGGTCAAATTTCTAAAGTTTGTGTTTTGGCCATTGACTAACAATGCAAATGCCCCAACTTAAGACTTCTTTAAGGTAATTTTTCTTCATATGAATAGCATATCAATATGCATGGTGTGGTGGGGTGCTATTTTAAAGTCAGCCCCATTCATTTCATGGCTTCACTACCAGGGGGCTTTTGCTGATAAGGGAAAAATTGCAATTGCTTCTATGCAACGCAGTAGAGTTTGATGGATTTTATATGGTATGAGTATCAGCTTAACCCATCCTCCAACTTGACACCTGCCTAGTGTTTGACTGAGAGCTGCCAGCTGCAACGAAACACTGTATTTTCATCCAAATTCATTGATTCACATAAAATGGAATCGCCTTTGTTGTGGGGTACCCATAAACTTTGGTACCTTTGAGGGCTTATATCTCAAAAAACAACTGAGCTACATCTGGTGCTAAAGGAGAGAATGACGGAATCTGTTCTAATGGCACCTAGAGTCTTTAAAGTAGTCATCTTGTAGTAGTACTGAAGTATAAAAACAAAATGAATGCTGAATCATCTTACACATATATATGGAGACAATATAATACGTCAAGTATTTTTCAGGTTGGACTTGATGTAAATCCAGATGATGACAACCACAGGGTACCTGTAATGGCCTGGTCAACATGTGCTTACTCTATTCAAGTCATAGGTAAAACACTTTTTCATATCCTGGAGCTGGGTTTTATGGCCCCAACTGGTTGTCTATAATTAGCTCACCTCTGGGGTCCGTCACATCCATCCTTGTCCGACGTCGTCCGTTAGTCGGGTACGCTTCGTCACCGCTAGGGCTAGATGACTAAAACTTGTTGTGATGGTAGCTTTGGGCAATATGCCCAGACTCAATTTTGAGCTACGCTGGCATTGCAGCATAGCTTATGGTTTGTACTGGAGCTTGCCGAAAGTAGTTCCAGCAAAATAGTTGCATTTTCATCTGAATTTGCTGTAGCTGGGCCAGGAAATGTGCCAGGATACCAATATTTTGAACTCTTGTTTCGATAGGATTATAGCTATTCACTGCAGAAAGACTAAACGTCCCGTAATTTGCAGTAACTTGCAGATTTTAAAGTGATACTATGATGTGATTTACAACTTTGCGGAAATACGTCCGTTTTTAATTGTTGATCACAAATGTAAAGCTCAAATTTTCCATTTTTGATTAGATTTATTATAAAATCGCTGAATGTAAACCACAGCGACCGCGAAAATGTTCATGTTGTGACGTCATCAACTAAAACGGCATCAAAGCGAGCCATCCGGGCAGGATTAAACCATCAATTTCTAGAAAATGTGCATTTCGATTCGAAAACCTTACCGATTTATGAGAAATTGACGTAGTCATTTGTCAAAAACAGCTAAAACATTATATGGTGAAATTTTACACGAGTTACCCTTTAAGCTGGAAATTGTCGTCTGGTCAAAACTGGCAAAACAGCCTTGATCCTACCTGTCTCTGTAATGTACTGAACGCGCTTCACATAAGGCATTGCCCTAAGGCATTGCAGCCGAGGCTGATATTGTGATGGCCATTTTGCGAATGTACATAGAGTGTGTACGTCATTTCAAAACATAGTTCCAATCTAAATTGTGCATAACGAGCAGATAGAAAGTGGTATTTTCCCGATATTTTGATTCTCAATGTCAACATGTCGTTTTGTGGGGTTATTTTGTCTAATTCTTATTAATATTGCCGATAAAAGACACATAGAGAAACCCAGATTCATGCGCTCAGTTCATCTACGTATGGTAGAGGTTTTGACAGACAACCAGGGTGAGTTTTCTCTGTATTTTCTCTTGATTTGATTGGTACAATTGGCCATGACAACTGTTATTTGAAAAGTATAGAATAGTAGTATAGAATGACTCCCGTAGGTTTTTAGCTCACCTCTTAGCAGAGGTGAGCTTATCCCATACCATGGCGTCCGTCGTCGTCGTCGTCGTCGTCGTCGTCGTCGTCCGTCGTCCGTTAGCAGGGCATGTTTCGTAACTGTTAGAGCTATTGAGTTGAAACTTGGTACACATGTACCCTTATGTAATGACACCTTGGAGACCAAGTTTCGGTCCGATTCGTTTCATGGTTTGGCCACCAGGGGGCCAAACGTTAAAAGTGAAAATATGCAATATCTCCCTTAATAGTAGTCGGGAAATTTTGAAAAAAATATGGTAGGTACTTCTAGCAAAGGTGCATCATATATCCTCCGGGATTTTGATTTGACCTCCTTTTCAAGGTCACAGAGGTCAAATGGTGTAAATTGGCCGTTAGGATGTAACGATGGCACGTTTCTAAACTGCAATGACTATTGATACCAAATTTGGTACACATTTACCCCTTAGTCAGGTGATCTCAGGGACCGAAGTTTGGTCCAATATGATTCACCACTTGACCACCAGGGGGCAAAATCCAAAAACCTTAAAAATGTGATTATTCCTTAACTTCTTGCCCGATTGCCACCAATTTGATATCATTGGTACATCTAACCACCATACAGTATATGTCACACAGGTTTTTAATTTGACCTTCTTGTCAAGGTCACAGAGGTCAAATGGCGTAAATTCGCCGTCAGGCCGTAACTATGGCACGTTTCTTAACTCCAATGACTATTGATCACAAATTAAGTACACATGTACCCCTTGGTCAGGTGATCTCAGGTACCGAAGTTTGGTGCGATCTGATTTGCCGTTTGGCCTCCAGGGAGGGGGCCAAATCCTAAATTCTTCAAAATGCCATTATTCCTAGTAATGACTTGCCCGATTGGCACCAATTTTATATCATAGGTACATCTAATTCTAACAACCATTCAATGTGTCACCCGGGTCTTCTTTGATTTGACCTACTTTTCAAGGTCACAGAGGTCGAATGTTATGTAAATTGGCCATTTTGGGGAAATTGTAATTGCTTGGACCTACATCAAACCTAACACTACATGACACAATACCATGCTCTTTATCCATCTTTCCTCCACATGAGGTGAGCACAATGGCCCTGGCCATTTTTTACAAAGGAAGTGTTACCGTTTTTGGCTTTCTGTCTCGTTAAATTTGCTCAGTCATTGAGTCGAAGTCGAAGATCAAAACACACATGAACGCCTTAGTATATTTTATACACAAAATGGTGCTGCAAAAAATTCTTCCCAATCATCAGAATGAAATAATCGTAATACTTCACAATTATCTGTGACACATAGATATAACAACTGCAGGAAAATGACTTAGAAATCCAGACAAAACTTTGTTATTAGAATAGCCTCTTTGTATTTATAAACATCATCGACATAATCAAAACAAACCCGAACGCTAGATGAAGAAACATGGCGGACCGCTTCACAAGAAGTTGACGTTTTCTCATGTTCTTGTCAAAATAACAATGATATCGTAGACCTTTGATAGTGACACTGGTCAGAGTACACAAAGAATAGCGACGAAGTAGTCTGCTGAAATTGCGAGGTATTTTCAACGAACAATAAAACTGCCATTCTCAGTCTATGCTGATATGCAAAACCGCGAGGAGCTGCATAAACTTGGCCTACATTATTTACCATACATTACACACCCGGTACAGGTACATGAACAAATGCAATGCACTGCAACATATGTACAGGGAAGTATGTATGCATTGCAAGCCATGTGTCCAAACTCTATCAAGGTGAACGTTAGTTAGTAAATAAGGGTGAACTCTTTCAAATTTAACTCTAATTTATCCCCCCCCACCACTTCACTAGTTTTTTAGCTCACCTCTTAGCAGAGGTGAGCTTATCCCATACTGTGGCGTCCGTCGTTCGTCGTCGTCGTCGTCGTCGTCGTCGTCGTCGTCGTCGTCGTCATCGTCCGTCGTCCGTTAGCAGGGCACGTTTCGTAACTGTTAGAGCTATTGAGTTGAAACTTGGTACACATGTACCCTTATGTAATGACACCTTGGAGAGCAAGTTTCGGTCCGATTCGCCACCAGGGGGCCAAACGTTAAAAGTGAAAATATGCAATATCTCCCTTAATAGTAGTCGGGAAATTTTGAAAAAAATGTGGTAGGTACTTCTAGGAAAGGTGCATCATATATCCTCCGGGTTTTTGATTTGACCTCCTTTTCGAGGTCACAGAGGTCAAAGTTTGCTGATTCACTGAACAGTAGCATGTTTCCTATCTATTTTAGCTAGAAGGTTTTAAACCAGTGTGGACATGTATCTGGGGATTCTCTATTCCACCCTAAAAATTTCGGCCGTTCGGACATCAAATATGGCCGCCAGGCAGCCATCTTGAAAAATAAACACAGTACAACAATGAATAAATACAGTTGCAGCCAAATTTGATCTGGATGTATATCTATGTACTCTCTACTAAATCCTTGATTTTTTATCAAATGTGATAGCCAATATGGGTGCCAGGCGGGCATCTTGAAAAATTCTTAGTTTGGCCACCCGGGGGCCAAATTTAATGTCCAAAGTTAAAATGTTTGATTGCTCGTTTAATAGTGGTCTGATTTTCATAACATTTTTATGGTAGGTACTCCTAGCAAGGCTAAATTTCATGAATGTGGGTTTTTGATTTGTCCTACTTCTCAAGGTCACAGAGGTCAAAGTTTCCCTATGGCACCGCCATTTTACAATGACGGCACGTTTTGTCACTGCTTTAGCTACAGATCCCTAACTTGGTACGAATGTACCCCTATACTCTTAGACTAAACTGCAGTCTTTTTCTGATTCTCAGTTTGGCCAGCAGGGCCCCAAATGTTAATAGTGGACTCTCCCCTAAGAGTGCCTTGAAATGCTGCTAAGTGGGATAAATTCAACTCACGCATTATTTTATCTCTCATGTAATTTCATTGTAAAACATTACTTCATTTCTTTCTTACATTTAAAACCATGCTAATGCTTCATCCATCTTCCCTTCACAAGAGGTGAGCACAATGGCCCTGGCCATTTCATCCCACAGGTTTTTTTTTTTTTTGTACATTTATGTTTTACCGTACACCCAACATGAACAGCGAGCCATACAGGGTTGTATATCCTCTCTCGGTTTCGTGTATCAGCACAGACTACTCGTTGTTTTTGTGACATAATCGGGAATGTCAATAATAAGTATCTTATTTTGATGGTGTTTTTTTGCAAAGTGCTATTTTTTCTCATATTTACAGGATGATGCAGTCTATTATCTACGAGTCATTCCGGTGGTCTCCACAGGCAAAGTGGTGTTGCTGTGCATGCTGTGGAAATGGTGACAGGAAACCAATCAACTAGTCAGCCATGAGATTGACAGGATCGAGAAAGAAGACGCTGTATCTATTAGCTGATTTGTCCTTCACGTCTTGTTTTGCTGTATTTTGATTGAATAAAGAAGCCTTGAAATTGAATAGGCATCTCTGAGTTTTTATTTATTATAATATCAAAAAATAAAGCTTGCCTATTAAACCTAAACTCTTGAACAAGCAACCTTTAACGCTTACTAGTGTCATGCTCGACCTTAGGTCGAGTTAAAATTCCTACCCCTTTACTGTGGCGCTCGACCCTGGGTCGAGAGAGAGGGAAATGCCTCAGAAAATAAATTATCCACAGCACAATTTGAGGTCTTTATGTCTAGTTTATCTGCCAGTGTAAAGACGGCACTGCGTCTGACCTTTTGATACCAGGAAACCAAATTGTTTCTACATAAAAATGTCCCACAACTGAAAGTCGAGCACTTTTTCAGAAGAGGTCAGGCAAGGGGTATGGTGATGTAAGAGACGTCATCATGCCTCATGTCACAATCAAGCAAGACACTGCATTGTCGCCTCAATGATATGAGACAAGAGGGTGATGTCACAATCAAGTAAGTGACCACATTGTAGCCTGATCGATATAAGAGAAGAGCGTGTTGTAAGAGACGTTATCATGCCTGATGTTACAATCAAATAAGCCTTCCTTGTAACCTGATTGATACAAGAGAAGCGGGTGATGCAAGAGACGGCATCATGCCTCATGTCACAATCAAGTAGAGACCGCATTGTAGCCTGATTGATATGAGAGTAGAGGGTGATGATAGAGACAGCATCATGCCTCATGTCACAATCTAGAGACTGCCTTGTAGCCTTATGGGAGGGACTAGGGCAGTGACACAAGAACTAATCTAAACTCAAGGTAATGAAGGAGAGATTTGCACTGACCTACTTTTATGACCCTCTGCCCTACTTTAAGACTGTTCTAGCTAAAGTAGTTGTGTTTGGTATCGAACTAAAGATAATGAACAGTAGGTTTGTGCTAACCCATTTTCATTACCAACTGCCCTACTTGGAGACGGTTAAAACGAAAGGTGTCATCCGTGTTTGATATCAAACTAAAAGTGTTTAAGGGTAGGTTTACCCTGATCTACTTTGATGACTTACTAAACAACTTGAACACCATTGGAGGAAGGCACTTTTCTTGTCATTTATCTCATTGCGTGCACATGGGTTGGGCGTTGTAGATGTGCTAACTGTAGATTTTAAATCTCTCTATGCCTGTTTTTTTTTTTAAAGTCCAATATTGATTGATTTTTATCATTATATGTATTAATTTTAGGGGACCCCTATTATGGGTCTATGATCCCTCTGGGTGTCCCTATTGAGTGCCATCATTGTGTTCCTTCCTTCGTTTGTTTGTATTTTTAGCTCACCTCTTAGCAGAGGTGAGCTTATCCCATACCGTGGCGTCCGTCGTCCGTCGTCGTCGTCGTCGTCCGTCGTCCGTTAGCAGGGCACGTTTCGTAACTGTTAGAGCTATTGAGTTGAAACTTGGTACACATGTACCCTTATGTAATGACACCTTGGAGACCAAGTTTCGGTCCGATTCGTTTCATGGTTTGGCCACCAGGGGGCCAAACGTTAAAAGTGAAAATATGCAATATCTCCCTTAATAGTAGTCGGGAAATTTTGAAAAAAATATGGTAGGTACTTCTAGCGTGCATCATATATCCTCCGGGTTTTTGATTTGACCTCCTTTTCAAGGTCACAGAGGTCAAAGTTTGCTGATTCACTGAACAGTAGCATGTTTCCTATCAATTTTAGCTAGAAGGTTTTAAACCAGTGTGGACATGTATCTGGGGATTCTCTATTCCACCCCTAAAATTTCGGCCGTTCGAACATCAAATATGGCTGCCAGGCAGCCATCTTGAAAAATAAACACAGTACTATTACTCCGAAAGTAATGATTGGATTGCAACCAAATTTGATCTGGATGTATATCTATGTACTGTACTAAATCTTTGATTTTTAGCTCACCTGTCAGGTGAGCTAATACGATACCGCGGCGTCTGGCGTCCGTCGTCATCGTCGTCGTCGTCGTCATCGTCGTTGTCGTCCGTCGTTAACTTTTGACAAAATCGTGGCACGTTTCTTAACCGCTTGACCCAGAAAGTTCATACTTGGTGTGTGGGTACCCCTAGGCAAGACCTTCCTTCAGAATGAAAATCAGCGCAATTTGACCGCTGGTCTGCCATATAGGGGGTGCTCTTTGAAAACCTATTTTTGTCATTTTGAAGCTTATGGTTAAAGCTAGAGCGATGAAAATTTTATGGTGGGTGTATCTAATAAAGGTACATCACATATCACACGGGTTTTTGATTTGACCTTCATTTCAAGGTCACAGAGGTCGAACTCTAAAATTTCTTTGATCATGGCACGTTTTTTTGCTATTGGTCATAGACTCTGTAAATTTGATATGTAGACACCTATTGGGCATCTCTACATGTTGACACAGATTTAGGTCAGTGTGACCTACTATTCAGGTGTAAGTAGGTCCAGGTTAAAAAAGCCCATTTTCTTTATTCCAGCAGATTGAAGTTTAAAATTAAGTTTTAGAGGTCGGCCTGATATAGAGGTTTCGATATTAAATAGATTAATTTCGTTTCATATAACTAGGTGGCGGTATTGTGCAAAAATGTCAGTTAGCACATTGCCAGCAGTTTTGAATTTCGCGGTTCGAGGCAATCCGCGGGTATCCCAGATGCGCAGTGTTGTACTGCGCCACTAGATCTGCATACTACAAGTATGGAAGACAGCCATTTTATGAATTTGAAGCGAGACTAAGAAGGAATTAAATCACCTTGAATCAATGCTAAAACTTAATCATTTGCTCTTCGGATGAGGTCGTATGTGTTGATTACATTCTTGTGATTGGTTTGAGATTATTAGTTTGTCCTCATTGCCGGTTGTTTTAGAAAATTTTGACTGTGATTGGAATGTAAAATGAGAAACTTGTCACACTGTTCTTCGGCTTGGAATGGGGATAGTCAACGCAGAGCCAGTTGGTACAAGCTGCTTGCGAATCGGGGTGGCGTAATAATACTGTGAAAGAACAATAAAATGATGAATTGTAGCAGTGTGTGTCAGAAATTATGTGATTTCCATTGCATTTGACGATCCCAAAGTTTCGAGAGTATGGCAAAATGGCCGCTGGGCGATTAGCGTCAAGCCGGAACCTTTCGTTACAATGTGGGCTTTTAAAAACAAGTTAATGGTTTATAATCACCCAGACGCTACTCATTAGGTAAACCTCTACTAAAAACACTTGCTTTAATTTTTGTAAACATGTCACGAGTGCTTAAAAAGAACCATTTTTGTGATCGTTTTTCGTCGCTGTAGAAATGTACACAGTCAGAGTCAGTAGGTGTGTCAACACAACAACGGTGTTAGTTAGTATACACATGAATCCATGATACACGGAGGTCCACGAATGTAAACATTTGCCTGTTGGGTCGGAAAGAGTTCACCGTTACCGATCACTGCCCCAAGAAAGGTCATCCAAAGTAGATGATGATAATGATAAAAGTGTGGCACAGCTGTCATCAGTGCTTTTATAGTTAGGCCATGGAGGTATAAATAACCTCCATGGTTAGGCCTATAGTCGGATTCATAAGTAAATGTCACTGACACTGCCTTTAATTGGGTCGCTGTGCAAAAACTATTGGGCCGATTTCTTCAAAGTTTGGTTTTTCTTGAATCTTTGTATTTTGCACATGACAAGATGTAATCAGAGTATTGCCTTAACCCTTTCACTGCGGAACCCAAAATTTCTATTGTTCTCTACCATTCTAATTCCATGGAGGACCACTAATAAATGAAACACTATTGCCATCTATCAGACATTTACAGTACTGCATATCAGTCTATAACACATAGGAATCAAAATAGGCGAATTCGTCAACCGGCCTACGGCCGCACGATAGACATTTTTATTTGAGTCGCCAGTTGGCGTACATCCGCAGCGAAAGGGTTAATAGCGAAGTCCTCTGTTAGCAGGACACCCTCCCCGACACTGATTTTAGTCTTAAATAGGCTATTTCCATTCATTATGACCTCTGTAATCAGGCCACCACTCTATTAAGGATGGCATTTGTCACTTCCAAGTGTGTCCCTAATACAAGAGTCCGTCCGTCGTTGTCCATTAGCAATTCACGTTTTGTAACTGCTGGAGCTATCGACTTGAAACTTGGTACATGTTTCCCTATGTAATGATACCTAGGAGACGGATCCGATTCAATTCCTGATTTTACCACCAGGTAACCCTATTTTATGACGTACACAATTATGTAATTTCTACATCTGGTTTATCAAATGTGAAAGCCAATATGGGTGCCAGGCGGGCATCTTGAAAAATTCTTAGTTTGGCCACCCGGGGGCCAAATTTAATGTCCAAAGTTAAAATGTTTGATTGCTCGTTTAATAGTGGTCTGATTTTCATAACATTTTTATGGTAGGTACTCCTAGCAAGGATACATTTCATAAATGTGGGTTTTTGATTTGACCTACTTCTCAAGGTCACAGAGGTCAAAGTTTTTCTATGGCACCGCCATTTTACAATGACGGCACGTTTTGTCACTGCTTTAGCTACAGATCCCTAACTTGGTACGAATGTACCCCTATACTCTTAGACTAAACTGCAGTCTTTTTCTGATTCTCAGTTTGGCCAGCAGGGCCCCAAATGTTAATAGTGGACTCTCCCCTAAGGATACCTGTAGTCACCTCAATTAAATTCAACTTAACGCATTATTTTATCTCTCATGTATTTTTTCATTGTAAAACATTACTTCATTTCTTTCTTACATTAATAAAACCATGCTAATGCTTCATCCATCTTCCCTTCACAAGAGGTGAGCACAATGGCCCTGGCCATTTCATTCAAAACAAACCACACCATCCCTCAACTATTGCTTGATTAACCCCTAACAATGACAAGTTCTTCCTCATACTCTCCCTTTCATATCGACAGGTGAGCACAATGGCCCTGGCCATTTTTTTAATTGTTTATGTTCTGTACTCTTGTATATTGGTGCTCAATAAACTTATATTAAATTAAATTCGTTGCTATTCAAATCCGCCAGCGTCGCTATTAAGGCCGCCAGGCCTCTAGTCTTTTTTGTGATATGACCTACTTTCTGGCCTTTAGGTGGCCATCTTGGAAATATTTTTTTGCTTTTTGAAGCTAATGGTTGTACGTAGAGTGACGAAATTTTTATGGCCGGTATATCTAATAAGGTTATATGACATATCTAAATTTCATGTGATAATACATATGTGCTCTTTACAGTATCCCAAATTTTCAGTCAAATCAATCAACCAATATGGCCGCCTGGTAGCCATCTTAAAAATTCAACAAAGTCCTATTACTCCTAAATTGTTGAGCAGATGTCAACCATTTTCTGTGTGACATGTACATGTACATTCTACAATAACAAAGTCCTATTACTCCAAAACCAATGATCAGATTGCAACTAAATTTCATGTGTTTGTGTATCTATGTACTTTTTACAATATGGTAAATTTTCACTCAAATCTGATTATGAGTATGGCCGCCAGGGGGCCATCTTGTAAATTAAACAATGTCCTATTTGTCCGGAACTAATGATCGGCTTGCAACCAAATTTCATGTGATGATGTATCTGTGTACTCTCAACAATAATATGTAAAGTCACAGACTTAGTGCACCCCCCTTTATGTCGGGGAGCTCCCCCGAACCCCCCTACGAGCATATGTTAAGTGCAAGCTCTAGCAACTACAGCTGTTACAATGGGGGGGGACACCCCCAAACCCCCCTCCGTCGACATAGGTTTTAACCAGTGCGTTTGGGGGGAAGCCCCCAAACCCCCCGGTGGACAGTCAACTAGCCCTTCTGTGTCATTTACCGCTGGGGGGGGGGGGCGATGTGTGTCATCTGTACTTGTGATAGTTGTGCAAATAAAGAATTTGAATTTGAATTTGATATTATCCAGTGCAATGGGGGAAGCCCCCCTAACCCCCTCATTGCCATTGGACAGTCAATTAACCCTTCCATGTACCCACTCACTGGGTGATTTTGAGCCTATAGACCTGCCATTATGACATCAAAATAAATTGGTTTAAATTGTCTTTGGACTTGGTTGTGACTGCCAAGTCAAGTGCCAGTGCCACAAAATGCCAAAAATAATTATTGCAAAAGGTCGTGTTATGGAAAAAGTCTCTATGTATGTTCTGAATGGTAATAATGATCAATTGAATTGGTTTACTGCTGTTAAAATTTCTAAATATTGCAAGAAATTTGGGAAATTTGAAAAGAACAATCGAAATCGTGTCTTCATTCGTGTGCGGACGCCACTAAAGCAGATGGCGGAAATTTGTTTGTTTCTCTGTCTGCTAGGGTGCAGAATTTAGATGGTGTATTGCCAACTGAGACTTGTTTCACGAATCTGCACGAGTTTTGATTGAATTCCGCAAATAAACAGCACTTTTGTACAGGATTTAAGCTGTTAAGGCGGACATGCAAATGAAATTCTTTGATCTGTCCTAAGTATGAGTCGGGGGGATAAATCCCACCCAACCCCCCTAAAATTGTTGGGATTATTAGGCCACGGCCGATGTGGAAATGGTTCCGCAGGTGTATATATTGGCAAAAAAAAATGCAATAACAATAATTTTTTCTCGCTAATTTGCATGCGCAGTGGGCAATCAAGTGCATGTTAGATGGTACGAAAAGCGTATTTGCATTATTTGGATCATATTGTATTGTTGATTTAGTGTGATTTCGAGAAAACACTGAAGAAACACGTCTTGGCAACAGTTACCAGGCGAGCGCGCGCGTGTGTGGAATATACTATATGTCACGTGACCTCGGCAAAATTGAAACAAAACGTCAGCATTTTTGTGAGTAATGTGTGATTTAGGCGGCAGTTTTTCTAATAAGAATACAAATAAAGATTTTTTTAGGCATGTGCCGGGGGGAAAGGCCCCCCGAATCCCCCTTAAATTGAAATTGATTCTTGAAAATTGAAAAATCAGCCAATGGGGCGCGACCTACCGATGCGCTGGAGCGACGCACAGACACATGAAACTACCCCGCATATTTATCAGTGCCATTTTTGACGTTTCAAGCTATACAGAGAATTTCTAATGTAAATGCACTAATTCCTTCACGCATGTATAGCTTACGCACCCCTACCTAAATAGGGTGTATCACTAATTTTCAGTCAAATCCAGTGACAAATATGGCCACTGGCCTCCATCTTAAAAATTCAACTAAGTCCTATTACTCCTAAATTGTTGAACAGATGTCAACCAATTTCCATGTGACATGTACATGTACACTCTACAATAACCCTGAATCTCATAAACAATTTGGGGCTTCAGGTGGCCATCATGAAAAGTCAATGAAATCTTTAAATTCTCCATAAAAGCTACACGACCACACCACTTCCTCTAAGATTGCAAAATATACATCAATACCCAAAACTGTTCTCCCCCTATCTACTGCATATGACATGCATTTACCCGAGGTGAGCACATGGTCCCTAGACCATTTCATTTTTATTAAATAAATAATTTATTGTGTTTTTTTTCATACAGAGCAGTGTCTCAGAGCCGAAGGAAAACCATTATTTGGCTCAATGAGTTCACGTCAGACAGACTGCCTTTGTGCCCTAGTACGTCTTGGTGCTGTGGTTGGTCAGGTTGTTCAGCCAGATGAAGTCAGGAAACACTGCATCAGGTTGTTGACAGGTAGGTGCAAGAACAAAAACATTGCCAGTCACAGGAGACTCCAAATTAAAATTGCCTTACTTTTCAAGGTCAAGGTCACAAAATGTTGTGTTGACCTCTCTGGTGCTATAGCTTCCCAACGCTTTAGATTTAAGGGATGAGTTTTATTTATAATGCAGGCTACAGTGATTTTAATGTGCTGTGGGATAGAGTATGCCTATCTGACCATAGAACCCCAATTCTTAAGTTTTTCCAGTGGTGGGAGAAAGAGGGATTAGAATTTTTTTTAATTACTTCATCATTAGTCCACAAATGGAGCATTGTACAGGAGCACAAGAATCAATATACACTTAAATCTTGAACAGTTCAATGATGAAGTTATTTACACCAAGAATCAATATACACTAAAATCTTGAACAGTCCAATGATGAAGTTATTAAAAAAACTTCTAACTATCTTCTACACCCACCACTGGAAAAAACTTAAGAATTGGTTTCTATGGTTAGGTTGGTGTACTCTATCCCACAACACATTAAAATCATTTGTAGCTGGCATGTTAGATAAAATTCGCATTTTAGATAAGTTTTATGATTTGGCTACTAGGGGGCCCAAAAAACCTATAACGTCTAAATTTCATATAACTATTGCTTTGATCAATACTAACTTTGAATCACAGATCTATATCCGGGCTTTGGAGTTAAACCATTTTTCATGATCAAAGAGGTCAAGGTCACAAACTGTTGCACTGACCTTGCAGAAGCAACAGAATCCTAACCGTTTGGAATGTCTTGTTGAAATGATACGGATGTTTTAACTAGGTTAATATATCGCATAGGTGTTATTGTTGTGGTAGGGTTGGTATTTACAGATTTGTCCCTGGTGTACACAGACATCAAACTCATTAGGCAGCCTGGACATTTACCCATGTCCTTTATTGGAAAATTAACTATCATCAAGGGATTTTAACTCTTTCAGCCCTAGCAGTTTTTGACGCGACAGTTCCCAGATCCCAGCCGATTTTCAGGAAAAAGCAAGATTTCAGGATTTTATTTTACAAAAACTACTCCCCCTACTACTACTTGCGTGGTACCATTAGAAAGGTCTTGACAGTGACAGTGACAGTGATATAAAGATTATAGATATTCATGAATTTTTATATATTTCTGAGTGTCTTCAATTTTGCTAATTTTGTGTACTGACATTTTTCCGAAGAATTGTCAGCAGCCACTTTTATCGAAAAAGGAATATTTCCTTGAATCATTCCTTATAAACTGATATATACAAAATGATATATGCAAAGTCAGATTCAATACCCCGGCCCCCCAGTAGACTCAAAACCAAATATCGTCTGTGAATTTTTACTTCAAGCCCAGAAGTCTATTAGTTTGATTGGCAAACTGTAGATGGCTCCCCAATCGCACTTGAGATCATTAATAATGAACTGGAAACTGGTTTCGATGCCACCGTGTTTATGCTGTAGCACACAGCTGTTTCAGCTGGAATTGAAATACAAGTTTTACCAGATTACGCTCTACAGGGAGGTGCGACACCAAAGTGTTAATTGCTATCCCAATAAACAGCCCAGTTCCTCACCCCAGACAGCTTTCGGAACGTGCGAAGATTACATAATAGGCCTGAATTTACCCATGTATGCCCTCAGTTTTGCTGTAGTAATTAGGATTATATGTATTGATTAGAATCAACTTGGCGTGAACCAAGATTTGTGTAGTATATTTCGGCTGCCATCTTGAATAGTAGGCCTGGGCCAGCATTACAATGAGTTAGCTAAGGGATGACTTTGATGGCATTTTTCTGTGCAAACGTTGATGATTGTTTACACTCCCTTTTAGTTTCAGCAGATGCTGTAAATCTTCAGAAAATGACAATTATATCCATAACTTCTGACTTAGCTATGTATTTTTATAATAACATGGGGTTTTCCTTGAAAAAAGTAAATCACTGGTCCTTTTTTTACTGATTCCTCATGACACTTTTTTCATGTGCTTTTGAAAGATATATTATTCCCTCATAAAAGATGGTACCTATAAAGTGTTATGAATCTGATGCAATTCTTTAGCCAAAAAAGTTTTAACCTGATAGTGATATATGTGTGGGGGTTAAAATGATGATTGGCTGTACCTTGTGTTCAAAATCACAACTAAACCCTCCTTCTTTATACTACACTGAAGACCAGATCCATATGGAAGTTATGATGCAGACTGTACTGGAATGCCAGATTAGTAATAGTATAGAAGTTATGATACTTACTGAAGACATAGTCACACATGCAAATAGTCACCTTATGATGCAAATAGTCCTGTTGAACCGATGCGAAAAGTAGTATAGGACATGTCATAACCAACATATAGGCGAGGGATGTGACCGTCACACACCCAGCTTGGTGTCCCTGAACCAAGATGAGACAAGCAGTATAGGACTCTGTATAGGATATATCATAACCTATATATTATGGGCAAGGGATGTGACCATCTCGCTCGTTTTGGTGTCCTGAACCTCAATGGGACAAGTATAGGACACCTAATAATCTATATCATGGGCAAGGGATATAACTGTCCTCCCAGCTTGGTGTCCCTGAACCAAGATGAGACTATAGGACACCTCATAACCAATATCGTGGGCAAGGGATGTGACTGTCTCACCCGGCTTGGTGTCCCTGAACTATGATGGGACTAAAGGACACCTCATAACCAATATCATTGGCAAGAGATGTGACTGTCTTTACCCGGCTTGGTGTCCCTGAACCACGATGGGACTATAGGACACCTCATAACCAAGGTCATGGGCAAGGGATGTGACTGTCTTACCCGGCTTGGTGTCCCTGAACCACGATGGGACTATAGGAAACCTCATAACCGATATCATGGGCTAGGGATGTGACTGTCTCATCCAGCTTGGTTATAGTGTCCCTGAACCAAGATGGGGCTATTGGACACCTCATAACCAATATCTTGGGCAAGGGATGTGATCGTCTCATCCAGCTTGGTTATAGTGTCCCTGAACCAAGATGGGACTAGTATAGGACATGTCATACATGTAACATCATCAATGATCATTGGCAAGGGATGTGACCGTCTCATCTGGCTTGGTCCTGTTTAAACAAGATGGGACAAGTGGTTCCAGATCCCTCACCAGGTCTCCTTCACAACCAGGTTAGTTGTGTTGAGTGCCAATGCTTGACCAGAGGATAGTATTCCATACCGACGTGGCAGTTCACAAAAATGAAAAAGTCAAGATATCAATTGAATGCTGATATTCACAATTTATAATAACCCTTAAAGTATATACAATATTAGTTCACAAGTCCATCAATGCTCTAAAACATGTGAAGGTTCAACTTTGATTTACAGTGGATGCCAAGGGTAGATAGAAGCAAGGCGCCATAAGACTGACACAGACAGAACTAAATCAGGCTAGTAAAGAAATGCAGCAAAGTGCCAAATTCGGAGCAAAATACAGGTGTACTGTCCGCCCCATGGAAGAAAGAACCTGTACTTTTGACCCTTTATTGACAACTTCCTAGTATCGGAAACAGCCTTCAGTGCCTTGCAAAAAAACGATCTGTACATTCGCTTCACTAGAACTACAGTCCAAGTCACAAATGTCACCCCTCTCGCGTCGCGTCAGGGACGCAGGACATTCAGGCGAGTTTTGCGCCGAATGACGCGCGACCTTCCCCATTTGTAGCGTGTCATTTGCGCAACAGTGACACGATTTTGGCGATGACATTTGTGACTTGGACTGTATCAATGGCATATTGTTTTCGAACTTTGGAACATTTGACAACTCAATATTTGTAACTAAGAGGGGCAAAGACAGAACTATGCAGATTATTACTGAAATGGAGCCAAGTGCCATATTTGGGGGAAAAAAAACAGGTGTACTGTCCGCCCCATGGAAGACATAACCTGTAATTTAACCCTTTCTTGACAACTTAGTATCGTAAACAAACTGGCTTCAGTGACTAGAAAAAAAACATTCTGTACAATACTAATACTATACTACTGGTCGGTCATGCCGGTACATTTTTACAGTGAATAATCACAGATTAATACGAGACACAATAATTATCAGGCAGAACCCGTATGGTATTTTCCATCACCTGAAATGAACATTATCATATGCCAGGATCAGACCGAAAAATGCAGAATGACATGCACGTGTACATGTACATGTGAGCTCACACATGTGAGCTGAAATAAAGTACATCCACATGACAGCTGAAGGTCACCTTACTCTTGATTTACATGTAGAACTAGAAACCATGACATAAGCTCACCCATGTGATCTGAGCTAATAAAGTATAGAAAAGAACCCTTCAAACAACTATCCAAAGAAACCAACATGTAGAAAACAATCACTGACTGAACAAATGCTTGAAACAGCTCTGACACATCCTTTCATTATTTTGAGCAGGACATTTTTTCAACCGACCAGGACATTCTTTACCACTTTCTAAGACCTTCTTGCACGTTCGTTCACTCTTCTTCATATTGTCTGGATTAGCAGTAATAAGCAGAGCATGATTGGAGTACAACAATTTCATCTGAAGTTCTGAATCCCTCACACAGGCATAGGTTCTCTTGTCAAGATTGACAAGCTTGTGGATGCTTTCAGCACCCTGCTCACCCATCAGTACGCCTACTCTCCACACCACCAACTGAAAATAAAGAAAAGGAAAATCTAGTACTTAGTAACTGAAGGATGACTAGCACACTTGGCAGCCATGGATAAGGAACATGAAAGAATACACATTATAAAACAGACAAATCTGGTAATGGTACCCCAGTTAAAAAAAAAATTGTTTTCACCTTTCTTGCAACCCTGACAATACAAAACCATGTACTGATCAATTGCATGAATTGTGTTCTTTGATTCTTCGAATAAATGCTGACAGTGACAAATGACAATAGGCCTACAGACAATACACACGAGAGTCGGAACAAAATCTAACAATGTAGTCACTATTGCTGCTCAAACATACTTCAAAGTAGCGAGATGATGACAGTAACACTGGATTAACAACAACAACTTTAATAACGCAAAAACAGTCAAGATTACAATACCACTTGGGTACAATTTCAGCCGCAGCAATTACAGTGTCTTTCCAAGTCTATTGTGACGTCTTCTTCCTGCTCTGGTCTTCGGTTGAAGCTTTGTCCAAACTAAGTCCAGGATGTTACCAATGCCACCATTCTACTAAATTGCGTGACTAGTCTCTAAACAGCAACAGAATCCTGGAAAAACACAACATAAACGATTTTGTGTCCAAACTAACCGAATTAATGCTCTGGAATCATTATAACGTTCTGCACTAATCATCATTGTCACATCTTAAACAATGTCACATCCTAAACTAGTGGCGCCTCCTGGCATAACGAATATCAATTAAAAGACCGCATCCTAAAACTGGTGGCGCTTACTGGCGTACTGAGTACCAACTAAAATATTGCAAAAGTCATCAAGTCATTAAAACGTGCCAAACACAGGCCTAATTAATAGCCCAACTATTAATCAACGCATTTCAATTATCTGTATGCTTTATACTGCATAATTACCTCTCTCCTCATTACAATAAGCCACATTTGGCTAAGAATTTCCAGTTTGAAACGAGGATTAATTTGCAAATCGATTAAAGAAGAAATATCTCATGTTGGCGTGTGCGACCGATTCCGCCTATGCCGGGTGAGGTGCCGAAGACAAACTAGCCGCAGTATATGGCGGCAACAGTCACAGAGAAAAAAAAGAAATGTTTATGCATAGGCAACCAGTCAACACAAGACACTGTTTTAACATCACCCTGTACAAAAAAATCAAAACAAATCCAATGTGTGGGTCAATGGGCAAGTCCATTGTGGCCAAGGGTGATAAGCTCAGCACATGCCGAAAAACTATTCAGTGTTTCAAAAGTTTGAAAACCAGATTCATCAAAAACATCCCTGAATTTGTTTTCGGGATAGACTACAATAAGTACTAACTCATGTTTTGGTTACAAGTTGCCAAAAAATTGTGACTCATTTATATTTCCACCCAAACCGAACCCCTATCAGCACAATAGACTGAACCAAAGAAACTTGAAACTGGACACTGGGTTTCAAATGCATATTTCTGCATTAATAGTGCAAACTAAATTTTAAAAACGGAAACTAATTGAAGTTAGGATATCAATTAATATTTAAAGTAACTCGTACTACAAATAAACGGTCAAGGGAATCCGATGTTGTAAGATGAAATTGGCACCTCGAGTTCATCTCAGTCTGCAAGCCGGCCATTTTGAATCGGATCAGATCCAAGTTCTAGGATTGTCTGAATAAGCGCACGATTTGGTACGAAACTGAATTAAGATATGTTAAACGGTGGGGGTATTTATGATGAGTGATATTACACCTACCGGGTATCTAGTTTGATGAAATTCGGAAATCTGCAACTTGTTGAAATATCGATAAAAATACCACAAATCGTCGCTGTTTCATTAATTCTGATCCGAATTTCATGAAAGTTCGTCAGCGGGTGGCATGGCACGTGATAGACCTAATGAGCCAATCAAAACCGACGTATCTTTAAGCAGAACGTCCACAGGCTTGCGCTCGTGTTTTGAACGCATTACCCTTTAGACTGAATTGGTATTGCAATTGTGTGATGGAGACAATGTTTACATAGTGGTTAGCAAGCTTTTTGCGCTGAGCAATCGCTGGGCAGCTGCAGGCCTGTGCTGGGGATGGATCATTTCGATGTCATGATAAGGCTTAGCTGAAACAGCTGTGAGCAGAGTTGGGGAATGATTTGAAATCCGTGTATACTTCATCATAGGGTTGAAAGAGTTAATGAGGTGTAGTGCTAATTGGCAGCTGAGAGCAGTCACTCCTGTCTTAACTAAAAACTCCAAAATTTGAACATGGGAGTTTCAATTTTCAATGTTCTCCAAATGACCTTAACCCTTCAGTGCAGAGTATTTTTTCTGTTACTGACCACTGATTTTTGTTTTTAAAATGTGTTTGAAGAAAGATTCAACCTTAAAATTATGCTACATTCTTCACCTATATCACTATGAAGTGATATATTATGTATAGACATGTGTTCGTAGTATTTAAAAAATGGCATTGTGAACCCCTTCAACCCAAACTCCCAGGTTCTAGTGCACCTCCATCCCAGGCTGTGGGCCCAAAATGGTATAACGTGCGCAAAACATTTATTTTTTGACATAAACAGATGATTGCGTTATGAAATAAAAGGTAATGATAAGCTCTACTCTCTTGTTGTCTTGTTGCCGCAGTGTCTGTCATCGTCGTCTGTCGCATCCTAATTAAAAAACAGTGGCACATTTCTTAACCGCTAAAGCTATGAACTTTAAACTTTGTGCAAATGACCCCCTAGGTCAAATGACCTTTGGCACTAAATTTCGGTCCTGTCTGATTCTTGAGTGTGAGTATGAGTGACTCGTATGAGGTGATTCGTTTTCGATAAAATGTTTATGCTAGGTTCTCCTAAGAAGGATACATCACATATCTTACTGGTTTTTGATTTGACCTAATTTTCAAGGTCACATAGGTCATGGTGTATATTGGCCATTTGAGTGTTAGTATGGCATGTTTCTTAACCGCTGAAGCCATAAACTCGAAATTTTGTACAAATGACTACCTACGTCATATAACAGCTGACATCGAATTTTGGTGTGATCTGTTTATCGACCTGGCCTCCAGGGGGCCAAAACTAAAAAAGAAAAAACTTGCAATATCTTGCTTATTGGTAACTTGTTTTCGCTGATATTTTTATGGTAGGCTCACCAAGCAAGGATACATCACATGTTGTATGGATTTTTGATTTCACATAATTATCAAGGTCACAGAGGTTAAATAATGGTGTAAATTGGCCATTTCAGTGTAACTATGGCACGTTTTTTTACTGTGTAAGCTATGAACTTGAAATTGTTTACACATAACTCCCAATGTCATGTAACCTCTGACACTGAATTTCGGTCCAATCCAATTCTTGACTTGGCCACCAGGGGGACAGAATTGGAAACCTTAAAAGTGTGATATCTGTCTTATGACTGTGAGTGACTCGTTTTCTATCAAATTTTTATGGTAGGTTCTCCTAGCAAGGATCCATCACAATATCATACGGGTTTTTGATTCGACATAATTTTCAAGGTCACATAGGTCTAATGGTGTAAATTGGCAATTTGAATGTAACTATGCCATGTTTCCTTACTGCTAAAACTATGAAGTTGAAAATTGTTTCACATGACTCCCTGCGTCATGTTACCTCGGACACCAAATTTCGATCCAATCTGATTCTCTACTCCACCAGGAGGCCAAAACTAAAAAAGGTAAAAATCCCAATATCTTGCTTATTGGCTCACCGTAGGGGAGTCTATAAAACAGTGCAGTGTCTGTCGTCCGTCTTCGTCATCGTCTGTATCCTGTTTAGAAAACAGTGGCACGTTTCTTAACCGCTAAAGCTGTGAACTTGAAACTTTGGTCAGATGACCTTTGGCACTGAATTTTTGTCTGATTTTTGACTTGTCAACCAGGGGGCCAGAAGCGGAAACCTACAAAGTGTGATATCTCTCTTATGACTGACTCATTGGCTCACCGTTAGGGGAGTCTATACAATAGCCCTGTGTCGGTCGTCATCTGTTGTCGTCGTCAGATCCTGGGCCAATTTCTTAACCGCTACTGCTATGAACTTGAAACTTTGTACACTTGACCCCCTAGGCCAGAGGTACTCTGACACTGAATTTCAGTCCGGTCTGGTTGCTGACTTGGCCACCAGGGGGCCAAAACTGAAAACATGAAAAGTGTGATATGTCTCTTATTAATGATCTGTTTTCAATAAAAAATTCATGGTAGGTACTCCTAACAAGGATACATCACATATTATACGGGTTTTTTATTTGACCTACTTTTCAAGGTCACAGAGGTCAAATTGCGTAAATTGGCCGTTAGGATGTAACGATGGCGCGTTTCTAAACTGCAATGACTATTGATCCTAAATTTGGTACACATGTACCCCTCAGTCAGGTGATCTCAGCGACCAAAGTTCGGTCCAATATTATTCACCACTTGACCATCAGGGGGCAAAATCCAAAAACCTTAAAAATGTGATATTTCCTTAACTTCTTGCCAGATTGCCACCAATTTGATATCATGGGTACATCTAACCACCATACAGTATATGTCGTACAGGTACAGGTTTTTAATTTGACCTATTTTTCAAGGTCACAAAGGTCAAATGGCGTAAATTGGCCGTCGGGCCGTAACTATGGCACATTTCTTAACCGCAATGACTATTGATCACAAATTAAGTACACATGTACCCCTTGGTCAGGTGATCTCAGGTACTGAAAGTTTGGTCCGATCTGATTTGCCGTTTGGCCTCCAGGGAGGGGGCCAAATCCAAAATTCTTCAAAATGCTATTATTCCTTTATTTCTTGCCCGATTGGCACCAATTTTATATCATCTAATACTAAGGTACATCTTATTCTAACAACCATTCGATGTGTCACCTGGGTCTTTTTTGATTTGCCCTACTTTTCAAGGTCACAGAGGTCAAATGTACTGTAAATTGGCCAATTTGGGGAAATTGTAATTGCTTGGACCTACATCACATCTAACACTACATGACACAATACCATGCTCTTCATCCATCTTTCCTCCACATGAGGTGAGCACAATGGCCCTGGTCATTTCATTTTTATGGTAGGTTCTCCTAGCAAGGATACATCACATAAACAGGGTTTTTGATTAGACTTACTTCAGAAGGTCACACAGAGGTCAAATGGCGTAAATTGTCCATTTGAGTGTAACTATGGCATGTTTCTTAACCGATAAAGCTATGGACTTGAAATTTGGTATACCAGACTCCCTCTGACATCGAATTTCAGTCTGATCTGATTCTCGACTTGGCCACCAGGGGCCAAAACTAAAAAAGGTAAAAAGTGCAATATCTCGCTTAACTCTTACGATGTCATTGTTGGGTTTTCAATAATATTTTTATGGTAGGTACTCCAAGCAACGATACATCACATGTTATACCGACTTTGATTTGATGTGTATACTATACATGTAACATGTTTCTTAACCAGGATGAATTCTTAACCACCAAATATCTAGGCGGTGAGCACAATGGCCCCTGGCCGTTTCATTAGTGGCTTGTTTTTGAAGATTTTTTTATGGTAGGTACCCCAAGCAACGGTACATCACATGTCATACTGACTTTTCTTCGACCTATATACTATACATGTAGCATGTTCTTAACCAGGATGAATTCCTAACCACCAAATATCTATATGGTGAGCACAATGGCCCTTGGCCGTTGGTTTAGATCCTATGATAATTAACAGAAAAAGGTTCTTTAACGTTCTTGATTGATGATTTATAATAAAACACGTTCTGCAAAAACAAATATACAAACATGAGGTACTGAAACACATTCGGTATTGCGAATGAACATTACAAACGATCAAAGAGAAACCGAAAGGAAAGTAATCATACCTTAGAGTGCGATTTTCGTGTTGTAATGGAAACAGGATTGACGCCTGCGAATGATTCTAAAAAATGGTGTTAACCCAACCGAAATACGTAACATAAATAACAACAAAGACGGCGACGTGATGACGTATCAAAGGAAATGACGTAATACACCCCAAAAATGTACAAAGTATTCAAAACAAACCCTCCGGGTCCAAAGCTGTTATATGTTTTTTCAAAAAATTCATATTTTATACACATTGCTTGTCTTGACTATAACAAATATTGTCTTGACTATAACACCTATATACGATACAAATAGATATATTCAAATACATATGAAATCAGTTACACGTAAATGTAATGTTATGTAATGTAATGTAAATAATGTCTTATAAAGCGCATGTTCCAAGAAAGGTCCTGCTCACAAGCACTTTTTCACAAATAACACTCTTGAAAGAGCAGAGTCTTCAGCCCTGTCTTAAAATCAGCGATTCACGTAGTGAACAGTCGAGACAGTTCCACAGTCTACTTGCCTGGACCGCGAAGGTCCGACCCCCAAAAGTTTCGAGGTTATAGCGTGGTACGGCTATCTATCCCTAATGCTCAGATCTTAGACTTCGGCGGGGCAGGTAGTGAGGAATAAGGTCTGACAAATAGTCAGGTGCCATTCCATTCCTTGCCTTATAAACCAGAAGCAACAGTTAAAAGTTTATCCAGGTCTTAACTGGCAGCCAATGCAAGGCCATCAGCACTGGCGATATGTGCTCTTCACGACATGTCCGAGTAATCATGCGAGCCGCACGATTCTGAAGAAGCTGTAGCTTGTTCAGAAGATTGACACTAACACCAGCAAGGAGACTATTGCAATAGTCAAGTCTCGACATGACCAGCGTCTGCACGAGGAGCTTGGTTGCACTGGTTGTCAGATGTTTCCTTACTCGCCCGATGATCCTCAAATAGAAGGTGGTATTTTTCACAATGTTGTTAACTTGGGAACTCATTGACAATTGCTTGTCAAACAGCATACAAAGGTTTGGAACAGGTCCTTTTGAGACCTCAACGCAAACATCGACAACTGGAAGCGAAACCATGTTTAGGGTGTCCAGGGCTCTATTCGTGCCAAACACCATGAATTCCGTTTTTTTAGGGTTTCCCTTAAGCTTGTTGATGGTAAGCCAGTCCTGTATTGTACACAGACAACGTTCTAAATGATCAGTCTGTGAGCGTGGCGGTATGGAAGCAAGTTTGATCTTGATTGCTATGTAAAGCTGATTATCGTCCGCGAATCCATGGCGAGGGACGGAAAATGAATCAATCAACTGACCCAAAGGTAGAATGTAGACAAGAAATAGGATCGGTCCTAATACTGAGCCTTGGGGCACACCGTAGTGGAGGTCCTGGGGACCTGACTGTTTGCCATCAACACGTACACACTGTGACCTTCCGGTCAGATATGACCTGAACCAGTCTAATACACATCAATCCAGACCAAGTAGGCTCTTCATTCGACCCAATAAGACCTCATGGTCGACGGTATCAAATGCTACACTCAAGTCAAGCAGCACGAGAATAGCAGCTCCATTGTCATCTATCATACGGCGAATGTCATTCTGCACTCGGAGGAGTGCGGTCTCCGTACTATTGTGCGGCTTGTAGGCAGATTGAAACTTGTCATGAAGTCCATGTTCATCCATGTACTTTCGCAACCTTGAAGCAACTACACGCTCAAGAACCTTCGAGATGAATGGGAGATTGCTAACCGGTCGGTAGTTTTGTAGTATCTCAGGGTCCAGGGAAGGCTTCTTCAGAAGTGGAGAAACAGATGCGACTTTCATGTCTGCTGGCACAGCTCCACTCGCAAGTGATGCATTCATGGTGGCCATGATGATTGGACAGAGTTCTGATGCAGAAACTTTGACGATCCAGGTCAGTAGAGGATCAAGTTGACAAGATTTACATGTATGTATGTATGTATGTATATACCATATTTAAATTTAAGCGCCCTTTTCAGATTAAATCCGTTCAAAGGCGCTTTCACAATATTTATAACAAAATTACAATCGAAAAAAGATGGGTCTTGAGCATCGTTTGAAATGATGCAAGGCTCTTTGCCTGCCGGACCTCAAAAGGGAGCCCATTCCACAAAACAGCTGCGGAGAATGAGAAGCAGCGCTCCCCATATTTGCTCCGGGCCCTTGGAAGTAATAGTCTATTGTCATCAGCCTACCGAAGGTCTCTTCCTGGCCTATAGATATTGACCAGGCTTGACAAGTAGCCAGGCGCTATTCCATGCACACATTTGAAAACGTGCATGAGGATTTTATAGTTCACCCTCTGCTCAACCGGCAACCAGTGGGGCTCACGTAGTACAGGGGAGATGTGGTCTCGACGCTTGGTGCGCGTGATGATGCGGGCTGCTACGTTCTGCACCCTCTGCAACTTGTTCATTAGGTCTTTTGAAATGCCATAGAGCAGTGAATTGCAGTAATCCAGCCTTGATGTGACTAGGCCGCACACTAGTGAACGGGTTGCAGAAGTGTTGAGATACTGACGGATCAGTCCAATATTCCTTAGTTGGGCGTAGGCCGACCTACAGACAGCATTCACCTGTGCTTCCATGTTCATTTTCTTGTCAAACATCACCCCCAAATTTCTTACGCATGCCACAGAGTCAATGATAGAGTCACCAACATTCACAGAAACGTGATCCAGGGTCTTGGAACGATGAGTAGATGCAAAGAGTGCCACCTCCGTCTTGTCGTCGTTCTTTTTCAGCATGTTCTCCTTCAACCAGGAACCATTGTCAGTAATGCATAAGTCAAGACAGTCAAGTGTAACTTACTGTGCTTGTGGGATCCCCGGATTAAAAGAGTCATAAAGCTGTGCATCATCTGCATAAAAATGATGACCTGGGCCATGGTTTCTTGTTATGTTGCCGAGTGGTTTTGTGTACATGCAGTACATTTTTGGGCCCAACACCGACCCCTGCGGAACACCATATTGGCTACATGGTGCCTACCAATCAGTTTGAGCAATTCATCACAATCGATTGGAGTAAACTCAGTGAACGAATAATCTAATCTAACGGATTCACTGCAAAATCACTCATTGTACGAAGCATACGGCAAACTTGCATCTGCAGTGTGGGTTTGCCAGTCAAATGTTGCAAGATCCAAACGGAATGAGTCCATGTCAATGTTTCTAAGTGTCTAAGTTTCCTTGTATGGATTTTAACACGCTTTGGCGATGGCTTTGGACACTGAAGGTACGCAACTACAAGGCCATGGTCTGATATACGACCACGTCAGTAATCGTAGACTTAATGTTGCCACTGGCACGGGTGATGACCACATCAAGGATGTTTCCGGACACATGTGTGGGGAAGTTGATGTGTTGTACCAGACCAAAGGACTGAATGAGCTCCATGAATTTCTTTGTATCAGGATCAGATTTCATGTTAAGATGGAAGTTGACGTCACCAACAATTACCAGCTCAGCAGGACGTGTGGCGAGATCATGGAGGGTGGGTAAAAATTCGTCAAAGAACAGCCTGGTTGTCAACTTATTCTTCTTGGATGGTGGTGGGCGGTATATAACAACGATGGTTAAAGTCCGTGAACCAGTGGTGAATGAAATCTGACATTGTTCAAAGCTGGTGGCTATCTGAGTAGAGATAACAGGTGACATGACAATATTGTCCTTATAGAGAACAGCAACTCCTCCGTATCCCTTATTTCCGGCACGTGGTATACTAAGTAGCTTATAGCCAGGCATGGTAAGTGATTTAAGAAAGAATGCATCCTTTTCGGTGGATGTGACCCATGTCTCTGTTAAAGCAAACACCTCCATATCATAGTCCATGATGAGATCCTTTAGTCTGTCAACCTTATTCCTTATTGACTGAGCATTCAATGCACCAAGTGTCAGTTTGGATGTCACATTACGATGAGTACGGTTTGATTTCACCTTGCGGCCTGCTCTACTTCCTCTGCGAGTTGGCTTGCGCTCTTTACGAAGTATAGTCCTTTTGGTTAGCTGATCAAGTTCAGTAATCCACAAGTGACAAGAAGAGTCAATCACAGTGTTGGATAACAGCATTAGTTTTTCCCTCGGGTACGAATGCATGATTGCTCCTGCTGAATACACAGTAGGCCTATGCAAGGTGCGTGCAATTGTGTACAATACACATACACAGGAACAAAATGTCGCCAATGTCCAGAATGGTTGGAAGATGAATTTCACAGAGACTCTCATAACTTGGCAGTGCTTGGGTTAGAGTCCACAATCCTGGCATCAATGTGATCCCGACACATTCACAAACACGAACTGTTTCTTTCTTCACATGATAAGTGGCGTAAGCGGCAGTGAGAGTGATTACATATGAGACAGTAAGGACTTGATTACAAGCATCAAGTCTGTAAATGCTCAAATTACCACATGTATCACTGAATTGGTTATAGTCTCTATTTATACGAATGATGAGTTGAGGAATAGCTTTTCACAGAAATGCGCATCTTACAAGGTTCATATGCAAATGAGGTAATGTACCTTCTGACACATAAATGATGAACGTGTTTGGTTTAACCTATCTCCCGCTACCCATGCTCCATTTGATATGGCAAGGTCTTAATTTTCTAATAATAAGCAGCATTTTTGGACAGCGCGCTTATACTCACCCGACTTTGTTTTCACTTTAAGATTTCTGACAATCCCATCGTCGCCTGGGAAGATCTCGGTGATGCGACCAATCTGCCATTTTCCTCTTGGTGTGTTAATTTCTGATACCAGGACAACGTCATCAACTTGAAGCTGGTGTCAGGTTTGCGTCCATTTCATTCTCTTCGTAAGGGTCGGAAGGTATTCTCTGGCAAAACGCTTCCACACTTGATTTACGAATCCTCCTTGGTGTGGACTGAGCGGTGTTATAAACTTCCACTTTACACCGTGCAAAATAGCAAAGTTTAGATCTGATTTCTTCCTTCTTTCACTAGTTTTCTATCATGTTATGCACAAACCGAAGGCAATATGCAGTCACTCGAATGAGTCGTTGCCAGTTTGAAAAGTTCTGAGGGTCAGTCAGTGGTTCGGTTTTCACTGTCACGCAGATGGGTTTTGTCTCTTCCTTTCAACGTCATCTACTGGTGTCTGGATTTCCGAAATATCTGGCCATTCTTCTCGTGGTCTTTTCAGAAATTCTGGTCCGTTCATCCACCTGTTTTCTATTTCTTCAACTGTCAATCCACGACTCAGATCATCTGCAGGGTTTTTGTCTGTAGAAACATGCCACCCACAAACGGCTTTAACGTGATTGATTCTGACTGCAACCAGTGTAAAACAATCTGCGAATCAGTCCATAGTGTCACGGTCGGTTTGTCCTTGAGTTCAGTTACAACTGTTTTCGCTAGTCTCGATGCTACAAGTGCTGCCATCAGTTCAAGTCTTGGGATTGTAGTCTGCTCAAGAGGGGCTACTCTCCCTTTCGCAATCAATAGTCGAACTCTAGGGCCCTCGTCTGTGTTCCATCGCATATATCCAACTGCTCTGTATGCCTTGAAGCTCGCATCTGCAAACACATGTAATTCTGCAACTCCGTTTGCTGTCGTTGGCTTCACGCTTTTCAGGAATTTGACGGTTTCCAGTTTCTTCAAATCGATGAATATCTGTTGCCAGTGTTCCACATGATCATCAGGCAATGGGTAATCCCAACCAAGTTTCTCCAGCCTCCATATTTCTTGCATTGCCATTCTTGCCCTAATTGTGACTGCCACTGCTAATCCCAATGGGTCGTACAGCATGGAAAGTTGAGAGAGAACCACCTGCTTTGTCAGTATCTTGGCGTCCATGTCTTTCACTTGGAATTGGATGGTATCTGCCTTCGGACTCCAGCAAATGCCAAGTGTCTTCTGAATCTCTTCGTCCTCGCTGTCTAGGCTGATAGGTGATGCGTTGGTCTCGTTTCTCTCACTACTTTCTCGTTCAGGAGGTCCCTCGGTCTTCGGCTGCATGAGATCAAGTGCTTCTTCAGAAGAACAAAACCATTCTTTGATTTCGAAACTTCTGCTGTTCAGGATTATGTTCAATCCCATCATCTTCTCGCCTGCGACCTTTGGCGTAGGGCATGAATGGAGAAGGTCGTCCATATACCGATCACGCTCAAGTACCTCTGCTGAGTCTGGTAGGGTAGCTTTGAATTCCTCAGCTAATTTAACCCTTTGGCTCCCGAGGCCTATGTAACGCGATGTACCGAGATTTTTTACCAGTTTTATGCAAAATAACGTAAAAATACTTTTAAATATTGTACCTCCTTCATTATGCATCCTTGATTAATAAAACCATACATTTTTGTAAAGCTGATTACCTTGGCTATTAATTGGCGTTGTTTCTGGGTATCAATTGGGTAAGAGGTAATCAATAATCAGTAATAATCAATATTTTTTGATTGATTTTGCTCTAATTGATTGATTTTTCTGATTTGAACAAAGCATATGGAACTGTAATTGATGCAGTTACAACCTGTTAATGATCAACGTAACTTGATTGATAACCTTTGACTATTGTCTATTACTGATTGATCGAATAATACAACATAACATTAATTTATATGCTAATCAGTTATTGTACTGTGACGCTGCACAAGCGCCAATCAAACTGCAGCGCCCTCTGCAAACTATGAATGAAACTAAATCTAGTCTTCTGCAGATCACCAGGGACACGAATACACTGTACAATAGCGTCTAACGTGTACCGCAAGTTCTATACTAAAGCATTAGTATAGTGACGATATATTGTACCTCCTACGCGAGACAAAATACAGGGACGATATATCGTCCCCTCTAGGGAGTCAAGAGGTTAAGCATCACAAAGCTTGCAATGTCTGGGGAAGGCTTATCTCCAAATGTAACTCTTGCCAGACGATAAATGGTAGGTGGTTTTCCGGTATCCAAATCTCTCCAAAGAAATCGATGAACCAAACTATCGTGCTCGTTTAGCAAAATCTGTAGGAACATCTTACGCAGATCTCCGACGATGGCTACACGTTCTTCTCTGAATCGAAGCAACACTCCATAAAGATCCCAAATGAGACACGGACCTTTGTGTTGAAGGGAGTTCAATGAAACACCGTTGTAATTGCATGCGGGGTCAAATACTACCCTAAGTAGTGTACTAACCTTCTCTGGTCGATATACTCCGTGGTGTGGAAGATAGAACTTCGGCATCTTCTCATCCTCCAATTCTTCTTTTGTCAATGCTATTGCCCAACCGTTTTCTGGTTGACCACATTCTTGTCATTCTTGTACAGTTCAGCTTTTTCCGGATTCTTCATAAGGCTGCGCTCTAACGATTGAAGTCACTTCTCAGCAAGGGGATAGTTGTCTGGTAGCGCTGATGGGTCTTCCTTCCATGGTAGGCCTATGACGTACCTGTCGCCTTTCTTATGGCAAGACGCTTCCAACTAGTCCATCGCTTCCTTGTCTTGTCCTTGTCTCTATGTCAGATTTCTGGACGAAGTTGACTGATATCCTGGGAATATTAGTGCTGTCACAACCAATGACGAACCATCCTAATTTCGTGCGTTTTCCAACTGGTTCGAAGTTTAGGCCTTGACGGATTTCTTCCTCTGCATGTAGGTGACTGTACTGCACGCCTAATATCAAATCAACTGCTCTCGCGTTGTGTGCGAATTCGACGTCTCTCAAATGTCGGTATGAAGTCGGCCATGGTCTGTCAAGGGGTGGTACACTTAGTACTGTTTTCTCTATTTCATGTGCTTCAATCTCAAATTCCTCGCCACCATTTAGAGATGATATCCAAAATTTCAGTCTTCTACTGTCGGCTTGGTTCAGACTTTCGCCTCCGACGACCGAAAGTTCCAAGTGTTTGCGTTTTCCCTGTAATTCTAGTGACTTGGCAAATTCTTTCCTGACGATGGTTGTCCCTGCACCGCTGTCAATGAGCATGTTACCCTCCCTGATGTGACCATTTTCTGCTCTAAAACGGACACATACGACTGGCAAAATTCCGCCTCTATTCAGGGTTGAGGTTGAGGTTGTTCTGTTGGCGCTGGGTGGATCGAAATGTAACATGGCATGATGTTGTCTCGTACATCCATTCACTTCGTATTTCCGCTTGGATCTGCAGTCCTTGGTCACGTGACCTCTGTTAAGGCATCCGTAACAAAGACGGTTGTCTTTCACCATGTTGTAGCGTTCATAAACTGACCAATCCTTGAAAGTCAGACAGTTTGAAATCTTGTGCAATTCTTTCCAAAGGTAACATCTCGGGACCGGTTTTGCTGTAGTCTGGTATTGAGCCGCGTGTACACCTTTCTGTACGTTAACATGGTAACGGTCCTTCTGCCCTGTCTTGGAGTCAGTTTTGTCTAATGATCCTGTCTAGAGGTCACCAAAGTCTGGGTCGAAATCAGTCTTAACTTGCTTCCATACGAATTTACTGATGTGCTCGAGCGTTGGAGTTTCGCCTCTGTCCCGTATGTCAGTCACTGTTGTCTTCCATCTGTTGATGAGGAGATCAGGAAGATACAAAATGATCCGACGCAAACTCTCTGTGGAATTAATATCTGACTGAAATGAGATGCGCTGAAAAGTAGCAATGCAGTTAATCATATCAAGCGAAAAATTGCGCAGACCTTGCCTATCATTTGCCGAAATTTTGGGACCCTTGGTAATCTTATTGATGAAAGCTCTGCATATCAAACTACACTGGCCAAACTGCTCTTTAATCATTTTCAGTGCCGTCGCATACATCAACCCCCTGGAACCTAAACCTGTAATTGATCTCAAGGTATCCCCACTAAGGTGCATCTTCAATTGCGCCATACTCTGGTCATCTGACAGATAACGCTTGTCATGTATTTGCACTTTAAATGTTTTCACAAAATCAACATATTTCAATGAATTACCGTTGAATTTACACAAGTCAACTGATGGAATGTCCTTTGATGCTTGCAATCTGAACAATGCGTCAGCTATGGAAATATTCTCAGAATTGGTTTCATGGACAGTCTCTTTCATTTCATGGAAATCATCTATCCACGCGTCGAAATCCTGTCTGCACAGGTTGCCGCCGCTCCCGCCGCTTGAAGACAAATTCATCATCGAATTGATTAATTGACGTATTCTCAACGATATCACTGCTACGATTTGCATCATGAATGCCATGAAGCCTATTTTCCTCAACGCGCTGGCCGCTACTCGCATTGACAGCACTACCGCCATCATCATCAACTGACGTTGTAGCAATCGGACTGCTACCACCATCGCGGTCTTTTGATTGTACGCTAGCTTGTACATACTTCTCAAACTGCTCTTTGAAGCCATAATAATCGTTCAACAGTTGGCCTTCCCATTTTTCGAACCTCTCTTTGTCAGCTTCCGCCACGGATCCAATTAGCTGCGCGTTTATATATATATTATATACTAACAACTTCAAAGTCTGAATCAAGGCCTCCTGAACTCCAACATGTATCGAGCTTCCATGCCATCACGAATCCTCTTCATGGTGCGCGTAACCTTTCCGCGCAATGTCTTCCTCTCCTTCTTGAGAGTCTCAATCCGGACGGAATTCGCCGAATTCTCCGCTCTCGTCGCCACGCCTCCCGTACTCTCAGCTTCGTCACCCATAATTTTTCTTAGAAATTGTTGCTCTTAGAAATTGGTTTAGATCCAATGACGATTAATAGAAAAAGGTTCTTTAACATTCTTGATTGATGATTTATTATAAAACACGTTCTGCAAAAACAAATATACAAACATGAGGTTCTGAAACACATTCGGTATTGCGAATGAACATTTCAAACGAATCAAAGAGAAATCGAAAGGAAAGTAATCATACCTTAGAGTGCGATTTTTGTGTTGTAATGGAAACAGGATTGACGCCTGCGAATGATTCTAAATAATGGCGTTAACCCAACCGAAATGCGTAACGTAAATAACAACAAAGACGGCGACGTGATTACGTATCAAAGGAAATGACATAATACAAAAAGGACGGGAAAAAGAATCCCCAAAAATGTACAAAGTATTCAAAACAGCTGTTTTATTTGCATGTCTTCTTCCATCTTTACTGCTGCTGAATTAACCCCCCCCCCCATTTAGCTTGGATGGGGTTGCTGCCCTAGGCCCTGCCTTTGCATAAAGTTGATAGGACCACCCCTTCCAGAGAGAATGTTTTCCACAGAACAAAGAAAAACGATGAGACAGTTGATGTCTATGTATCCGCATTACGTCGCCTTGCAAAAACATGCAATTTTGGAACTTTAGAAGAATCCTTCATCTATGATAGACTTGTTACTGGGATAACAAATTCGCGTCTGCGCAAGAAACTACTAAAGGATGCTAAGCTCACGTTGGAATCTGCAATCCACCAATGCAGGGCATTCCTTTCCACTGAACATTGCGTACAAGAAATCAGCAAGGAAACAGTAAACTATGTGAAGAAAAAGGATACCCATACAGGAAATACTAACAAACAATGCAAATACTGCGGAGATATGCACACCTTCGGCACGCAGCATTTCCCCGCATATGGCAAAGAATGTGGCAATTGTGGGGGTAAGAATCACTTCACAAAAGTTTGCTAAAGCTCCGAGAAGAACAGAGATCAGCACAGCCAATGATTAGACCAGCATAAGAAGACGAATAAGAGACTGCTACCTACTAACACAGCGATACGTGAAGGAAGCAGGTCAAAATCTAGAGGTCTTCGCAAGCCTGTACATGCTTTCGATGAATCAAATCAGTCTTTTGATAAAGCCGATGACTCTGATTATCTTATGCCGATAAACGCGCCAAGTGACAAATTCCCCAAGAAACTGTATGCGAAACTAAAAATGGAAATACCTTCAGAAAATGTCAACTTTGAGATTGATAGTGGCTCAACTGTCAACGTCTTGCCTCTTGATCAGTACAAGAAACTGTTTCCCGATAACAACTTACAAGAGCTAGAAAAAGCAAACCGTCTATTGATGTATAATGGGACTGAACTGAAACCAGAAGGTACAACGTTGAACTTGTGATTGTACCGACAGGGATACCGATCCTGGGTGCAAGATCCGCACAAGAACTCATTATTATTACAGTCAACAAGGAGAACATTTGTGCAATAACAACCAAGATAATACCACCAGAAGTCGAAGCCATACTCGACAAATATGAAGATGTATTCCAAGGGGAAGGACATCTGGAAAAGAAGCTACACTTGGAAGTAGATCCAAACATCAAGACGGTCAAGATGCCAGTCCGCAAGATGCCGCTGGCTGTGCAAGATAACCTACTTGATGAAATCAACCAGCTGGACATGATTGGAATCCTCACCAAGGTCACCACACCAACTGACTGGGTATCATCGATGTTCGCTGTCACCAAGCCAAATGGGAAAATAAGGTTATGCCTAGATCCAAAGCCACTGAACAGAGTGCATACGCGTCTCGCTCAATGACTGTCACCAAAACAAACTATGCACAAATTGAGAAGGAACTCCTCGCAATCGTCTATGCTGTTGAAAAGTTCCACACATATGTCTATGGTAGAAAAATAACTATAGAATCCGATCACAAGCCACTTGAATCAATTCTGAAGAAAAACCTCACATCTGCACCGAAGCGCCTGCAAAGGTGATGCTGTGTCTCCAGAACTATGATTTTGATGTCATCTATAAGAAAGGGCCGACCAGATATCATCAGCTGGATCCATAGCAGTCGCATTGGTATCCAAGGTTGCCTGAGACGAGCCCGAGAATGCGTTTATTGGCCAGGGATGCACAACGACATCATAGCTGTAGCCGAGAGATGTTAAAATCTGCCTTACCTATCCAACCAGACAGCAGAAAAAACCAATGGTAACGCACCGGATTCCCAGTCGTCCTTGGGAAATGATAGCCTGCGATCTGTTCCAGTGCGATGGGAAAGACTACCTCGTCCTAGCCGATCGATACTCTGATTTCTTCCAAATCGACCATCTGAGAGACAAGAAAGCTGCTGAAGTAATTGGTAAGATGAAAGCGCACTTTGCCTGCCATGGTCTACCCACTGAAGTGATGTTCCACCTTTCGACTCCTAGAAATTCTGAGATTTTACTTTCAAGTACGACTTCAAGCACGTCAGAAGCTCTCCACGTTTTCCTCAGTCGAATGGTAAAAGTGAAAGCACCGTAAAAGTAGCCAAGAAACTCATCAAAAAGGCCCACAAGTCAGGCAATGACCCTTATCTTGCCTTACTTGCACAAAGAAACACACCAACTGAGAGCATAGGACTGTCACCAGCACAGCGACTATTTGGTAGAAGAACTAGGACAACCTTGCCAACCCATGAGAAGCTGCTCAAACCTTTCACACCAGATGCTGAAGATGTTCGCCACCAGCTGAAATATCAGAAAGACGAGATAGTAGAAAACTACAACCACCACTCCAAAGATTTGCAGCCATTGAAACAAGGTGATGTTGTCAGAATTCAACCGATAACAGTCACCTACCTTGGAAAAAGGTTGTCGTCAAATTTAAAGTCAACATGCATTCATATACCGTGGAAGCAGAAAATGGTCAGATCTACAGACGCAACAGACGCCATTTGAAGCACACACCACAGTAAGAGATAATACCTGAACTGCCTGATCACTACTGCGAAGACACCCCTTGTCGAGAATACGCTGCCTAGTCCGAGTCGTCAAGTGGAAACAACTGCAACACCACGCTGTAACCATAACAACCAGCCTCCAGTTGACAATGCCATCAGAACTCGAGCCGTACACAGGACCCCCTAGGTTAGGTGACCTCTGACAATGAATTTCGGTTCAATCTGATTCTTGACTTGGCCACCAGGGGGCCAGAAGTGGACACCTAAAAAGTGTGATTTCTCTCTTATGAGTAACTCGTTTTCGATGACATTTTTATGGTAGGTTCTACTAGCAGAATACATCACATATCTTATGGGTTTTTGATTCGACCTACTTTTCTCGAACACCGAATTTCGATCCGATCTGATTCTCGACTTGGCCACCAGGAGACCATAACTAAAAAGTGCAATATCTTGCTTGTTAAGGATTTGTTCTGGATGATACTCCAAGCAACGATACATCCTTTGTCGTACCAACTTTGGTTTGACCTTATACACTATACATGTAGCATGTTTCTCAACCAGGATGAATTCTTAACCACCAAATATCTATACGCTCTAGCATTTAGCAACTGATTGCATTTTATCATGCAAATACATTCAGAATACAGCTTAGATGTAAAAGAAAATTGCATCGTAGCAATTTTTTTGCACTTTGTTAAAATTTGCAAATTTTGGAAATTTTTTTTACTAAAATCCCACAAAAATCCAACTTTGCTTTATTTTGGTTCTGCACATCAACCATGGCAATCAATATCATGTATGTTTTTTTACCAATAACCTTATGGTAATTGCCCCATTTGAGGTTTTCTTGAAAAAAGCACTTGAAATATAGTCACAGAATATGTTAACTATTTCTCGTGACCAAATTTGCATAAATTTGCACACTTTCCTATTAAGAAATTAATGTCTAGTTAATTGGTTGTTAGTTGCAACCAATTTTTGTCTTTACCTCATCTGGTTATTGAGCTCTAGGCTTGAGGAAAAAAGCTCCAAAAATCCCTTAATTTTGCTCAGTACAGGACTGGCACATACCTGCAGTAATGAAAAGGGTTAATGAAAAATGCATTATTTTTCAAAAGCAAATTTCACTCCCAAATTATTGGTCGTCGCGAGAGCAGACCCTTATTGTCAGGTTCTGTCATTATGTTTGTGGCAGCATGTGCCTAGCAACCATGCCTAGCAACGGGCATTTTACACTAAAAAATATCTTTAAAATCATTTTTTTTAAAATTTGGTTCCGAGGAATTGTTTGCAGTACATTCAGCCTCTTTGTCACCAATTTTGAGACAAATCGGAGTAAAAGTGTAGACGCTGAATCGATTTGTTTCAGGTCCGTTTAGCTAAATGGCGAGATTGACTATGAATGAAGATAGTTTTAGCCCTAGGATGCTCGGCAGTTGTTGAATTGAAATGCAAATTGCGTTGCCAGTATTTGTCCTATTGTAATAAAAGTTAAGTTTTCATTAAAGTTCGTTATCTTGTTCATTAAGTCCTTCGTCTCATGTAAAATGCGAAATGAATAAAATTATTAATTGGGAGCTCAAAATTGATGAGCGTGTATACGTAGCATGCAGGAATGTTGTGCTGGCCAGCGAGCAGTATGGTGAGTTTCTTCACAAAGCTACGTGTCTTTATCGATGATGTATGAAGAAACTACGAAGACCCAATGTAAGCAGTAATCTAATCTGTAATACTCTCAAATTTCAACGAAATCAATCAAGTATTTGCAGTGAAATTAGAAATTACGCACAACTTTACAGGATCGCGTCAGCCATAATAATGACATTAATGTACATGCAAATGAGGACTGTCACTTGCTCGTCAATACCGAGCAGCTAATCACGTGGGCATAATTATGATAATAAGGTACAGCGGTGGAAAAATTTAAATTTAAATTCAAATTCTTTATTACTCTAAAACGCTAAATAGTCTGGTTCTCTGACCTCGATCTCCGGGCTTTTGGTAGGGTTTAGGAACGGGTCAGGTAACAACAACCGTCTACAAATAACACGGCAGAAAAGAGGAGTGTTATTTTTAGATTCAGCCATTGTTGTAATTTCCCGAGCCAATTATCGTTTTACGGTCGAATTGAGCGCTGTATCTGTCCTAGGATTATGCACTATTATTGAACACATCATTCTACACTGTAGAAATACCGGAATTACTCTTAAAATGCGCGATTACGGTTATTTTATGTTTCAGACAAAGGGGTTTCCCCATATAATGACGTCACTTTTAGCGATATTGTCATTTTCGCAAAAGTACGATTTGGGACGCTAAACCTTGACCGATTGCGTTGGTTTTTGCAGGATAGGTTGTTTATAATATGAAAAAAAATTAGGCATAAGAATTTTTGTGGAAATGGTGGTTTAAGCTATTGTTCTATTTATAGATTTTTGTTATTGCCTGACCTACGACAGCGAGAGTGAGGTCAGGAGCCCAGACTATAAAACGCCCACTAGGGGCCAACGGTTACATAAAATAATTACAAAATATACAATATAAAGTTACAGGGTATACAAAATAAGATCACAAATATTTAAAGACAAAAACATAATAATGGAAATCAGGACAATATAGAGTTACGCAGTTTAAAGAACTCGTTGATAATCGCAGCAGAGGGAGGTGAAGGATTTTTCAGAAAAATTGTAGTCAGATCCGACAGAGACAGAAAATGGAGATCACTTCTATTACAACTGCAATGAGTTTTGCTTTTTTGACGCATATTTAGGGCACACCGCAAGGAAGTGAAAATCATCCTCAACCTCCCCTGACTTGCAAACCTCACACTTTCTTAGACTACAGTGTCTCCCAGTTTTGATTCTTAGACAATGGGCTTCCAGCATTAATTTTGTGATACAAGCCCTGTGTTTCACTGATTTAATATCATTTAAATATGTTTGAAGTTCAAATGAAAACATAAGATTACTATACATCGAGTTTTTTATTTGTTGCGATTTCACCAAAAATTTCATGTTGACAAATATCTCTAATCGTTTACTGGGCATTAGAGTATAATATTTTCCAGTTATCCACATTAATATTCATTTGATCAAGCCATAAGTACCCCAACCCGGAGGAATTAAGAACAACATTTCCAAACTTTGGGGACGTTCTGGCATCAACGCGACGACCCATATTCGCCTATAGGCTTGTATATATATGTGTTTATTCGTCGAGAAATAGTTCTGACACATGTGGTGCATTTACAGAGTTGTGCTGGGTGCTAGGTGCTTATATATGTTATTATATAAGTTTTTAAGTTCCATAGTTGATCTATTACAACATTTTAAAACCTGGTAAACTGCTGATTCAATAAAGGCGAATGACCCAATTTCCATTTTCTGGTCATAACGACTCATTCCTTTATCCTGAGTCGCAGTTTTAAAAATAAATACTGCATCTGACACAATTTTTTATTAATCAATTCACATACCTGCCACAGTAGCCATCTTTAGTTCCAACACATTGGCGGGAGCATATGCCATGATTTGTATTTCTCTCGTTTGTTATGCAACTGTAATCAGCCATATATTTATTTCTGTCACATTGATGACCCGGGTTGTTGGAAAATCCTCATCAATTTTAACTCCTCGACCATGTCGTCCTCTTCGGCATCTGTCTGTCCGTCCGTCTGTATGACGTTATCGCTGAGGAAATTTATATGGTAGGTGTATCTGCTGAGGATACATCATGATGTCGCACGAGTTTTGCTTCAAGATTTTCTTTTCACATGTGATAAATGTTTATCATATCAGTAGATGCTGTTCACTATTGAAAATTGCCCCGAGGGTTTCTCCACCCAGGTTTCTGATTTAACCTACTTTTTGAAGGTCACAGGTGTCAAAGTTCGCTATTGGCATCGCCTTAGGCATTAGTGGCACGTTTCATAACTGCTGGTGTTACAGACTTGAAGTCTTGTACATATGTACCCCGGGGTCAAATGACCTCAAAGAGTAAATTCAGATGTGATTTGATTCATGGATTGGCCAAAACCCGAAACACAAAGGGTGTTATTTCTCCTGAACAAAACGCTGTATCATTTCCAAATGTTTATCATAGGTGCATCTGGGAAGAATACATGATATAATACCTGGGTTTTTGTTTTGACATACTTTTCAAGGTCACAGAGGTCAACTGTGGCCTAGATCATTCTAAACTTGTACAAGGATGCCTCCAGGCAAGTCCTATCCAAACAACCAACTACAGTCCGGATTTGATTACAAATGTGGCCACCAGGTGGCAAAGTTTAAAAAACCATCAATGAAGACAAAAGAACCCAACATGTCCAAGCCCATTTTTACCTACCATAACCATTATACCATATGCAGAAATATTGCAGGATTGTCTCCCTGACATTTTTCATAGCAAGGTCGTCTTCAGGTCCTTTCATGTCGACAGGTGAGCACAATGGCCCTGGCCATTTCATGTTTGTAATACAGTGATTTTATTTCATTTGCAGCTCTTTTGCCCACCAGTGACTTCAAACCAAAAAATCCTGCTCCGTGTGTTCTGGCTTTTGACATGTTCCACCACTTCGCGCAGCTGTGTTTTTCTGTGCCCACTTTGTATGGAGAGGAGCAATGGCCTGGTGTGGGGGTGCTCCCAACTGGTGGCCTCAGTGATCAACATCTGCTAGAGTTGACGATGACAGCTCATGTAGTGCAGATCATGCTTGGAGCGGACTTTAATGAAGCAGGTAACAGACCCCCCTCCCCCCTATTAGAAAATGGAGGCGACTGTATTGTGCATATCAAGATAAGCGCCAAAATATTGCCAATTGGGATCTTCTAATTGTCACTCATCTGAATATTCTTTCCAAGCAATACAACAAAAGGTTTTTAGCTCCGCTGACGAAATCAGAAGAACTGGTAAAATAACTATTCAAAATTGCACATGTTTGTCCATCCATCAACAAGGGCACACGTTTTATTACCGTAAAACCTAGAGTTTTAGAGATGTCTAATTTTAAAGGGTCATGTTTTTCTCTGATCAGTTAAAGGGAGTAAAATTTCAATTTGGCTACGATGGTATAACATGTTTCTTAACAAGCATGAATTCTTAACCACAAAATATGTACACGGTGAGCACAATGAGCCTGGCCTTTCATTTATGCAAACTTCTGGCTTGAAAATTTGAGAAATCTTCATCCTATGAGTCTGAAAGAAAAACAAGTCAGTCATACCTAAAAGGCTCTTACTACTACTAAGCTGTGCAATGGTTAAGAAAAAAAGATTAAAGAGTGAAAAAAATTGAGAGTAATCTGTTGGCGTTGATTTGATTTGGCTCGCCGTAGGTGAGTCTATACAATACCACAGTGTCCGTCTTCCATCGTCCAAAAAACAGTGGCACATTTCTATACCGATACAACTATGAACTTGAAACTTTGTACACTGTATTTCACAGCGCTGCGAACCTAGGCTGTAAACTGGAATACGCGTAGTTCGATAGTTCACTGCACCTGCAGTCAGCGCCACGGCCGTTCGGCGTTACAAGGGGCAACAGGAAGATTCAACACGAAGTTGGGCCGAAGTTCGGGATGTTATGTCATCAGATAGAGAAGAGAAACAATGTTTAGACAGGCATAGCGTCACGACGTCACGTTCTTGTCCTATGCTACGCAATGTATTTTTAGCTCAGCTGACAAAGTCAGCGGAGCTAGTCAAATAGCTATTCGATTGGTGTCCGTCCTTCCATCCTGCCATCCTTCCATCCAGCCATCTGTAGACAAAGTTGGGCATTTTGTAATCATACAACCGAGGCACTTCAAATCTAGTCTTGCTTATAAACACTGCAGAAAATGTTGCTTACGGAAAAAAATTTGGGCGATTCGACTCAAATTCAGCTCACCAGGGGGCAAAATGCGTCAATAAAAAAACAATTTTTTGACGCTCTATTCCAGCAGATAAAAGCTTGAAATAAAATTGAAAAAGTCTTCATGCTACAGAAGTTTTGATATAAAATAGATTAGTGTCGATTTATATCACCAGTTGGCGGTAGTGAGCAAAACTGTTGTTTGACCCCGGATGATTTCGCTTTGAATTTCCCGCCGAGGTTACCTGGAGTACTATCGTCAAGAAAATGGCGGTGACATTTTTATTTCTACCGGAGCGATGATTTTGTAAGTGACAAATTTTCTTATTTAAGCCTTTACGGAAATATATTTTGGTACGAAACTTCACATGTTTATAGAAAAGATCAACGAGAATGTGTTCAAATGCCCTCATAACGATGAGTTCAACGAAATTTGGTCAAAACAACCTTCGAATGGAGTCAACTTTCTTTGCGAAATTGAAGCGACGACCTCATTATTTATCGTAATTTATGCAGATCTGAGTCCAGCTGATGGGTGATGTTCTGATTTGTGTTCAAACTATTGGAAACTTCGGAAATTAGTTCTATTAGTTCTACTATTCTGCCATTGATGTTGACAGCTAAAAGCAAAAAAACTGTGTTTATTTATCAAACTTTATCGAGTGTTATCGAATCGAATGGATGTGTCGATCGTCGGGGCGGATTGATATGTGGTTGTGCGTCCAAGGCGATTAGGTCATTCAGTTAGAGTTAGTTTGAGAAAGATCATGATCATGAAGATGCGTGTTGTGTTATCATAACCGGAAAATACGTTGAAGTTATTATTAGTACTACGATTCTTACATGAGTAAAAAGTAGACGTTTTAAGCAACACAATAATGTTACTCCCATAAAAAAAACTGTCAATTCTCCTTACCAGTCACAGAAGCCACGCCATTGCTGTTAAGTTATGCAGGGGCGTAATCAATTACCTGCACTCCCTGTGGGGTGAATAACATTACCTTTTGAACAGCTGGCTGTAGGGGGATGATTGGAACAGCCGGTATACCTGCTGACCTGCTGAACCCAGGTTAATGTTATTTTCAATCCACGATTGCAGGTCACCTGATTTTCGAGATTTCGGGGAAATGAAATTGTAAACAAACGCATGTGTGCAGTTCAAATATAAACACAAATGTATTTTTGGTACTTTTGGTTGCTGGACTTGGGTTTTCCCGCAGTTAGGAGCTGGGGTCAAATTGGTGGTCTATTGTTTGGGTGCTGTTTTAGTCCGAGGTAGCCCTTGATTATGAAGGGATTTTCAAATTAAGGTGACAATGGACATGGTCTTTTTATGTGCTCACCACAGCTTTCAATACTTGAAGTATCTGAAGAGGCGCGCGGAACCTGACATGGCCTTACCAAGGAGCTGCTCACGGTGCTGAACTTCTAGCTTGCCTGTCGACTAAGTGCCTTTTTGGCCGAGACATTGCTACATGTAGGAGGAGCACGCATTTTAAATTTATAGTAGTGATAGTACAGTTGGTTCGAGCCATTTGGAAGCCGACATGTGAAGGCCTAGCTGGGTTCTCCTTCTGCTCCGTTTAAAAAGGGGCATATTGCTGACTAAGGAACAAGGCATATTGACATTGCCTCATCATCTCTATCGGACCAATTGATATACTTTTATATGCAAGCATACATCACGCCATTTCAGGGTCCGAGTCTGTGGACAATTGGTTTGATTAATTTTTCTCTTCGATATTGCTCCTTTATTGCATTAGATTTTCATCGCAATTCAATCTATTCAAGATATAGCCAATTTGAACCTGTCTGCGCCAAGGATAGATTGGTTCCCGATTGACACACTAGGGACACGCAGTAGAGCACAATGTCATGAAAAACGACCCTTTGTATTGTAAATTCCAATCACCTGCAGGACAGGTCAATTTCTCTCAATAAAATTAATTTTGTTGACTCCTGTAATCTCTACCTTATTAAAAAAAAAAGACAGTGGTATTAGTCCCAAACTGGTAATTTCTATTTATTTTGACCTCTGTTAAATCAGGATACCTCTCAATTACAGACAGCATTTTGTATCCTTGTGCTGTACAACCCAGCCTGGACATACCACAGTTGTCCATGGAGAAGTCTCATCCTCTCTGACACTTCTTTTCTGTAAAGCTACCGATACAACATACTGAACTAGGGATATCTTCCGTTGCCTCCTGTAATATTTACTGCCATGGCTGATTAGTTCAATCATATTTCATCCAGCTGGCAGCTCTGCATTGGAAATTTTAGTGATATAACGTGTTCTCTTGACCTTCAAACAGTAGTATAAAGCCGATATTTACTACTTTACACCCTCAGTCCTATGTTATTAGGTCATCCAGCTTAGCGCCAGGCCCTTGGGCCTCTTGTTATCAAATGAGTGGTAGCAAAATACATGGGAGAGGGCATATTGAACTAGTGGCTTTTTTTCCTTTACGAAGCAAAGTACCATTAGAGAATGTTATGAATAAGAAAAACAATAGTATACATGAGAATAATCAAACAACACATAGATGAAAATAAATTATGTATTTATTAGCAAAATAAATATTACAATAAAATACACTGGAGCCTATTCTATAAAATCATGGCAAACATTTGGAACCAGGGCCTGCTGAATAAGTCTCTTCTGAGTTCTTTTAAAAAGTTCAAATCAAATTTTACTAGCACCATCTTAACTAAGAATATTCAAGAAAGCGCTAGATTCACTCTTTTCTGTCAGGAGACAGAAACTTTGCTGCAAACACAGCTGCCCATTATGGCCGGGCTGATGGGCGTCGCCATGAGGTCATTCAGGTAAGCCTGCCAGTACTGGCAATTCATTCCAGTTGTTGTCCCAGTGCTATGTGGACCACCAGAGTCCTGCTTGGTGATAACCAGGTGGATGTGGCGTCACAACACAGCACGTCACAATCACCAGCAGGCTATTCATGGTTGTGACGTCCTCACCAGTGACACTTCAACCCCTGTGGAGAACACTGCATGGAGGGCAGCAAGATGATACAACAATGGAGACCTCACAATCGCCTGCATGGAGGGCAGCAGGATGTTACAACAATGGAGACGTCACAATTACCTGTGCACTCGCCTGCACAGGTGATTGTGACAAAGGAAGGCCATTGATATGACATGATGTCCTGGTTGTGACAGGCTGTTAATGGATGTGATATCATATTCTGAGTTCCCCATAAGCAATTGAGCCCCGCAGAGGACCAGGGAATGTCTCAACCATGGAGACAGCACATCACAATCATCTACATGGTTGTTTAATATGTTGCCCTAGGTTGTGTCAGACCTTCCTTAGTTGTGACACCATCGCGTGTTCTTCAGATGGCCCCTTTGACTAGATGTCACCTGCTTGATGGTCGAATGGGATGCCCCTTAGGTGGCATATTGGACAAGGGGTCCTAGGATCATACTATCATAGCCCTATCTCTGTCATATTAGCGAAGGCTGATGTACAATTGAAACTGTTGCGTTGATGATGGATCGATGTCCCATGGACATTATTGTCCCTAAACCTTTGCACATGTCTCTCAGGAGTAGCACATCATTGATCTATTTCAAATTTACTTTCAGGTTTATTCATTGGTGAAAGACGAGCTCAAGTACCTCCGCAAGGCAATACTCAGAAAGGTGTCCTTACGTGGGAGGAGGAGGGTGCACACTGCCAGAGACACCCCTAGAGCAGTTTTTGATGCCTTGGACAGGCTCATTTTCTCCAACAGCCACAGGACCACCAAGAAGGAAACCAGGGCCACAGTTACCATCACTATTTCCAGCCAGGAGAAGGTCATGTCCATTTTCAATGCTTGGGCCTGTGAGGAGAAGGATGCCCCCGAGAGACTGTCTCTGCTCAGGAAAGAATTCAAGGACGGCTGCAAGGCGGAGGTGGAAATCGATGAGGACCATCCATTCATCATTGTCAACAAAAAGAACTTCGATAGATTATTCTGCACTTACACGTGGGTGGTTACCAACAAACATGGAATCCCACAATAAAAACATCTGAAATAAGAAAATAAACCTTGTTACCTTATTCATTGATATCCAGTACAGTAGAACCTCCCTTAGCGGACACCTCTGCCAGGCGTACACCTCTACATTACGGACATGTCCGGCCAGTCCCGATTTTTTCCAAGTCATTTCCAATAAGAAAAACCTCTGTATGTCGGACACCTCTCTACTCCGAATTGCGGACAGGGCGATGGCCAATTTTTGGTCAAATTCCCTCCCGATTACGGACAGTAGGCAAAAACAATGGTTTCCCACGTGCGCTTGGAGAGTTGAGTAGGCCCGACAGGTGTGATATTTGCGTAAGTAATCAACGTAATTACCCCATGGCATTGTGTTTTTGTATCCTAATTAAGCCGCAGCATTTGTTTACTCGTCTTTTCAACTAATCACATAGGCCTATTGTGTCAACGGACACTCATAAATACACGCAGTTTTGTCAGTGTTGCGGCGAATATGCGTTAGTAGAGAAATTTGAAAAAATTAATTATCAATCAAAGGTGGCTGATGGACAGAAATTATGGTGTTTTTTCACACATTATGACATGTCGAGGAGATTTTGCACTAAAAGGGGCACCTTTTACTAGAGAGATTATTCACTCTCTGAGTTCCAAAGTAGCTCACGTCATTCAACGCAACATCACAAGCAAATACCGATCAGCCAAGAGGTTTAAAGTTTCTACGCTAGATGTCGACACAGAAAAAAACCAAGACCTGCAAGGCGGGAACTTCAAATCCACCTATCGGACGATTTGGCATAACCTCTCTATTGCAGACACCTCTCTATTGCGGATGCCTGGGCCCAGTCCCATGGGTGTCCGCAATAGAGAGGTTGTATTGTATATCGGTAGTAGGACAGATATTCTCATTCAAAACGTAACATGAATTCTAGCTTATCAGGCAGTACAAACTTTAACTCCACCCCTGCCATGGAGGAAGCCAGGGGATGTGTCACAGTCAAGGTATGTGACATGGTGTCTGCATGATTGAGACATAATGTTGTCCATGGTTGTTACATGCTGTCCATCGCTTGGACAGGCGACACAATAACCAGACAGGTTGTCCATGATCGGGACATGTGCATTACAAGTGTCATTAAATGTTCCAGCCATTGACTAGCAAGCAATATGCCTGATCTGGGGGTGGGGGGGGGGGGCTGTAGTTCTTACTTATGAATAATGATAATGTGAGGAAACAAAATTGAATTGATGTAAACGTTATATTTGGGTATTCACATTTCACATTTCTTTCACATTTAGCTTAACATTCACTCTTCACTTGTAGGCTGGATCTTGATCGCAGCACTATCCGGTATCTCATTGATGGGCTCCTACCCAATAACACAGTACAATGTGGGTCAACATAGACAACTGTTACTGTCTCTAACTGAAACCTACATGCACCTGCATTAAAGCAAATCTTGGAGATCAAGCCGGAAAATATAATGCCCTGACATTGAAACTGTGTGAAAGGCCGCCTTATTGATCTCCTTTGAAAATGATAGATGCTTCACCATGGTGTTACTCACCCCAAAGTAATACTAGTAGATTTATGCTGATATGGAGGCACACAAGGAACACAGTCATACACCACGTGCCTTTTCCAGTGATGTGGTGAGAGTGATAGCCTTCATGTAAAGCGCTTTGAGCGGGCAAACGGCCTGGATACTGCGCTATATAAGACGCATCATTATTATTATTATTATTATCATCAATTCAAATCTGTCTTGTTAACATCAAGATGAGGGTCAATCATCACTTTCAAGAAGGATTCGTCAAGGCACCTGGCACATATATCACATACTGGACATGCATGCACCCTCAGGTAGATGTCAACTGTCAGAGTTATAGCTACATATTAATTCATTTACACAATAAACAATTGAGAATGGACAGACCCTCAGACAGATGTCAACTATCAATCTCAAAAGTCTCAAAAACTCTTGCATCCCCCTCCCCCCATGAAGGTTATTTTCCAGTCGCTAAGGTAAAGGCTAAGGATAAGGTGATATTTCCGCCACAACCGCATTTCCTAATGCTCCTCACTTCATGTCGAACTATTGCACTGCCAGGCCAACAAATGCATTGCTATTGACTTGAATAACAAGAACCTTGCAAACGTTTTTGGGAAAGCTTGTAGCTCAGTACCATCCTCCGTGGCATCATTGTCCAGTGCTCATGCTACCACTGGCCAATGAAGCAATATTATAAAAGTGCATGCTAGATAGATTACAGACGCATACCTGTTGAATTCCCCATGATCTGAAACATCAATTTCAAAACAGATCAGGAATGCAATGCAGACTCTAAAACCTGGTACATTGAGTGTCCTGTTGTTCACGAGACAATACTGTCATCAATACTATATAATATTAGCACTTGAAATTTAAACATATTTAATGGCTATTGAATGAACCGACACATTGCAATACACATTAACTACTTGCTCTGAAACATCTTTCTCAATTCATGACTGATTTTCCTTTCGCGGCAACTTCGTGCAATCATCTTGGTAACAAGGTGGTTGCAGTAGATACATTCATCCTCATTCTTCAAACAACACCTACACGATTCTGCCGAGGTAGGGTTTACATGATACTTGCTATTATCACGTTTTTTTGTCATTTCTTTGGCCTCACCCTGCAGATCATTTTCTCGAACCCAGTACAGCTGCACATATTCGTGCCTAAGCACGCATTTCCACCTATTTTGGGGAGTTGAAAACTTTGAATATAGTGCAACCTGATTGTGCTTTGCCTCTCTGCCATGCATTGTATTGATACCTAAACCAACACCAAATTTCCAGTATATCAACATGGCATGGTATGTGACAATATATCCAATATGCCAGGTGGTGAGCAAAGGTTTCGTAAAGAACAGTGCATGGGTGGCGTGGTATAGCTCGCACACATCTTTCAGTTGCTCAAGTTCTGCTTGACTGAACTTGATTTTTGACCAAAGGGCAATTGCTTCCCTGAGCAAGGTCCATGCATAGTGAATGAGTAGTAGCTGGCGGAATTTCAAGTGAGTTGTATTACTGGTCTCATCTAAGACTTTTGTGAGATTGGGGAACCCTACACAAAATTTCATCGAGCCCTCACCAGTGAAGCGAATTGTGCAGTCTTTGAGTCCACCAGCAGACGTCCTGGCTTCTCTCAGCCATTTTGTGAGTCGAATATACATCTTACCTGCTTTCATTGTTTCTCTCGGGCAGTGCAGATACCTACCCAAGGGACACGCTATGAATTCCTCATCATTGAAGGGCTTTTTGAGCACTTTGTCATCGGTTCTCTTCAAGACCTCAAAGAGAACAATCTTATTCAGCTGATGACAGGCATTTTTTTTTCAAATGCAGTGGCTCCACAAACACTTTCTCACAATACTTACCCAGAATGGGTCTATGTTCTTGTCGAGAATGCATGCCTTTGATAGCGTCTAGTATTTTGGCCCTGTTCGTCACTTTCTTCTTCAGACTTTTTACTTTATTAGCATGTTCTAACCTCTGAAGATAACCCCATGGTTTCCATGTGCTCTTCTCGTCTGTACCAAAGGATGCATTGAGGGTACCAAGCTCATCCTTATGCGCATTGCCAAATGTGGAGGTGTATGTGGCAGCATTTGACAACTTCCCACATGCTATCGCAGCCCATTTGCAATCAGCTGGGACTAGCTCAAGTCTAAATCTGACAGCCACTGACCCAATAGTAAACTCCTTCTTCTCAATTTCTTCTAACTCAGCTATGATCCTTTCGAGTTTGGATATGAACACTGGATTGTCTTCAGTAACATCTGCCCCAAAAAGCAGAAAGTTATGATCGCAACTACCGACCTTTCCAAGTACATTTAAGAAAGAAAGCGGGAGGGATGTTTGGGTTTTGAACTTACCTGACGGGGCGCTGTCTGCACCTATCGCAATACAAAATTCTCCCCGAGGCTTATTGAACCAACTCGGACCGATTCCACCATCTTTGGATAGCACTTCATCGATGTGTAGGTACAAACCGGCTAGTTTCAGCAAAGTAGCCTCAACATTTCTATAACAACCACTGGTCCCTTCGACAGATGTGGACGCAAGACTTTCCTTAATCTTGTCAATTTCTTCCTTCATTTCCTTATAAGTGAGTAACTCAGGTTTGGCAACACTTTTGTCAGCAAGCCTAATAGCACTGTACTTCCTGCTGCTGATCAAGCCACCTTTGTATAACACTTTCACACTATTTACTATATTGGAGTGTGTGCGTCTATTGTGATTCACTTGCCTTTTCATCACCTTACCTTGGCTAACTACCTTTCTGCATTTCTTACTATTCTTTACATACACACCTTCAGTTCAGCAGGACTAGTCAACTGTACCAGAGAGTGCCACATACCATCTTTAGCATTTTGCACATCATCGCCATGCACCGATTTTAAAGCCGTAACAGTTTTTTTAATGTGACTGCTTGCTGTCTTCGGATCCAATAGGGTAGTGTCAGTGTCATTTAGAATAAATCGAGTTGGAACTTTCACTTTCACTTCAGGGCCCCTCCTGTTTCCTTTCTGGTCTACTTGCATCAGTTGATTGGCTGGATCAAGCGCTACTTGTGTTATAGTTTCAGTTGTTGCAGTTCTTACGTCGCACTGTAGTCTTTCTCTCCATTCAAGCTGAAGTTTATAACTAATGTAAGTAAACATATGTATGAGCAACTGAAGATCACCAAGCAGGAAAGAGGGCAAATTTAAATACTACTAGTGCCAGTGTAATGTGAAGCTCTATTAACAACTGACTGGGCATGAGACAGGAGGAAGCACCTGACACCATTTCACGATCTTCTTTCTCTAAAATAGTATTCTCCAACTGCACAACTTGCTTTTGGACCACTTTCATTGCACTGGAGTGAGCCATGTCTAGCCTGGCCTCTTTCTGGGCGCGCATGTACTGCCCTACATTCCAACTGCTATGTTTTCCCTGGGGCAAAATAAAGTAAAGGTTATCTCAAATCATTGCAATCTTGACTCATTGCAAACCATAGTTAAAAGATATTCACATGCACTGATTCAGTACCGGTAGGTTGTTGTTTACCACCAAGGTTAAAGACCTGCACCGCAGTTGGCATTATGTTATGTCAAGAGAATTGAGACAAACATCAACGCTACTGTTGGAAAGAATTCATTGGCCAAGCACAGTAATATATCATGGTGTCGTGTTTCCAGTTTGACACCTCTCAATACTTATCAATAACTCTGAAAAAGGCAGTGCCTTATCAGTGTTGATTGTATCTTATCCACATTATATATGTTACAGTAAGTATTGCCGATTACCTCTTGCATTGTCTTCTTCTTGTTCTTCAGTTTTTCAAATTCTTTGCAATAAAAGTCGAACACAATGTTGCTGTCCATACGGATCTGGCTGCCTTCATCCCTGTTGAATTTAGTGCAGTTGTCTCGAACAAGTAGCATATCAGCATTGAATTCATCGAGATTATTGTACTGGTTGCCCTGAAAACGTCGGGAAGGATGAAAAGACAGGCGCCAAACAAGAATCTACTTAGTTCATCAACAGAAGACACGGGATCTGGAGGGGGAAATTCATGAGTGATTTGCATGTTAACTCAATAAACAAACGTATACATGTAGTGACAAAGATCTCATATACAATTAGTTTCTCCTGGATAGTTGTGAAATCCATTGGCTGATCAATTTCTTCACAATACCCCGGCACATCATCAGGATTTACTGAAATGAGACAAATTTATGTATTGTACTGTGATCAGAATAGACATCAATTCTCATCAACATGGCAAACTCTTATACCGGTATTTCATTGCTTCAACTTCGAATAGGTAGGCCTACATCACATGAACTGATTGGAGTTACTGGTACTATAAGTTGAGTATAAGTAGTAATCAGTTTTACCTGGATACCTAAACCAGCCAGAGGGGTTTCGGCCATCTCTAGCCACTCTGTGTCGTCCTCCCTGGTGGTGGAAAATCTTGCGAAGGAGTTCCGTACACTCCCCAACCTTCCCTTTGTCCATCGCCTGCAGGACTGCCATTACTGTGTCAGTGCCTGAAATAGAGACATGTATCGTTGTTTAAAAAACCTCAACCATTTCTGTAGAGTATTGTACGTAGCGTTTCTAGATTTCATGGAAGTGTGAGGCTAACCTGCAAAAATGGACATGAATATGAATGCATGGTATGAACGACCAGGGCCTCCCCCCCCCCCCCCCAGGGCTACCTCACTTGCCTTTAGGGCCACGGGGATGACACACGTGTACCGGCCAAGCCTATAGCCTCGGCCAGAGGGGCCGGGGGGGGGATTTGTGATAGTTACAGCCGTGTGCCCCCCTTGACCCCGCCTCCTGTTGGAGGGGGCCGGGTGTGGAAATTGTCGGAAACTGTTCCTTTACTATGCCTATCGGGTACGCTAAAAAGAACAACAGGCAGGGACAGGGTTACAAAATAGGTTTATGGCATGGTGTGCTCTTGTAATGCATCGTTGCATGCTATCACAGTGCATGCATAGACCTCAAGGTCAATGCATGTATTGGGTGCACTGCAGACATTGCATCAACCTATAGCATGCTGCTCTGAAAGTTAGAATGACTATTCCTGTGGTCAGTGCCTAGGGCCTGGTAGGGAATGCTTCTTAACACTCAAAACAGCATAATTAATTATTTGGGACAATGTCCTAGGTCATTTGCAAGCCAAGGAGAACTTGGCCGCCATTAGGGCCTATGTGCATGCGCCATGACCTAAAGACAATGGAAAATTGAGTGTCCAAATTGTAACAAATGTTTTTCTGCAAGACGGTGCACTGCATTGGTCTGACATTACATACACACGATCTTGAATACCCTAAACCAAACGCCAATTTTTCCGTTTTTTGAGCAATACGGTCATTATGGCGAATTTCATAAGTTAGTATTGACCAAGTTCTACTTCCTGTGCAAAAAGTGTCACTTTTGGAGGCATATTTCGACGTTAAAATTGATTAAATACTTGATATTTTCCAAAATCACTCACACTGACCACCATTGCTGCTTGATTCCTGACCATTACCAGCTATTGCGGGCCTCGCCAATCAAGCCAATTAGTGCACCTGCTTAATTGGTCCTGGCAAGCCTAATGGAAAATGCATAAGAAATATCAATAAAGTTGGCTTTTTGGGCAGGAAAATAATCCCAACTCCCGACTTCTGACACAATTCTATAAATGTCTAGGTATTTACTGGCAAAATTTGGAGTGATTTAGATGGAAATTCGATGGGTTCATCTATAGGTTGAAAATTTTGGTAAATCTGTAATGCTTCACTCGTAGCCCGTAGTGTAAATTCCTGAGAAATTGGGATTTGGGGGCTTTTCTAGCTGCGCTAGCTCTGAAACTATACATTTGATACAAACTCCCGACTTCAGACGTGGTTGATATAACTCTTAGGATTATATTCCCAAGATTTCAGCTTTATTGGAGAAAAATTCATAATGTCCATAGGGGGGTTGAAAATTGGAGGATTTTCAATTTTTTTCCGAACAAATATGCGAAAAATATTACTTTCCACCTAGAATTAATCAAAATTTCGCAAACTATCATAAAGTACTTCCTCGCGACAATCATTCGTGAAGCTTTCATAACTTTTGGCTGATTTATTTGACCCTAAATTAGCAAAAACCGAACATTTTAGTGTTTGCATGCACCAATGCACAGGAGGCTAATTGCCAGATTAATTCACACCTGTCCAATCTCAAACAATAGGAATGATCGAGTCTCCCTCTATTCTAAACAGAGTGTGCTAGGCCTGCCATTGCTGGTAATGCCTTGCCACCAGAAGCAGCACCTCCTGGTCTCATTCAAGAGTGTGGAACCGTGTGTAAAACGTAGAGAGGTCAACCCTCTGTGGGCACTGCTGCCATCCTGCGGCAAATCACGGAACTGACAAGGTACGATGCGGCAAGATCATCAGAAGTGCTGCGCTGTGATTTCAGTCTGATTTTTTGATTCTTGATTTGGCCACCAGGGTCCCAAATTGGAAACCTGAAGAGTGTGATATCTCTTATAAGTGACTCGTTTTCGATAAAATTTATGGCCCGTATTCAAGAACCCTTCTTTAAAAAAGTGACAATTTCGATATTTTGAGATATCATCAAAACAAAATAAAATTTTCAATTTGTTGTTCACGGAAAGTATTACAACTGTCATAGATGCGCTAAGTTTCAGAAAATATGAAATTTCATTTTTTTCGAACTTCAGGCCTTTTTCAAAATACATGTATCAAAATTATGTATTATGGAAATTGCCATGAATTCAGATTCTCATTTGACTGAAGCGCAAATGATGTGTCTATCATATGTTGAAAACCACACCAAATTATCATGATCTATCTCAAAGATACAGGTATTTCATTTCTTCAATTGGTTAATAACTTGTGACCGGGATTGTTGTCCACCACAAAACTGTCAATTAATTAAGCTTTTTGAAAATAATTTTGAACAATTGTTTGTTGGACATTGCTGTGTCAAGCTTCACTCTTATACCCTGTTTCAAAGACGGAAATTATAGTTTCCATATACAAAACATCCTTTTTTAAACAGGTCACGTTCTCTTGTGGGAATTGTTGTATCGGTTTTGTGCGCATCTTGAAGTGGCGTCATTAAAAATGGGAGGCAAAGCGTAGCCTTTATCTCCAAGCAGATGACCATCGAATTGGCGTTGTTCAAGCTGGAAACAAATTGGCCTTTTAATGAATCATGAGTTGATCCCAGCCATCGATTGACAATGTTGACAATTTCAGATCTGCATCTGCTATGCCTTGAAACATTCAGAGACATGAAACCCTTGCGACATCTAGAAATTTCACATTCGTCCAAGCTTGGGGCTTGGATGGGCACATGAACCCTGTCGATGCAACCTAGCACATCAGGAAACCATACATTTCAATGAATTTCCTTTTATTTGCAATAGCCTTCTGACCTGTTTTCTTGCTAACATTCCTGAAACACTTCTGACAGTTCTTGAAACCGACGGCTGGGAAGCTCCTTGCAGATCTGAATCGAAATCTGTTGCATAGTAACGGAATGCAGCCAGCACTTGGGTCCTTGGTGACAAGGTGTGTCCACAATTGTGGTGAGCTTCCTGGATGTCGTCGCCAAAATGCATCAGGGCCCGGTTGTTAGATAGCATGTTAGCTTATAACATCATGTTGACATGTTGTTTCATGTTTCAATGCGCATGTGACAACATGTCCGCATGATGTTATGAGCTAACATGCTTTCTAACAACCGGACCCAGGTGGTTTAATCCATTCTTGATGAACCGAAATCGATCAAAAGGCGTCGTCACTGAAATCATCCTCGCAAAACTGAGGAAGCAGTGTCCGGATGCGTGGTATAGGCATATTGATGTCATAAGTCTGCAAGACTCGATTGTTATAATAACCCATCGCTGAGATATCGAGGGGGTCCTTGCTAATTGCTGTTAAGGGAGATTAAGGGATACTCCGGACCAACCTTATGCAGGGCTGGGTACTTGTATGGCCTGGGCGTACAGTGTACGATATTGCTACCCAGTGTATGAAATATGAAATAGAATTATAAATCTCACAAGTGTTCTACCTCATATTCAAATGAGCTAGAAGGGAATTCGGCCATGTGTCATCGATGATTTTGGTGTGAAAAACTCAGCTTTGTTCTCAAAAATCAGGGAAATTTATAATATTGTACTCAGAGGTTTTTTCAAAGGTACCCGGCCCTGCTTATGTTTAAATGCCTCCTTACAGCAAAATAAAGCATTTCCTGTGATAAAGGAAGGTTCTAGAAATGTCCCAACCTTTGCTTAAGGGAGACATAAAAAGGAGGCCTTTTATAGCCAGAGATTTATTTCTTAGTGCTAAAGGAGCGTCCTAGAAAACGTACCTTGGTAGGTTCTCCTAGGAAGGATACATCACATATCATACAGGTTTCTATTTCACCTAAATTCAAAGTTAAATATTTGTTGAATTTTGAATTTTGAATATATGAATTTTGAATATTGAATGAGCCTTCAGGGCTTTGTAGAGGTCAAATGGCGTAAATTGGCGTAATTTTCGAGGTCACAAAGGTAAAATGGTGTAAATTGGCCTTTTGAGTTTCTTAAACGCTCAACTTGACTTGGCCAACAGGGGGCAAAAAGTAAAAAGTAAAAAAGTGCAATATCTCGCCTTTTAGTGACTTGTTTTCAACGATATTTTTATGGTAAGCACTCCAAGCAAGGATACATCACATATCCTATGGGTTTTTGGCTCACCTGTGAGCCTTAACAATGACGCTGTGTCTGTCGTCCGTCTCTAGACATGGGTGGCACGTTTCGTTACCGCTGAAGCTATTGAACTCAGTCTTGGTACACACGTACCCCTTGGTGACCGCTACTCAGAGACCGAATCGCGACCTCTTATGATTCACGGATTGGCCACAAGGGGGCAAACGTCAAAAGTGAAAACATGTGTTTTCTCGCTTAATACTGGTCCGAAAAATTTGAACAAAATATGGTAGGTACATTTAGCAATAATACATCACATATCCTCCGGGTTTTTGACTTGACTTGCTTTTCAAGGTCACAGAGGTCAAAGTCTGTCTGCGGCACGTTAGACAATGGCGGCACGTGTTGTAACCGCTTTAGCCAGAGATCTCAAATTTACCCCTGGGTGATCGCTACTCAGAGATCAAATCCAAGCGTCATGTGATTCACGGTTTGGCAATCAGGGGGCCAAATGTAAAAAGTGAAAATATGCGATCGCCCCCTTACTACTGGTCTGAAAAATTTGAAAAAAATATTGTTGTACTTCTAGCAAAGATGCATCATATATCCACCACGTTATTTTTCCGACCTACTTTTCAAGGCCGCAGGATCAAGGTCGTCTGGCGGCACTGCCGTTAGAGAACGGTGGCATGTTTTGTAACCGCATTGGCCAGAGATCTCAAATTTTGTACAAATGAACCCCTGTGTGACTCCTACTCATAGACCAAATCGTGTTGTCATATGATTCATAGTTTGGCCAACAGGGGGCCAAATGTCAAAAGTAAAAATATGCCATTGTTCGCTTAATACTGGTCCGAAAATTTTGAATAAAATATGGTAGGTTCTTCTTGCAATGATAAATCATATATCGTTTTTGACCTTCTTTTCAAGGTCCTTTGACACAGGTGAGCACGTGGTCCCTGGACCATTTCATTGATTTGACCTACTTTTCTAGCCCATTTTCTATTGGCCATTTGAACGTAACTATGGCACGTTTCTTTTCCACTTAAGCTATACACTTGAAACCTGATACATATGATCCCCTATGTCAGATAACCTCTGACACCGAAATTCAGTTTTATTAGGTTTTCGTTTTTCTCAAAAAAACAAAAACCTATTGCTTTGCTTGTGTTTTCTTTCTTTCTTTCTTTCTTTCTTTCTTTCTTTCTTTCTTTCTTTCTTTCTTTCTTTCTTTCTTTCTTTCTTTCTTTCTTTCTTTCTTTCTTTCTTTCTTCTACGGATTTTTGTGCAGAGCAAATCTCAGAGATGGTGATAGCTGTAGATGTGGAACTTATTTCATATGATAGGCCCAAGTCTGAAGTTGATCCTCCTTGCCCTAATTACGAAATTCATTGAGGGGGTCGGCCGCTAGGGGGCGCTAAGTGAAAATCTAATAATGGCTTTTTCTCCATAATGCGCACTCCGATTTGAACGAAACTACTTTCAACTGATGCAGAATCTTGTTGCGCATAAAATATATAGGGTGGCGACCCAAAATTTGTCAACAGTTTTGACGATAGATGGCGCTGACTGAAAAAAGGGGGCAAACACCAAAATGGTAAAATATCGGCACTGTGAGCCTTTGAGTTTATTCTAGTGGCATAGAACAATGCCTCCCTATGATGCCCAGGGAATATATAGGTTTTGGTTGCGATCGGATATTCAATATGGCCTCCAGACCAGCCATCTTGTTTTTCTTACAAGAGCTATAACTTCCGAATGCGAACTCCGAATTGAATCAGATTAATTTCATCTGATGCAGAATCTCATTACCCACCAGATGTTACCGACGAAGTCACGTTATAGTTACAGGTTTTGATAATAGGTGGCATTTAATGCATTTTTTTACTTTTTTTCACTAACCGCCCTCTATCGTCGAAACTGTTGACAAAATCGGGGTGACGTGTCTCCAGATGTTTTGTGCGTATTAGAGTTCCGCTTCGGATAAAGAAAGTTTCATGCAAATCGGGGTTGGCGTAAGGGAGAAAATGCAATTTTAGCATGAAACAATATATATTAAGTGGCAACGCAAAATTTGTCAGTAGTTTTGACGATAGATGGCGCTGACTGAAAAAGCGACAAACACCAAAAGGGTAAAATAACGGCACTGCGAGCGTTTGTGGAGCTTACTCCTTTTAACGCCAGGTGGCGTTTGGTTTCGGCGAATGGTAGATCCTGAGCAAGCCTACCCTTCTAGCCCTAGCGGTGGGTTCTGAAACCAAACTAATGACGCGAATCACATTGGGTCTTACTAATTTGCGACCCTATTCGACACTCTAAGACAACTTTCCACAACAGTTTTTTATTGCAACGGGTAATCCTTATTAATTTTTTAATAATCTACAAACTGGATTTTAATAAATTGTATACATTTTGTGGCATTTATTGATAGTTTAGATAGTGATTTGAATCGAGAGCCATGTTGTCGGTTACTGTCGCAATTTAGTAGGCTGTCATTAACAATTCGCCATTTTGCATTCGACATTCGATTTCGACTGGGTCGGTAGGTAATTAAGTTTTTTTCTCGAAAGAAATCAGCAATTGTGGAGGTGCAAAGAGGCACAGGCTACTGATTTTACTTTTGTAGTATTGACCAGCAAAGTTAACTTCGTCGCTTTTTTAGCGGTTACCCTAGGTTAGGTAGGTAAACCGCAGGTGTCCAACGATGTCGCGTGGCCGGGCAGCATCGGACAGCGTCTTCGTCACTCGTGCACGTGGTCGTGTGTGTGTGTGTGCGTGCTGCGTGCATTGCACTGCACTGTGCGGGATCATACAGTCAAACCTACTGTATTAAACCAGAATTGATGAATGCACCAAGAACATCTTCTTCAAAATAAAAAGTCAACAAGTCAAATCGAAAGCATCAAGAGATTCATGGTTTTATTCATGAGATAATTATGCATAAATACTGTGGGTATGTGACAGTTGCCTTTTTAGACGTAATACATTAGACGCATCGTCCCAACTGTTCTTTGGCCAACTTTTTACTCTTAGCACAGTCAGAATTCACTCTGCTCATTCGAAATCCTGTTAATTGACCTCAAGCACAACAAAATGACGGTTTAAAGGGGCACTGCATTCAATCACGAATCGGTTTCAGCACGACCACCGTAGAGGGAGGCGCCTATCGGCTAGGAATGAAACTAAGAAACACGTTATCTAAATTGCCATTGTTACCTGTATTAAGTCTATTAAACTTTCTTCAGGAAAGCATAATATCCCATTAGAATGTTTGAAGAAGCTGTGTGGAAGCTTTGACGGCAATACATCACTGAACAAACTGCATTGCTGGGTATTTTAGATACGTTTCCTGTAGTTCCATCGTTTTACCGATGGGCACCTCCCTCTACGGTGGTCGTGCTGAAACCGATTCGCGATTGAATACAGTGCCCCTTTAAATGACATTTCATATTTTGACATGCAGACAAAACGCACGTGTTTACAACACTACGTAGATCGCTTTTTCTCCTATATGCTACATCCGATTGAAATGGGATTGGTTTATCATGGAGGATGCAGAAATAAGAAGGCGCACAAAACATACTGGTCTGTGTCGCACTGAGCTCCGAAAGCCAAATTTATTGAGCAATAGCCCACTGGGTTCTGGTGTGAACATCAATCCCTTCATTCTCCTCTGACATGTTACATCATGTGACCTCCAGGTGCCAATACCAGTTTCCCCAAATGAAAACCGTCGATCTGGCTTTGCCAGTTCTAGTCTGTTACTCGACTTGTCAGCCAAAACTGAAAAGGTTAAAGGTGCAATATCTTGCTTATTAGTGACTTTTTTTCGATAATTTTTTTTTGGTATGTACTCCAAGCAAGGATACATTACATATCACTTGAGTTTTTGATTTGACCTACTTTTCAAGGTCAAAGAGGTCAAATGGCTCACAGTTAACAACAGACAGCCACTTCTCATTCCTGGATACGGCCATATTGATCAGGTGCAAATTGATGGATCATATATTACGTTCCTAGAGCCCTTGATCCCGGTTCGTTTGATACGTTATCTTCCCTCAAGATCGTCCATTGATCCCAACGGACGCGTGAGCCTAATTCCTCAACCCCACACAATAGCAAGGAGTTCCTTCAAGTTCCATAATCCAACAGAGGGAAGCATGGTTTAACACCTCCTTTGAATTGAGGTTATAGGTCACTGCTGCTTTGTGTGTTTATTACACTAGCATATTACCCATGGCGCGGGTTGTTTTAGGGTGTTGGCTAACTGTGGGGTTGGGGCAATTTGGGTGAAATAAATGATATGTCTGGGGGTTGTGGTGTTGCTGGGGGTTGTGATGATTTTGATGATTGGGACAATCTGGGTGATATGGGTTGATTGGTCTGAGGGGTTGTGACTCTGTCTTCTTTTGATGATTGAGGCAATCACGGTATATGTATTGATAGGTGAGGGGGGGGGATTTGTCTTCATTGGCTTTGGTTTGACGGGAAACATCAAACTCCACCACTCTTCAAAGTGGTCTCGAGTTATTTTGCGAACTATTTCGCGAATGATGAAGAGGCAATGGCGTGAATTTACGAACTTAGTACAACAAATGCCACGAGCATAGTGGGTGGCAGCACCAGATGGAGGAAGTAGCTCACCTGAGGTTTTTTCGACACCCTCCGCACGGACTCCACTCGTTCTGGAACACTCACTTACTTGTTAATCTGCAGTGGTTAGCCTGTTTTTATTGCAGTGAAGAAATGTTAATCAGGATTTTATATTATATTTTATATTTGCCCCGGGTATTCATATAGGGAGCTGTGCGGTACTTTGTGCCCAGTGCTTGGGTCGGGTGAGGCGGTTTTGTTATTATGTGACCTGTATCACGTGATGAATTCCCATACGCTACTGTGAAAAATTAAGAGCGATTAACAACGTAAGGTGAAAGAGAACGACCAAAATAAAGGGGGAAAATTGCGGAGATGGATGAATGTTTAAAACATATAGTTGCCCCAATACTTTCCCGGCTTATTTTCGTATAATCCCACACTTTTGATTTAATAGATGGCCCCATATGCAAATTCAGACCTGCTGAAATGGCCCCTTATGTTAATGAGTATGCCCATATATAGAAAGAACAAAAAATGCTATTTCTCCGAGATCGCTGCAAAGGTTTTGCATAAATCTACAAAATACATTGCATAGTGTAAAAGAAGCTTCATTCTAAACAATGCTATCTGTGTCACCCCAGGAGGAGATTAATTGCCAGTATATATACTATGCTTAATTTACATATCATTGTTTAGTGTAGCTAGGACTTCTCTGACTGGAAGCATTGTTGATTTTTGAAAATAGTGACTTTGATGAACAGAAATTTCATGAACAGAAGAGGATTTGTAAGCACTCTCTTTGTATTAATCTACAAAATATAGTGTTTCAATATTGGTCGAAGTCTTGCCAACATTTTTTTGAAACCACTGTCAGATCAATGGCTTTGATTGCCTGAACAAGAATATATATGCTATTTTACCTAGATATCATTTATCTTTGTAGAAAAAGTGGTTTTATAAACCCCACTTTCACAAAGAAACCTCAAAAACTCGTGAAATGTCACAAACATTATTCTGAGGATTCTTTGTGTTTGGGCTAATTTTGTTCTAACTTTGACGGACTGATGATTGGATTTGTGTGAACATGATAAATGAGCAATTATAGTAGTGAAATGTCTAATTTTACCCAAAAAAGAGGATTCTCTATGCATAATCTACAAATGGAGAACTAGAAAAGTAAAGAGGACATTCCTCTTTCACTGACATTCCCCTTTCATGGAGTCTTGACAAAACTTCTCAAACCTATTCTACAATAAACTTCAACCAACGGACATTGTAATATAGTGAACATAGCAACACATAGTTGACAAGTGACCCTTTTTAAAAAATTGATGACATTTAACTTTGGATTAGATTCATGATGATAAGCCTTCTAAGTAAAATCCACTATTCCAGAACATTTGAAATCCAATTTAAATCACAAATACTGTAAATTTAAAAAATATTGTGCACTATATACTGTAGAACGGAAAAATTTTGCACTAAGAAGGCACTACATACAGCTTGGCCCAACGTGTAAACCCCGCGCAATTAGCACTTTAATAATTACACCTAACTTAACCCTTAAAGAGCCAAATTACTAATAGCGGGCCACTCCCCAGCGCCAAATTACTAATGGCTAAAACAAAAGAATTTATATGCTGCAAAGAAAGTCAAATTAATGTATTATAAAGTTGTCAAACACTGTTAACATGTATATACATGTTGTTCGTATTCACCTAGTCTTTCCAACCATGGGAGTGAATTTTGTCCAAATGTTCATATTAACCCCTTCCAAGTGGAAATCTCCAAATTCAGAATTTCGCCGAATAAAAACGTCAAATTATAATCGAAGGTCGTTCGTAGTTTTATTATTCCTTCAGTTTCTTGGCTCAAACAACCACTAAACATTCTAATAATCCTCAGATTCAAAATGAATAAAGAATACATGGCTAAATATGTGTCCTATCACAAGAGTAACGAATGTTATTGATTTCCATTCCGGAGCTGCAGTGTCAATTTTACGCTGTTCAATTCTCCTTCCTGCAATGCGATAGTATTGTTCTGTATAGAAAATCTGAAAGCATTCTGGCCAGCACATAGCTTTTCTACAGTCTTTCATCCATTGCTGGTTTGCACGCGTTTCACAGATCTGAATGAACAAACAACACAATCTGGTTTGTAGCCTTTGGTTGGGGTCCATCCGAAGTGTCGTTCCACTGAGCGGGATTCTCTGTCAGGTACCCCACTCATTCGCCCTTTCCTCTTTCTAGTGGTACTGATGCCTTCCACCAAGCCAGCAATCACCTCTTCCACAAATTTCTAATGAGTCATCTTCTTGTCGTTGGGGTTGACCTTCTTGTAGAGGATATACATTTGTCATGGCAGTTTCGCGAACCCTATGGTACAAGGGTATGTACCACTTGTGGCTCAAATGTGGGTACTCGTTATACTGGAGCAATTGGTCCATTAGGTCCACTCCCCCCATATACTTTCTGTTACCTTTATTACAACGTCATGACTTAATCCAACTCCTGTAGCATCATTGTCTTTACCACAGTATGGGTACCAGTCAAGACAGTAGCCTGAAATGCTCTCACACACAGCCCACACTTTTATCCCCCACTTGATAGGTTTATTGGGCATGTATTGCCTGAAGAAGAGACGGGCTTTGAATCTAATCACACTTTCATCAATAGAAATCTCCCTTTCTGGTATATACCACTGTTTGTATGTTGGCCTAACTATGTCCAGTAGTGACTTTATTTTGTATAGCGGGTCATAATGTATAGTGCTGCCTTCATCACTATATTTAGAGACGATTTGAAGCAAAATCATTCCATTCTTCATATGTAGCTATAGCGGCTGTGCTTCCCATTGATACATATTATTGGAAAATACCTGTAAACATTGCATAACTGCGAGGATTCACCTGCTCAAAGAGGCTTGAATTGTAGCCAAGTGGCTATCTATAGAATGTAAGTCAGAAAAGTAAATAAGGATCAACCTTGAAACATTTGTCTAAAACAAGTAGTTAAAAACCTAGAATCAGATCAAGGACCAAAACAAAACTCATATTTTATATGTATAATTATTATGACGGTTTTCTAAATCGTATAATAGGATAGTTGATATGTTAGGAAAAAATACTTATTTAACTGAACTATTTTTAACAATGAGGCAATCCGAAAATGAGCTAATCAGCTAAAATAGTAATGACCGAATGGTCTACTATGAAGAAATAGGTTAAAAATAGGTATGAAGCAATGGCTTTTACAGGTATAAAAAGGGCAAGATATCAACGCTCTAGGAGTCCACCTCCAAAAATTCACCTCGGAGAGTTCACCTCCAAAAATTCGACTCCAGACCTCTCACCGATTTTACCCGATTTTATGCCGAAATTAGTCACCTTCAGAAAGCTTCAACTTGAGCCAATTTGTCTACATTGATAACAAACCCGAAAGCTTCCAACTCGGATATATTCTGGCAAAGAATTATTCTATCAGTTTGGTATCAGCAAGTTTATCAGACTACCTTTAACCCTGTTTTGAAAGCACAAGCCAAGGTTTAGGCCCATCATTATCAGATACCCAATATTGTTAACTTCCTTGATTAAAATTATAAAACACAACTGAATCTTATCTCGGTGATATTGAGTGCTCGCTAACATTGCTGTGTTTCAAAATTGACTCCTAGCAGATAGGTACGATCCTTGAAGGTACTCTCTCCTTGCCACTAGAGAGCCAGTACTCTCCATTTGAAGCTCTAGTCTACCCCAATTTTACACGAGCTAAGCAAGCTATAATCATCAAAGGACCTCATTTCTTGGACTCAATTTATATTCTGCACATTAACTAACATCAAAACAGAACAGTATACCTCACGGTAGCGTGTTGGCCGATTGCCAGTGATATATAGATCCTATATGAATCACACGCACTCATAAGCTGCCATATCAGCAAAATACTCTATCATATCATAGCATAGACAACGTAACACCCCGTACAATAAGCGGACTCAGTTCTCGCAGGTTGTAGGTTTGAATCACTGAAGTGGAGAAACGAGGTTATCAGTTCAAAACGATTTCTTGCAAAGTAAGTTTGAAGAACAGCCACGCATATCGGTTTGTTTCCTCGACCATCAGATCAATAGCCTCATCAGGGAAAAAAAGGGTGAACAAATCTATGGGTTTCTTCCCTTGCAAGTCCCCTCGTGGTCCTAGCTGTCTACCATATTGAGGGCACCATACTGGAATCGTGCCATCATGGTCATTCCACTGCAAGTTCCGCAAGCGACGAGATCAACTGCACCAGATCCAGGTCTAGCAGCTCCAGGGACGGCACCCCTGCCCCTGCCCCTTCCTCTCCCTCTACCCCTGCCTCTAGGCCTACCCCTAGCAGCTCCTCTCCCTGCATTAGCTTGGCATGGGGGTAAAGCTGGTACTACTGCATTGTCATCTGCCCACTGTCATTATCATCACTGTTCTCAATGTCACTGCCAGGTCCCAGCCAGGCCCCATCCACAACACTGTCAACATCACTGTCTAGGCCAGATGCATAACCCTGTACATCATCACTTCCATGGCTACTTCTGTTTTCACTACGAACCGGCGATAAATAATCATCCATAAAGTCATCTTCACTGTCACTATTTGCTACAAGATCAGCTACTTCTTCTGCACTATACCTTGTTTCACCTCTTCTGGCCGCCATTTTGAAGAAATGTTCCTCAAAACAGTCAAGAAATTTGATCACAGATTACGCCAAATATTTGCACACAAACATATAGTTGTACAGCGTGTAATGGCGGTCAGGTCATTGACCTCACTGCTGGAAACGTTCTCTACGATGCAGTGCTGCTCTCTATTGTTCAATAAGGAACTGAAGTGAGCTCTAGTCAAATTCGACGATCCTCGCCTATGGCATTTCAGGCCTATTGTCGACGATCATCGCCTATGGCCTAATAAGGGTTAAACAACTTTTACTTAATTATAGCTCAGATAATGCTAAGTAGGGGACACGCTAAGTGATCAGCAAAGCCGCAATGCTTCATCTAACTGAACGGCTCTTCCATCATAATCCCTAGGCAATGTTGATAAAATTGACCCACCAAAAGGGCTAACACGGGGAGTTCCTTAAAATCATCAAGGGCAGAAAACGTAATGTTTAATTGGTGACCACTGGAGTCACTAGTTTATTGGTTTATTTTTCAAACAAAAGGCGGCATCACCTGTGAAGATAACAAAACATACAAGGCATGGTAGGCGGGATGGCATCCTACCGTGGGCAAATATAATGGTTACTTATGCGGTATGCTGTCCCGTCTGGGGACTCAAAAGGTTTTAAGATAACAACTTGAAACATGGTACACATGACCCTCTAGGTCAGATAACCTCTGACGCTGAAATTTGGTCCAATATGATACTCAACTTGGCCACCAGGGAACCAACACTGAAAAGGTAAAAAGTGCAATATCTCGTTTATTAGTGACTTGTTTACAATGATATTTTTTTATGTTAGGTACTCCTAGCAAGGATACATTTCATGTCATACCAATTTTGATTTGACCTATATACTATACATGTAGCATGTTTCTTAACCAGCATGACTTCCTAACCACCAAATATCTATATACAATGAGCACAATTGCCCCTGGCCTTTTCATTAGCTACGCTGGCTTCCAGCGGAGCTTATGGTTTGTACTGGAGCTGGCCGGAAGAAGTTCCAACAAAATAGTTGCATTTTCATCTGAATTTGCTGTAGCTGGGCCAGAAAATGTGCCACGATACCAATATTTTGAACTCTTGTTTCGATAGGATTATAGCTATTCACAGCAGAAAGCAGTAATTGGCAGATTTTAAGCTGGAAATTGTCGTCTGGTCAAAAGTGGCAAAACGGCCTCGATCCTACCTGTCTTTGTAATGTACTGAACGTGCTACACATAAGGCATTGCCCTAAGGCATTGCAGCCGAGGCTGATAAAGTGATGGCCATTTTGCGAATGTATATAGAGTATGTAAGTTCACTTCAAAACACAGTTCCAATCTAAATTTTTCATAACGAGCAGTTAGAAAGTGGTATTTGTGGGGTTATTTTGTCTAATTCTTATTAATATTGCCGATAAAAGACACGCAGAGAAACCCAGATTCATGCGCTCAGTTCATCTACGTACGGTAGACGTTTTGACAGAAAACCAGATTGATTTTTCTCTCTATTTTTCCTAAAATTCCTACCCTGAAAACTCTTTATCCTAAAATTCTGAAAGAAAAACAAGTGGGTAATATATGAAATACTCTCCCAGGCTGTGTAATGGTGAAAAGAAAAAGAAATTTTGACTCATTTCTTGGCATTTATTCTTCTTAAAGATGCAAATTGTTTGGTCAATTCATATTCAGTACCATGTTTTGAATGAAGCCTCACCAATACAGTGTGGAGGCCAGTGTTTGAATTGTCTTTAGACTTTTACATCATAATGTTTAGCTCACCTCTTAGCAGAGGTGAGCTTATCCCATACCGTGGCGTCTGTCGTCCGTCGTCGTCGTCGTCGTCGTCGTCGTCGTCGTCGTCGTCGTCCGTCGTCCGTTAGCAGGGCACGTTTCGTAACTGTTAGAGCTATTGAGTTGAAACTTGGTACACATGTACCCTTATGTAATGACACCTTGGAGACCAAGTTTCGGTCCGATTCGTTTCATGGTTTGGCCACCAGGGGGCCAAACGTTAAAAGTGAAAATATGCAATATCTCCCTTAATAGTAGTCGGGAAATTCTGAAATAAGTATGGTAGGTACTTCTAGCAAAGGTGCATCATATATCCTCCGGGTTTTTGATTTGACCTCCTTTTCAAGGTCACAGAGGTCAAATGGTGTAAATTGGCCGTTAGGATGTAACGATGGCACGTTTCTAAACTGCAATGACTATTGATACCAAATTTGGTACACATTTACCCCTTAGTCAGGTGATCTCAGGGACCGAAGTTTGGTCCAATATGATTCACCACTTGACCACCAGGGGGCAAAATCCAAAAACCTTAAAAATGTGATTATTCCTTAACTATTTGCCCGATTGCCACCAATTTGATATCATGGGTACATCTAACCACCATACAGTATATGTCACACAGGTTTTTAATTTGACCTTCTTGTCAAGGTCACAGTGGTCAAATGGCGAAAATTCGCCGTCAGGCTGTAACTATGGCACATTTCTTAACTGCAATGACTATTAATCACAAATTAAGTACACATGTACCCCTTGGTCAGGTGATCTCAGGTACCGAAGTTTGGTGCGATCTGATTTGCCGTTTGACCTCCAGGGAGGGGGCCAAATCCTAAATTCTTCAAAATGCCATTATTCCTAGTAATGACTTGCTTGATCATAGGTACATCTAATTCTAACAACCATTCAATGTGTCACCCGGGTCTTCTTTGATTTGACCTACTTTTCAAGGTCACAGAGGTCGAATGTACTGTAAATTGGCCATTTTGGGGAAATTGTAATTGCTTGGACCTACATCAAACCTAACACTACATGACACAATACCATGCTCTTTATCCATCTTTCCTCCACATGAGGTGAGCACAATGGCCCTGGCCATTTCATTTATATAGTGATCTCTGGATGTTCTTACACGTAGTGCAGCCTACTGTGTCTGGAAAGAATGCCTCACTTTCGAGTTTTGCACTGGGGGTAATGGGTATGGCTTCTTCTTCCTTCATCATATTGAAGATTAATGTAACTGGTAATGTGTGTGCGCAGCAGGTAAATGGCCCAGATGTTGGTGGCCACTTATGAGCCCAGAGCTCTGGGTCAGTTATTGTTTAATTATGATGTATATTCAGTTGAAGATCCAAATGCACATTACGAACATTACTGAGTGCTTGGCTTTGGCCTTACTCGAGAATGTGTATTTGACCCGTCATCTTTAACCTTTTCACTGCGTGCAGCCTTTTTTCCAGCCGGCTTTGCCATGTGCTGACAGACAATACCAATAATGAGCAGTGAACAAGGAGGATACCGTGGTGACGTCACGGCTTTTCCAAGATGGCGCTGCATATTGTAAACAAATTCGATCAACGGCCAAGGGAAAATCAAGTCATCAAAAAAGTTAGATTTTTCGCATCAAATCAGAGTTATTAGTACTTTTCTGCTATGAAATAAGTCTTCAGACAATAAGCTATCATTTGAATAATGAAAAGTGCTGTTTTGATGGGGAAAAATAGGGTTTTTTAAACCAAATAGCCGGGCACCGATCTTCCAAAATTAGCGATGGTTTAAAACAGTCTCCCAGATATGAGGCAATCTCTTCATTATCATAATGGGATTTGGAAGCATGTTTACAGATTTTACAAGTTCGAGACCTGTAGGACCTAAAACTCGCATAGATCCCCATAAATCCCCTCTATTTGTCGACTTAGCGCCCCTGTAAGATCATGCATTTTCGGACACTAGAACGAAATCTTCCTGCGGATATCGCGGTTTCGGTGATGATTTAAGGAGAAACTGACTGTTCTTAGAGTTGTATGGGACAAAAATGAGTTCATACTTCATGAATACATGAATATATTATGATATGGGCGGGCTTCTAAGTCAAAACAATAACCAACTCAACTGCATCTCTACTGTATATTGCGTAGTGCATTGCCTAGTGTATTTTGTAGTGTATTTTAGCGGATACATTATTTCCGCACTTTGGCCACGCCAAACGTCTTTTTTATTCGTGGAAGTTAATCTGCTCTGTAAATTTTATTTTACACAGGAAGAATCCATACCAGGTATTGCAATATTTCATGTCTATTGGTGTTTTTGTGTACAGGAGCGCACCAGACAGTGAGACGTGGAGATGCGTTCAGTGCTGCTGCTGTCAGTAGACTGAATCTGATTGGCCATAGCGATCAGTAATATGGGTCGGGATCACGTGATGTGACGTCACCGCGGTATCCTCCTTGAGCAGTGAAGCTTACTTTTATCAGAACAGTTTTGCCATCTATATCAGTATGCTGAAACTAATTACCTCTGAGTGCGTTTGGTATGCTGAGAGAGTTGCGACAAAGTGCTCACGAATGGATATTTTAAAAGGGTACGACATGCTGAGCACATCACATGCATGATTTTGAAACATTTACATCACGTGCTATGCATGTCAGCCGCAGCAAAAAAGGTTTAAATTGTGTATGTACATGCAGTGATTTCACAACCTCGCAATCAGGATTCTGCTGGCGCATATACTTAATTTTTAAAGTGGTTTCTGGTTAAATTCACGAAAAATGCCTGTGGCATGATTGGGTATACTGGGAGAACTCATGCCATGCAGATCATGTTAGCCAGTATCAAAAAGTAGACCCCAACTTGTCTTCAGGTTTCCTTTACAAGCTTGGGGATGACCTCAGAGTGTTTAAAGCCAAATGCTTATGGACTTTACTGATTGTGCGCCATCTCTCATGAGTCTCAGCAGGAACCCCATAGTGGCCTGGCACACCTCAGGTTTAATTGCTCTCATTCTACTTTATGTAACCAAGCTAGGTATACCTGTATAAACCCTACGTGTAGTATTTACCTGGTCGAAAAATGTGCTTTGTAACATTAATTTCAAGATTACATTTATGATGAATTTAAACATAACTTCCTTTTTGGCTCACTGTAGGGGAGTCTTTGCAAGTTCGCAGTGTCTGTCATCATCATCTTTATCCTGTTTCAAAAACATTGGCATGTCTCTTAACCACTAACGCTATGAACTTGAAACTTTGTGTACCGGACCCCCTAGGTCAAGGGACCTGTGACACTGAATTTCGGACCGATGTGATTCAGAACTTGGCAACCAGCGGGCCAAAAGTGGAAACCAAAAAAGGGGTGATGTCTCTCTTATAAGTGTATCTTTTCAATAAAATGTTCATGGTAGGTTCTCCTAGCAAGGATACACATGAGGAAACCAGCCCTGTAAAATATTTAGTCGCCCTCCAACTTCAACCACCCGCTGATACTACACACAGTGATGATCGGCATATTTACCTTATCTACCTAATGGCCAGCGTAACCAGTGATAACACTCATGACTAATTTACTGTGATGAGGCAAAATTACAAGTAATTTGTTCGACTTCAAGGCAACCAGGATGTGATAGCAAGGTCGGTTATGTAACAACATATGTTGACCTCAGCTTTTGGTCCGGCAACTCAGCAGGAGGTTACCTGGCTCAAATATGCTGAGAGCTAAAGTCAATAAACTATTCCTCAGAAACTCTCCCCTCATCAAATATCCATCCCCCGGCATCTAAGGCATTTTCCATTAGTTGGTGGGGGATGGTTAGGAGATAATTTTTACAGGGCTGGTTTCCTCATGATCTCATATCATTCGGGGTCTTTTATTTGACCTAATTTTGTAGGTCACAAAGGTAAAATGGCGTAAATTTGCCGTATGAGTGTAACTATGCCACGTTTCGTAACCACTAAAACTTTGAACTTGAAATTTGGTACACATGACTCCCTACGTCATGTTACCTCTGACACTGAATTTCGGTATGATCTGATTCTCGGTATGATCTGATTTTCGACTTGGCCACCAGGCCGCCAAAACTAAATAAGGTAAAAATCTCAATATCTCGCTTATTTAGTGACTTGTTTTTCAATGATATTTTTATGGTAGGTACTCCAAGCATGGAAACATAACATATCCTGCGGGTTTTTGATTTGACCTACTTTTCTAGGTCAATTGGGGTAAATTGGTCATTTGAGTGTAACAACTTGAAACTTGATACACATGACCCTCTAGGTTCGATAACCTCTGACACCAAATTTTGGTCCGATATGATTCTGGACTTGGCCACCAGGGAGCCAAACCTGAAAAGGTTAAAAGTGCAATATTGGTCGTCGCGAGAGCAGACCCTTATTGTCAGGTTCTGTCATTATGTTTGTGGCAGCATGTGCCTAGCAACCATGCCTAGCAACGGGCATTTTACACTAAAAAATATCTTTAAAATCATTTTTTTTTAAATTTGGTTCCGAGGAATTGTTTGCAGTACATTCAGCCTCTTTGTCACCAATTTTGAGACAAATCGGAGTAAAAGTGTAGACGCTGAATCGATTTGTTTCAGGTCCGTTTAGCTAAATGGCGAGATTGACTATGAATGAAGATAGTTTTAGCCCTAGGATGCTCGGCAGTTGTTGAATTGAAATGCAAATTGCGTTGCCAGTATTTGTCCTATTGTAATAAAACTTAAGTTTTCATTAAAGTTCGTTATCTTGTTCATTGAGTCCTTCGTCTCATGTAAAATGCGAAATGAATAAAATTATTAATTGGGAGCTCAAAATTGATGAGCGTGTATACGTAGCATGCAGGAATGTTGTGCTGGCCAGCGAGCAGTATGGTGAGTTTCTTCACAAAGCTACGTGTCTTTATCGATGATGTATGAAGAAACTACGAAGACCCAAGGTAAGCAGTAATCTAATCTGTAATACTCTCAAATTTCAACGAAATCAATCAAGTATTTGCCGAGAAATTAGAAATTACGCACAACTTTACAGGATCGCGTCAGCCATAATAATGACATTAATGTACATGCAAATGAGGACTGTCACTTGCTCGTCAATACCGAGCAGCTAATCACGTGGGCATAATTATGATAATAAGGTACAGCGGTGGAAAAATTCAAATTCAAATTCAAATTCTTTATTACTCTAAAACGCTAAATAGTCTGGTTCTCTGACCTCAATCTCCGGGCTTTTGGTAGGGTTTAGGATCGGGTCAGGTAACAACAACCGTCTACAATTAACACGGCAGAAAAGAGGAGTGTTATTTTTAGATTCAGCCATTGTTGTAATTTCCCGAGCCAATTATCGTTTTACGGTCGAATTGAGCGCTGTAACTGTCCTAGGATTATGCACTATTTTTGAACACATCATTCTACACTGTAGAAATACCGGAATTACTCTTAAAATGCGCGATTACGGTTATTTCATGTTTCAGACAAAGGGGTTTCCCCATATAATGACGTCACTTTTAGCGATATTGTCATTTTCGCAAAAGTACGATTTGGGACGCTAAACCTTGACCGATTGCGTTGGTTTTTGCAGGATAGGTTTTTTATAATATTAAAAAAATTTAGGCATAAGAATTTTTGTGGAAATGGTGGTTTAAGCTATCTATTTATAGATTTTTTTTATTGCCTGACCTACGACAGCGAGAGTGAGGTCAGGAGCCCAGACTATAAAACGCCCACTAGGGGCCAACGGTAACATAAAATGATTACAAAATATACAATATAAAGTTACAGGGTATACAAAATAAGATCACAAATATTTAAAGACAAAAACATAATAATGGAAATCAGGACAATATAGAGTTACGCAGTTTAAAGAACTCGTTGATAATCGCAGCAGAGGGAGGTGAAGGATGTTCCAGAAAAATTGTAGTCAGATCCGACAAAGACAGAAAATGGAGATCACTTCTATTACAACTGCAATGAGTTTAACTGTTTTGACGCACTCCACAATTACTTCCAAGGATAGCCCTGACAAGAAGGATATAAAGTTAACATCAAGTGCCAGGATTCAAGCCATGCCAACTCTACCATTCGCACATGTACCACCACCTGTCATCACCACTCCTCTACAAGAGATCAGTGCACTGGAAGAAAATACCATCATAATATCTCTCTACTACATAACTTTTATACTTTCATTTCTTATGATTACAACTTGTGATTACAATCATTGTATATGTATAATTCTCCAATATCTTACTGGTTAAGTCTAATCATTGCCATCCATATTCCTTATCTTTTTGTACTGTTCATATTTGCTGACTTCTTACTCTACTCCCATGTTTATTTTGTATATATATATATATATATTACTTTACTTGTACTGTAATTCAAATTGCTGTAAAATCTCCCACAACTGTATTTGTCTTCTTACAATGTAAGAACAACTATCTAGTTTAAATCTTTTGTGGAAGATTTCAACCAAATATCTGATTGACCAATTATGTTAAATAAATTGATTCATTTTGATTTAAATCACTGGTGCTAATTACTTGCTGGTCAAGTACAATCATTTCAACCAATAAAACAAGCATTTTTAACCATACATATCTTTATTCATTCCTTTAATCCTTTATGCCTTCAATTTCCTGGTAACTCCCACAACTCCACTTTAGTTTCAGGATTCAACCTACTTTCAGTCACCTCCACCAATGACGCCATCCATCCCATCAATAATTTGCAAACTTCACAATACTGGTGACTTTTTGCATTAAATACTTCTTGCAAACATAAACAGAAATAAAAACCAATCTTGCCTCCCAAGTAGATAATGCTGCCAGATTTCATAACAGCCGTCCTACAAATAAAGGCCAACAACATTTCCAAACTTTGGGGACGTTCTGGCATCAACGCGACGACCCATATTCGCCTATAGGCTTGTCTTGCTTATTTGTGACTTGTTTTCAATAATATTTTTATGCTAGGTACTCGAAGCAAGGATACGTCACATGTCATACAGACATCGATTTAACCTATTGTACATGTAATATGTTTCCTAACCAGCGGTGTACACAATGGCCCCTGGCCTTTTTATTGTTAAATGGTAGTGTGCACTTAATTAAAAGATAATATATCACAGGTAATTGTCACAACAGGAGACTAAGTTTTGTGGAAGAGCCACTCTACAATTCTCTGTTTGTTCGGGGGGCAAAGCCACGCTTCACATTGCCCTTGTTTCCTTGACAGTGCAATAATCAATAATTCCAATCACCCTGTCTTAAATTCGGTGCTTGTTCGGTGGGATTAGCTATACTTTAGGTTGCCCAGCTCTGCATTATTGCTTGGGGTTGCCGCATATCAGAAACCAAATAGCAACTGCAGCACCTACTGTGGTGGAGGTTGTGACAACTGACATATTTGTGTTGCAGTTGAGATATTCTAAAGAATGATATGTCCAAAGGATTATGAAGTGTTGCTTGATTGCTGAGATCTGCAAGGCAACGTGCACTGAGAAAAAATGAACAATGATCTATTTAACTGTTTGCCTCTTCTCAAATATTTCTCTATTGCAGAATCTATGGAAGTGGAAGGCGACGAGGAATGCGAGCCTCTTATGAGAATTTTCACAAAAGTACGCCAGTTAGCAGGGTAAGTAATGCACTGTCTTGACATTCAAACTTCTCCAGCAAGTATGGATCATAGTCTTTACCCAATAATTGTTTTCATTTTCTGGCCCCAAAAGTTGTCGGCAACATAAAAGGCAATGGCCAAAATAATAAATACCCCTCGACCAGCAGCATGGCCGAGGGGTATTTTTTGTCCTCTGCGGTGTCTGGCTGTGCTCCCATCAAGACGTCATAAACGCTCTAACTTGCGACTGCTTCAAAATTTTCTTTTCATATGAGGTGTATTTAGCATCGACCCAATCCGATTGATGGTTTTATCACTAAGGGGCTTACCCAGTCCCTAAATCTTATATGACTAATTGAATTACCTTTTTATTGGTAATAATTTAGCAAGTGAAATCTTTGCAATTAATTTCTCAGTAAGCTATTAGTCAGATAAATATTAGTAATTGAAAAATTGTAATTTCTTTGTACGATAAAAATTAGAACAGAAAAATTAGTAATTGTTTTCTCAGTAATAAATTACCAATTTATATGGAATCCCAAGTGCAATTGTGACTGCTCTCACCTCTTTGTATGATGAAAATTAGAACAGAAATTAGTAATTGTTATTTTAGTAATACATTACCAATTTATATGGAATCCCAAATGAAATTGTGACTGCTCTCACTTCCAGGATTGCAATTTGGAACCCTGCTCTTAAGCAGGGTGTTGTTTTAGCTCACCTCTCTGAGAGGTGAGCTTTTGCTTTGGCGTGGTGTCCGTCGGCGTCGGCGTCCGTCGTTGTCCGTTAGAAGGGCACGTTTCGTAACTACTGGAGCTATTGACTTGAAACTTGGTACACATGTTTCCCCATGTAATAACACCTGGATGACCAAATTTCAGTCCGGTCTCATTCCTGATTTGGCTACCAGGTGGCTAAAACCGTAAACACAAAATGTGTTATACCTCCTTAATGCATGGCTGGATCATTGCCAAATTTTTATCATAGGTACATCTAATAAAGATACACAACATATCATACAGTTTTTGATTTGACCTATTTTTTAAGGTCGCAGAAGTCAGATAGCGTAAATTGGCCGATATTGGCACATTTTGCAACTAATGAAGCTTTTGACTTAAAACTTGGTACAATTGTACCTCCTAGTGAAATACCCTTCGGCACCAAATCTGGTCCGGTTTTTAATATTTCGTTTGGCCACTAGATGGCTAAAACCAAATACAGCCCAGTGACTATAAATGCATGCCACCTGGTGTCATTCTGATACACTGGAATGCAAAATAAACATGTCTGCTTTCAGTGAACTGGGGAAATTGCAGAAATTTCGGTGTTTGTCAACATTCTTGAAGCTGGATATTGTTGTGATCTCAAGTCATGGCCGTAGAAGTAATTAATCACTTTGAAATCTCCTTCCACACTCTAGTGTAGTGATTGATTTCTAGGTTGAAGAGGTGAAAATAGGTGCTGAAAGGGTCGTTGATGATTGACATAGCCTAAGAAGTAATGTATAATGCATGATATGGTAGGTATAGTGTATTGCCTATTGGCTGATCTTGGTAGTGGTGAAATAGTCATCCATGTCATGGCAATATATGCAACGCCATCATCTTCGTTCCAGAATCTTGTGTATGGTCTACAAGACTGCCTTTCATCATATGAACCGAATGAACAATACATTGTTATGGGCGATTTTAACATGAAATCAATAGGTGAAGGTGAAAACTACAATGCAAAGTTGGAAACATTCATGTTTCAAGCATATGATTTCAGACAAAACATGTCCAAAAACACCACCAACTATCAGTCTGAATTGGACTTCATATTCACCAATCCTACTCCATCTGCCACAATTCACTTGGTCGATATTATAGACAATTACTGGTCAGATCATAAAATAGTCTATTCTGCTTTGTCATATCTGTAGTTATCTCAATTCAATTCACTTTCCATGTCATCCATCAATCCTTCACAAGAGGTGAGCACAATGGCCCTGGCCATTTCATTTTAATGTTGTATTGAAATGCCATTGTACGTTACGGAATTGCGATTTCAGCACATGGACCACAGGGTAAAAGAGATCTCATCGCTGAGTTGGTTTGCCTCTCAGGTCGTATCTATCATGTACAAACTCATGCATTAAATTTGTGAGTTTGCCTTGGGATTGGCCAATCGTTGCTAAAGCCCGCAGCACACTAGCCGCCAACCTCGGCGTTCACAGGCGTTTTTTGCCGCGAGAGTCCTGAACGCCTGAAAAATCCCTAGTCTGCTACGAACGGCGTCGGCGAACGCGACTTGATGCCACTTGCCGCAACTAAACGCCAAATATCTAACATGTTTGATTTTTAGCTCAGCTGACAAAGTCAGCGGAGCTAGTCAAATAGCTATTCGATTGGTGTTCGTCCTTCCACCCATCCTGCCATCCTTCAATCCATCCATCCATCTGTAGGCAAAGTTGGGCATTTTGTAATCATACAACCGAGGCACTTCAAATCTAGTCTTGCTTATAAACACCGCAGAAAATGTTGCTTTCGGAAAAAAATTTGGGCGATTCGTCTCAAATTCAGCTCCCCAGGGGGCAAAATGCGTAAATGAAAAAACAATTTTGACGCTCTATTCCAGCAGATAAAAGCTCGAAATAAAGTTGAAAAGGTCTTCATGATACAGAAGTTTTGATATAAAATAGATTAGTGTGGATTTATATCACCAGTTGGCGGTAGTGAGCAAAACTGTTGTTTGACCCCGGATGACCCCGCTTTAAATTTCCCGCCGGTTACCTGGAGTACTATCATCAAGAAAATGGCGGTGACCTTTTTATTTCTACCGGAGCGATGATTTTGTAAGTGACAAATTTTCTTTTTAAGCCTTTACGGAAACGTATTTTGGTACGAAACTTTACACGTTTATAGAAAAGATCAACGAGAATGTGTTCAAATGCCCTCACAACGATGAGTTCAACAGAATTTGGTCAAAACAACCTTCGAATGGAGTCAACTTTCTTTGCGAAATTGAAGCGACGACTTCATTATTTATCGTAATTTATGCAGATCTGAGTCCAGCTGATGGGCGATGTTTTGATTTGTGTTCAAACTATTGGAAACTTCAAGTTAGTTCTATTAGTTCTACTATTCTGTAGGAGTATATTTATTATAGCCATTGATGTTGACAGCTAAAAGTTTCTTGTCCAATCACGTGACCTCTCCAACACTCGATAATGCACTCTTTTCGTCCACGTTTTAGGCCAATCTTCGGCCTGAACATGAAATCTAATAAGCGCAGTACTTAAATCAGATGTTTCTCTCGCCTTGAAAACATTCCTGGGTAAAATCCATTGAGATTAGTCGAGTTAATCCACTTTTTCCGTGCCTAAAATCTCTGCCGCTGAATTCTATAAATAGAATCTATTAACATCGCGGCAGTGTGGTTCCAATTGTGCGCCCTCCCACTTCACACCATGTCAGGAACTTTTACGGAGAGAGAGGGCGTGCGGTAAGAAGAATGGCCAAAATGACGTCACGTTTTCCTGGCAATGCCTCTTGCCAGACCAGTCAAGCATTGGAAAAGCATCTTTAATTCAGACAACGTTAGAACTAGAGAAACGAATATGTTAATTTGCAAAATTAAAAGCAGATTTCACCACTAACCAGCCAAATCGGAATACGACGGCGCAAAATGTTCTCGCTTTCCTCCTGCTAAAAAACCTTGTTCCCGCACTCCTATTTTAATTTATCCCAAGGAATATGATATGATCTGTTTTCACTTTTTGGCTCAGTCACCGTAGGGGAGTCTATGCAATACTGCAGTGTCCGTCGTCCGTCGTCGTCGTTGTCCGTCGTATCCTAGTTCAAAAACAGTGGCACGTTTTTTAACCGCTAGGCCTATGAACTTAGAACTTTGTACACATGACCCCCTAGGTCAGATGACCCGTGACACTAAATTTCTGTCCGATCTGATTCTCTACTTGGCCACCAGGGGGCCAAATGTGGATATCTAAAAAGTGTGATATCTCGCTTATTAGTGACTTGTTTTCGATAAAACTTTTGTGGTAGGTACTCATAGCAAGGATACATCATATATCTTACGGGTTTTTAATTTGATCTACTTTTCAAGGTCGCAGAGGTCAAATGGCGTGAATTGGCCGTTTGAGTGTAACTATGGCACGTTTCTCAACCACCAAAGCTATGAGCTTGAAACTTGGTACATATAACCCCCTATATCAGATAACCTCTGGTGCTGAATTTCAGCCTGATCTGATTCTTGACTTTGCCACCAGGGGGCCAAAACAGAAAAAGTAAGAAGTGCAATAGCCTGCTTATTAGCAAATTGTTTTTGATGAAATTTTTATGGCAGGGACCCCTAGCAAGGTTACCTCAGATGTTGCACGATTTTTCGGATTTGACGTACTTTTTAAGGTCGCAGAGGTCAAATGGCGTAAATTTGCCGTTTGAGTGTAACTATGGCACGTTTCTCAACCGCAACAGTTATGAACTTGAAACTTTGAACAAATGACCCCCTAGGTCAGTTGAACTTTTACACTGAATTTTGGTTCGGTCTGATAATTGACTTTGCCACCAGGGGGCCCAAACTCAAAACTCAAAAAGTGTGATTTCTCGCTTATTACTGATTTGTTTTTGATAAAAGTTTCATGGTAGGTACTCCTAGCAAGGATACATCACATATCTTACGGGTTTTTGATTTGACCCACCGTTCAAGTTCACAGAGGTCAAAGTTGAAAACTTTACCGTTCTTGGTACGTTTTGTCGTTGTTCAATGTAAAGAGTTTTAATTTTGTGTAATGATGCATCTAAGAAGCCACTATTTGTATGCCAAGTTTCAGCTAGATCGGAATTCAAGTATGGCCGAAATTGCATGTTTTGTGGGTTTTTCCTCGTATTGTGGCAATCCAAAGGTCGTGAGTTCAAACCCCGGTCAAGGACAGCCAAAAATATTTTTATTTTTCATCTTTTCCTTTTTTCTTTTCTGAGTTCTATTTTACATTTTCTTCCTTTTTTGATTTATTTGGTGCCATAGATTTAATTAGGCGGCCATCTTGGAAATCGTTTTTGCCGATTGCTGTAGTGTAACGAGTGATGGAATTATTATGGTCGGGTGGATGTGTCTACATCACATATCACCCTGGTTTGTTATTTGACCTACATGTCAGGGTCACTGAGGTCAAAGTTAAAAATATATTCACCATTGTCATGGAGTGGCACATTTCTTCACTATCATTTTCACCTAGACTCTACAAGCTTGGAACCACAAGTCTCGGATTCACCACTTGGCCAGGGCCGGCTCTTAACTGGTCACAGATGCATGTATAAATTATGAGAGGCCTACATACTGTAGCACTTTCTGTAACTGTCTACTAAAAATACTTACGGTGAGCACAATGGCCCCTGGCCGTTTCATTTGTAATTAAATGGTATTCATATAATGAGATCAATAGTAGTGTCCGTGTCAGATCCCATCATGGAGGTATAAATAATTATTTATACCTCCATGATCCCATCGTTCAACTAGTCTTCTCTCCCCAGGTGCCTCACACGGACCTTCACGTCCCCATACTCAAGACCAACTCTTACAATATCGCCCTCAAAACAACCCTGGAGTCATGAATTCACAGGTGCTCCTGTGAAATCTCAGTTCTAGTTTATTTATCAAACTTTATCGAGGGTTACCCGGTTATCGAATCGAATGGATGTGTCGATCGTCGGGGCAGATCGATATGTGGTTAGGTTGTGCGTCCAAGGCGATTACTAATAGGTCATTCAGTTAGTTTGAGAAAGATCATGATCATGAAGATGCGTGTTGTGTTATCATAACTGGAAAATAAGTTGAAGTTATTATTAGTACTACGATTCTTACATGAGTAAAAAGTAGACGTTTTAAGCAACACAATAATGTTACTCCCATTTTTTTCTGTAAAGCTATACTGAACTAGGGATATCTTCCGTTGCCTCCTGTAATATTTACATACCATGGCTGATTAGTTCAATCATATTTCATCCAGCTGGCAGCTCTGCATTGGAAATTTTAGTGGTATAACGTGTTCTCTTGACCTTCAAACAGTAGTATAAAGCCGATATTTACAACTCTATACCCTCAGTCCTATGTTATTAGGTCATCCAGCTGAGCGCCAGGCCCTTGGGCCTCTTGTTGACACGTGTCGCCGCGTTTGAACGCAAGAAGAAGCCAGGTGTGCTACTGATGGCCGCTTGACTTGGCGTCGGCGGCGAGGCTATGGCCAATCAGCTTGCGTCTTGATGTCACATGATTTCGCGCTGCGTGGCCCAGGATGGGTTAAAGTGGTGGAAAAGACGCTACTGAACGCCAATTCTGGGCAGGTGTGCTCTGACCGGGATCGACTGGCCGCGAACTTTGACGTCGAGAGGCATCAGCCGAACGCTTCTTGTCGCCAAAGTTGGCGGCTAGTGTGCTGTGGGCTTAAACACTGGCCACCTATCGGGAGCTTATATGTAGGGTCTGTTGTCTATTATCAGCATTTGCATTAGACTGTACCAGCTACAGATCTAACGCTGATAATACACAACAGCCCCTACATATAGGCACCCCATACATAGAACAAGCCATGTGGGTGAGCTTCATAAAACCAAAGTCTTTCAAATAAAGAGTCAGGTCATGACAAGTTTCCTTTGATTCCACAGCTTTCTTGTGCAATTAACTGGAAGCCATGATGAAGCCCATTTTAATTCAGCTACAAACTGAGGTGAGGTGCAAAACAATCATAGGACGACCAAAAATTCAACGAAAAAACATACTCTGCATATGCGGTATACATATGATTCATCGGGTAACAAATACATACAATATAAATTGTGACCAAGGTGAATGTCCCCTGCGAAATTCGACTGGAAATTGTCGGCAAAAGCCGGCAATTTCCACCTAATTCCAAACTATTTTTCCTTGCCAGGAGGCTGGAATTAGCTGGAAATTCCAGAAAATGTCAGGGCTGGAGTTTGGCGGTATTTTGGTAAATGGCAGTGCCAGAAAATGCCAGCTCTGGAAAAAGCTGGCATAACCTGGCATTAGCTGGAACCTAATTTCCAGAGCTGGAATTAGGTGGAAAAATCTTGACCCAGGCCTTCCAGCTGATTACCAATGTCAGGGCTGTCATTTATTGGAAATAGCTGGCATTAGTTGACATTAGCTGGAAATTACAAATTCAGCATGCAACGAGGAATGTCAGGGCTGTCATTTATTGGAAATAGCTGGCATTAGTTGACATTAGCTGGAAATTACAAATTCAGCATGCAACGAGGAATGCGACTGTATCCTCAGGATTGTCATTTGCTGTCATTTATTGGAAATAGCTGACATTTGTTGACATTAGCTGGAAATTAAGAATTCAGTATGCGACCGGGCTGGACCCAAACCTCCGAGCTCATTTACCAATGTCAGGGTTGTCATATATTGGAAATAGCTGGCATTTGTTGACATTAGCTGGAAATATAATATTGAGTATGTGACCTGCTCTACGTTTGAATCGATCAGAGCGCTGCACACTAATTAACAGGCGTTTTTTGTCACTCAACAGTGACTATGATTAGAATCGTTGTGATATGCAACAAGAAGATCTCTTGTCGTGGAGTAAAACCGATAATCGCTTGGTTTTGACTTTGCTGATTGCAATCTTGTCACACGCACCTGCGATTATCACCACAGACAGGCAATTTTTCACATGCAAACATGATTGCATGTTGATTTTGCTTGATCCCTGGCCGTGCGATTTCCAATTCTAATTCAATTTTGATGGCATCTGCAATTATAACTGCAAACAAGCAATTTCTGTCACACAGAAATATGATTAAAGGTTGCAGGTTGATTTTGCTTCCAACAGAGGTTGCTAGGATGACCAGTTCTTGTAACGGGCACCTGAAATTATCTATGCAAACAAGTGATTTATGTCACTTGCAAACATGATTGCTGTGGCATTATCAAGTTTTGAGCATATTCCACTGACCTAATCCCTTAGTTTTCTGACACAATCTTGTCACACTGTTATAATGTAAATATCATTCTTGGTGTGTGTTGAATGGACTTACACGAGCATAAGAGGCCCATCATATAAAACGTAAGATTATTGCTTCACTGAGGCTCCTTGCAGACACCTCTGCCTGGCGGACACTTCCCCATTGCAGATGGTGTAAGTTGCCACATGACCTGGGTTGGAGTGCTCGTCAATGCCGACTGGCGTCGTCAGGGCTCAATTCCCGTCCTGGAGGCAGCACGTCATTTACATCTTAGCTAATTGTGATCAGTTGATACGATGACGTCATTGACAATCACTGACAGGAAAATTTTGCCTCTCGTTTAATAATATAGATAGTGCAAAGTATTCACATTGTAATATTAGGCTCGTAAGTTTGAGGATCATGGATTGACCAGATTGGTGTGAATTGCCCCAGGGCCCAATGGAACATATGTGTACCAATTTTAAGTCCAGACTTTACGAGACGTGCCGCGCTAACAATATGGCCGCCACCGACGATGGACGCCACATCATCGCATAGGCTCACCAGGTGAGCCAAATAAAAAAGAGGTGCCGTTTTAACTGGATACCGTGACATCAACATGATGTTAACCACACATAGCACACTCTGTCACTTTGATGTCTGGAGGGCAGGGTTAAAGACCGGGACTGACGTCCAAACTGGATGTCCAAATAACATCACTGCACGACCTTGAAAAGAACGATGGAGCAAGCCGACTGTTGATTGACTCCATCACTTACATGAGTCATGAGCTGTGGACATCTCCCATGCAAAATCTTACAGTTATGATACCGTCCGGGTCCACGATCATGCATACAATAATACAGGCTTACAGCACATGCACTGATTCAGGCTTCTTCATATGCTTATGCTAAAAAAACAACCTCAAGGCCTGTCCAGATTACCCTTTTGGCATTCATTTGAATCCTTATGTGTTCCAATTCAATTTGTGTAAACTTTGGATATCTTGATATCGAATTCGGGGTAAAAATCAAGAAATAAGAAGAGCTCCCGCATGATTTCTTTGTTTGACTTGAAAATTCAAACCTACTAGTTCCTGTCTGAGGTGTAATGCATCATGGGATAGGTCAGGTGATAAGACCACATGATAGAATTGCATAACATAATAGCAATTTGCATAATGCCAGCAAATGCCAGCTTTTTCCAACAATTGTCAGAAACATCGAATTTGAAATTTCCAGCTAATTCCAGCTCTGACAATCTCATAGTAAAGTGACAGAGATTTCCAGCGCTGGAACTTTTACGAAAAGTAAAGTTCCAGAAAATGCCAAGAATTTCCACCCCATGGATAAAGTTCCAGTTTTTGTCAGCTTTTGCCAGCTATAACTTTTCGATGAAACTCTCTAAATTCAAAGTGTCAGCTTATTCCAGCCAAGAGCTGGAAATTCCAGCTATTTCCAACAAAATCCACCTAAGGTAAAATTCATTTCGCAGGGGTGATCTAACAATTTAGGCAGATGAGTTAGTGAAGTTTGATTAGCTGCTAATTGCCAAAAAAGACAATAATCAAACCACAATTAAGCTGCCTGCTCGGCTTGCAATTGGTTTTAAAAATTCATAATAAGGTTGTTATGAATGGCAAACTTGAGACAGGTACATATACTGTTGTATCTTAATGTATGAGGTAATTCAAAAATGTACAATCATAAATGCATGTAAGGTTTAAGCCAAATGGCATGTTCAACAATATTGGAACGGTTATACCTCACATCACTTTGCACTTGAATGTTTGCCAAAACAAGCTGATCGATGGGAAAATGAAACGTTTTCTAATCTTAAAAACCAAGAAACTGGGCTTCAAAATCACAAAGCTATCAAATTCCCATTAGATAACAGTTACATTAAGTTCGAAAAATTTTAATAAAAGAAAATGTGATTTCTAAACATGTGAACGATTGACCACAAAAGTCGAGTCATTTTGCATTTTTTCTAAAAGTTGAAACATATAGCTTTTCCTATTAATGTTGTCTTTGACACTATATCTAAAGAGTTTCATAGAAATGAGTGAATTTGAAGCTGGCGTATGCTTTAAAATGGAGAGTTTGTAGTGGCCATGTTCGGCTGATTGAAGGATTGTTCAAAATGCACTTGTGCTTGATCGTTTGAAAACCTGAAATTTAGGGTAAATCGGCGAGGATCTGGGAATTGCGACGCACAGATTTCCCCACAAACGAAGTAGTTATTATATTATAAAACAGTTAAATAATTCCTTGGGTAAGCCCGAAGCGAAGTACATATGAAAAAGTCTGACCTGTTTAGGTATGAACTAATAAAATCACATTTCCATAGGAAATGGGAAAACGAATGGAAGACTAGTATTCCTTGAACCATACAAGTGATTTGGGATCCTTGAAACTTCATAAATTTATCAATGAAAGCATTAAGTTTTAACATGATAGCCAAAATGCCCCATTTCACAAGAGGTGTCACTTGACTGGCCTTTAATGAATTGAAATGAATTGAATATAGAAATAAACGATAATAGCTAGTCATAGATCTATAAGAACTTTGTGCTGACATTATTATTTTTAAGTGGTAAATTTATTAATGATTTGCATTGCAGGCAAGATGTTTCCCCCACCATCCGTCCTTGGCAACTCCATACTTACCTCAGACAGGCTTGTGCACCATTCCTTCGATGTGCTGCCCTCTTTTTTCATAACTTGACTGGTGTTTCACCACCATCAGAATTTCAAGGTAAGTGGGTTTTTTAGGTTGATATTTAAGTGTTCTCTAGCGAAGGCTTACCAACAAAGCTGTAATGGAAAGAGCTGCCAGCTGGGTTCCAACGCTCAACCTTCCATTCACCCGGCCACCTTCTTCGTCTTTTCGCTTTTGCACCTAATATCTCTGGAAACAAGTGAGTGAACGACCTGAAACTTCTATGGTGCGATGGCCAGGTTTAGGGGAGGTTCCCTTTTGATTTTGGATGCAACGAGGCCGAGTCCAGGCGTCTGTCTTTTTTTTCGCATTCCGCCCCATAACTTGATAACCAGTTGAGTGACAGACCTGAAACTTCTTTAGTGTGATGACCTAGTGTAATGGGGTTCCCTATTAATTGTGGACCAAACCCAAGATCCAACATGGCTTCAAGGCAGTCTTTTTATTTTTGCAAAATGCAGATACTTTAAATACTTCAATTGTTTTTACTTTCGGAACTCTGGAATCAACAGCTAGCCATTGGAACAGCTTTCACACTCATAGAATAAAGGGGTTATAGAACAAATCGAAACTGTATACTGTAACTCACAGACACATGCTGTGGATTTGATAGCTGTGTACAAAAATGAAGAAAAAATGGAAAAGCATAAAACACGTTCTGAAAATAGTTTACTGATAAACTAGAAGAAGAACAAACATACTCCGGTAAAGAGCTGCCCATTCCTTTAAACAACCCAGTTAATGAGACCAAAGAAATATACCCAGATGTTGTCAACACTTTCTTGTTAAACAACCCAGTGAAAGAGACCAGAGAAAATATACTTTAAATACAAAAGCTAGAAAAAATATCTGTGCAAGTTACTTGAAAAGATGTAGGTTTCTGACCCCATACTAGGGATTTTCAGAATCCAAACGATAAACGTAAACTTTACGGCATTGAGGTGGCCATGATATTCCACTAGCGTTTGAACGTTTTCTGCTAATAAACCAGGTCATATGACATTGTCAATGCTTCTCTCTCCTGTATATGGCTGGCGCGAGTGAACAGAATTCAGAACTATGCCACGGCATAAATCGGAACAGTGGTGCACCATAAATCAACCAATCAAAACCTATGATCTCGTGAATTGTGTCAATTGTATTGAATTCTATTCAAGAGAAGTGGTGAACTAGGCCAAACGCCTCGACCCGAAGCATTAAGTTACATCATATTTAACGCCTATAATGTCGTCTTCATGGCTTTACCAGATGGTGAAACCTCATATGGGGCCTTTTGTAGTGAAGTTGAGACGTGAACGCTATTGGTGTCGGGATATATAAAAGAATTCACTCAATTAGGCCTACAACACTTTGACTCCGACTTTGGGAGATAAACTGCAGCTATGTCGGCAGAAAAGAAGGAAGCAGAAAAGAGGAAAAAGTTTTGCTTTACAATGGAGCTGGATGTTTACCTGCTCAAAGAGCTCTTGGCCGTGAATCCGTACGATGGCCCCGATCAAAAGAGCCAGAAAGCGAAATGGTGTCTTGTTGCCACTCAGCTGAATGACACTGAACAGGAGTTCCATGTTGACCGTCGGCTCTGCAGAGAGCACACAAACTTACTACTGCAGAAATTTAAGAAAGGCAGTCGAGAAAGCATGAAAAAAGTGAGTACAAATTATTTCCATCTGTTGATGATTTTATAAGAGCCATGGAGACATGGGAATTTTAGAAATTTTGTATTTTTAATGCACAGGCTAATGGTCACATGTGACCACTGTATGTGACCACTTTATACATGAAAGGGTTTTAATGGCTAAATCTTTTTTCAGGAGTGGAGTTGATGAATTGTATGATGAACTGATGCAACTCCTACAAGAACTCCTGGATCTTGTGAATGAATAGGATCCGGCAACAGAGATAAAAAAAGCGGAAACTAGTAAGAAGAAGGAGGCTGCTGGAGAGAAAGCAGAACGCATCAGAGTAAATGCCATGAAGGGACAGGAAAGAAATGACACAGGTAGGCTATGTATATCATCTAGTTTATTCAGAGACATCATGCAGTATCACTGGGATGACTCCGGTACAAGCCAAATGAAACGAAATGAATGGTGTCCTGCAATACATGTACATGAAGATGTCTCCCCCACGAATGATATGCCTACTGTAATTGATGATACTGTGGGGTACCAGGAGAACCGGTGTGATCAGTACAACGACATGTTGGTAGGCCTATCTTCCATTCCTTTTTTTGTATTTCTGGATGCACTTGACTTCGAAATTTTTCCTCTAAGCCTTCTCCACCTGGGTGTGTTCAGTGTATGATGCAACGGATTTCATGGTATCTCTAAGTAACTCTTTTTTATCTTTGTGCAGATTCGGAGTCCGAGATACAGCAGAAAAAAGAAGGCAAGGGTAGAAAACACTCCGCAAAAGATGATGTAATAGAGTACCTGGAAAAAAGGAATAAATCTGACGAACAACTGAAACAGGAGGAATTAAGTATCCGGCGCGAAGAACTCGACCTGGAACAACATAAATTTGCAATCGAAGAGCAGAAATTAGAAGTAGAACGAAAAGAACATGAAAATCATTCTAAATTAGAGATACAAGAGAGAAGCCTTATTCTACAAACATTGAAGGGAAAACTGGTAAAATGTTACAGTTACTTCATTGCATCATGGACGGCTGTTAAGGATCAACTGATTAGTGAATTGCCATTTTGGAAAATGTAATAAAATGCCAGAAATAAATTTACTCAGTCTGGCCTAATTACACCATTCATGTCTGTGGTTGATGGATCCAGTACAAATGCATATGCATTTGTTAGTTTGGCCAGACTGGCATTCTGATTTCTGTATTTTTCCTACATTTTTTGAAATGGCGATTCACTTCAGTTGACCATTAATTTTGTTTTTGAAAAGTGAACCAAGACCTGTAAGGTTGATATTCATTGGAAGTGGTCTGGCTAGCAGTTTCTAACAAAACCAAGTTATGTGATAGGTTTTCAGCACTTATTCACTTTTCAAATTTTTGCCTCAAAAGATCAGGGTTCAAATTGTTAAATAAATGTTGTACAGAACAGGTAAAATGAATAAAATATTTGTCATCGTTTTTACTTCCGCACTGCCGAGGTTAACCCCCCCAATTCGGACTCCAAGGAAAAGTTCAAATTAATGGCCATTTAAATACTCCTCAAGGCTTCCAAGCTTCCAAGCCAAAGTACGATCCTGTTTGACTGCCATATAAACATGTGTGGCAATTGGTTAGTATGGTGCCGACTATGTAGTACATGCCTACAGGCTGTAAGTACAATTTCAAGTCCTTTTTGTAATCCAGAATGGCGAAATAGCGCCATAAGCGATGGTCTCAGGGGGTATGCTGGGTCGCCGTAAAGTTAGAACTGTTCTTCATTATTTGCACCTTGAAATAATTCAAGCTCATCCAACAAGTGGCTCTCTGCCAACATTGCAGAGTCATGGCGCCGACCTTCCATCGGTCCCCAGAGATTCACAACTAATCCAGTCGGAATGACCACTGACTGAGACTTGAGTCCATGAACCCGCTTGTGTCCATTGTAGACCTCTTGTTGATCGTGGCCGGGGCAACAGATAGGATGAACAGTTTCTTGTAGTGCGAAACGGAGCGAGAATAACGACATATATAAACAATAACAATTAAATCAGGAAATCGCCATGATGGTCGTACAAGTGCGCTATACCAGAATGCTCTGCGTGCAGGCACATGAATGGTGTAAACAGGGAATTAGTCCCTATGGGAAAGTCCAAACCTGAAGACATCACACTCCTCAACGCTCCAGACAAAGCTATACTATATAATTACTCAGTAAGGACAACTGCCCATAATTACTCATAATCTTAGCATGAAAAGTTAACTCAACACAAGAGTAAATAAGATTGTTCCCAAGACAAAATCTCACTGACTTCACTGTCTCTGAAATTACTCACTGTCATGACTGTCTCTAATAAAACCAGAGTCCAGTTTCTACAAATCTAACTTTACCACAGGCTTACGAACCCGGGTAGAGCGACGCACATCAGTCCCAGCGGTACTACCAGAATCCGTAGCAGTAGTCTCTGGAGAAGACATCGAAGGTGGCGCTTCTGCCGTTTCGCTATTCGCACAATTAAATGACAGTTCAGAACTTTGAGTAACCACGCCTCCCGGTAGAGGTGTGGGCACAGCGACGGGCGAAAACGGCAATAGTCCTCCACTCTGGTCTGGCTTGACCTGTTTGAAGATCTGATCAAAATGCTTCCTATGGAGTCGCCCATCCTTTCCACGGACAGTGCAGGAAGTGGGCTTGTTTTCTCCTCAACGGTACCCGGCAAATTTGGTGGACCAAATTTTGAATAGTTCTTGTAGTAGACATGGTCCCCAGTGGTTAAATCAGGAGGATTTGGCAAATGCTCCTGAGCTTTCTTACCCTTAAAGTTTCTCGCCTGATTTTCTTGCATTTTCTGAACACGAGATTCAACTGATGGAATTAATCTATCAAAACGTGTAGCAATCCTGCGCTTCATGAGCAATTCACAAGGCGCAACACCAGTGGTGCTGTGAGGCGTAATGCGATAGTCAAATAAGTAGCGTAGGAGCCTATCCTCAACAGATCCTGCCATTTTGTCCATTTTTTCCTTGAACCCCCTCACTGCTCGCTCAGTTAGACCATTTGTGGCAGGGTGGTACGGTGCCCCTGTCACGTGATGTATACCATTCCTGGTAAGGAACTCCTGGAACTCAGTTCCCATGAAAGCAGCAGCGTTGTCAGATACGATCATATCTGGCAAACCATGAACACTGAACAGTCCCAGTCTAGAAATAGTAATCTCTTCAGTACAACCGAGCGTGACAAAAATCTCCAGCCATTTTCTGTGAGCGTCAATGACAACCAAGCACATGTGTCCTTCTTTTGGGCCAGGATAGTCAATGTGCAACCTTGACCACGGTTTGCTCGGGTATTCCCAAGGATGTAGAGGTTGCTGATACGTAGAAAATTTACGAGTAGACAGGCACACACTGCAGGCACTAACTCGGCGCTAAAGATCCTTGTCCATATTTGGCTACCACATGTAGCCACGAGCCAAATTCTTCATTTTCATAATTCCAGGATGGGCATCACGACCCAGTGGAGGTATAACAACACGACTTTCCCACAGAATGCAACCATTCAAGACTGAAAGTTCATCCTTGCGATGAAAGTACGGTTTCATTGTCTCTGATTCAACCTCAAAATTCTAGCCTTTCAAGATACAGTTTCTAACACGAGCCAGCAGTGCACCTCGGTCAGTCCACCGCCTATTGTTATCTGCAGTAATCTGAGTATCATTCAAATGTTCAAGTAACATGACTTGGTCCCCAACCATAGGACATGCAGCGACTTCCTCCTTGAGAGGAAAATGACTCAGACAGTCGCATTCGCGATTTTAGGACTGGGTTTGTACACTAACTTATAGTCAAACACAGCAAGGGTCAAACACCAACGAATGATGTGACCTGAAGCCATAATAGGTACGGCTTTGTTCTCACCCAACAGTCCCAGTAACGGCGTATGATCAGTACGAATTTCAAACGTTCTGCCAAATAAAAACTTGGACAGTTTTCCAACCGCCCAGACAACAGCGAGTCCTTCCTTTTCAGTTTGAGAGTAGTTTTTCTCTGCAGAGTTCAATGTACGTGACACGTCGTAGACTGGTTTCAAATCACCACCGTTGGAAAGCTGTTCCAACGCGGCTCCAAGTCCGTAAGAGCTAGCATCTGTCGTGAGCACCAACGGCTTCGACGGATCGTAATGCACTAACAAATCGTTAGAAACCAGCAAGTCCTTTGCGGCATTGAAAGCGGCATGCTCAGCAGGTCCCCACTTCCAAGGTGTGTCCTTTTTCTCCAAATGGTACTACGGCGACAGCACGTCTGCAGCACGCGGCAGGAAGCGATGATATTACTTGAGCATCCCGACAAACGTAGAGAGATCTTTCTTGTTATCCTGTGTTGGAAAAGCCTGTATGGCTTTGACCTTGCCATCCAAGGGGTGGACCCCCTCTGAATCCAACTTATGGCCAATAACGTTAATCTCCGGTTTCATGAACGTGCATTTCGATTGAGCTGCAATCTGGCCTCCGAGAGACGTTTCAGCTCTAATTCCAACGTTCTAAGACGCTCCTTGTCTGTCGGACCCGTTATGATGATATCATCAAGATACACTTCCATGAATGGAATACCACACAGCACATTTTCCATGGCGCGCTGGAAAATGCTAACAGCAGAATGAACACCAAATTGTAGACGCTTATATGCAAAAAAGCCTTTGTGAGAATTGATAACCATCAGCTTTTGAGCTTGGGGTGATAATTTCAACTGATGGTAAGCATTAGACATATCAAGCTTTGTGTAAGATTTACCCCTAGCCAAATTAGCAAACATATCCTCAGGGGTAGGCAGAGGATAGTGAGCCATGTCACATTTCGGGTTAAACGTTTCCTTAAAATCAGCACAAATGCGCAAACTTTTGCCATCTGACTTCACTACAGGCACAATCGGACTAGCCCACTCACTGTACTCTATAGGTCTCATCACCCCCACAGACTCGAGATAATGCAATTCAGCCTCAACCATAGAAAGCCTCTGATACGGCAGAGGGCGCGCACGCTTATACACAGGCTTGGCACCAAGCTACAGTGGAATGTCAACTTCCACATCTTTCAGACAGCCCAACTCATCAGAGAACACATCAGCATACTTGTCACATAGAATTTTCACTTGTGAATCCCTAACTTCCTGAGAAACTGCATTGATGCCAACTTTCCAATCCAACTGATGTGACGGAGCCAATTACGGCCTAGCAAAGAGGTACGGTAACCTTGCACAACTATCAAAGGTAACTTTTTGCGCTGGGCTTTGTGTTTCACGGTAATCATAGCAACACCAGCGAGATCAAGCATGCGCTTATTGTAATCATGTAATTTGATACTGGTGGGCAACAACTTATGACCAGGTTGGCACATTTTCTTCGAAGTGGTCTCACCTACACAAGTGACCACTGCACCGGTATCCAATTTGAATTTGAAATCTGAACCATTCACATTCATCCGGACATTGTACTTCCTATCATCATGAATATCACATAAATGAGCATCGAGACTAAAAACCTCTGGAAATTCTGCCGAAATATTCCACATCCCACTTGAATATTCCGCATCCGGAAATCCAGTACCCTCCAGCTCCTGGGTTCTGTATGTTTCAGAATCTGCCGATAACATATGTTGCGATTTCAGTTTCGGAACCTTTCCATCCCTACACGTTTTCGCAATGTGTCCTCGATGACCACAAGCGTGGCATGTTGCATCCTTGAACTTGCACTTACGAGCCAAGTGCGATGAAGAATCGTAACGATAGCAACGTTTCTGTCCCTGTACCTGTGGTTAGTTTTAGCAGCAGCGGCACTCGGTTTTTCAACTTTGAACTTATTCGGATCAAAACTCGGGGCTTTAGCCGTGAATCCACGTTTAAAACCATTTCGACCAACAGCATGAACTTCAGCACTGGACCTTGCATGGTTTACAGTAGTACCAGCAGCTTTACCACCATACATATCCGCACTCTCCTCATTAGAGAAAACAGTAGATGCAATCTCAATTGCTTGAGCAAAAGTCAATTTCAGTCCCTCCGCAGCTTCTAGCAACTTTGTAACAGCAGGCCTATTGCGAACTCCAGCAACAAGCTGATCCACAGCATTTCGTCTAATGCATTACCAAATGTACAGTACTTTGTGGCATTTTTCAAGCGCACAGCATAGTCAACCATGGATTCGTTATCCCTGCGTACAACCTGCCTAAACTTTGATCTCTCGGCCAGGGCATTATGCTTGCCCCCGAAATGCGTTGCAAGGGCCTTCGTGAGATCCTCGTACAATATCTCGGCCGGTTTCGTTGGCGCAAGCAAGTCTTTGAGTTTCTGGTACTGGGCTGCGGACAGACCACTAATCAAAACATTGGCCTTCAGGTCACCGTCAGTTTTATGCACTTTAAAGTAGCTTTGCAATCGTTCTACATACGATTCAAAGTCTTCCTCCGCTTCCACAAACCTTGGTATTTGTTTAGATCCCATCTTGATCGTCGCCAGTGTCGTGTAGTGCAAAACGGAGCAAGAATAACGACTGGTCGTACAAGTGCGCTACACCAGAATGCAACGCGCGCCAGCACATGAATGGTGTAAACGGGGAATTAGTCCCTATAGGAAAGTCCAAACCTGAAGACATCAGCAACTGTTCCATCTATGAATCCCCAACTTCCCCACTGATTGCGTCTGCGTAGGTTTGGAGGTGCTCGGCATCTAGCCACCACTGCTCCAAATTTGTGACCTGACCACGATAGTTGTTATAAACGTGGTCAATAGATGAATTGGAAATCTTACTGAGTTCCGGCATACTCCGTCGAAATCTTTCTCTCAGGTCGCACTGCGATTAGGATAAGACAATCGCCTTAGTAGAATACACAAAGCTTCTTCACTTTCTACTACAGTCCCATTTTTGCACTTAAGAATGGGTGGGAAGTTCAGTGCATCTCGCAGCCTGATAAGCAAGTTTCTATCAAATCGAAACATCTCCACACAATTTTCATCAGATATATCCATTAATCTGAATCGCTGTGGAGCATCCTAAAGGACCCCGTCTAGGCCCAAGGGCATTATACAGGAGTAAGAGCTCAATGTCATCCTTGGCGAAAAAAAGTGTATGCATTCTTGTTACAGTAAATATCTGTCTGAGTATGTGCGATCTGTGTGTAGGCCTAGGGATTATAGACACAACTTCAGCCAGACTTTCCGCAATGCAAAGTAGTTATGCAAGTCTACGAAAACCCGCCGCCCGATTATTCTTCCTGGTTGAGTGTACTTCGGATTTACCATTTACGCTAACGTTCATGGGTAGATTTCAATCTTAACTGTGTTTACGTCATTACCAATTCACGAACGACAAACTGCCTTTGTCATAAAGTTTACGTTTATCGTTTGGATTCTGAAACTCCCGACTATACTAAGCAAAACCAATGACCATTGACCAGAGACTAAAAGACAACATCTCCTAGGGATATACAGTATTACAAAGAAATGTTTTATTTGATTTCTACTACATGTAACTAAAACTCACCTGACTAGTTTTAGCCCAAGGGGGTCACTCTCCATTACATCTGCAGAGCATCCTTGTACTCTGATTTTTCAATAGACCCGCTCCAGCTGGTCTCAGCCATATGAAATCCCCACCCCCTTTTGCTGGCAGGCTTTCAATCCCCACCCCCCTTTTGCTGGCAAGCTTTTCATTTCCACCCCCTCCAGCTGGTAAGACATCATTTCCACAGCCCTTTCAGCTGGGCCCGAGTTTGTGGCCTTACAGCTCCATTGTAGGACCATCAGGGCATTTGGAAATTGGGATTCTCTACTCTCACCAAATAATAACATACATTCTTCATACTTTTTACCAGGACTTTTAATTAACATTCTATTCAAATCAACCTGATAGGCATAGTACATGGAACAGTTCCTCTTGAAATTTCATAACACAACTTGATCCTGCATGATCAAACAAAAGTTACAAACAACTCAGAGGAAGCTTACTTGACAGGTCAGTTTATGGTCAAATTTTGAAGAGAAATACATTTTGAAAATTTGAAAACATATGTACCGGTAGTAGGGTCGGGTGCCATTGTTCCTCTGAATGGGCCTCAAATACACCAGATATACGTTGGGGAGTTGGGATATGATATCTGATCAGAGAAACTTTGCGCCACATGCTCTTATTTCCCGATTTCATTGAAATAATTTGATGCTCAAAATATTGATGGAAAAAGAGCCTCTATTGCGTAGTGTGATGAGATGAGAGGGGCCTAGAGTGTGGTGCGGGCACGTGTCCGCAACTTGAAGGCCTTAAGCGTGTGGCGTGTTGCATTTTCAGTATTCCCAGGGGCTTATTGCGTGGGTTTGAACGAGATAAGGGGTCTATTCCCCACGCACAGGTCACGCTCTGTCCTCCGAAAAAAACACCCCTTATCATGTCATGGGGAGTGACCCTCCCCCCTCTCCCCCCCCCAGGAAGTTTTAGCACAGGGAAAAAGAGGGACAATCCTTCAGGGCTAACCCCAGCATCCTATTATATGAGTCATGATAACAATATTGCAAATGGATTGTCCCACATGACCAGGTGCATTGTGACAATGAGCAGGAAAGGCACTATAAAATCCTTCCGACTGAGATGATTATAATACAACCAGTACAATTTAAGGGTTCAACAATATCTATATACATTTGACATACTTACCAAAACATAAGAGGGCTCTAGTAACCTTCGAATGAGGCAGGGAACTAGTGCAGTGTTTAATGCACATTACCAGTTACACATGGAGGAAAATTTAAACTTGTAAAAACACTGTAGTCCTAAAATGGCCATTACACACTGGTCTGTGAAAATATTGGGACTGTATCAATTTTTTGCTTACCTAGTGAGCTAAGTACCATTGGCCGTTAGCACAGCACATTTTGTTATTAGTGGGGCTTTGAACCTAAAACTATGTAAGTATGTAACAAAGGAAAATATATAATTCCAGAATAAATTTCGGACTGATCTGATTCTTTGGTCTTGCCAGCACACATGGCCAAATACATGTACCATAAAAAATTGGTGATCTTCAGGCCATTCGGTAACAAGCTAGAGCACGTTTTGTGCTTTTTAGCTCACCTCAAGATAAGTGAGCTTATCTTATCTAACTAAGAGCTCGAACATCATCGAATTTTTATCATAGGTACATGTAATGATTACACATGGCATGTCCCACAAGTTTTTGATTTGACCTACATTTCAAGGTGAGTTCAAATAGCGTAAATTGGCCGATGGTGGCACATTTGGTAACTGCTGGATCAACCAGTCCTACCAGAAAGTAAATGTCCACAAGTTTTTAAAAGTATCACAGGGATAGAATAAGACAATTGAATGCAGTTTTCAGCATACAATGATAAAACTTAAATGGTAAATCAGGTATCTGTTGTATTTTGCCCAGCTAATCCTGTATCTTCATTATGTAACAGTTGTAGGCAGTCTTTAAAAATATCCAAAACCTAACTTTTTAGCTCACCTCTTAGCAGAGGTGAGCTTATCCCATACCGTGGCGTCCGTCGTCGTCGTCGTCCGTCGTCCGTTAGCAGGGCACGTTTCGTAACTGTTAGAGCTATTGAGTTGAAACTTGGTACACATGTACCCTTATGTAATGACACCTTGGAGACCAAGTTTCGGTCCGATTCGTTTCATGGTTTGGCCACCAGGGGGCCAAACGTTAAAAGTGAAAATATGCAATATCTCCCTTAATAGTAGTCGGGAAATTTTGAAAAAAATATGGTAGGTAGTTCTAGCAAAGGTGCATCATATATCCTCCGGGTTTTTGATTTGACCTCCTTTTCAAGGTCACAGAGGTCAAATGGTGTAAATTGGCCGATAGGATGTAACGATGGCACGTTTCTTAACTGCAATGACTATTGATACCAAATTTGGTACACATTTACCCCTTAGTCAGGTGATCTCAGGGACCGAAGTTTGGTCCAATATGATTCACCACTTGACCACCAGGGGGCAAAATCCAAAAACCTTAAAAATTTGATTATTCCTTAACTTCTTGCCTGATTGCCACCAATTTGATATCATGGGTACATCTAACCACCATACAGTATATGTCACACAGGTTTTTAATTTGACCTTCTTGTCAACGTCACAGAGGTCAAATGGCGTAAATTGACCGTCAGGCCGTAACTATGGCACGTTTCTTAACTGCAATGACTATTGATCACAAATTAAGTACACATGTACCCCTTGGTCAGGTGATCTCAGGTACCGAAGTTTGGTGCGATCTGATTTGCCGTTTGGCCTCCAGGGAGGGGGCCAAATCCTAAATTCTTCAAAATGCCATTATTCCTAGTAATGACTTGCCCGATTGGCACCAATTTTATATCATAGGTACATCTAATTCTAACAACCATTCAATGTGTCACCCGGGTCTTCTTTGATTTGACCTACTTTTCAAGGTCACAGAGGTCGAATGTACTGTAAATTGGCCATTTTGGGGAAATTGTAATTGCTTGGACCTACATCAAACCTAACACTACATGACACAATACCATGCTCTTTATCCATCTTTCCTCCACATGAGGTGAGCACAATGGCCCTGGCAATTTCATTATTTTATTTTATTCAAAGTGGTTATTTCCACGATAAAATCGTGGACGCAAACCCAAAAGTGTTGTTCCATCCATGACTTTTTTCAGCCAATCAAATCGGTCCACTCCTTTCACAGACAAAGCCTCAGCGAATTTTCTATCACTCGCAGTTCAAAGCCGGGCTTAAGGCTGCATTTCACCATAGATCTACTGTAATTTTTGTTTTGGAAATGGCGTCCGGCGACATTCTGAACTAGACTGTGGGCTATTAGAAATGTTCAAAACTTAGGTCATCAGCTTACAAAATCTTCACTTTGTAAGATCGTTGACGATGTATCAAGAAATCTCTGTGGCCTAATGGTACTAACGTTGACCTCATACGCCAGCGACCCGAGTTCGTAACTCACTTGGAGAGCCTTTTTATTAGCTACGTAGGCCATCAGCGGAGCTTATGGTTTGTAATAGAGCTGGCCGATGGTAGTTCAAGCAAAATAGTTGCATTTTCCTCCGAATTTGCTGTAGCTGGGCCAGAAAATGTGCCACGATACCAATATTTTGAACTCTTGTTTCGATAGGAATATAGCTATTCACAGCAGAAAGACTAGACGGCCCGAAATTGGCAGTAATTGGCAGATTTTAAGCTGGAAATTGTCGTCTGGTCAAAAGTGGCAAAGCGGCCTCGATCCTACCTGTCTCTGTAATGTACTGAACGCGCTACACATAAGGCATTGCCCTAAGGCATTGCAGCTGAGGCTGATGAAGTGATGGCCATTTTGCGAATGTATATAGAGTTCGTACGTTCACTTCAAAACATAGTTCAAATCTAAATTTTTCATAACGAGCAGTAAGAAAGTGGTATTTCCCTATATTTTGATTCTCAATGTCAACATGTCGTTTTGTGGGGTTATTTTGTCTAATTCTTATTAATATTGCCTATAAAAGACACGTAGAGAAACCCAGATTCATGCGCTCAGTTCATCCACGTATGGTAGACGTTTTGACAGAAAACCAGGGTGAGTTTTCTCTGTATTTTCTCTTGATTTGGTTGGTACAATTGGCCATGACAGCTGTTATTTGAAAAGTCATAGTATAGAATGACTCACGTAGCTTGTTTACATAGGAAGTGTTACCGTTTTTGGCTTTCTGTCTCGTTAAATTTGCTCAGTCATTGAGTCGAAGTCGAAGATCAAAACACACATGTACGCCATAGTACATTTTATACACAAAACAGTGCTGCAAAAAATTCTTCCCAATCATCAGAATGAAATAATCATAATACTTCACAATTATCTATTACACATAGATATAACAACTACAGGAAAATGACTTAGAAATCCAGACAAAACTTTGTCATAAGAATAGCCTCTTTGTATTTATAAACATCATCGACATAATCAAAACAAACCCGAACGCTAGATGAGATGAACAAACATGGCGGACCGCTTCACAAGAAGTTGACGTTTTCTCATGTTTCTTGTCAAAATAACAATTATATCGTACACTTTTGATAGTTACACTGGTCAGAGTACACAAATAATAGCGACGAAGAAGTCTGCTGGAATTGCGAGGTATTTTTAACGAACAATAAAACTGCCATTCTCAGTCTATCAATGCTGATACGGAAAACCGTGAGGAGCTGCATGAACTGGGCCTGCATTATTTACCATACGTTACAGTTACATACCCGATACCGGTACATGAACAAATGCAATACACTGCAACATATGTGCAGGGAAGTAAAGTATGCATTGCAAGCCATGTGTCCAAACTCTAACAAGGTGAACGTTAGTGAATAAGGGTGAACTTTTTCAAATTTATTAACTTTATTTTATCCCCCCCCCCAACCAGTTCACTAGTTTTTCACAAAAGTTTTAATCTTTTTTTGTACATTTATGTTTTACCTTATCACCAACATGAACAGCAAGCCATACAGGGTTGTATATCCTCTCACGGTTTCGCGTATCAGCACAGACTACTCATTGTTTTTGTAACATAATCGGGAATGTTGATAATAAATATCTGTCTTTTATGGTGTTTTTTTACAAAGTTATATTTTTTCTCACGTTTACAGGATGATGCAGTCTATAATCTACGAGTCATTCCGGTGGTCTCCACTGGCAAAGTGGTGTTGCTGTGCATGCTGTGGAACTGGTGACACGAAACCAATCAACCAGTCAGCCATGAGATTGACAGGATCGGGAAAGAAGACGCTGTAGGCTATCTTAGCTGATTTGTCCTTCACGTTTTGGTCTTGTTTTACTGTGTTATACAAGTTGATTGAATAAAGAAACCTTGAAATTGAATAGGCATCTCTGAATTTTTATTTATTATAATGCTTGCCTATTAAACCTAAACTCTTGAACATACAACCTTTAACCTTTATACTAGTGTCATGCTCGACCTAAGGTCGAGTTAAAATTCCTACCCCTTTACTGTCGCTCGACCCTGGGTCGAGAGAGAGGGAAATGCCTCAGAAAATAAATTATCCACAGCGCAATTTGAGGTCTTTATGTCTAGTTTATCTGCCAGTGTAAAGACGGCACTGCGTCTGATCATTTGATACCAGGAAACCAAATTGTTTCTACATGAAAATTTCCCACAACTTACAACTGAAAGCCAAGCAAGTTTTCAGAAGAGGTCACGCAAGGGGTATGGTGATGTAAGAGACGTCATCATGCCTCTTGTCACAATCAAGTAAGATACCGCATTGTCGCCTGAATGATATGAGACAAGAGGGTGATGTCACAATCAAGTAAGTGACAACATTGTAGCCTGATCGATATAAGAGAAGAGTGTGATGTATGAGACGTTATCATGCCTGATGTCACAGTCAAGTAAGACTTCGTTGTAGCTTGATTGATATAAGAGAAGCGGGTGATGAAAGGGACGGCATCATGCCTCATGTCACAATCAAGTGAGAGACCGCATTGTAGCCTGATAGGTATGAGAGTAGAGAGGGTGATGTTAGAGATGGCATCATGCCTCATGTCACAATCTAGAGACTGCATTGTAGCCTTATGGGAGGGAATAGGGCAGTGTCACAAGAACTAATCTAAACTCAAGGTAATGAAGGGGAGATTTGCACTGACGCACTTTTATGACCTTCTGCCCTACTTTAAGACTGTTATAGCTATAAAGTAGTCGTGTTTGGTATCGATCTAAAGATAATGAACAGTGGGTTTGTGCTAACCCATTTTCATTACCAACTGACCTACTTTGAGTTGATTACAGCGAAAGGTGTCATCCCTGTTTGATATCAAACTAAAAGTGTTTAAGAGAAGGTTTACCCTGATCCACTTTTATGACCTACTAAACAACTTGAACACCGTTAGAGGAAGGCAGTCGCATTAATGGTATCAAACTAAAGGTATTGAGAGAGCAGTTTTGCGCTGGCCTGCTCAAACACAGTTGGAGCAAAGGCACTGAAGGTATTGAAGAGCAGATGTGACAAAAGAACCCCTCAACTACTTCATTCACTGCAGTTCAAATAAAACCTTCACAACTGTCATCCACCCTAGGGGCCAAATTCATTAGACGTGTGTAACTTCTCCCTGATTAGTCATAGGGCCTATTCATATTCTGTGAAGATTTACATGAAGGACCTGAATCTGTCTATTCAGTAGTTAAACGCTGTTTTAAGCTGAACGCCCTTCAAGAATTTGGCCCTATTTGTCTAAGCTTGATTCCATCTGGTCTGTCCACATCTCCCTATCTACCATAAACCTACATTCTGGTACTCGCATATACTACTTGCTACATTTTCTTGTCATTCATCTCATTCCTTGCTATTAAATTCCGCCAGCGTAGCTATTCAGGCCGCCAGGCCTCTAGTTCTTATTCCTCCCGCAATTTTTCTTACTTCTTGTAATTTTTGAGTGAACAATTGAATATATCTTTGTTTATTTATCATAAAATAAGCCGACGTTCGCAACAAATAACTGCCAATATCATTCATTTTCCTTATAATTTCCTTAAAATGTCACAAACACGTACATTACACGAACAGTAACTTAAAAACACTCGTTGATGCAAGGTCATTTTCGCTGTTCAGAACACGGCAGTCGTGGAAATAACCCCTTTCTATTTTATTGTTGTTCTTTTTCGCAATGTATTGAAGAACTATGATGCAAGAAAGTTTTTTTTCCCTTTCATTACAAAATTCCTACTAAATTCTTCATTTTGAAGATTTATTTTAGCTCGCTGGAGGTGATGGTTTATGTCAGACAGCTGGTGATCTTTGAGAACTCCAATTTTGCTCAGCAATGCAGTCAGTCAGGGTCTTTATAAATGGGGCCATTCAATACAATTGATGGTTCAAGTATAATAATATTCAGAGGGTTGTTCAAGGGCTGTCTGTTGTAACTGATTCCCAAACAAACCTAACATGCCAATGATTCAACTGGATTCAAATTTTGGATGGGCACAAAAAAGTAGGAAGTGTTCACTTAGAACCCTTTGAATATAGTCATGTTCACCATGGGACATCTGCTGTGAGTTAATTTCACTGTAATTGCATAGCCTGTGCTGACCATGGGCTTAGCTCGAAAATGCTGAACAACCATTCTTTCATGTAATGTTTCTTTATTATCTTCCCATTTAGGTTAATTCAGATTGACTGCAAAATACAAATTTAAGAAACCATGAGTGATAGAAAACTCATTATACAATACAATTTTTACAATTAGTTCAACAACTCAAATAAAGAGGGCGCCGTGAACGTAATGTATTTTCCATCAGTGATCTATCAATGGCAAAACACGGCAACCAAATATGCCAGCATCACCAAGCAAGATGCTACACTAAGCTTGGGAATGAAACCCAAGTCTATTGCATGCACAACAATAGCAGCCTAGTTCACTATCAATACTGTCAACACACAAAGCAGCCATTGTAGCTGGAAGATGATCCATATACGCCTGTGTCTCACCTTGTCTTGCGCAACACATACAACTTGAAACACCAATAAGACATTGTAATCATCAAACTAAGACCAAGCATGGGATAAGGACAACTCCAGAATAGCATTGAGTGTGTTGTTAACTTCATGGAAATTAATGCTTCATAGCCAAATTATTACTTAACAGACCCATTCATATAACTAGTTGTGCGAGACTACACACAAATACTTGTAAGCATCTTTAAGACAATGGCTGAATCTTCAACCCTCAGTTTAACTCCATAAGGCACTCAAAACTAAACAAGAAGTACATCAAATATCACCTACTGAAACTTCAGTCCTATTTAATCTTCATGGCCTGGCACTTAACATTACTACAAGCTTTATCACCCTTTCTCAGTTGAAATCGACACAAGGTACGGCCTCTGATGCTCTTTGATGCTTGATGCAGACTCTTATGGGACCAACAACCTGTGTCTCACCTTGATTCTAAAGATAGACTTGACCTAAAGACAGTGACCCGGGTGCATATGAAAATTTTGTAAATAAAGCTAAGAGTAGTGTTTTGGCCGTAACATAGCCCTTGGTCAACTCGGGCGCATACATGAAGGATTCGGGGTCTTTATCAAAGGTTATGGAAGAGATTAAAATCATAACATAAAAATCCTTGGCAAAAATGTGCATTTGTCACTATTGAACATATTCTATGTAGTAATTGCAAGTGCCAAAAAATGATGGTCATAAAGGGCTTGCAGCAGTTGATGAGCTTATGTGAATTTTTGGAAAGGCACATGAAATAAAAAAAGTGATTTTTGGTCCGTTTTTGAAATGTCTGTTACATAATGAAGGAGTCGAATTACGTGCATCTAAATACAACAGATATATGACCAACTCAACATGCCATTCTCTGCTGAAAACCACTTTCAAATATTGATTCACATGGCTAGTGATCTATTAAATCTGTGCGGTCTAATTTTTGTAGACCCGATTTCTCGGCGATTGCATAACCAATGATCGTGCAATGTGGTGATGGCTAATTGTGTCGCATTGAATCAGAAATGAATTTCATTGCCCACAAATATGTGTTTTCGCGCTTTTGGAAATCGAACCTCGAAGCAGGGTGCAGCTGTGTACAATGCTTATGTACATCCCTCAAGCAAAGTGATAACAAAATGGCCACCTGTGGCGAGCATGAGATATTTTTGGCGAGGATTCACTGAATGTAGTAAGTTATGCATGTGATGTATACGCGCAGAATGTGTCTATCGAGATTGAGGGCACCAACAGTAAGCATGTATATATCAATAGTATCTATACATGAATGATGTATCGCAATCGTTCTCGTTGCATTGTTCATAGTGTATTGTGTGGTAGATTAGAATTCATGCCTGGTCAGGCGGTTGTGGTCTCTGAGGTCACTAATACTGTTTTCTGACCTTCCTTAGGCATTATTTGGCATTGTTTTGTTTCGAGGACGGATCGCTGGTATTTGTGGTCGGCTTGGTACTATCCTCACTAGCCTTTTCAGCATCTCCATGATTGGATTTGTACAGTGTCGGCAATGCACTGTCCACTGTGGTTACCATAGTCCTTACGATCTCAACTGACGGAGGAGTTACATCACAAACTTAATTTCACCTCTACGTCCAGTATACTAGTGATTCTTCAGTTACCACACTCTAGGGTGATGAATTCTCAGTCTGTGAAATATTTTTTTGCGCTGTGTAGGAGAGTGAAGTACTATGCTAATTCATGACATTTCAAAATTCCATAGGAGTGAAACATCATGCAATCGATTTAAAAACTATTTGACAGTAGCGGATCTAGAAATCTTTAGAAGGGTCGGGGATCTGTGGGGGACTTGTACTTATTGCGCAACCCTAAAAAACCAACTGCTTGATATTGAGCATGACTAATCAACAATGCTTTCAAGATCTCCCAACACCACACAAAAAACATTGGCCTTTATCATTCCTCGCCAACAGAAAGCAGGCGACCAAATACCAGTCAAGTTCACCAAATGGAGCAACATGGAACTATCCACTCAAGTGAATCAATGTCGCCAATGGCTTTCTTATTTTATCGCTGTGATATTTTTTTTAAATGGTGGACATTTACTTTCTGGTAGGACTGTACTTTGCATTGGCTGGTTATATGTACAGCCAGATAGACCATAAGCTCGGCTCTCCATTACATATCACCAAGGTTTTGATTGGTGACCGACTTTTCACTGAAAGGGGCACTTTATTTTTATTTTTTGGGAATGACCTTTGGGAAATAAATGCTACTGAATTCAGTAATACAGAGTAGATGCATACATTCAAGTACCCCCCCCCCCCACCACCACCACCACCACCACCACCACCACCACCACCACCACTGCAACTACAACTACCATTACCACCCTCAGGGAACTCTGGTTTTAAAGGGTTAACCCTTATTGGTTCTTTTTTCAGAGAGTTCAGTGGAGCAGTTTGAAACCCTCTGTCGATATCTTTCCCTGCCAGCCAAGCTTTCAGCATTATTCGATGAGAGAGGAGATCTCATCAAAAAGTTAGTGGAAAGGTGGGTTTGTGAGTCAAAAACTATGCAGGGTGTAGCCAAATGGGCAAGATTAAGTTTCACGAAGTAGCCATGGTGTAGCTCCTATCTCAAAGTATCAGCACTATTCATCATTGTATAAGGTGAAGTTTTATCAGAAACTCAAACCAGATCTATTTCCCTGGCTGAAATTGCATATCAGTCATCAGGAGACCACAAGTTGGATCCCTCTCTTCTGTGTAGTCCCCCTTGAATTGAGGCTAAGGTGTTGGCTTGCTGCATCCTGATTCACTAAAACTAGCCCTCTGTAGACATGGATTAAGGGAAAGGCAAGTTGAAAAATCTGGTATCGGAATTCAGTATATCAGCCAGGCAGCCGTTCTAAATGAAAAAAAAAAAAAATCAACTTGGCCACAGGTGTGCTGGGATCTGTTTGGAATGCATCATTTTTAAAGTTGTCTACCAAATAAAATAAGCAAAATTAACCAGCCAGCAAACATTCCCATGTTTATAATTTTGCTTAGCCATGGTACTTTTCATTTGCATTCATCTTAACTGTGAAATATTTCAGTTGGTGTAGTGATACCAGAGTGAAGGCAATAATAAGATCTGGGAAGGTTGTGCAGTATCCGATGAGTGTTAATCGGCTGATCCCTCTACCACATGATTACAGTGATATGGTCAACGATGCAGCCACATTCAGGTTAGTATAGTCATTGTCATGTGAATAATATTCATATTGATCTTCTTGATATTTTTGTCTACTAAATCAGTGTGAGACAATATCTACAAATATTTATCAGCTATCCCATGCTCGCAGGCTTCCAGAACATCAATATACTTGCACTGAAAGAGTGCACCTGAGCATACCAGAGTGAACACTGAAAGTTGCTTAGGAACTTATGCAGATTTGCAGAATTAACAGATTGTGTGATGCCTTTTCCCATGTAAGTGTGATGCCTTGTGCAATGTAAGTATCATGTAAATATATTTCTGAATATAGCCAGTTCTTCACATTGGACATACAAAGCATGACATGATAGGTCACGGCTGTTAGACAACAATGCCCCTTTTCAATTTATTTGATCATATGATTCATGTGGAGGCTACGATCTGATTGGTTGATATGCGACCTGATGCTATCGTGGTAATTTACATGATTTATACAGTGTCAAACTTTATATGCCCTAATTAGGATTATTCATGCGAGTCGCCCAGAAGAGAATAAGTTTTAACTTCTCGTTTGGGCGACTCGCATGAATAATCATGAATGATTTATTAATAAGTAAGTTAAGCATGAATAATTTGTCAATAATAAATTGACGACGCAAAGACCATCCCTGGATCATGACCTTATTAATAATAATTATGTCATGATCATGACCTAATTAATAATAATTTGATGACGCAAAGACCATCCCTGGATCATGACCTAATTATTACTAATCATTATTCGGTTTAACTGTATCTGTTTGCTCTTTATTATCTCCATGAGCTTCGGAGGGGGACTTTAAATTACTGGGCATCCGTTCACCCGCCCGCCCGCCGCCCCTGCGAAATGAATTTTACCTTAGGTGGATTTTGTTGGAAATAGCTGGAATTTCCAGCTCTTGGCTGGAATAAGCTGACACTTTGAATTTAGAGTTTCATCAAAAAGTTTTAGCTGGCAAAAGCTGACCAAAAACTGGAACATTATCCATGGGGTAGAAATTCTTGGCATTTTCTGGAACTTTATTTTTCGTAAAAGTTCCAACGCTGGAAATCTCTGTCAATTTACTATAAGATTGTCAAAAGCTGGAATTAGATGGAAATTTCAAATTCAATGTTTCTGACAATTGTTGGAAAAAGCTGGCATTTGCTGGCAACGCAAATTGCTATTACGTTATGCAATTCTATCATGTGGTCTTATCACCTTACCTATCCCATGATGCATTACACCTCGGACAAGAACCAGTAGGTTTGAATTTTCAAGTCAAACAAAGAAATCATGTGGGAGGTCTTCTTATTTCTTGATTTTTACCCCGAATTCAATATCAAGATATCCAAAGTTTACACAAATTGAATTGGAACACGTAAGGATTCAAATGAATGCAAAAAGGGTAATCTGGACAGGGCTTGAGGTTGTTTTTTTAGCATATGAAGAAGCCTGAATCAGTGCATGTGCTGTTAGCCTGTATTATTGTAGGCTATGCATGATTGTGGACCCGGACGGTATCATAACTGTAAGATTTTGCATGGGAGATGTCCACAGCTCATGACTCATGTAGTGATGGAGTCAATCAACAGTCAGCTTGCTCCATCGTTCTTTTCAAGGCCGTGCAGTGATGTTATTTGGACAACCATTTTGGACGTCAGTCCCCGTCTTTAACCCTGCCCTCCTGACATGAAAGTGACAGAGTGTGCTATGTGTGGTTAACATCATTTTGATGTCACGGTATCCGGTTAAAACGGCACCTCTTTTTTATTTGGCTCACCTTGTGAGCCTATGCGATGATGTGGCATCCATCGTCGGTGGCGTCCATATGTTAGCGCGGCACGTTTCGTAAAGTCTGGACTTAAAATTGGTACACATGTTCCATTGGGCCCTGGGGCAATTCACACCAATCTGGTCAATCCATGATCCTCAAACTTATGAGCCTTATATTACAATGTGAATAATTTGCAATATCTATATCATTAAACGAGAGGCAAAATTTTCCTGTCCGTGAGTGTCAATGACATCATCGTATCAACTGATCACAATTAGCTATGATGTAAATGACGTGCTGCCTCCAGGATGGGCATTGAGCCCTGACGACGCCAATCGGCATTGACGAGCACTCCAACCCAGGTCATGCGGCAACTTAAACCATCTGCAATGGGGAAGTGTCCGCCTAGCAGAGGTGTCTGCAAGGAGCCTCAGTGAAGCAATAATCTTACGTTTTATATGATGAGCATCTTATGCTCGTGTAAGTCCATTCAACACACACCAAGAATGATAGATTTACATTATAACAGTGTGACAAGATTGTGTCCGAAAACTAAGGGATTAGGTCAGTGGCATATGCTCAAACTTGATAATGCTACAGCAATCAGGTTTGCAAGTGACATAAATCACTTGTTTGCATAGATAATTTCAGGTACCCGCAACAAGAACTGGTCATCCTAGCAACCTCTGTTGGAAGCAAAATCAACCTGCAACCTATAATATTTCTGTGTGACAGAAATTGCTTGTTTGCCGTTATAATTGCAGATGCCATCAAAATTGAATTAGAATTGGAAATCGCACGGCCAGGGATCAAGCAAAATCAACATGCAATAATGTTTGCATGTGAAAAAATTGCCTGTCTGTGGTGATAATCGCAGGTGCGTGTGACAAGATTGCAATCAGCAAAGTCAAAACCAAGTGATTATTGGTTTTACTCCAAGACAAGAGATCTTCTTGTTGCATATCACAACGATTCTAATCATAGTCACTGTTGAGTGACAAAAAACGCCTGTAAATTAGTGTGCAGCGCTCTGATCGATTCAAACGTAGTGGCAGAGAGCTTAACCAGGTCACATACTGAATTTTTAATTTCCAGCTAATGTCAACAAATGCCAGCTATTTCCAATATATGACAACCCTGACATTGGTAAATGAGCTCGAAGGTTTGGGTCCAGCCCGGTCGCATACTGAATTCTTAATTTCCAGCTAATGTCAACAAATGTCAGCTATTTCCAATAAATGACAGCAAATGACAATCCTGAGGATACAGTCGCATTCCTCGTTGCATGCTGAATTTGTAATTTCCAGCTAATGTCAACTAATGCCAGCTATTTCCAATAATTGACAGCCCTGACATTGGTAAATCAGCTGGAAGGCCTGGGTCCAGATTTTTCCACCTAATTCCAGCTCTGGAAATTAGGTTCCAGCTAATGTCAGGTTATGCCAGCTTTTTACTAGCAACTGGCATTTTCTGGCACTGCCATTTACGAAAATACCGCCAAACTCCAGCCCTGACATTTTCGGGAATTTCCAGCTAATTCCAGCCACTATCACCAAAATTTCTCGGTACAGAAACGTGTCTGAATTAGAGTCCCAGTAAACTCCTAGGGTTTTTGCTACTGGATTTTCCAAGTCTATATCAAGTATACGCTGACTGACCTTGGCCCCATCAACACGCTGAAGAACAGCGGGTTTATTACTATTCCACTTTCTCAAATCAAACCCACAGCCGCCAAATAGTTTGTCAAGTTCTGATGTTACACATATAGCACTCTCAGTTTCATCACCAGCAAAGATCAAATTATCCATATAAAAATCCTCTTCAAGGATCAGTGCTGCTGATCTTAGAGTAACCAACCTAAAGGGTGCAAGTACGAGATTATCAGCTCATAATTTCCATTAGATCACACTGCATGACCCACTAGAAGCCCAGCCGAGTTCAAATCTACTGCCACTGATAAGCCTCAATAAACCCCATCTGGTGCTCAGCGGGAGGCCTCGTTTGTAGTACTCGCTCTCCTTGGATGCCCTTAGTTACCAGTGTGTATCTTGAGGCAGGAAATGCTGCCGATCAGAAACTTGTACTCGGAAGGCATGCACAGAGAGTTTTAATTTATTCTGATTGACAGTTGAATCCACTTTGATCAGACCAAAAGTGAGTATTTCCTGACCTGAAGACTAATCTGACAAGTCTAATTGGAAAATGATTTTCAAAGTCATTTTTTCACAACTTCCACATGATTTGATAACAATTAGTGCATAGCTGAAGAGTTCCTTTTGATGATGATAATGTATGATTCCTCCCATAACAAACTGACATGAGCCAGATGGGGAAAGGGGTTATGGTTAGGTATAGGAAATCTACACGTGGGACTTCAATTACTTGTCGCCGTTTTACAACAGCGGTACTGGATAATAGGTGTGCAATATTTAGTCAGAAACTTTGTTCAGAAGTGTGTGATCAGTCGTTGCCATAGCGCGAAAATGACTAACCAGTTGATGGCCTCCTTGCCAACAACTTGCGAAACTGTTCATGAACACCTGTGTTGATTACGCTGGACCTCTGCTGATAAAACACAAGGCTCGTTCACCAGGAGAAAAGTGTTATGCAGAATTGTTCGTCTGATTTGCAGTGAACGCGATACATCTTGAACTAGTTAGCAGTGCTTCGACTGAAGCTTTCTGAATCGCATTCCGCTGATTCACAGCGAGACAAGGTAAACCAAGGAATATGATCATTGACATTTTCTGGGTGCAGAAAAGGAACTGAAATGGATACTCAAGTCCAGAGATCACCACTTGACAGTTGCAAACAGTCTATCGACAGACAATATCGAGTGGCATTTCAGCCCTGCTGCTCACTTTGGAGGTTTCTTGGAGGCGGGGTTAAAAGTGTCAAAAGTTGAAAAGGAAGATCGTAGGCATGAGCCTAACATTTGAAGAGTTGAACACTGTGTTAGTGCAGAGTGAAGCATGTTTGAACTTGCAACCATTGTGTCCATTGTGTACTGATACTTCGGATTTTCAAGCTCTCACACCGGGTCATTTGCTGGTAAGCACGAAACGAAATGCTTTATCAGAAATTGACTTGACTGATGTAAAGGTTAATAACCTCAATAGGTGGCAACATGTACAGTCCTTGTACCAACACTGTTCTGGAAGCGTTGGTCGCTAGAATATATTGCTAGGTTACAGAACACGCCAAAATGGACAAAGATTCAGTGCAATCTTGAATTGGACAATTTAGTGATTATTAGCGAAGACAAATTGCCGCTGTTGAAATGGTTGATGGCTCGCTTGGTCGAGTTACAACCTGGAAAGGATGAACTAGTGCCCGTGCGACGTTGATAATGGGTTAACGGTGTTGTAAAGCATCAGATAAGAGAACTAACATTGATACTGAGCAGCCAGGCCGACACATGTTAGATAGAGTTAAAATGCTAGCGGAATTCAAGGCTTTCAAGTTTACTTCATGAGGCTACCTCTTCTAGAAAAGTTTTTATTTTTATTTGTTTTTAAAAATCCCCCCCCACCAGGATCGCAGGGTGGGGTACCCCCCTCCCACAAGGAGCTCAGGGGTCAAAGGGTTAACATAGTGCTTATAACATTTTAACCTTGACATAGTTTCCAAGGTCAGAAAGGTCAAACTCTAAAATTTCATTGAAGATTGCATAATTCACTTCTATGTCACAGATTAAGACTTAGTTTTCAAGTTCGCAGAGGTCAAACTCTAAAAGTGTCACTGATAGTGCCACGTTTTGTCGTATTCAAAAGTCGATTTAACCCCCATGTCTCATTTCATCTACCCCTAAATTATTCCCAGGTAAGCACAATGTCCCCAGACCATTTCATTGATAACTAACTTGGCCTTTGATTAACCCCTGTAATTACTTTACAGATGTCCTCAGTCGGATGATGACAGTCGTGCGCCTACACAATGCCTGGTTTGTGGGAAGATGGTGTGTTCGCAGAGTTACTGCTGCCAGACTGAGATGGAGGGCATCCAAGTGGGTGCAGCCACAGCACATGCACGTACCTGTGGCGCCGGTGTTGGTCTCTTTCTTCGGTAAGCACTTGCTGCCTTGAGGCAGGCCATACTCGAAAACCTGTCTGAAGTACATGACTGTGCAATCTTGAGTGTGTCCATTAGAGAAAAAGGGGCTCACAAGCACACCCCTTGTATTTACACACACCACAACAAGATGAATGGGCTTGCTTAAAATGATGAAGGGTGAGGACCTCCCGGTATTCAGTCAAGGCCTTAAGAACACACACCTAATATTACAAACACCACAAGAAGATGTTAGTAATGGCCCTGTATGAATAATGTGGGAGGGTAAGACCACCTCGTTATCAGTAACGGGCTCTCCATTACAGCCCAGAACCACAAACTCGACAACAAGAGCCCTGCATGAAATATTGGAAGTCCAATCCTCCCCAGTATTAAGTCGCAGGCTCGCCAGTGCCTCCCTAACAACACCCCTGCATGAAATAAAGGAGGTCAGGATTTCCACAGTATTCAGTCACAGGCTCACAAGCACAATAAAGAGTGTCCAGACCTCCCTGCCATTCAATCAGTGGCTTACAAAGAAACCCCTAGTATAATGAAGACCACAACTAGATGTCAGCAATAGCCCTGCATTAAATATGGGAGAGACCGTATCTCCCCGGTATTCAGTCACAGGCTCATGAGGACACCCATAGTGTTTGGGTTCAATGCTCATCTGCTTCAGTTAGCTCGCTGGCGCCATCTATCCTTGTCACTTATAACCAGCTTCAAATTACACCTAAAACTACGGATAAACCTTGGCTTCAGACATTTTAACCAGTTTGTAATTCAGAGCATTTGATCTAAAACAATGCTTCTTAGAGACACTATAAGGCTTGTAATCAGGGGCTACAATTACCCCATGGCTTTGGGGTAATTGCTACAAATACCCCGAAGGTACCTTGGGCAGAAAAGTGTCAATGAAAAATGTACTTTTAGTAATGACATCAAATACAACTTTCTCTACACTCAGTACTGATCACCTGCACCAAGTTTCAAATACATTTATATCAATATGGTGTCTTCCATCATGTGCCCTTGTATTCTTCTCTTAATCTAAGTTATTTTCCAACAAACCGAGGATTTCTTGGATCTAAAGCCGGAGGATTTCTGGGATCTCAATCTCACTTTAGGACATTGGTATGTACACTTGTAATTTACCTAATTAAATATGCGGGCGAGTGCCAACAAGGAATGACTTCCATGGACAGCGGGATCCAGAGCGAGGCCATGGCTGTGTTACTTCGCATGTAGTATTCACAAACTTTTCACCCGAGTCTAACGGTCACCAATGTGGGAAGTTCATGATATACTAAGCAGAACAATAGCGAACAGGCCTGCTATATAGCCTTTACATATTTTTACACAGTATCTCGGATTAAACATCAGGAATCGTTGACCTTTACTACAAACTTGTCGTGAACTTTGACCTCTCGAGTTGGTGTCATGGAAAAATCAAATGCTTAGTACTTCTGTCATATCCCTGGGGTGAAGCCAGAATTGGAATCGGCTTTTTTTCGAAGGCGTTTTGAATTGAAGTTTTTAGCTCACCTCTGGGGAGCTTTATGATACCGTGGCGCCTTTTGTCGTCCGTTAGCGGAGCGTCTTACGTCTCCGTTAGGGCTAGATGGCTAAAACTTGGTGTGATGGTAACTTTGGGCAATATGCCCAGACGTATTTTCTTTTTCATTATATGACCTACTTTTGGCCTCCAGGTGGCCATCTTGAAAATTGGTTTTTTGCCTTTTTAGCTTACCTCTTAGCAGAGGTGAGCTTATCCCATACCGTGGCGTCCGTCGTCCGTCGTCGTCGTCGTCGTCGTCGTCGTCGTCGTCGTCCGTCGTCCGTTAGCAGGGCACGTTTCGTAACTGTTAGAGCTATTGAGTTGAAACTTGGTACACATGTACCCTTATGTAATGACACCTTGGAGACCAAGTTTCGGTCCGATTCGTTTCATGGTTTGGCCACCAGGGGGCCAAACGTTAAAAGTGAAAATATGCAATATCTCCCTTAATAGTAGTGGGGAAATTTTGAAAAAAATATGGTAGGTACTTCTAGCAAAGGTGCATCATATATCCTCCGGGTTTTTGATTTGACCTCCTTTTCAAGGTCACAGAGGTCAAATGGTGTAAATTGGCCGTTAGGATGTAACGATGGCACGTTTCTAAACTGCAATGACTATTGATACCAAATTTGGTACACATTTACCCCTTAGTCAGGTGATCTCAGGGAACAAAGTTTGGTCCAATATGATTCACCACTTGACCACCAGGGGGCAAAATCCAAAAACCTTAAAAATGTGATTATTCCTTAACTATTTGCCCGATTGCCACCAATTTGATATCATGGGTACATCTAACCACCATACAGTATATGTCACACAGGTTTTTAATTTGACCTTCTTGTCAGGGTCACAGAGGTCAAATGGCATAAATTCGCCGTCAGGCCGTAACTATGGCACGTTTCTTAACTGCAATGACTATTGATCACAAATTAAGTACACATGGACCCCTTGGTCAGGTGATCTCAGGTACCGAAGTTTGGTCCGATCTGATTTGCCGTTTGGCCTCCAGGGAGGGGGCCAAATCCTAAATTCTTCAAAATGCCATTATTCCTAGTAATGACTTGCCCGATTGGCACCAATTTTATATCATAGGTACATCTAATTCTAACAACCATTCAATGTGTCACCCGGGTCTTCTTTGATTTGACCTACTTTTCAAGGTCACAGAGGTCGAATGTACTGTAAATTGGCCATTTTGGGGAAATTGTAATTGCTTGGACCTACATCAAACCTAACACTACATGACACAATACCATGCTCTTTATCCATCTTTCCTCCACATGAGGTGAGCACAATGGCCCTGGCCATTTCATTGAAGCTAATGGTTGTACGTAGAGTGACAAAAGTTTTATGGTGGGTATATCTAAAAAGGTCTGATGACATATCACCCGGGTTTTTGATATGACCTACTTTTCAAGGTCACAGAGTTAAAAGTCCACTAAATCACCGATAGGTGGCACGTTTGGTTTATATTTGAGTTAGAAGGTTCTTAACTTGTGAGGACATGTATCTAGGGACCCTCTTTTCTACCCCAAAAAATTTGTCTTGGTAAGACTTCAAATATGGCTGCCAGGCGGCCATCTTGAAAATAAAAAGAGGTTGGATTGCAACCAAATTTCTTTTGGTTGTATATCTTTGTACTCTCTACAACATCCCTGATTTTCAGTCAAATCCATCTACCAATATGGCCGCCAGGGAGAAGAATAATATTATTCAATGGAATCAAAACTGGTGAAATTGGCCAGAAACTGTTCTCCCCATATCCACTGCAAATGACATGCACTACATTACCCAAGATGAGAACATGGTCCCTGGTCCATTTCATCTGCATTGCATCTATACGGGTTATGCACACAATAGTTCAACACACTGAGAAACATTCTGCTCTATTATTCGGTGGCTTTATCAGCTGAGGCGGTGCAGTGGAATTTAGTGTGGATTAGTTGTCAAAATTGGAACCAGTGATCTGTGGGGAGAATGGTGTTTTCTGTCAACATGTTGGGTTGTTTACATGCTGTGAATGGAACATTGAATCTACTGATTGGTACATACATGTGAGTACAACTAAACTGTTGTGTAGATACCCTGCAGCTTACATACTTTCATTGAATGACTGTACATTTTCTGTATTATCCATTGGACATTGAACTTTGAAGGCGTTCAACTTTGGAATTATAGGAACTTTTTAGACCTACTTCTTTGGACATTACCTTAAAGTGGAAGTACATGCCTATTTGTCTTTCCATTAATTGGGGTTGCTGTTGATGGAACACTGAACCTATTGTTTGGTATACACCAGCCAGCCGTCTTGAACTTTCTCGTTCGACGCACTCTGAGATTTCGGGGGCAATGCACTCTTAATTTCTTCAAGTCCTTTTGCGAATTGAATTCTTAGAAATTGACGTATTCAGCAGCCAATGCCTCATCAAGCAGATCTACAGAACTGTCGGCCTTTGGTTTTCCAGTCATCAATAAGTACTATGGGTGCTGTCATTGGAATTGTTTGAACTTTCCTATGCCAATAAGCAGACATGGATAGGCCTAGCTTAACCGGGAAGTTAAGAGCATGAGGGCCTTCCAGGCAGGATGGCTTACCAGGAGGATTAATGCTGCTATTGCTGCGATGTCACAGAGCCAGTGTAAAAGTCATCTCGCTCAAATAGAGGAAAGTATTTTGTCGACTTGGGAAGCACTACATCGGACAAATGAACTTTATACTATACAGTTGCCGGATCAATCGGATCGTAGAATAGCCGATGAGTGGTTCAACGCTCGAGCAGAGTTAGCATCACAGTGTCTGAAAGACATTAAAACCTGCCAGCTGAGGAATGCAATCCCATCAGTGACTGAATCCTCATATGACTTTTCTGATTTTGAATCTCTTGAAGGATGTGGCTCTCAGCCGGGTGGTAGTGAAGATGATGATGAAATGATGAACCTCCAAAAGAAGAAGCTGACTTGGATATGCCGGGGGGGGGGGGCTACTGGTGCCTCTGAGGACTTGGCAACCAGTGATGAGCATCATGGTGAAGTAAAGAAACGCACGGATATCATGTCACCAAAGCTCATTTTGGTGTGAAACAGAACTGAGAGGAGGGCGGGCAGATATCAAAGGGGCTTCTGCTGATCCATTACGGAAGAGTGACATTAGCCTAAAGATGACAGTAACCGAGAATACGTCTAAACATTTTCCCGCCAAAACTTAAGCCACAGATCGGCGAGAAGATTGTCAGCACCAACACTAGCCTCCAACTTCCAGACTTGATCAAGATAGTGACTTCACCAAAGGCATTCAATCCACAGAATAGAATCACTCAAACTGGGCTCAGACCAGCTAGTAGGCCAGTTCACGTACAGAAAGAAGTTACCTCTTATGCTGAGCCTGCTGGAGTCTATTGGAGACAGTCTGATCGGATTAACACCGGACAACAGCAGTCTGATAGGATCTATACAGGACAGGGACACCCTGATAGAGATTGCACAGGGCTGGGACTACCTGAGAGAATTTACGTATCACAGGGACAGCCTGATATAAGCTACGCTAGTCAAGGACAGCCGGTCTGCATTGCAGTAACTAGCATATACCCGAGGCGCGGGCTGTTCGAGGTATAAACATCGGATTGTGTGGGTGTTGGTATATTGTGGGTTTGGTGTAAATGGGGTGCTGGTTTGTGAGTAACACTTTTTTCATGAGTGTAATACTTCTTGAAAACGGAACTATGTAACCATGTACATGATGTACAGGCGTCCACAATGCTAAACTAATTCTCGGAAAACCAAGATGGTGCAGACTGGTGATGTACTCGATATCAGCCAGCGATTAGCGCCAAAATGGTTTAAGTTACCGGTGTGTGGGTAAATCTTGTCTCCCGTTGGGTGCATTGTGTGCTAAGATGAGCTATTTGTGAATAAATGGCTGTCTCGAGGTGGAACAGCAGCATTTTTCCTTCAGATATGGGCGCCGCCATCTTGCATGCTGGCGTCAGTGACGTCGATTTTGATTGGTGGATGATGCGCGCATGGAAAGAACCATTTGAACAGGACATCTGATTGGTTGATAGCGGAGGTGGGAGGTGGCTCGGCAATTTTCGTGACGTTAATAATGCAGAGAGATTACTGATGGACTTCTCGGCAAAGAGATTACTTGGATCTCTCCAGTTGACGTCATATCCACAAAGTTGTTATTTATTCCAAAACCACCAAGATATTCGACGTATGACACCCTCAGTGACACTCTTACTTATGATCCACACCTACGAAGCCAAAAGTTGCAAGAATTCGACGCATTTTCGAGGCCCAATTTTGAAACAAAAATCGCCTCCTATTTAGCGGCCACAACGCGCATTATAGTATAGATTGCAAAGTGGAAGGATGGTTGAATAGTCTGGGACCCAGAATTACCAATGATTATGTCTGTCAAAATGTTGCTATGACCCAGCCTGGAGTGAGAAACCTTCACCTTAAGAGCGAGGACCCTGACCATGGAGTGAATCTTAGAACCTGCGAATCTGAAATGCAGTTCAGAGACGTTCCCAACATGACTCAGTCTAGAACCAAGCTGTCATGTTTGAAGCCGGGTGCTTGCCCTTGGATACCAGGACATGCTGCTCGACCTCATACTGGTGTCAATTCTTTGGGATGGATTGATGCGTTGGAGATGGGACAAGAGACAAACTTCCAGAGGGGAATTACCAACAGCTTGGAAGGTATTATGATTGTAGTCACTATTCCAAGCTAAGAATCAGTTGAATTCAGAGAAGGATCTCCCACCCATCACTATTCCAAAATTTGATGGCAGCCCTCTCAAGTGACCAAAGTTTATTGAGCTCTTCTTCGATCATGTACATAGTAAACACGGGATCACAGATGATCGGAGAATTGATTTGCTTATCAGCCATTTGGAGGGAGATGCAAAGCAATTCATCCAAGGAATTGGGCATTCAGGGAGATACTATGACCAGGCATTGAAGGACCTCAAGGTTCACTTTGGACATGGACACAGAGTAACCTCAGCCTATCTGGAGAAACTTATGAATTGTTCTATTTTACAAGTGTGTCATCATTAAGGAGTTTATATTCTGGTGTGCGGGACTGTATAATCACGTTGACGTCGCTTGGATACATTTCAGATATCACAGGCACTGATGTTTTGATGAGAGTGGCCAAACAAATTCCCGGAGACAGGGTGAATGTTTGGAATAAATATATTACCAGAGTATCATAGATTTCAGGGATGGTTGGGACGGAGTACAATCCCTATGTAATCCGACATCAGGATAATAAGGAAAATCCTGGCAATACCCATTCAAAAAGGCACAAAGGAGTGATGGCTACGATGAAACAGCAAGCAAAGAGACCCGGAAATCTCTGCCACCAACATCCCGGGTCTCGGCAGCAAAGGTGGAATCTGAGGGCCAGTACACACGTGAATCAAGGCCTCAACATTACCTACAGCAGTGTACAAATTTTCTCCAAAAGACAGTAGAAGAAAAAAGGGATGAGGTGCGAAAACTGAAATTTATGTTACAACTGCCTCAAGCCTCATCGTGCAAAGGATTGTAAGTTAAAGATCCGCTGTAGGGCTAAAGACTGTGGCAGGAAACCTCACACCCTTTTACATCGTGATGAAGCTGCCAAGGAGGGGATGCCTGAAGTCAAAGGGAATAATAATGCAGTGGTTTTAGCTTTATCAGGAGTTGCACTGAGTAAAGCCGAGGATTTACAAGCATGCTTCCCACTTGCACCAATATTTGTCACAAACAATGGGATTACAGTCAAGACAGTGGCACTAATAGACTCAGCAAGCGAAATCACAGTGATTGGGACTCCCTGGCAGATCGTCTTAGCCTAAAAGGGCGTTCTGCTGCACTCGCCTTGAGGACCTCAACATCAAATCAAACCTCAGCTTCAAGTCAAAGCCGCAGGTGACCCCAATGCGAGACTCATCATGGTCGTCGGAGCAGGGAGTTTGAACATTCCAGGGTTTGAAACGCCAACGCAGAAAATACGTCCAGGTGGAAGCCCTTATCTAAACTTCCGCTGTGTGATGTCAATGCTTCCGAGGTTGAACCACTCATTAGCGTTGATGTACCCGAGGCACATATCACGAAGGAAGTTGTCAAAGTAGGTAAACACCAACAATATGGAGTAAGGGACACACCTCGGATGGTTCATCATGGCGGAGAAATTGGCGGAGAAATTGATCTTGGATCACATCTCCAAGAGGATGTTTTACACTTGCAGGAGAGTGTGGCGAGATTTTGGATTTCAGAATCTCTTGGAACAAATCATACAGATAACCATTCTTTGTCTTGGCAAGATCGCAGTACACTGAAGCATCTCAAGGAGTGTACGAAGCTGTTAGAAAATGGTCACTACGAGGTACCAATGCTCTGGAAGGCTGAGGATTCCATTTTCCGAATAACATCTCGGTAGCCCTACCAAGATATTACAGTCTGGAGAGACAGCTTTTGAAAGTTTAGGGGGATGTATTCTCAATCGATGATGGACTTTATTAACAAAGGACACACAGTAAAGATCTTCCAAAAAAATATGTGTATCCCACATCACGGGGTAACTAACCTAAACAAACCCGGCAAAGTCTGAACACCAAGGGGAATCACTCAGCAATAGTCTACGGGCCGGGTTTCCTCAGCAACCTATTTGGAGTGCTTCAGCGTTTCAGAATTTTCAAGGTGGTGATAGTAGCAGATATACAAGGAATGTTTCATCAGGTCTATGTTGCTAGAAACGACTCTGACTCCCTTCGCTTCCTATGGAAGGTCGAATCTACCACACCCGGGCCACCAGACACTTGAGTAATGGTAGTTCACATCTTTGGCTCAAAGAACTCACCGCCTTGCTGCAATTATGCATTGCGTCGTACAGCAGAAGACAACGTCCATGCTTTCTCCAAACAAGCCGTACAAACCTTCACTGAAGACTTCTACATGGATGACATGGTCAAAAGTGTTGACTCTTTGACTACAGGGATCCATCTTGTGGATGAGGTTACTGAACTGGGGAGATACTATAACACATTTCCGAAACAGAGAGAGCCATCAAACCTTCAGGACCAATCGATTTGACTAGATCCAGACTCAAAGAGCTCTTGGTATCAAATGGGACGTGAAAGAAAATTGCTTTGTTTTCAACACTGAAGTCAAATCCAAAGGGACTACAAAGAGACAAGTACTCAGTACAGTCAGCAGCTTTTTTGTATCCCTGAGGATATCTGGCACCCTTCACGGTGAGAGTCCATCTCTGCCGGCTGTTGATCTCGTTCTTGTTTTCTTCAAACGGAGGTAGCACATCAGCACTACCAAATAAGAAGTTATTTAGCGTAAGAGCATTAAGATGGTTGACTTCTTGACATTGGTCAGAGGCATATTATTTACGATGGCCTCAACCTCGACCAGCGCCGTTCTTAGGACTGTCTCACTAACATGGACACTAGCGAGCACAGCAGTCAGGACAATAGCTACGTCAGGCCTGTGACGAAGGTTTGCATGCTCGAAGAATGTGGAAAGAGGGAATCAAAATGGCCAGAAAAAAATTGATGAAAAGGTTCTCAAATTTAGATCATATTTCTGGTAATTACTGCTTCTAATTTCTCGGCCATCATGTTCCGTCTGCCCACTCTCTATGAGCTTGAATTCCATTCGGTATGTTGAACCTTTGGATGAGGCTGGATGATGAACACTTTTGTGATATCCGCATGAACTCTTGGCAACCTCGACATGAACTCGTTTATGATATTCGCACGAACTCAAATCAAAATGAACCCTTATCGTGATCAATAGAAGGTGAAATTGAACTGTCCGGATTCACTGAATACCGGTACTATCTAATGAATTACATAACGCATATTCAATTGGGCATCACTTGCCTACGTTCGGATTTGTTGGACTCGTTGGACCCGTTTAATAGTTTGGGTTGAGGGTCATTCTCGAGTTATGGACTGTGAAGGGTTAATCTGTATTTATAGTCGTGCTTCAGGCCGAGTATTAGTCATGTTATTGTGAGTTCACTTTTATTCATTATTTAACAGGGATATCTATCAGCAGCTTGCAGTTCAGTTACTGTTTTAAATTAATCGTGTTTTTCAAGCTTCTCATTTCTAGTTGGGTTAAAGTTACCTTGCACTAAATTTGGATCTACTTAAAATCACCTTTCGGGTGCAATACTTTGTAAATATACACTTGTCTCTGTCAGGGGGCGGCCATGTTTGGGTTCGATGCTCGTCTGCTTCAGTTCGCTCGCTGGCGCCATCTTTCCTTATAACCATGTTTGGTTCAGGCCTGCGCACTTGATCTGCAGCCATGGCCCGCTCTTTCTTACTTTTATCATCTCCACAAATTACACCTAAAACTACGGATAAACCTTGGCCTCAGACGTTTGTAACCAGTTTCATAATATATAACCGTGTGCCGCAAACATTGCCAGCTTACTGTAGTAGTCGTGCATTGGAGATCCTTCACAGAATTTAGTTCTCTTTGGGACAGTGTCTTTTGTCGGAACTGATTGTGACAGTATGGCATCTTCCATCATGTGCCTTTCTATTCTTCTCTTAATCTAACTAAGTTATTTTCCCACAAACTGTTGTCTTATTTCTCGCTTGTTCGATCCCGAACACCTTGAATAACAAACACCACAACAAGATGTCGGCAATAGCTCAGCATCATTTATGAGAGGTGTGGTACCTCCCTGGTATACAAAGGACCCCCTAGCTCATCTGACCTCTGACCCTGAATTTCAGTCCGGTCTGATTCTCGACTTGGCCACCAGGGGGCCAAAAGTGAAAACCTAGAAAGTGTGATATCTCGCTTATTAGTGATTCGTTTTCAATAACATTTTTAATGTATGTTCTCCTAGGAAGGATACATCACATATCATTTGAGTTTTTGATCTGACCTCCTTTTCAAGGTCACAGAGGTCAAATGGCGCAAATTGGTCTTTTGAGTGTAACTATGGCACGTTCCTTAACCACTAAAACTATGAAGTTGAAAGTTGGTACACATGACTCCCTACGTCATGTAAGAATTTCGATCAGATCTGGTACTCAACTTGGCCACCAGGAGGCCAAAACTAAAATAGGTAAAAAGTGCAATATCTCATTTATTAGTGACTTGTTTTTGATGATATTCATATGGTACTTACTCCAAGCAATGATACATCACATGTCATACCGACTTTGGTTTGACCTATGTACTATACATGTATAATCTTTCTTAACCAGGATGAATTCCAAAGCACCAAATATCTATACGGTGAGCACAATGGCCCCTGGCCGTTTCATATACGAATATGCTGATTAGATACTTTCAACTGAAACTACTTCTCCCTGAAAATTTTACTGAAACTTTAAAACCCTGTTCCATATAGAGTCTTTTTGGGGTGTCAAGTTTCGGAGTCATTAAAATTACATGTAAGAAATTCAATGGGATAGCTGTCCTGTTATGTTGCATCATCAGAAGCTGGCCTGTCTGCACTCAAACATGTTTTGGAAGAGCCCTCGCTGCAACTCGCTTATGAGCATGTTGTTGATTTTTAGGATCAAGTCGTTTGTGGGCAATTGTTTTTGGGTAAGCCTATGTCCGATAAAATCCCCAAGACGAATCTGTAATCAGAGCTACGAGCCCCTGTCGGACCCATTTCAGATTTTTCAGAGTTTTTAGTTTTTCTTGACAACAAGTACAATTCACATCGCTCGACTTTTTCATGAATTCTGTTTTCTGCTCATTATGGTTTAAGCTTCAAAACAAAAATCAAGGGTCACGTCTCACTCATGTAGAAGTTATTTCAATAACAATACCAAACGCTGCCCAAAAGCGCTGGCCTTTTTGTTAGTCTCGCACACGAAAAATGAATCGCTGTTGGAATACACATGCACTCCATCATGTCCATAGAGTGCACAATGTTTCCAGTGAGCGAGACTCACCACGATCGACGAGGATTGATGCCAGGTGGGGGATTCCGAGATGCAACAAAAAATTAACCCTTTATTGCCTGAATGCAGATTTTTTGGAAGAGAAATCAGAGTTTTTGACTTTTTGGCTGAAAAAGCAACTCGGGCAAAATCGAAGGGGTTGACAGTCCAGTGTAATGAGTGCATCGGCAATCTTGGCATTTTCTAGTATGTTTTGGCATTCCGATGGGATTTGAATAGAATGTGTGAACATTGTGAGACTATCTAGCTGCCGTTATATTGCATATTTACTTAAGTTGTCCGTTTTGAGGTTGTAGTAACCACTTGGCTTAACCACTTGGCGGTGCGCGCGTGTCATGTCGGCCTGGCTTTGTCGTTTTCTTCGTCTTAAATTTATTAAATTTACAATTTATCTGGTTTTACTGGCACTGATGCACTTGAAACATTTTTAGTTCCATCCAAAAATTTAATGTAATTAAAAAATCTGCGCTATCAGTATAGCCATATTTTACAAGTTTTTGCTTATCACGGAAAGTGCGATCAACTGATATGAAAAGATTCACACAAAAATGATAAGAATTACGGAAAAATAAGAAAAAAAAAGTGGCCTCTGCGGGTTTTGGCCTGGGACGCTGTTGTGTAAGGCCAGTGTCTTTACCACTGATTAGATTACCAGGATTCCTTGAAATGTCGGTCTAGAGCTCAGGTGCCGGGCTTTGATGGCGGCATCGTCCATTAACTTTATCATGTTAGCCTGGCCAGCTATTCATACGGGTAACACATTTTACGCTGAAAATATGGATTCGACCCATAGCTGAAGTTCTTCGCATGGCCGTCTACTTCAGTCTTCAAAAAATGAGCAAATTCCACCCAGCGGTTGATGAAGAGATAGAGCAAATTATGCCAAATAAGGTTCAAGTATAATGTATGGATTTGAGTTCCTTATTACCAAAGTCTTGCCAGTTGCAGTTTTGCAAAGGTGGTGCCCAAAGTGGGAAAATGTTCTAGTGAAATTGGTCCTTCAGAAATGATTCTACAGTATAGAGGCAACAAAAGTATACAGCAAAAGCTACAGTAAAGAAATAACTACAGTATTAGGGTCACTCTACAGCATAGAGGCAATTCAGTATGCAAAGCAGTTCTGTGGAAGAGAAAAAGAATATCAAACTTGATATTAAATATTGTTATAATCAACTAAATCCTTTCTTCACTATAATGTCTCGCAGCAGCTAATCTCAGGGAATCAACTTTTAGAAATTTGGCTACCAGTATTGTTTATGAATCCAATATGCTATGTAATTTTGATATTTCAATTGCTGTTTCAGAGTGCGGGAATGCCAGATTCTGTTGTTATCAGGGAAAACAAAGGGTTGCTTCTACGCTCCCCCATATTTAGATGATTATGGAGAGACCGACCAAGGGTTAAGGTAAAAAAGCTTTTGCTGCCAGAACTGTTTTATTTAAATGATGAAGCAATGAAATGGTTTTGTGTCTTGCTGAAGATCACTGTGCCAAAACAGCAGTGATCCTGCCAAGAGTTGGAACCCACAACCTCCTGATTATGAGCCAGGCCCTCTAGCCACTATGACTGAAAAATGCTGGTTATTTACCTTTGACTGTGAGATAAGAGTGCATGGTACGTTATTTCATCTGGGTGATTATATTTTGTAGGCCCTCCTAGAATTATCATCAATTTGTAAATGCTATGTCTGCAAAAGCTGCTGGTAGTGTTTCAGCTAAAGCGACATTCTGCTGCCCTTTTTAAAAAAGAATTGCCCTGCCTTTTTGGCTCACCTGTGTGCCTTAATACAATGACGCAGTGTCCGTCGTCAGTCGACCGTCATCCATCGTTAGACATGGGTGCCACGTTTCATTACCGCTACAGCTATTGAACTCCAACTTGGTAGACATGTACCCCTTGGTGACTGCTACTCAGAGGCTGAAATGGGACCTCATATGATTCACGGTTTGGCCACCAGATGGCCAAATGTCAAAAGTGAAAACATGCGTTTTCTCCCTTAATACTGGTCTGAAAATTTTTTTTTAAATATGGTTGGTACTTCTAGCAATGCTACATCACATATCCTCCAGGTTTTTGATTTGACTTACTTTTCAAGGTCACAGAGGTCAAAGTCTGCTGTTGGTCAATGGCGGCACGCTTTGTAACCGCTTCAGCAAGAGATCTCAAATTTGGTACAAATGTACCCCTGGGTGATCGGTAAGAGAGACCGAATCGTGGCATCATATGATTTGGTCTCTGAGTAGTGAAAGTGAAAATATGCGATTGCTCCCTTATAACTTGTCCGAAAAATTTGAAAAAAATATTGTTGTACTTCTAGCAAAGGTGTATCATATATCCAGCGTGTTATTATTCCGACCTACTTTTCAAGACCGCAAGATCAAGGTCGTCTTGCAGCACTGCCGTTAAAGAACGGTGGCATGTTTTGTAACCGCTTTAGCTAGAGATCTAAAATTTGGTACAAATGTACCCCTGGGTGACCCCTACTCAGAGACTAAATTGTGGCATCATATGATTCACGGTTTGGCCACCAGGGGGCCAAATGTCAATATGGCAATGAAAATATGCCATTGTTCACTTAATACTTGTCCAAAAAATTTGAAAAAAATATGGTAGGTACTTTTAGCAATGATAATCATATATCGTCTGCAGTTTTTTTACCTACTTTTCAAGGTCCTTTGACACAGGTGAGCACATGGTCCCTGGACCATTTCATTATATTCGTCCTCACCATACTTCACATGTGCAATGGGCGACAAATCTCATGTATTGACTTGATGGGACAGATCGATGCAGTCTCAATCCAGGTTTAGCAGCGTACAACTGTGCTCTGCATAGGCATAGGCTAAATACCTAGGCAATATCACTAGCGAAAGGCCAAAATGCGTGTTTTCGCATTGTTTAAGTTTAAACTTGGTCTTTATTAATGAGTAGTGGAAGAGATATAAGCCTTGCCGAATGTGAATAATTTGCCGATCCAGAAATTAAGATACTAAGTTGGCTATACGCAGTGCTAAGGACAGTGTCAAGGGCAGCGTCAAATAAGGCCCCGGGCAACCAACACGAGTTAGTCTTTCAGTTTCTGCTGAGGCCTAATCATACATCACAGGCACCATAATCCACACATTTCTGGGTTCATATGAATCAAGAGAAGAAGTCTACAGCATTTTCTTTGCATTTAATTCATAAGTTCACCGATAGGTGGCGCCATCTTTGACACCACTTGGATGCTGAAAATGGTAAATAATTGACCAAGAAATGGCATGATGTGTGTGATCTCCCCAACATGCTTCAATCGGTTCAAAATGAATGATTTGGGAATGCCATTACCACCAGCAGATAGTCAAATGCATCGAGTTTCTTTATTCGATGTGAAAACATGGAGTCATCTCGGCTATTTTTTCGCTATATGGCCTAGAATTTGGACAAGCATAATAGACACTCGCACACCTATGCCCAACCTCGTGTGGCAGATGGAAGGTATGTTACATATTGAGGCCAAACTTCTGACCTGCTTCAAATGGCACAGATGCTGGACACATAAAATTGCCAAAGATCCATCTGCACATGGAAACTAAGACCAGGGCATCAAAGTAAATAGTATTTGGAACCGGTTGGACCCATTCATGAACATGGAAACGGCCTGCGTTGTAAGAACTACATTTCTCTGGTGGGACAAAACAGACCCCGTCCCCACTGTGTAGTGCCACCTAATATTCAGCGTAGTGCTGATATGAGGTTACAGCTGTTTAGCCGCCATGATGACCGATTCTACCTACCGCTCATATTAATAGTTTGTAGCGCAGACATGAACTATAAGTTCTGTTTGATTTTTATGTGTTTTCTTGCAATGCAATCATATTGTTTGTTGTATTAAAGTAATAAATATAATGCTGACAACAATGGTACTTTGCGTTAGTTTGTATTTGAGGAAGAATGCGCATTGATATGATGAGTGAGGCCGTCAGTGGCGAGCTCACTTAAATTGCAGGAAGCTGCCGACTCATAATTTATGCTGAACACTGCGGGTGTGTCAAGGTGAGTGAATTATTTTATTTTCGTCGGGTGAATTAAGTATATATATATATATATAGCTGTTCATTTCGTGCTACAAAAAGTACATGAGGTTCAAAGGTAGTGCACGGTGCAGGAAAAACAAATACACAAGAAACAACCCATTATTACTTACCCTAAATGTACAGTCCTGATCATATCAATATCAACACCTTCTTTATTAAATATCTCCCAAACTAGTGCACCAATTCCAATGCGGTTTTCAGGTTATTACCAGAAATCTTGTTTTCTATCTATACATTATGGCAGGAATGCAAATGCGCGGCCAATTAAAAAAACCCTCTATTTCAAACTTTAAAAAAAAATTTTTTTACTAGAACGATATGATAGTACACAAAATTCTAAGAATACTGACAAAAAATTATCAAAATTGAACAAGCAAAAATGAAGATAGAGCCATTAATAACTTTTTTGAATTAAGGGTTTCACTGCCAAAAGCATGTTCTTGTCGTAAAAACATGCCACTTGGCAGTGAATGCGCTGTTGAAAAATAGCTCTAGCTTCATTATTACTCGTCAGATTTTGATGATTTTTGTCAGTATTCTTAGAATTTTGTGTTTTATCATTGTAGCGAAAAATATTTCAAAGAAAGTTTGAACTAAAAAAGCTTCTTGTAAGGGTTTTCAGGCACTCATGCATTCACATTCTTGCCATAATGTGTAATTAGAAAACAGAATTGCAGACAATATCCTGAAAACCATATTGGAATTGATGTACTAGTTTGGGAGATATTGCATGAAGAAGGTGTTGATATTAATATGATCAGTACGGTACATAGTGGTTTACAACATGTACTGTATTGCTACCCACCACTAATTCACACGACACACAATAAATTAATCATGTCAGTTTTTAGCTCACCTCTTAGCAGAGGTGAGCTTATCCCATACCGTGGCGTCCGTCGTCCGTCGTCGTCGTCGTCGTCGTCGTCGTCCGTCGTCCGTTAGCAGGGCACGTTTCGTAACTGTAGTTGAGTTGAAACTTGGTACACATGTACCCTTATGTAATGACACCTGGGAGACTAAGTTTCGGTCCGATTCGTTTCATGGTTTGGTCACCAGGGGGCCAAACGTTAAAAGTGAAAATATGCAATATCTCCCTTAATAGTAGTCGGGAAATTTTGAAAAAAATATGGTAGGTACTTCTAGCAAAGGTGCATCATATATCCTCCGGGTTTTTGATTTGACCTCCTTTTCAAGGTCACAGAGGTCAAATGGTGTAAATTAGCCGTTAGGATGTAACGATGGCACATTTCTAAACTGCAATGACTATTGATACCAAATTTGGTACACATTTACCCCTTAGTCAGGTGATCTCAGGGACCAAAGTTTGGTCCAATATGATTCACCACTTGACCACCAGGGGGCAAAATCCAAAAACCTTAAAAATGTGATTATTCCTTAACTTCTTGCCCGATTGCCACCAATTTGATATCATGGGTACATCTAACCACCATACAGTATATGTCACACAGGTTTTTAATTTGACCTTCTTGTCAAGGTCACAGAGGTCAAATGGCGTAAATTCGCCGTCAGGCCGTAACTATGGCACGTTTCTTAACTGCAATGACTATTGATCACAAATTAAGTACACATGTACCCCTTGGTCAGGTGATCTCAGGTACCGAAGTTTGGTGTGATCTGATTTGCCGTTTGGCCTCCAGGGAGGGGGCCAAATCCTAAATTCTTCAAAATGCCATTATTCCTAGTAATGACTTGCCCGATTGGCACCAATTTTTTATCATAGGTACATCTAATTCTAACAACCATTCAATGTGTCACCCGGGTCTTCTTTGATTTGACCTACTTTTCAAGGTCACAGAGGTCGAATGTACTGTAAATTGGCCATTTTGGGGAAATTGTAATTGCTTGGACCTACATCAAACCTAACACTACATGACACAAGACCATGCTCTTTATCCATCTTTCCTCCACATGAGGTGAGCACAATGGCCCTGGCCATTTCATTTCTGATTAATTTTAGATCTCATTGCCCATATCCCTCATACCTAGCAACTCCCAGATGTAAACCTCCCTCCGTTCAAGCAAAAGGAACCAGCTGCTTTTGCATTAGATCCTGAACCTTCCTATCGCAACCATATTTGTGACACAGATGAGGGAAAGGATTCCCAATAGAGGACCGGCTACCATTAAGAGTGAGCATTAGACATTTCTTTTTCAGCTTATTGTTGGATTTCATGAGAAGATTGAGGAATTTGATAATCCTTTTCTCTAGGTGTGAATGATATCCCCTTCAGTGATTATAAATAGAATTAGGTCATTATACGTTCTCTGAGGGATATCTAAGATTTTTTGTATCGATTTATCCGTCCCACAGAGAGGGAAATCAGCAAACTGCTGTTTAGATATGTCCCAAATCTGGCAATAGTAGGAGTAGAAAAGGTTTTGAATATAGGATACTTCACAGAGACACTAGCATATCTAAAAAATAACAACAACATAACATTGGTCCTTCTGTAAAGGTCATTCATTCACTTCGAATTCAATTTTATGTCGTTCATACTCTACCCAGGTCAGACTTTTGCATGTGTACTCCATTCGGACACACCCGCGGAAAAAATAATCTATTTATAATAGAAATCTCTTAGCTAGTTCGCTTAGCTACACCTAGGCGGCGCCCCTATACAGCCTCTGCCTCGTGTGTGCGGCCATCACCAGTACTTATTCCTCGGCACACTGTATCACATTGTACTGAGTTTTTCCTACGTCATTTTAGCCAAATTTTGGTCAATTCTACGCTCGAGAAGGACACCCCGGGACACCTGCGGGACGCTTATTGACTCTAGGAGACGGGTGAGATCGTTCTTTTACTATCCTCCCTCGATTTCTGCTTTTGGAGCTTGCTTTTCTGCCGTCTTCCAAGAAATTTTTTCTCCGTTTTCCCGGGCTGTTGGTCACGTGACCGTTTGTTTTATACTTTTGTGGTTTTTCTGTTAGAAAGTCGACGTAATGGCATCGTTATTGCCGTCCTTTCTTACTTCTTTGAGTGTTCCACCCTTTGTTCCTGCCCTTCAGGGCGGGTTTTCGAGGTCCGTTTACGGGTGTATCGGGGATTCATAGTCCCCAGCCCGGTTCTTCCCTGTGTCGAGGTGCGGTTAGTTCCGCCCCAATTGGGCCGGACCCTTCCGCCCCCGGGATGCCTTCCTCTTCTCCTGGCACTGCCGGCAAGAAGATGAAGAAGGTGAGGTGAGGGGCACGGCCCTCAAAGGGAAGGGTGTCTTTGACTCTCTCTCCCTCGCCCTCCTCACGGACTCCCGCTAAGCGGCGAGGTCCACGGGGCTCTGGGAGGGTTTCGACCCCTCCCTACCCCTCCCCCCAGGCCGGGCACCCCTCTTTTGGTGGTGTGCCCCCTGGGGAGGCCTTGGGTTTGAGTGTTCAGGGACACTCCCCAGGGCTAGCCCTGCCCCCTTTCCAGGGGGTGGGACTCCCCCTGCCGACGCCCCCACCTGTCATGGGTTGGTGAGCAGCGTCGCCCCGGTGAGCCGCCTGTTATTTAAGGTGTGCTCCCCCGTCCCCCTCCGGGGTTTGCGTGAGTCGGTCGTCTCTTCGGACGCCCCCTGGCGGGGCAAGACCTGTTTTCACTTTCCCTTCTTTGCCGCCGTTCACCGCACCCGGAGGTGTCCTGCCCGGTGTGGGCAGGGGGTCGGTGATCGACCACTATTCACGGGCGAGGGGCCCAGGTGCCCCCCCCCCCCCCGTTATGGGTGCCGTCAGACCGTCTATTTCCCCGGTCCGACCCCACCCTGCTCTGTCGGGTATGTTGGGGTTGACGGGTGTGGCTGCCGATCAGGCATGCCCCCCTCCCCCCTCCTGTGTCTGCCCCACGGGAGTCCGATTTGAGCTCTGAGCCTCTGCCTCTTGCTTCCTCTCTCACGGAGGAGCAATGGCAGTTGCTTAGGAGCCTGACGGGCCGCATGGAGGCTTCCAACCTCCATGGCAGATCCTCGGCTCGCCGGGCCGAGAGGCCGGTGGCTTTTGATTTGAGTCATCAGCCAATGGACTGTGAGTTTAGCGACTCACAGTCTTTTTCGGCCTCTCAGGCTGACCCCCCCTCTGGGGGTGAGGACTCCGCCATTGTCGCGGGTATGCTCGACTTGCGTGCTCTTGTTCGGCAATTTGTGCCGCAAAACACGTGTCCTCTCCCGACGGTCAACCCCGCCCTCGGTAAGGTGCCGTTCGACTTGTTCGGCGACGCCTCCGAGCAGGAGTCGGATGCGGTCCCTGACCAGGCTTTCCAAGAATTGCCCGCGTCTCCGGCCCTGATTAGAGCCTCCACATGGTTGGATACGGCTCTCAGGGATACAGCGCCTTCTTGCGGGGGTCACCAGCGCGCCCTGGTCTCGACGCTCCCGTCTACGGGCCCGGGTGCCTGGACTCAGGCTGGGAAGCGATTCACGACCGCTTCCCCTCCAAGCCTGTCCTATAGACCCGATTATTATCGGGTCTCACCGTCGGGAACCGACCCAGTTTCACTGTCGCCCCTCAAGGATGACATCCAACTTTCGGGTTTGGTACCCCCTAAAGTCCTCTCTTCTTCGGCCTTAAAGGATACGAAGAATGACGAGGCCCTGGCTAAGGAGACCAAGGCGGTGTTATCTTACGCCGATCCAGCAGTCCCTGCAGCATGCCAACGATCTGACTGCTAAGCAGGCGGCTAACGGCGTGCTAAAACGCCGTGACCTGCTCATCGGGGGGTTGAGCACGGTCAGGTCCCAGTTTCTGCGGGGGGGGGGGGGGGGGGGGCATTAAGGACCGCTCCATTGAGCGGCCCTTTCTTGTTCCATGACTCCCTGCCTGACACCATGGGTGCTCAGGCACAGTCTGATCGTCTGATGGAGTCAGTCTCAACTCCCCAGGCCGCCCCCCGTCCGCGTTCCTATTCACAGGCCGTGGGCAGGGGACAACAGGTGGGGTCTCGACGCCCCTGAGGTTCGTCGACTCCTCGTGGGCATTCGTCCTCGCGTGACTCCTCCTCCTTTCGTCCCCAAGGGCAGGCAGAAGCTGCGGCTCCCTCTCGACGCTCCAATAAGCGCCACCGCTCTTCAGGCAGGGGCGGGGGCGGCGTGCAGCCCAAGCGTCCCTTCCAAGAGAAGGGTCGCGGGGGCAAGCGCAAGTGACTCTTTAGTCCTTCCTCCTGCGCCTCCAGGTGGCGCCCCCACAGTTGGCGTCGTGGGTGGCAGACTGCGACACTTCGCAGACTTATGGGACCGGTGGTGTCAAAAAGACTCCCCCGTGCCAGATATGCTCCGACACGGTGTCCGATTGGACTTTTCCCGTCCCCCCCCCTATGACGTCGACTCCCACCCCGGTGTCCCCGTCAGTAGACATCGTCAGGGCGCTTGCCCTTCAATCGAAGGTCCTGTCTCTTCTCAAGAAGCAGGCAGTGAGGCTGGTGGACAACCATTCCTCCCCGGGCTTTTACAGCCATGTCTTCTTGGTCCCCAAGAAGTCGGGGAAGTGGAGACTGGTCATCGACCTGTCCACCTTGAATCGGTTCCTCCGGGTCCCTGGCTTCAAGATGGAGACAACCAGGTCAGTAGCGGTCGCGGTGCAGCCCAGCGTATTTACACGTCCCGGTCCATCCAGAGTTTCAGCCCTTCCTTCGTTTTTTCTTCGAAGGAAAGGTTTATCAGTTTAAGGCCCTTCCTTTCGGCCTGGCTTCTGCTCCGCTGATTTTCACAACAGTCGTCAAGGCGTTTGCCGCGCCTTTTCGCGCCATGGGCTTAAAGCTCCATTGCTATCTCGACGACTTGCTGCTACGGCACCAGGCTCATCGCTGTCTGGGAAAGCAGGCAAAGTTTCTGCTTGTCACAACCAGACAGGCAGGGTGGTTGTTAAATTAGGACAAATCCGAGCTGGACGCAGCTCAGGATTATGTCTTCGTGGGGGTGCGATTTTGCACACGAGAGGGCCTGATGTCCCCCCTCCGGACCGAATTCGCAAGATTCGGTCCTTGGTCGGGATTTTTCGCCGTCAGGTCAGCGCCACAGCCCGACAGTTTCTGTCGCTGCTGGGGCTGCTCAATTCGGCAGCGGACCAGGTTCCTTTCGGCCGCCTGTATATGCGCCCACTCCAGCTCCTCCTGCTGTCGAGTTGGCGTCCATTCACGGACTCCCTCGACCAGTGGATATTTATCCCGGGGTCTCTCCTGGGGGAGGTGTGGAGTTTCTGGGGTTCGGAGACGGAGCTCCTTCGCTTAGTGCAGCTCAGCCCTCCGTCGCCCCAGATGTCCCTGTTCACGGACGCCTCCCTTTATGGTTGGGGCGCCCATTTGAATGAAGGGGACCTGACCACCAAGGGCCCGTGGTCAGAGGAGGATGCGCGTCTCTCGATCAATATCCTCGAGATGCAGGCTGTCATCCTGGCAGTGAGGGCCTTCACGTCTCATCTGAGGGGTCACAGGGTTTCTCTTTTCTCCGACAATTCGACGGTGGTCGCTTGTATTCGGAGACAGGGGGGACGAGATCCGACACATTGTGCCGTCTCACTTGGGAGCTCCTGCAGCTTTGTCGCCGCTTGGATATCCAGCTCCTCCCCCGTCACATCCCCGGCAAGAGAAATATCTTGGCCGACGCCCTTTCCAGGTTGGACCGTCTGGTCCAGACAGAGTGGACCCTCCATCACGAGGTGGTCTCTCGCCTGGGGGCCATGTGGGATGCTCCGGTCGTGGACTTGTTTGCGACTCGGTTGAACAAGAGGTTCCCCCTGTACTACTCACCCCTCCCGGACGGGGAGGCCTTGGGAGTGGACAGCCTGTCGGCCTCCTGGGACGGCCTCAATGCTTATGCATACCCGCCAACCCCTCTGTTGCTACCGGTACTCAACAAGGTGGCCAGTTCACGGGTCAGACTTTGTCTGATAGCACCGTGCTGGCCGAACCAGGCCTGGTTCCCGGTTCTGCTGGAGCTGCTGACAGATCACCCCCGCCGCCTGCCGGCGTGGGACCGTCTGCTTTATCACCCGATCAGCCGGGTCGATCATCAAGACCCTTCTTTTTACAGGCGTCACGCCTGGAGGCTGTCGGGTATTTCCTCCGAGAGAGAGGCTTTTCGGAAGACGTTATCCGTAAAGTCGCCCAACCTCAGAGACAGTCTTCCCTTGATTCATACGATAGCAAGTGGGCTGTCTTTCGAGACTGGTGTCGGGAGCACGGAGTTTCTCCGGTCGCTCCCTCTCTTCCCAACTTCCTCGACTTCTTGAATTTTCTATTCTCGGTCCGGAAGTTTTCGGTTCAGGGAGTGAAAGGTTATCGCTCCGCCGTTTCGGTCACCTTAAAGCTGACTGAATCGTGGCAGCCGTCTTGGGATGACGCTGTTTCATCGTTGCTCTGCAATATGTCTTTCGAGCGTCCTCGCTCCATTCAGCTCTCCCCCAAGTGGGACCTCTCGGTGGTCTTAAGGGCTCTCATGAAATTTCCATTTGAACCCATGCATCAGGTAGATTTTAAACATCTGAGCTCCATGCTTTAGCCTTTGATAAATTGGCTTTCACTGAGAGGGGCGCGGTCCTAGAATTTGTCCCAGGCTTTCTGGCTAAAAACCAGGCGCCGCACACCTCCAGGCGCCCGGTTTTTATCTCCTCGTTATCCGCTACGGTCTCTAGAGACCTCCAGGACAGAACTCTCTGTCCTGTTCGGGCATTGAAGTTCTATTCTAATAAGACTAAGGATCCTGCTGTTCGCCTAGGCAGAAAGCGCCTCTTTCTGTCTTACAGAGAGGGGTTTACTTGGGAGATAGCTGCAGCCACGGTCGCCAGATGGTTAGTGGCCACCATCCGGATGGCTTATTCTATGACACTCGTTTCTCCAGAGCTTTGTCGCCTAGGCGCCATTATGGCCTACGAGATTCGGGCCATTTCTACTTGATGGGCCGAGTATAAGGGAGTGGCGCTGAACGAGGTTTTAGATGTGGCTACGTGGAGTTCTCACTCTACATTCTCCCAGTATTATATGCGCGATTGTTCCAGGTTAACAGATGGTATGCTGTCTCTTGGTCCAATTGTCGCCGCTCAGCACGTGGTCTAGGTGTTTCCCTGCCTAGACCACTCGTCGATTTTCTCTCCTGCTGGCTCTCTTGTCCTCCCTCCTTTTTAAGCGGGGGGGGGGGGGGTTGTTTTATAGACTGTCGCCGGGTCTTCGGGCCTGCGCGTTCGCCCCGTCCAGCTGTCCTAGGGTTCAGCCTCCTAGGACTTTTGAGAGTTAGTCAGTGAGGCCGCTCCATGTTATTATTCTGGGGCGTGCTCTCCTTCTTGTAAAAAAAAAGAATTTTTTTCCACATTGTGTCTCTTGACGATATGTGCTGAGCTTATACCGTGTTGAGGTGGTTTTGTCCCCGTCTAGGAGGGGATGGGTTTTCCCAGGTATGCTTCCCTTTGTTGTCAAAGGGCCTATTGACCTCTAGCCCGGGTCTCCCCCAAGCATTCTTTTTCTTGGTCCCCTGGTCTCACCCGTTGGGTTCTGCTGCGCAGCTTGGAGACAGTTCACTTCACTACATGGTAAGTCACCGTTTACCCTCCTTCCTTTGGTTGTTGGTATTCGATGCAAAAGTCTGACCCGGGTCAGACTACCCGCCCTGCCTGTCCCCACAGCAACGGGACTTACTCGGTGCGCTCGAGTAATAAGTACTAGTGATGGCGGCTCACACGAGGCAGAGGCTGTATAGGGGCGCTGCCTAGGTGTAGCTAAGCGAACTAGCTAAGAGATTTCTATTATAAATATATTATTTCTTCTTCGGGTGTGTCCGAATGGAGTACACATGCAAAAGTCTGACCTGGGTAGGTATGAACTAACAAAATGACATTTCCACAGGAAATGGAAATTCTTGTCTTTCCGATATCTTATCCCAAGGTGCACGTCTCGGGGAGTCACACGCATTATAAAGTTTTTAAAAAGAATCTCAATACTTTCAAAATTACATAATCCAAACACAAACTTAAATTTGCTCTCATCAAAAGATATAAAATAATCCATAGGGTATCCCGAGGCTATATGAAGCATTTTGTTAAGTGAGGGTAATGAAGGAACTAGAGTGATGATAATGTCGGCATAAGCTAAGGCGCAACAAACCTGGTCACCAATATGACACCCGAGTCTGCTTGCACGGAACCTTTCCAGTTACACATCGATATAGATATTAAACAGAATTGGAGATAACACCTACAAAGTAAAGATCAAGTATTGATGAACAACATAATTAGCAGAGTCCGTCAGAATTTATGCCATATCCATCCCATAAGATGATCTAAAAGTCCCGAGAAATTGGCACTGGCATTGCAATTAGCAAATTCAGGCCAGAAACTTTCATCACAATCGTGACGATTGTGCGTTCAAAACACCTATAAATGATGCTAAATCACCCAGACTCCACTCATAAGATATACCTCCACTGAAAATAATTGCTGAAACCTCGGTAAACATGTCATGAGTGCTGAAATTGACAATTTTAAAGATCGTTTTCCTCTCCCCGATCACCCCTACAGAAATGTACTGTACAGCACGTACAGATACACGCACAGTGTAAATGTACACACAAATGAACAAAAAACCTGCTGAATTATCATCAAATTCTCAATCATATTGGCTCACTGTCTATAGTGACCATTAAAGTTGCATGGGTTTTTAGCTCAGCTGACAAAGTCAGCGAAGCTGGTAATATTACTAAGGCAATGGTGTCCGTCCTTCCATCCTTCCATGTCAATTTTGGGCATTTTGTAACCGTAAGACCTAGGCACTTTGTTGACGCTGCTAAATTAGGAGTAGCCCAAGGGGAACTCAGAAACCAAAAATCAGCGCGATCTGACCTACATTCGGCGAATGAGGTCATCGGGAAGTTTAAACTTCTTTCCTTTATACCTCGGGCCACAGAGGAAATATTGTTTTCAAATCTGGCCGAATATTTTTTAATAATTTTTCATTTTGACTTGTAATCAGTAATGGAATTAGTTTAGTTTTCACCGCCAGTTGGCGCTACAGGCACATTTGACAGATTTTTTGACGATTCAAAAGCCCGGGTTATGACTTATAGTTGCGCAGTTGTATTTTGCGCATTGAACCAGGCTATATTTCAGCATACCCACTGTGACCAGTGTAAAGATGGAAGATTGATTTTGCAACAAGTAACCAATTTTCTGCTAAAAGGTAGTCAAGTAGGCGATATTATCACTAGTTCCTTTCAGCGGGTAGTCATAAGGTCTTAAGGGAATACTTTCAGAAATTAGTTCTTGAAAATTTGGCACAATTCTGTGAAAACGATATCGGAAGTGCACGCTCTGTTCGCGATGTATTTTGAAGTGGAGAATTCCCACAGTATGTGCAGTGAATCGGCATGATTCTGTTTGCATATTAGTTTTTAGTACTACGATTCTTACATGAGTAAAAAGTAGACGTTTTAAGCAACACAATAATGTTACTCCAATAAAAATTGATTGCAAATTGACGGAGCTACGGCATTCTGTTCGGCAATTGTCAGCGCTGATAAAATACATTGCATGCTAATGCATGCCAAATGGCACACTTTAAAAAGCGTTCATTGGACAACGTAGGGAATCACCAGAAATGACGTCATCGCTGGTCTAAATCTTCTATCTATATAATAATAATTATTAGAAGGGGGACGAATAAAGTCACACTTAGAGGCGTTGGATCGCCTTGAAATTTCGTATGAACTGTGGTGACACCTTACCCTGATGCAACGTCTTGGTTTTATTCAAAAATTTACTTCAGTGGAGCAGAAATGAGGGATTTTTAATCGGACACTGTCAATTCTCCTTACCACTCACAGAAACCAAGCCATTGCTGTTAAGTTATGCAGGGGCTTAATCAATTACCTGCACTCCCTGTGGGGTGAATAACATTACCTTTTGAACAGCTGGCTGTAGGGGGATGATTGGAACAGCCGGTATACCTGCTGACCTGCTGAACCCAGATAAATGTTATTTTCAATCCACGATAGCAGGTCACCTGATTTTCGAGATTTCGCGGGAAATTGTAAACAAACGCATGTGTGCAGTTCAAATGTAAACAAAAATGTATTTTTGGTACTTTTGGTTGCTGGGCTTGGGTTTTCCTGCAGTTAGGAGCTGGGGTCAAATTGGTGGTCTATTGTTTATGGGTGCTGTTTTAGTCAGAGGTAGCCCTTGATTATGAAGGGATTTTCAAATATGAAAACGACCCTTTGTATTTTTAATTCCAATCACCTGCAGGACAGGTCAATTTCTCTCAATAAAATTAATTTTGTTGACTCCTGTAATCTCTACTTTATCAAAAAAAAGACAGTGGTGTTAGTCCCAAACTGGTCATTTCTATTTATTTTGACCTCTGTTAAATCATGATACCTTTCAATTACAGACAGCATTTTGTATCCTTGTGCTGTACAACCCAGCCTGGACATACCACAGTTGTCCATGGAGAAGTCTCATCCTCTCTGACACTTCTTTTCTGTAAAGCTACCGATACAACATACTGAACTAGGGATATCTTCCGTTGCCTCCTGTAATATTTACATACCATGGCTGATTAGTTCAATCATATTTCATCCAGCTGGCAGCTCTGCATTGGAAATCTTAGTGGTATAACGTGTTCTCTTGACCTTCAAACAGTAGTATAAAGCTGATATTTACTACTTTACACCCTCAGTCCTATGTAATTAGGTCATCCAGCTGAGCGCCAGGCCCTTGGGCCTCTTGTTTAACCTCATTTTGTGATAACCTCGTTTGTCCATAAGGGCTGACCGATTCGGGCGCAATCGGCATCATTGGCTGTGTTTGGCATCATAGATGTGTCTCGTGAAGTGATTTTGGACAACAAACCATCGTATATATCTGTTTTTTTCCTTTTTCCATGTAATTTTGCCACGCCCCTTTTCCAGGGTGTTATTCATATTGATTTATTATGGTCATATGTGCGTACATTCGTACAAGGGGACGAGCTTACTATGTTCCAACAAATCGAGTACATTCGCAAAATGTTGATTTTTTGGAAGCGTGTGAGTAGTGCAAATTGGCCACAAACAATTTATTCCATTTGATTCCATTTGATTCCATCGACAAATATTTAAAGAAAAGAACGAATATCGTGCCAGTTCGATAGTTTCAGGTTTGATTAGTAAGGTTTGATCCGGGGGTGTGATAATGATATGCTACATTAGCCGATAATCAACCTGGGATCGATGAAGTATTGCAGGTGTATGACTGTATGCAACTAAGCTTATGGTGAGCATTCGGAACGAGGTAATCACCGTAATTACCGTCATCCATTAATGTTTACATCGTTCACTGCTTGCTTTCCGTACAAAATCAGTAAGTTTTCTGATGTCGAGGTGATGGAAATACTCATCGAAGTGTCAATTTCGCTGGCAGCATTGGTATGACCTGGTTTGGGTGACACTGACTGACAGAGTTGCACTTGCAGCCTGATGCGGATGGCCGGTGAATTCTGAAGTCAACGTATACGTATAGGCCGGACATCCTAAACAGCGTCCACCAGCGTCCACCAGGTTTCAAAGTTATCAAAATTATATTTTCTTGACATAAATCAATAATAAATCAATAAAGTAGGTTATTTAAAACATATTTTGCAAGTTTTATTGCAATATATTGAAAAATAAGTGAATTATCTGTGCTAGAACTAGGCCTAGAAGTAGAAGGCTGTAGGAAAAACCCGGAGGAAAGGCTGGCGGTATGTTTCTTCTGGATTAGGCCTACCCACAAGTATGTCTGTGAATAATTATGCCCCCGCTAAAGTGGGGGCATTATGTTCTTAGGTGGTTTCCGGCCGCCGCGTCCGCTGCACTGAATTCCAGACTATAACTCAAGAACCCCTTGCTCGGCTGACTTGAAATTTTTAGGGGGTGTAGGCCTAGTGTGTCAAAGGGTCCCTATTGTTTTTTAGCGCGTTCCAAAATCCAATATGGCCGCCAGCCGCCATCTTAGATTTTCGCATTCCGCTCGTTTACTAGAGAACCGGAGGTCCAACAGTCTTCAAACTTTTGTGGTGTGATGGTCTATGGTAGGGGAGGTTCCCTATCGATTTTGGGCCCGACCCGAAATCAAAGATGGCCGCCAGCCATCATCTTAGATTTTCGCATTCCGCTCGTTAGCTGGAGAACCGGAGGTCCAACAGTCTTCAAACTTTTGTGGCGTAATAGTCTATGGTAGGGGAGGTTCCCTATCGATTTTGGGCCCGACCTGAAATCAAAGATGGCCGCCAGCCACCATCTTAGATTTTCGCATTCCGCTCGTTTACTAGAGAACCGGAGGGCCAACAGTCTTCAAACTTTTGTGGTGTAATGGTCTATGGTAGGGGAGGTTTCCTATCGATTTTGGGCCAGACCCGAAATCAAAGATGGCCACCAGGTCCCCGACTTGGTGATTTGTATTCCGTCCCGTAAATTAAGAACCGAGTGAGTGACAGACCTGAAACTTATGTGGTGTTATTACCTAGTGTAGGGGAGATTCCCTATCCATTTTGGGCCCGATCTGAAATCCAAGATGGCTGCCAGGCCCGACTTGGTTTTTCGCATTCCGACCTGTAACTCAAGAACCAAGTGAGTGACAGACCTGAAACTTATGTGGTGTGATGAGGTTGTGTAGGGGAGGTTCCCTGTCGATTTTGGGCTGACCCAAAATTCAATATGGCTGCCTGCAGCCAACTTAGATTTTGGTATTCCAATTGTTAACTGAAGAACTAGAGGTTTGACACACTTCAAACTTTTGTGGTGCAATGGTCATTCAGGGGATGCTCTCTATCAATTTTGGGCTTGTTCCAAAATCCAATATGGCTGCCAGCCGCCAACTTAGATTTTGGTATTCCGATTGTTAACTGAAAAACTAGAGGTTTGACACACTTCAAACTTTTGTGGTGTAATGGTCTTCAGTAGGGGAGTTTCTCTATCGATTTTGGGCGCATTCCAGAATCCAAAATGGCCTCCAGCCGCCATCTTAGATTTTTGCTGAGATGAGATAAGATAAGAGATGAGATAAATAGCCACGCAGTTGCTATTCATTGATATCCGAGCATTGGATATTCTGTGACAGACATCAGGAGATGAGATAAATAGCTAGGCAATTCCTATTCATTGATATCCGAGCATTGGATATTCTGTGACTGACACCAGGAGAAGGGATAAATAGCCTGACAGTTGTTATTCATTAGCATGTAAGCAATGGATATTCTGTGACTGATTCTAGCAGATTGCACTAGCTACCCGGCAGTGACTAGTCTTTAACTTCCTGAGTACCAGATATTCTGTGACTGATTCCAGGCGATCGCATAATTGATGCTGTTCCAGTAACAGGGTCAACAGCTTGCCCACTGATCTTCTGTGTAAATTGCTAGCAGGCAATCGCCTTGGAAACGGCAAAAACTTAAAAGATCAAGGAGATGACAAAGGCGAAAATAGTATAGACCACGCTTCACCTCTGTAGTGAGTAAATGGGAAAACCAACCTCTGCTGTTCACGTGCATGTCTATTGTAAGACCAACTAGCCCAGTCAACAGCCATATTATTGTGGATGTTATGTGAGAGCCTCCACAAAATTTCATAAACAGCCACAGAGAAGATATTATCGTATTTATGCGCTTATAAGCGCACTGTGCTTATATTCGAGGTGCGCTTATAGCCACAATTTCATATTTATAGGCTAAATAACGCGCGCAATGAACATATTTACACACCGAACACACCAGAGCGGGGGCATACATTCGCAATTTGCCCCAATTGCGTTATATATTTCTAGTTTAACAATCTGTAATGAAAAAGGTGAATTCACTGATGACGGCTCATCCAAGGCAACCAATTTGGCCCCAGGCTTTGGCCAGGCTTATTTGCCTTCTCTTCCCAACAGCGATGGATATGAAAACTCCCTGCACTCCTTCGTGTACGTGGTGAAGTCTTTTCAATGTATTTCACTATTTTTAAACAAAGATTAGATTGCTTATGTAAGCTCATTCTTATCATGTACATGTATTTTGCAATTAACGTAGCGAGAAGTCACCACTATAACAGATAAAACTTACATCAATACGCCTGCATATTTCACTGGTAGAGTAACCTGGCCCACAAGCACTGGCTCCACCATGTCCGCTTGCACTGGAACGACTACAACAATCGTTCGTGCCAACCAACAAAAAAATGTCCGAAAACGAAGACCATCTAATCCGCCGACATTTTTCTAACAAGCCGGCAGTTTCATAACCCTGGCATGCAAAAGTTATATGGCTCTTGAACGAACTCCCCAACGCCTCATTATCCACATACTTCAAAATTGATGCGGAAAAAATTGCAGTACGCTTCTCGTTCTCCGACACTCCCGCCATTTTGGTTTTTTTCTTCCATAACCTCGGCGGACTAATTCCACATCGCCCGCAGAATGCCGAAGACATTAGAAACCTGCACACCAAACGTCGTCGGCTAACTGTACACCTTACGACTTCGCCTCCAGACGTAATATTATAGTAGGAGGAGTACACAGCTTCACACCATAAGTTTGTTGTGGCAATCTACGTCATCATGTCTTTAGTGGCCGCATCAGGGACACCATGCTAAGTCACATAAAGTGTGTCGTGGAGGTGTGTCCGCCAGACTACCGCGTGATTGGTTGACCTAGTTGATATCTGTGTCAATTCGTTGTTTTTGCGACGACCAATAATGACGAATCATTAGCAAGAGTATTGACTTGTCGTAGTGGCCGGTAAGGGCGATGGGACGAGGCCTTATCACTAAGTCCGTAGTGTAACTAGTTGTAACAACCCTTCTTGGTTTATGCACATTTTGCAGTATTTATACCCTTAAAGAAGCAAATGCTTTCAACACATATAATCTGTGCCTCTTAATGATTCAGCGATATCTAGAAATCATCACTTGCGTGTTTCCAGGGAATGTGAAGATTTTTTTCATATTTTTGCATTTTTCTCCAAATACAGGGTTTAAAATGTGCCTTAGCCTGATTATACTTCTAAGCTCTTCAATTAGTACTCGCATTTTAGTCTGGTGGTCCGCCATCTTGGATTCAGTAAGTGAACCAATTGGTCCAGTCCCTGTACACATTGACAACACATTGAGCCATTATCGCCGAAGGGCTTGTCAATTAATTTTCTTGATCATTAGTATCTTATCAGTGTCTGTTGGTCTTACATAACTTGGTAAGCAAAATTAAAATGTTCTCTCATTATGTTCAACAGGGATGATGGACAGTTGCATTTCAACATTTTCGGTGACCAGCATCACAGTCGACCAAGAGAGAGAGGAGCTGAGCCACAATTCTTCAACACTTACTTTTTCACTGTATTACTTAACGCGGATAGATTAAATAAAGAAAACATTATGTGGCAGTTGGTTTACAGAAGGTTAAGTTTTTACTTAATATTATGTATCCATCATACCCCTTGGGCTTAGTCCTTGGCTCGACCATGTTCACTGGACTAGTTTGTCACAACCTACACCTCAAAGGACTAGATGTAAAGGTCCAGACTGTTACTGGTTGTCCCAAGGTTGTGCCATGTATCTGCTGGGCTTGTTTGTCTCAACATATGTTTCAGAGGAATTGATTCAATGGTCCAGACTGCATTTACTAGTTGTCCTAGGTTGTGACCATGCATGTAATGGACAGGTTTGTCTCATGCTGAACTTCAAAGGATTTGATGACAGTCCAAGTCACCAACACAAAATATCCTGACGTTATCCATCATTCCCTGATCACATCTAAAAATTGTCCATCTGTCAGTTCCCTGGAGACGAATCTATGCCGTCACCTGATGCCTCTAGTTTATTTTTTAGCTTACCTGTTGAGAGCTTATACAATATTGTGGCGTCTGTCGTTCATCATTGTCGTCATTCAGGAGGTAGATGGCTGAAACTTTGCATAATGTGAGCTTTGGGCATAATGCCCAGATAAGTTTTTTCTTTCATTTACAATTTGCCCAATTTTTTAGCTACGCTGGCTTCCAGCGGAGCTTATGGTTTGTACTGGAGCTGGCCGAAAGTAGTTCCAGCAAAATAGTTGCATTTTCATCCGAATTTGCTGTAGCTGGGCCAGAAAATGTGCCAGGATACCAATATTTTGAACTCTTGTTTCGATAGGATTATAGCTATTTACAGCAGAAAGACTAAACGCCCCGTAATTGGCAGTAATTAGCAGATTTTAAGCTGGAAATTGTCGTCTGGTCAAAAGTGGCGAAACGGCCTCGATCCTACCTGTCTCTGTAATGTACTGAACGCGCTGCACATAATGCATTGGCCTAAGGCATTGCAGCTGAGGCTGATAAAGTGATGGCCATTTTGCGAATGTATACAGAGTGTGTACGTTCACTTCAAAACATAGTTCCAGTCTAAATTTTTCAAAACGAGCAGCTAGGAAGTGGTATTTCCCTATATTTTGATTTTCAATGTCAACATGTCGTTTTGTGGGGTTATTTTGTCTAATTCTTATTAATATTGCCGATAAAAGACACGTAGAGAAACCCAGATTCATGCGCTCAGTTCATCTACGTACGGTAGACGTTTTGAGAGAAAATCAGGGTGAGTTTTCTCTGTATTTTCTCTTGATTTGCTAGGTACAATTGGCCATGACGGTTAAAATTTACAATCCCCGATCGGAAATGACGTAGTTTGATCGCATTCGACTATAAATCCATTGAACAGTGGTGCTTCATTGGTCAACCGATGACCTTTTTTTGGGGTGTGATCGGGGATTGTAAACTCGTTCCTTATAAGAATAGCCTCTTTGTATTAATAATCATCATCGACGTAACGTCGTAATCAAAACAAACCCGAACGCTTGATGAACAAACAATAACATGGCGGACCGCTTCACAAGAAGTTGATGTTTTCTCATGTTTCTTGTCAAAATAACAATGATATCGTACACCTTTGATGGTGAAACTGGTCAGAGTACACAAATAATAGCGACGAAGTAGTCTGCTGGAATTGCGAGGTATTTTTAACGAACAATAAAACTGCCATTCTCAGTCTATGCTGCTGATACGGAAAATCGTGAGGAGCTGCATGAACTGGGCCTACATTATTTACAATACATTACAGTTACATACCCGATACCGGTACATGAACAAATGCAATACACTGCAACATATTTGCAGGGAAGTAAAGTATGCATTGCAAGCCATGTGTCCAAACTCTATCAAGGTGAACGTTAGTAAATAAGGGTGAACTTTTTCAAATTTAACTTTATTTTATCCCCCCCCCCCCAACAGTTCACTAGTTTTTCACAAAAGTTTTGATCTTTTTTTGTACATTAATTTGTGTTTTACCTTACCAACAACATGAACAGCAAGCCATACAGGGTTATGTTTCCTCTCACGGTTTTTGCGTATCAGCACTGACTACTCATTGTTTTTGTAACATAATCGGGAATGTTAATAATAAATATCTGATTTTGATGATGTTTTTTTACAAAGTGCTATTTTTTCTCATGTTTACAGGATGATGCAGTCTATAATCTACGAGTCATTCCGGTGGTCTCCACTGGCAAAGTGGTGTTGCTGTGCATGCTGTGGAACTGGTAAAATGAAACCAATCAACCAGTCAGCCATGAGATTGACAGGATCGGGGAAGAAGACGCTGTACCTTAGCTGATTTGTCCTTCACGTTTTGGTCTTGTGTTATTATTACTATATTATACAAGTTGATTGAATAAAAAAGCCTTGAAATTGAATAGGCATCTCTGAATTTTTATTTATTATAATATTATAGAATAAAACTGATCGAAATAAGAGAAGAGCGTGATGTATGAGACGTTATCATGCCTGATGTCACAATCAAGTAAGACTTCGTTGTAGCCTGATTGATATAAGAGAAGCGGGTGATGAAAGAGACGGCATCATGCTTCATGTCACAATAGACCGCATTGTAGCCTGATTGATATGAGAGTAGAGAGGGTGATGTTAGAGATGGCCTCGTGTCACAATCTAGAGCCTTATGGGAGGGAATAAGACAGTATCACAATAACTAATCTAAACTCAAGGTAATGAAGGAGAGATTTGCACTGACCTACTTTTATGACCTTCTGCCCTACTTTAAGACTGTTATAGCTAAAGTAGTCGTGTTTGGTATCGAACTAAAGATAATGAACAGTAGGTTTGTGCTAACCAACTTTTATTACCAACTGACCTACTTGGAGACGGTTACAGCGAAAGGTGTCATCCGTGTTTGATATCAAACTAAAGGTGTTTAAGAGTAGGTTTACCCTGATATACTTTTTTGACTCACTAAACAACTTGAACACCGTAAGAGGAAGGCAGTCGCATTAATGGTATCAAACTAAAGGTATTGAGAGAGCAGTTTTGCGCTGGCCTGCTTAAACACAGTTGGAGCAAAGGCACTGAAGGTATTGAAGAGCAGATGTAACAAAAGAACCCCTCAACTACTTCATTCATTGCAGTTCAAATAAAACCTTTACAACTGTCATCCACCCTAGGGGCCAAATTCATTAGACGTGTGTAACTTCTCCCTGATTAGTTATAGGGCCTATTCATGTTCTGTGAAGATTTACATGAAGGACCTGAATCTGTCTATTCTGTAGCTAAACGCTGTTTTAAGCTGAACACCCTTCATGAATTTGGCCCCATTTGTCTAAGCTTGATTCCATCTAGTCTGTCCACATCTCCCTATCTACCATAAACCTACATTCTGGTACTCGCATATACTACTTGCTACATTTTCTTGTCATTCATCTGATTCCTTGCTATTAAATTCCGCCAGCGTAGCTATACATGCCGCCAGGCCTCTAGTTGTTCCATAGTGTGAATTCCACTAGCTCTGGCTCATTACTAAATATTAGAAAATGACTTTTTGGAGCATTAAATAGCGCTTGATATTGGTCTGAAAATTCATCACATCCCCTAACCAATTTTCTGAGACCATGTTTGGTTGGAGATATAAAAACAATGTCGTCAGCATATCCCAGTGCTCCCATAAATAATTGACCTATGAAGCAGCCAAAACCATCTTCCTTCAGACGATGTTACAATTTGTCTGTATAAATACAGAACAGAATAGGTGACAGGACACCTCCTTGTTTTATACTATTTTTAACATAGACAGCTCTGCCGTGGGACCTTCCATTTAACCTAATAATAGTAGAACTATTATTCAAGTTTGAACTCTGCATGAAGTCAGCATAAAGGGCATATGATTGGTTGTGAGCTATTGCTAATTCTCGATAAGTTCTGACAGTTTTGTGCCTTTTACATTTGCTTAAATTTAGGCATATGTATAAAATATTTGAGTTGATACCGATGAATTTGTTCAATCTTTCAGGCGAGGAAACCCACTACACCTATGCAGTGATAGTTACAAGAGGCTGCATAAACTTTGGTTGAGTCATGCCATACCTGAGGAAATCACCCACTGTCTGGAGTCCAACACCAGCTTGATGAGCCTTGACTGGCAACATATATAATAGAAATATTGTCATGCTGCTGACTGCTAATCCATATGCAAATACAAGTGAATACGCAAACCATGAGATGTAAGAATTGTAGGAAATAAAGACATGGGGTATACAATGTGCAGTGGAGGGAATAAAACAAAATATCGAAAATATATTTATGTTCACCACACCACTGGGCAACTGGTTATCACAGAAATACTTTCTTCTTCTTTGGGATAAATTCCTTTGGAAGACGAATTGAATTAGTCAAAACTCTTACATTTCATTGGTTTTGAAGTATTTTGAACTCATTGGTTCGGCGAGTCTATGGTGGTACAGTGTCCATCATTCGCCGTCATCAGTCAAGGAAAACTTCGGACATTGGCACGTTTTCAAGTTTCTTAACTGCTAGGGCTGTGAACGCTATGCTTCCACATCTCAACATGTTGACAATTTTAGGTTCAAGTGATGCACTTTTCGCATTGAACAGTAAGTCAGTCTCGTTAAACAGTCAATCACCAAATACCTGTCATTGATATATCTAAACAAGCTAAATAATCTGCATCAATCTTTTTTTTAGCTTTAGGCCTGCCTACTTTTAAAGGTCACAGGGGGAAAAAATTGTTAGTTCTTCAAAAGTCCATTTGACTTACTTTTCAGATGTAAGTAGAGTCTAGCTCATATCAACATCAACACCTACAACTAATGATTCAATGTGGTTTGCACAAGGTTGTTGCAAATGTTGTTGTCTGTATGATCGTTAAGATCACTATGAAGTGCATTATTCTTTTCATTATGTAATCATCAATTTATAATGGTGTTGTAGTACAGGGAAAATAAGACTGCCTGATCTGTTTTCTTGTTAATATCTTACACTGGTTCTGAAATAACAGACTTTTTGTGGTTAAATATCAAACCTGAATAACTCCTATTTGTGGCCCGTCACAGCAAAACCAGGCGCATGTTGCTCTGAGCTTGGCAGGTTGAGACTGAGTTTTTATTACCCCTCAGTCCAAATGGGCTAGAGGGGTATTGTCGTCAGGTGCGCGGTCCGTCAATTTCATTTTTGGTATGTACAATGGGGGTGACTAGAGGAAGGTTCCTTTCGAAAACGGGCTTGTTCCATTTATCGATATGGCCACCAGGGCGGCGTGTTTGAAATTGGTTTCCGTCAATTTCGAGGAGAACCGTTCGTCCGATCAAATTCATTTTTGTATGTACGTTGGGGGTGACTAGAGCGAGGTTCCTGTCGAAAACGGGCTCGTTCCGATTCTCAATATGGTCACCAGGGCAACGTGCTTGAAATCGGTTTCCGTCAATTTCGAGGAGAACCGTTCGTCCGATTAAATTCATTTTTGGTATGTACGTTGAGGGTGACTAGAGCGAGGTTCCTGTCGAAAACGGGCTCGTTCCGATTCTCAATATGGTCACCAGGGCAACGTGCTTGAAATTGGTTTCCGTCAATTTCGAGAAGAACGGCTTGGAGGATGGAATCAATTTTTAGTGGGTGAAGGCCTAATGCAGTATTGTAAGGGGAAGGTTCCTTTCGAAAATCAGCGCGATTCGAAATTCAATATGGCTCACATCCTCAAAATAGGTTTCCACAATTTTAATTTCCATATGCAAACTAGCCACTCCACTAAGCCAACTTCACCATTATCTCACCTTCAACCTTAATAGGCTGAGGGGTTATGCTCACTTTGCAATGCTATTTTTCATTTTCGATTGTCTGCCTTTTGTGAAATATGAGCACATCAATTTCTTCCAATATCTCCTATTGTCATTTAGGCTCATCTTCTGTGCGACATGGGCCCGGTTTTGATGTGACGGGTCACATTTGTGGTGACTACCGACACTCTCCCACTGCACAAGGCTACCCTCCCAAGGAAGGTTATGGGGTTGGTCACACAGAATTATTTCCACATAATCATACACCACCAGCAAGATTATACAAAGAATATTCTTTATATTCTTGCTAAAACACATCTATCTAACTGCCGTAGGATTGTAATAAGTGACATGTCCAGTTACATCACGGTGTCAATAACCCCAATGAAGGTATGCCCATGAATGGGATAATTATGTCCATCCTTCATTGAATGAGGTTTGAAGTGTTGTGCAATAATTGGAATACTAAAAGGAATAACCTATCATTATTAACTTGTCTTTGTTTTTTTACACAGGGCCCTAAATGTATAACATGGCAGAGTGCATGTTGAAGAGGTGGAAGCTTGGGGGCAGATTTCAAAGGTCAATAGAAAAGTATCTATCGCATATTGATATTTTTGCAGAAAAAGCATGATTGCTCGAAACAAAGCTAAGATATCAACATCAAAACACCCAAAAAAGTCTTAGTTCTTGCTGTACTACAACCACGGTCGATAACTGTAGCGGTTTAGCAACCAAATGTACGGTTCAGCGAACTGCCGCTTATGCACTCTAGCAGACAACGAGAGTTGAAAATCAGTGTATGAAATAAAAATGGTAGATACGAATAAATTTTTGCGATGTAGCGTCCTTGGGTCTTGCTATATACAATTCACTATCCTTCAGATGATAACGGATGGTTTTTGTCGTTTAAAAGACTACTTTATAACAATTTTAAACAAGTTTAGTAGTGTACCATGTAATTGCTGTCTGGTCAACGGTAGGCTGTCACATTCCCATTTAAAGCTATGGAGTCAACTTCTGGGTATGTGTTCCGTGGTTTTTTCATTTGAAATTCTGCCCTTTTCTTAATTTTTTTTCGTGATTTTGACGGATTTCTGCAATGATCGTACATGTTAAGCGAACCCTCGTACAGTTCAGCGACTTCACCTTGTACGGTTTAACAAAGGCAATCTGTACATCGAAATTCAGTGTCCGACATATACTGCAGCACTTCATGGCATGGTACCAGCATGGTGATCCAAGTTCTTCTCGTCTCCAGTAACATCCTATCGGTAATCATCAAGGTTCATAGAAAACGGAACAAAAAGGTATAAGCAAACAACAATTTGAATGATAGAATTTACTTTCAAGAAACAAGTTGTTCTCCCAGCAACACAAATGACTAAGGTAAGGATAGGGATGATACACCAATTGCCATTTTGACGTTTTGTATTCTGCCATAGTGCATCGCATGTATATTTCAAACGTCAAGGGTTTGTTTGGAAAGAAAAGTCATTTTTGGCTCACCGTTAGGGGAATCTTTACGATAGCCCTGTGTCCGTCGTCGTCGTCCGTCGTCGTCCGTATCCTGTGTGGCACGTTTCTTAACCGCTTGTGCTCTGAACCTGAAACTTTGTATACATCATGCTCAAGGTCATATGTACCCAGACACTGAATTTTGCTCCGGTCTGATTATTGACATTGCCACCAGGGGGCTAAAACCGAAAAGTTAAAATGTGCAATATCTCATTTATTACTGATTTGTTTTTGACAAACATTTTATGGTGGGTACCCCTATCAAGGATACATCACATATCATACGGGTTTTTGATTTGACCTACTTACTTTTCAAGGTCACAGAGGTCAAACTCTAAAATTTCACCGATAGTGGCACGTTTTGTCTTTATTCGTCCTATAGTCTTTAAATTTGGTATGTAGACACCTGTTACGTAGCTCTACATATTGACAAAACATCAGGTCGATGTGGCATACTTTTCAAGGTCACAGAGGTCAAATGGTGTGAATTGGCCGTTTGTGTGTAAATATGGCACGTTTCTTAACCACTAAAGCTATGAACTTTAAAGGTTGGTACACATGACCCCCTAGGTCAGATGACATGTGACACTGATTTTCGGTCCAGTCTGATTCTTTACTTGGCCACCAGGGGGCCAAAACCAAAAAATTGAATAGTGCCATATCTCGCTTATTACTGATTAGCTTTTGGTAAAAATTTTATGGTAGATACTCCTAGCAAGGATACATCCCATATGATACGGGTTGTTGATTTGACATACTTGTCAAGGTCACAGAGGTCAAATAGAGTAAATTGGCCATTTGAGCGTAACTGTGGAACGTTTGTTAACCTCTTAGGCTATGAACTTGAGACTATGTACAAAGGACCCCCTAGGTCATCTGACCTCTGACCCTGAATTTCAGCCGGTGTAATTCTCGACTTGGCCACCAGGGGGCCAAAAGTGAAAACCTAGAAAGTGTGATATCTCGCTTATTAGTGATTCGTTTTCAATAACATTTGTATGGTAGGTTCTCCTAGCAAGGATACATCACATATCTTATGAGTTTTTGATTTGACCTGCTTTTCAAGGTCACAGAGGTCAAATCGCGTAAATTGGTTGTTTGATTGTAACTATAGCACGTTTCTTAACCACTAAAGCTATGAACTTGAAATTTGGTACACATGACTCCCTACGTCATGTTACCTCGGTCAGCGAATTTCGATCTGATCTGGTACTCAACTTGGTCACCAGGAGGCCAAAACTAAAATAGGTAAAAAGTGCGATATCTCGTCTATTAGTGACTTGTTTTGATGATATTCTGATGGTACTTACTCCAAGCAACGATACATCACATGTCATACCGACTTTGGTTTGACCTATATACTATACATGTACAATGTTTCTTAACCTGGATGAATTCCAAAGCACCAAATATCTATACGGTGAGCACAATGGCCTCTGGCCGTTTCATTACACATTTCCAGTGTTAATTTTTTTACTAAAAGTAGGTCATCGAGATATTTGGAGGGAAAACTTGGACCGGAAACAGGCACCTCTTCAACTTTGCACCATCTTTCAATGCATTGCATTTGTCAACTTTGATTGCACTACTCTTGAAGAAAAAAAACGATTTATGGGTAATTATCACATGGCATGGCTGGCAAAATGATTAATCTTTAATTTCTACCAGTGTTTTTTAGTATATTAGCATTTTAGGACCTTTCCCAGGTGGGACAATATATACGACCTCAATCATAGCTGATGGAGACCTTGCCACAGGCTGATGAAGTATTAATGATACAAGTACTGAAATACTTTAGAAACAAAGCTTAAAATCAATAAAGTAGAATGGCCAACTTTTGTTTCAAGCAATTTTGCATGGTTGGGAAGGCCTCTTCTGCACAACGCATGCGCACTCACAAAACTCTTTCTGCACATACTCAAAATAATTCTTTCACCCTATAAATAGCTTTTTACCACGTGTTGTTGATTTATCAATATATGGGGAGGGGGGGTGGGCGTGTTTCAATGTATTGTAATGTGTGCTACATTATGACAGAATTTTTTTTTGTGTTTACTAACATTCAAAACGTTATAACTAAGGTCACAGTTGGCATACAGAGTGACAGAAGATCTACCATAACTTTGTTTAGAATTGTCGTAGAGACATGAAACGTGTGTCATTGTCTAAGTTTCTAAACAACGTTTTTAATGATGTATAATTTGTTGGCATTGGAAAAGCAGAAAAAAATGTATGTGTATCGTCCCTAGTAAGGGACAGGAGTAAAGATTGTTTTCAAAGGATAAAGTCTGGAATTTACTGCTCTTGAAATTGGAAATTTACAAAAATGTAGAATGGAGCAAAGAACATTAGTACTGACAACACATGAGCTAGCTCCCCATGAACAGTAAGGAAGTCCCAGAAGAAAGCGCAAGAGTCCAAAGCACCACAAGTCTATTTATAGGGCTAATTGACAATAGGGTCAATCATACAATAGGTGGTAAGATAGCCAACACCTAGATGTCGACACAATATTATATTAACAGATAACATCCCGGTATTGGACGCCCTATGGCAATAAATGCATGCACATTTTTCGAATGTATGTAATAAAGACACTGGAAAAAAGGCACTGGAAAAAAGAGACGGAAAAAAGGCACTAGGTAAAAAAGGCACTAGGTAAAAATGGCACTAGGAAAAAAGGCACTAGGTAAAAAAGGCACTGAAAAAAAAGCACCAGGAAAAAAGGCACTGGGTAAAAAAGGCACTGGAAAAAAAGGCAATGGAAAAAATGTATGGGAAATCTCTACTACATAGATAAAAAATAAAAATAAAAATTTCTATATGCATTTCTATGTGTAGTTTTTTCTACATCAACAGAATACTGGGTGGTCCAAAAAAACCGAACAGCCTATTTTCAGTACCCTCCGACCAGAAAAACTAGCTTGGATAGGCAGGGAATCCTTATAAAAGATCATCCGATTTGGTCCAGTAGTTTAATCAAATTAGAATCAGGGTTCCCTCACCAATAACCTATTTCTACAAGATACAATAGTTTATCACAAGAGTGGCTATTGGCATCTAGCAAAACATTCTTGATAAGTCTCATTGCAGTTTTATTGGTGAGAAAGACTTGGAAGCACATTACACATAGCACATTACACAAATAGAAAGCACGGGGGGGGCACCCCAAATGAATTTTTCACCTAGAGATTTCCTGGTGCCTTTTTTTCCAGTGCCTTTCTTACCTGGTATAGTGATTTCCTTGTGCCTTTTTCCAGTGCCTTTTTTACCTTGTGCCTTTTTTCCTAGTGCCTTTTTTCCGTTCCTTTTTTTCCAGTGCCTTTCTTACCTAGTGTCTTTTTTCTGTGCCTTTTTTTCCAGTGCCTTTATTACCGTCTACCACATTTTTCACATGATGCTGTGCAAAGTTCGCGGTAAATAAAACCTGACCAGGCTTAAAAAGGGACATGTTTTAGGTGACCCGGTATGTTACAAACAATTTCTTTGCAGTATTAAGTCGTAGATAATTTGAGGTTTTAAGATTAAGGGACGATTCAAAATGTGTAGGGCCTATCATTAATGAAAACTCTTGGACTGTTTTTGTTTTGTAACCAGGGCTACTAATGTTTCGTGCCTAAGCCCTGGCAATTTTTCTCTGTTTGTATGTTTATTTTATGTTTGAGTGAATAAAGAAAACTAAACTCAAAAAAACTCAAAGATGTCTCACCCATCTTTGGCTCGAGCATCATATTGTGAAGTGAAAAATTTTGAAAAAAGGTTGTATAACCATTGTAGACATTGCACTGCTTGAACAGTTGGACATTTTTTGTGATGACGCTTCAGCCTTGAAATCTTTTAGTGTGGATCTTTCAGTTTGGTTGAGAGACGATATTGTATCTACTGTTCCGGCTGTTATAAAACGCGGATTCCGCGGAAATCTGCGGAATCCGCGCGTACCTGGTTCCGCTGGCCACCGTCAGATGTAGTGGTAGTCAGATGTAATGATAACTGTGTTTCGATCTATCGCTAGGCCGAGAGCTTCAACATACAATAATCAATGCCAGCCAACTGTAATTATATCATGTGCTAATATGCTTTTTACTACATTGTTCTACAGAGATGGCTAGTGTAAATGTATGGTATACATGAAGTTTAAAGTAAAAACTTTTCCTCGTTTTTTATGAATATTAGCCATTGGCGCCCTTCTGGAACATTCTTAGACTCTCGATGGTAGGTCTAGCTACTCGGACCGAAGATCGCCCAGCATAGTGTGTGATTCAGTTTACGTTTAATCCGACATGAAATGATAACCAGGCTTATTTAAATGTCCTTGTCAATTAACCATTCGCATGGTGGTATTTTATTTAATGAATATACCAAAATGCGGTGGGGACTATAGGCAGCAGCAGTGGGGCTAATTTAGCCATCTTTAGCCATCTTCAGGCGATGATTCATCCTTGGTAAAAAAAATTCAAAAACTGTAGTACAATGTATATGTGATTAATAGAATAACAGTCCTGTCTGTATTTCAGTCCACAGTGTCTGTTTATAGTACTTACCTTCCCTCAAAATAATGTAATGAAATACAGTTATTACGGAACGATTTAGTTCTCTAAATTCGTGCTGCGTGCAGTGACCGTGCAGAGAGCGTGTGAACGACTACCACTACATCTGACGGTAGCCAGCGGAACCAGGTACGCGCAGATTCCGCGGATTTCCGCGGAATCCGCGTTTTGTAACAGCCGCTACTGTTCTATTTAGACCATATTGACACTCCATGGATATGGTCTCTTGTTTTTAGTCAGCCCGTGACCCACTCTCCAAGCCCGGTGGTTTTGACGCGTTTCTCCCAAACCGGCTGACATTCGGCTACATCATGTGTATGATTCATTATAACCTTCTATCGTCAAAAATCCATCAAAGTTTAATCTACTCAATATTTTGCCATTTTTGGTGAATTTTCAATGTTCGGCGCCGTGAGGGTATGCCACCCGCGATATTGCCGATCAAAAAACTGGTCTCAACCTATGATTGACCCAGGAGCTACGGGCGGGAGGGAGGCAGTTACTTGAAATGACCATTTTTCAAAAACGTCTCATGTCATGATTTCAACCTACCCTACCGTGCTTACATGCTATATATGATGCTAATTTGCGGCCTATCTGCTGACACAGACTTCCCGTACTGAGAGTGTTCATAATGTATGGTGTCTATATACAGGGATGATTTGCCAGTAATTTGGTTCAGAATGTCTGATTTCTTAATAAATTCCAGAAAAGTTTTTTGATTGTACGTTTGTTCGCGATTTTCTCCTAAACCAACGGACGGATCGACATCAAACTAGGTATGAAATGTTTGGGGGGCCACGGAAGTGTCCTAACGGAGCCCGATTTTTTATTTTTGACATAATTTCCTAAAAAATGACAAATTATTGTTTTTCGGCAGTCAGATTGACGAATTAAATTTGCATAATTCTGCGTCATGACGAGTGACTTCATTAGTGACATCACATTTCCTCCGGCAACAGTGATATGTAGTGATATTATCGACGTCATGTCCTACAATGATGTCAAATTATGTACATAAAAAGTGTCCATTCCTCTTTTCATTTTGCAACCAAGGCGGCCAAGAGCCTAAATTGATCGATTTCATCGGAACTGGAGATTTTTCTCACAGAAAAAACGGCTTGTTTGATGAGGAAATGCACAAACAAATATTGAATATCTCTAACTCAGTCTGGAATACAGGAAAATTCTGAATCAGTCTGCTCATTCAGGCCTCGTTGGGGGATGAAGTATCTCTAACTGAGTCTGGAACACATGGAAATTCAGTATCGGTGTGCTCATTCATGCCTCGATGGGGGATGAAGTATCTCTAACTGAGTCTGGAACACACAAACGTACAGTATCAGTCTGCTCATCCAGGCCTCGGTTGGTGATGAAGTATCTCTAACTGTGTCTGGAACACACGGAAATTCAATATCAATCTGCTCATTCAAGCCTCGGTGGGGGATGACGTAACTCTAACTGAGACTGGAACACACGGAAATTCAGCATCAGTCTGCTCACCCAGGCCTCGGTGGGGGATGAAGTATCTCTAACTGTGTCTTGAACATACGGCAATTCAGTATCAATCTGCTCATTCAGGACTCGGTGGGGGATAAGTATCTCTAACTGTGTCTGGAACGTACGGAAAATCAGTATCAGTCTGCTCATTCAGGACTCGGGGGGGGGGGGGATGAAGTATCTCTAACTGAGTCAGGAACACACGGAAATTCAGCATCAATCTGCTCATTCAAGCCTCGGTGGGGGATGAAGTATCTCTAATTGAGTCTGGAATACACGGAAATTCAGTATCAGTCTGCTCATTCAGGACTTGGTGGGGGATGAAGTATCTCTAATTGAGTCTGGAACACATGGAAATTCAGCATCAATCTGCTCATTCAAGCCTCGGTGGGGGATGAAGTATCTCTAATTGAGTCTGGAATACACGGAAATTCAGTATCAGTCTGCTCATTCAGGACTTGGTGGGGGATGCAGTATCTCTAATTGAGTCTGGAACACACGGAAATTCAGCATCAATCTGCTCATCCAGGACTCGGTGGGGAATGAAGTATCTCTAACAGTGTCTGGAATACACGGAAATTCAATGAGTACCACGTCCATGCGCTAGTTAAGACACATCACCCCGGCAAAATTAGACTTATTTAAAGTATCGTTTACGGTTTAAGGAATTGAACCCGAGGCGGAGGACCTTGGTTGAGTTACCAAGACACTCGAGGGTGGAGCTAAAATACAGTCCAAACCCGAGCCGACAGGCGAGGGTTTGGACGAAATTTTAGCTCCACCCGAGAGTGTCTTGGTAACTCAACCAAGGTCCGAAGCCGAGGGTTCAATTTCTATTCTAAAATACCTCAAACTTAAAAAGATAGGCCACGAAAATAACTTGAATATGTGCGAATTTGGCAAATTCCATCCATCGCCAGCCCGGAGCGCCGGTAGCGCCGTTGTTTACATTATGTTAGGCAACGTTACAGAAAATAAGACATGTACATTTTGTACAGCGCGCATAGGAAGTCCGCATCGGCTCGCTCAAGGGATGCTAAAATCCGCGCAAATGGGCTATTTGGAGCGTTTTTCTCGGCAAATATGTGTAGTGCTCATTAAAAAACTTAGGGTGGTTGATGCTTCCTTGGCTGATTTGTGTTTGAAGCAGTGTTTTGAGAGTCTCAAACATATGAAGTGAGCTGAAATTCCGTACGGGGTGACGTGTGCATGGTTTCCACATTTTAGTGCAACCCGAGGGAGCTTTGGTAGAGCATCTTGGTTGCGTGTCCAAAACACTCCACTCTCAGAACGAGGCTTATGCATTTTCCATTTAAAAGTTGACTTTACGGTACCAAGGTATTTTAGAATTTCAATCCTTATATTAGCTACCTTCCTACCCAGAGACTGAACAATTCTTTTCAAATACTTGCTGCAACGTTGGACTGTATGAAAATGTGTCTGTCCGCAAACGTATTACTCGCATAGAGGCGGGTCTGGCCCTGGCGTGGACAATCCTTATCTGCAGGAAATATACCCCTCAGAGAGTGACCATCTGAAAAATTGCCGCAAGGAAATCACACAAGCAATTGACGGGTCAGTTGACTAGTATAACCAGTTTCAGATATTTCTCAACATCCTCCATATGGCAGTTGTGACAAATGATGCTAATGTTTAAAGTATTGGAGGAATTAGAAGCGTGATTTGTTCTGGAAAGTTTGTCCAACTTTGTATGTCTTGGAGGCTCCACTACTATGTATCTACATAGTGTATGCTAGTGCAAATCAGTGTACATCGATTTTGCCAATTGAATAGTCCACATTTGATAAAAGCAAAACTCGCCCTAATGCTTTTAAAAGCTGTGTGTGGTATTTAATCTGTTCAAACGATATATTATTACTGCTTATTATGTCTGTGACAACTAATCAACGAATCCACAGTGTTTTCGAAACATTTATGTCGTGGTCGCTGAAAGCCTCAATGCCAGGAGGTTTGAACTTCTTATAGGGGAACAGTCAATTGAACACTATAAGCGTTTTGCTTACTTTGCTTACTTTGCTGGACTTGCTCAAAACCCGGTTATTTTTTACTGTGCTATAAAAATTGCTGTTATTATTAGAAAGTTGCTAATCAATTTCCAAAACAGCTTACCAGTATCAGTATTAGTCTTGGTCTTACAAAATTGCTTCACAAGCCTAGGGAAAAAAGTAAGTATTTTAATCCAAGATGTCAACCAAATGTTTATACTCGAACCTCGAAGAAAAGGAATGTGACTCCTCCCCCAATCATTACAATGGTTATGAATGGGGATGGGTGTGGGTTTAAATAAACAAATGCAACGACTCCAGTCAATTCAGACGTTTCGTATAATTGGTACTTTTTCAATGAATGACTTCACAAATTTGGTCAACCAGGTTAAATACTATTGCGAACAGAGAATGTAGTTTACGCTACGTCTTAACAAAAGTCAGCCGCGATATCCCAACGTGTTCAGGTTTGTTGTTGTTTATCTGAGATTTCATTGGTTGAGGTTCGTGGGGGCGTGGCTTCCTAGAAATTTAGTGTATAAAGTGGTTTAGGTGGCTCTAGCTGTGCGTTCCAGAAAGCAAAATGGCGGTTCAAGTGAATAATGCAGCGAGTTACAAAGAGATAATTTTAAGAATTACATAAAAATATGAGCTGAAAGTAACTCCACGCCATTCGATGACTAATACCAGTTGGTCCATGACATTTAGACCAAGGGGACGAGCGGTTCGCAAAGTATAAATCCAGTATGATTCTTTAGCTAGCAGACGATTGTCCAGTGCACGAGTTCTCTCATTATTAGTTTGAGGTAACTTTTCAAGTCCATAGATACGGAGGTCTTTAATAAAGTGATTACTGCTATTAAAGTGTGTGCCAATAGGCGTGGGTTTCTTATTGTTTATGCCATAACGGTGTTCTTTCATTCTGGTTTTGAGTGTCCTTTTGGTTTGGCCTACATATTGATAGTTACATTTTGCACATTCAATGAGGTATATGACCCTTTCTGAGTTGCACGTTATGTTTTGTTTGACATAATGTTTTTTGCCTGTGACTCTACTGGTTACTGAGTTTGATTTCTGCATATATTTGCAGTTGGCGCATTTGCTGTTGTTGCATTTGTTGCTGCCCTTAGGTGGTGGGGGTGCAAACGATAGGAGGCCGGTTTGTCTTTCTGTCTCATTGATTGTGCCAGTGTTGGGTTTACGAAGTTTGTTTTCTTTTATATCGGCTCCTGTTAGAATGTCTCTCAAGTTCTTACATCTACGGTAGCTGATGAGTGGTTTGGCAGAATTAAGGGCAGTCCTGAGTTTATCCGAAGTTTCGAGGACCTCCCAGTGTTTGTTCACTATTTTTCGTAAATTCGGAAGTGATGGATTGTACGTTGTAACTAGAGGAATGACAGTGTCTCTGCTAGTTTCTGTAGACTGTTTTTGCAGCAGAGTGTCTCTGTCCAGAGATCTGGCTTTGGCTATGGCTTCATTGAGGTCGTTAAGCTTGTGTCCTCTGACATGCAGCATCCTGATGAGATGTTTGCTGTGTTGGTCGTAGTCTTCAATGCGTGAACAGATTCGGCGAATCCTGATTGCTTGACTGTATGCAATACCTTTCTTGGTATGGTCTGGATGGCTGGAGGTTGACACCAAATAGCTATGACAATCTGTGGGTTTAGTGAATAGAGAAGTTTCTATGTTGTTGTTGTCCCCAATACTAACAGTGACATCTAGGAAATCTACTGAGGTTTCACTGATGTTAGCTACATATTTGATGGTTGGATGGTGTTCGATTATGTCTTTTATGGTTTGGTCTAGTTTGTCTTTGCCGTGTGGCCAGATCATGAAGATGTCGTCAATAAATCTGACGTGCATTTGGGGTTTGTGGGGTCGGCCGTTCCAGAAGTCTGATTCCCATTTAGCCAAAAACAGGTTGGCATAAGATGGGGCCATGGATGTGCCCATGGCTGTACCTGATTTTTGTAGGTAGTGTTTGTTGTTGAAGATGAAGTTGTTAGTTTTGAGTATGAGTTCAGCAGCATCTGTGAGGGTTTCTGTTGAATGAATGGGGATGGGCCAATTGGTCAGGTATTATTCCTTTATCAATGGCATGGGCCAATGGAGTCGCATGTGTTATAATCACGCACTGATCTTGTAAACAAAATCATCATCACTGGTTATAGTAGGCCCATTACTTCTAATAGATGAGACCCGTTGTGTCGTTTCTTTAGAATGGATAGTAAGGTTTTAGAATCCCTCCTCCTTTGCAATGACGAGACGAGCGCCATCATCGACCATCATCGCCAGCAGGCTATGTCGCCAGTCGAAAGCCAACTTATCGTCACGGAATCTCGAATTTTTCTGTCTCAAATTGTCGGAACAGTCATCTGGACTCTGTAACCAACATATGTGAGATTGGTCCAAACGGACATATCGACTCTATAACCAAAATGAGTGTGATCGGTCGTGACAAGCACCATTGCCGACCGCCTATCATCACCAGTAGGCTATATCGCTAGTGGAAAGACCACAAATGGTCGCGGAATCTCAAAATTTCGGTCTCAATTTGTCCAAACAGTCATATCGACCCTGTATAACCAAAATGAACGCAATCGGTCGAGACGAGCGCCATTACCGACCATCATCGCCAGCAGGCTATATCGCCAGTCGAAAGCCAACTTATCGTCACGAATCTCGAATTTTTCGGTCTCAAATTGTCCGAACGGTCATCTGAATTCTGTATAACCAACATGTGTGAGATTGGTCGCAACTAGCGCCATCGCCGACTATCACCACCTGTAGGCTATATCGCTAGTGCAATGACAACATGTCATCGCGCAATCGCGAAATTTCGGTCTCCATTTGTCAAAACGGACATATCGACTCTATAATCAAAATGAGTGTGATCGGTCGTGACAAGCGCCATTGCCGACCGCCTATCATCAACAGTAGGCTATATCGCTAGTGGAAAGACAACAAATGGTCGCGGAATCTAAAAATTTCGGTCTCAATTTGTCCAAACAGTCATATCGATAGACCCTGTATAACCAAAATGAACGCAATCGGTCGAGACGAGCGCCATTACCGACCATCATCGCCAGCAGGCTATATCGCCAGTCGAAAGCCAACTTATCGTCACGGAATCTCGAATTTATCGGTCTCAATTTGTCCGAGCGGTCATCTTGACACTGTATAACCAAAATGAGCGCGATCGGTCATGTAATGCAGGCTAGGTGCTACTTAGACCGTACAGTGTCTCCATCTATAATATCTGTTGAACACTAATAGTCACACTGTTGTGATCCAAATCGAGGCTCGCTCTCATGTCATGGAGCTTGAATAAAGTTAAGATTGATTTGATATCTTCTCCACTTTCATTCATCTTATGAGCAAGATCTACAAGGTGTTATCTCGACTCTGTATAACAAAATTTTGCACGATAGGTCGCGACCAGTACCATCCCTGACCGACTATCATCGCCAGTATGCTATATCACTAGTCAAATGACAACTTATTTTCGCGGAATCTCGAAATTTCGGTCTCAATTGGTCCGAACGGTCATCTTGACTCTGTATAGCCAAAATGAGTGCGATCGGTCGCGACGAGCGCCATCGCTAACCAACTATCATCACCAGTAGGCTACATCGCTCGTCGAATGACAACTTTTCATCGTGGAATCTCGAAATTTCTGTCACAATTTCTCCGAACAGTCATCTCGACTCTGTGTAACTAAAATGAGTGCGCTCGTTTGCGACGAGCGCCATCGCCGACCAACTATCATCACCAGAAGGCTATATCGCTAGTGGAATGACAACTTTTCATCACGGAATCTCGAAATTTCGGTCTCGAACGGTCATCTCGACACTGTATAACCAAAATGGGCGCGATTGGTCATGTAATGCAGGCTAGGTGCTACTTAGACCGTACGGTGTCTCCACCTATAATATTTGTTGTACACTAATAGGCACACAGTTGTGATCCAAATCGAGGCTTGCTCTCATGTCACGGAGCTTGAATAAAGTTAGATTGATTTGATATTTTCTCCACTTTTATTCATCCTATGAGTAAGATCAACATGGGGTCAGAAGTTAAGACACATGGCTAAATACGTATGAATTCACAGAGGACAGGTAAAAAGCTTCAAAAAGTGACATTCTACCCGTTTTCACGGGGAAATTAGTTCATAGACATTGACCCAAATTCGTATTGTGAACAAAGAACAAAGAACAATGGGCAACATAGGACTTCGAAAGCCGTCTCTTCTGAGTTTTGAGGGGAATTGCGCCGAAAACTAGCGGATATTCGAACAAGAGTACAACATCTTCATTGCTGCCGGTTTCGCCGACAAGAAAGCTGCCATTCTTTTGAACTTAGCGAGCCCAGAGGGAAAAGAATGCGCACGGGCATTCACATATTTACCGCATCGTGCTAACCCAGTCGAAGGACAACCTGAGCTTGCAGCTGAATCCAGGGAGGACCCTGAGATATTGAAAGTAAAATTTAGGGAACTCTGCAGTCCGCGGACCAATGTTATTTTAGAGAGACATAAGTTTAACTCGAGAACACAACAGCCTGGGGAATTCCAGACATTTCTATCCAATCTGCGAAACAAAAAAGCCAATGCATGTGATTATGGTGATCTCAAAGACCAATTCCTACGAGACCGGTTAGTAACCGGCATAACCAAGGATAACGTTCGCAAGATCCTTCTGAGTGATCTGACACTCGATAAAGCTGTGCAGATACATGAGATTTCGGAGTAGGATGCAAAGGACATCCAAGGAAAGGGTGCAGCGAAGGAGGAGCAGGTCCACTTTGTGAAAAAAGGGAAACGCCCTTTCAAGCCGCCGAATCGTCCTTCCAACAACGGAAGAAAACAATCCGACTTTAGGAAAAAAGATTCGCATTCGCAAGGCAATGATTCTAAGTGTAGCAATTGTGGATACACGGCCCATACGGGAAAGACAAATCATCGTGCCGGGCTCATGGAAGCAGTGTGCCAAATGTACGAAACGGAACCACTTCGCATCGGTATGTAGGTCGTCACGCGAGGGAAACCAAAACCCGCTTGGTAACCCCAGGAAACATGTTAGTGAGTTGGATGTTATTGGTGAACAGAACTCACATGCCTTAAAGGGAAAATGGACCCTTCGAGGACCGTCAAATTGATAGGGTTTGGCGGACACGCGACAGCAGATCTTGGCAAGGCAACACTATGTGTGCATCGCAACAAAGTATGGGACATCGAGTTCCACATTGTCGATAAGGATGTGAAAATCCTGCTAGAACTAAAAGACAGTCTTCGCTTAGGTTTGGTTATTCTGAGTTCAGAAGTGTTCCAACTTGCTAAAGAAAAGCAAGCAAATCTACCACCATAGCTCTCGGGTATAATGAAAAAGTACCCGCAGTTTTTTTTCGGAAAGTTAGGGAAACTCCCCCATTGAGTCACACAAGATCACTGTGGATCCTAACGCTCCCCCTGTAGTGCGCCATGTGCAGGCTGTACCTGTTGCCATCAAGGAAAAAGTTTACGACAAGCTACTAGAGATGGTTGACGCAGGAATCTTGGAACATGTGACCGAACCTACAGATTGGGTTTCGGCCATGCCAAAAGTACAGGGGACATTCGTATCTGCATCGACCCAGGCGATCTAAACAAAGCTATAAAGCGCCCGCGGTACCCAATGCAGACAATTGAATAGGTGGTGGCAAACATGCCCAATGCTAAGCTATTCACTGTCATTGATGTCAGCCGAGCCTTTTTTCCATATTCCAATCGTCTTATCTCACTACGTTTGGGACACCCTTTGGATGATTCCGATATCTTCGTCAGCCGATGGGAATCTGTTCTGCACCAGAAGTTTGGCAGCAAACCATCGATCAGCTCTTAACGTGATACCCCGTAGAGTCAATCATGGATGACATGTTCATACCTGACGACGACTCTCAGGACCATGACACGAACCTGGAATATGTTAATGTTATAATGAAATGGCCAGGGCCATTGTGCTCACCTCATGTGGAGGAAAGATGGATAAAGAGCATGGTCTTGTGTCATGTAGTGTTAGGTTTGATGTAGGTCCAAGCAATTACAATTTCCCCAAAATGGCCAATTTACAGTACATTCGACCTCTGTGACCTTGAAAAGTAGGTCAAATCAAAGAAGACCCGGGTGTCACATTGAATGGATGTTAGAATTAGATGTACCTATGATATAAAATTGGTGCCAATCGGGCAAGTCATTACTAGGAATAATGGCATTTTGAAGAATTTAGGATTTGGCCCCCTCCCTGGAGGCCAAACGGCAAATCAGATCGCACCAAACTTCGGTACCTGAGATCACCTGACCAAGGGGTACATGTGTACTTAATTTGTGATCAATAGTCATTGCAGTTAAGAAACATGCCATAGTTACGGCCTGACGGCGAATTTACGCCATTTGACCTCTGTGACCTTGACAAGAAGGTCAAATTAAAAACCTGTGTGACATATACTGTATGGTGGTTAGATGTACCCATGATATCAAATTGGTGGCAATCGGGCAAGAAGTTAAGGAATAATCACATTTTTAAGGTTTTTGGATTTTGCCCCCTGGTGGTCAAGTGGTGAATCATATTGGACCAAACTTTGGTCCCTGAGATCACCTGACTAAGGGGTAAATGTGTACCAAATCTGGTATCAATAGTCATTGCAGTTTAGAAACGTGCCATCGTTACATCCTAACGGCTAATTTACACCATTTGACCTCTGTGACCTTGAAAAGGAGGTCAAATCAAAAACCCGGAGGATATATGATGCACCTTTGCTAGAAGTACCTACCATATTTTTTTCAAAATTTCCCCACTACTATTAAGGGAGATATTGCATATTTTCACTTTTAACGTTTGGCCCCCTGGTGGCCAAACCATGAAACGAATCGGACCGAAACTTGGTCTCCAAGGTGTCATTACATAAGGGTACATGTGTACCAAGTTTCAACTCAATAGCTCTAACAGTTACGAAACGTGCCCTGCTAACGGACGACGGACGACGACGACGACGACGACGACGACGACGACGACGACGACGGACGACGGACGCCACGGTATGGGATAAGCTCACCTCTGCTAAGAGGTGAGCTAAAAAGGAAAGAACGATACATCGCCGACACACTTTCCCGCGCTCATCTGCCGCTCAGTCCAGCGGACGCAAACTCAGAACAGCGATTGAATGACATTGATGATCTCACAGTTCTTCCGCAAGCTTGAAGAATTAAAGCAAGCTACAGCGGATGATCGCATTCTACAGAAGTTGAGTACAACTATCATGGCAAGATGTCCCGACCATGTAAAGGAAATCGCACCGGAAGTTAAACCGTACTTCCCGTTTCGCGACGAACTGCTAGTCGATGATGGCATCTTGTTCAAAGGACAGAAAGTAGTTGTTCCCACCAAACTTCAACAGGATTACATGAAGCAGGCCCACGGTGGCCATATTGGTTGTGACGCCACAAAACGCCGCGCGCGTGACATCTTATTTTGGATGTCAATGGACAATGACATTGAAGCAATTGATCAAAGCATGTAGTGTATGCCTTAGTAAAAAAATGCACCAACAGAGGGAACCGCATATGTTATACCCTGTCCCAAGCCGACCTTGGGCCATAATCGGCACAGATATGTCTTAATGGCAATCCCGTTCATATCTCGTGACAATTGATTCGTACTCAGGATGGTTTGAGGCTAATACGCTCGCGGACACCTCAACTAAGACAATTGTGAGTAAGCTGAAATCGTATTTCGCCAGATTTGGTATACCAGATCTGATGGTATCAGATCCCGGACCGCAATACAGGTCCAAAGAATTCAAGGACGTCTCTAGCCTTGGAACTTTAAGAAATGGCCTAGCAGAGAAAGCTGTTCAATCCGCAAATCATCTCTTAGAGAAATCATACAGGGATGGTACAAAGTTTTACATGAACTTGTTGAATTAGAGGAATACACCCAGAGACTCGGTGCTTGGTTCTCAGGCACAGCAAAACCTGTCCAGGTGCACGCGGTCAACGCTTCCGACGGCTAAAGCCTTGCTTGTACCCAGTGCACTGGATTCAAAGGTAGTGCAAAATCGCCTATCCGAACTCCCTCAAATTCAAAAGAAATCCGTGGACAAATCATCCAAGCCATTAACACCACTGACCCCAGGTGATAATGTCCGAATGCAGACCGACAAGGGATACGACGAGGAAGCGGTAATTACAAGGAGAGCGAACCAGCCCAGGTCTTACTATGTCCTGGCCAAAACAGGAGGATTCGAGTACAGGAAGAACAGGAAGCATCTCCTAAAAGTGCCAGGTCCTAGCACCAACAATAACGATACTCCGCAGCGTTCCACTGGCATTGGCACGGAGCCTTCAGTACCATCTGCCCCAGTGCAAACTCCGTTTGTAAATCAGACTGACTCAGGACACCCGTCAATTATACCACAGACGCCCAGTCTGAGACAGCCTGAAACCGCAACTCTGCCCGTAGCAGGAGTTAACGATAACACTCCGTACACCACCAGAAGTGGTAGGTCTGTCGTGCCACTAGCACGGTTTGGTTACTAGGTTTTGTAGGGTCAATCCAACCCTAGATATACCATTATGGTGGCATAACATTAAGTGGTCTGAAGTGGTTTCACTTCTGCAATTTATAGACGGTGCTTTGGACACTTTGTTGAGATAAACATGACACCATAACTTTGGTTGATATACATGATACCATATAACCAGCATCAGCAGTAAAGTGTTTAAGTTGGTTTATAATCATTTCTAGACAAGAGACTTGTTTTGCAGTTGTAATTGAGTTAGTAATTAGTTTCAAACTTTCAGCAATCCGTTCTTTTTCCACAGAACAATAATATGTTCTTCTAAAGAGGGGAGGATGTAATGCAGGCTAGGTGCTACTAAGACCGTACAGTGTCTGATTTGATATCTTCTCCACTTTCGTTCATCCTATGAGCAAGATCTACAGGTCATGACGAGCTATCATCGCCAGTAGCGTACAGTAGCGTATATCGCTAGTCAAATGACAACTTGAAGTCACGAAATCTCGAAATTTCAGTCTCAATTTGTCCGATCGGTCATCTCGACTCTGTATAACCAAAATGAGGGCGATCGGTCGCGACCAGCGCCATCTCTGAGCGACTATCATCACCAGTAGTCTATATCACCAGTCGAATGCCAATTTTTCATCGCGGAATCTCGAAACTTCTGTCTCAATTTGTCCGAACGGTCATCTCGACTCTGTATAACCAAAATGAGGGTGATCGGTCGTGACCAGCGCCATCTCTGACCGACTATCATCGCCAATAGGCTATATCGCTAGTCGAATGACAACTAATCTTCGCGGAATCTCGAAATTTTGGTCTGAATTTTCCGAACGCTCATCTCGACTCTGTATAACAACAAGAGGCCCAAGGGTCTGGCGCTCAGCTGAGTTAACATCATTAATATCTTCCCGGTGTTTAGTTCATTATGCATGAAAATGGCATGCTCCATGGTATTTGATATCCTTTTGCGTTCACTACGGTACCAATGTTTTTGGTTGACATAATTATGCCACTGTTCATTCCTCAATCCTGACCATAATTCGGGTGAAATCATCGTATGAAAATATTTACCGAAACATGAAGTTTATGCCATGAATGAGGATACTCATTGTCATAGCCTCGTTTACAAGTACGAAGTATTTTCCCGCGAATATTCAAAACTGCTTGGCTCCTTGCCAGTTAAATAACATGTGACTATACACAAAATAGAAAACTTTGATGGAAATTGTAAATCATTTTTTATCTATCAGGGGAAACAAGCTGATGATGATCAAATAAATCATTCATGAGAAATCGTTTTGTTGCTGAAGCTTGCATGACGAAGTTAATGCTAAACCTTTTCTTGTGCTCTACTGCACCACCGTAGTTTTCTATTTAGACCAGCGATGACGTCATTTCTGGTGATTCCCTACGTTGTCCAATGAGCGCTTTTTAAAATGTGCCATTTGGTATTGTACAGTATGCAATGTATTTTTTCAGCGCTGCCAGTTGCCGAACAGAATGCCGTTGCTCCCTCAATTTCCAATCAATTTTTATGGGAGTGACATTATTGTATTGCTTAGAATGTCTACTTTTTACTCATGAAAGAATCGTAGAACTAAAACTTAATAGGCGAACATAATCATGCCGATTCACTGCACATACTGTGGGTATGTGCACTTCAAAATACATCGGCGATGTCATCGCGAACAGAGCATGCACTTCCGATATCGTTTTCACAGAAATGTGGCCAAATTTTCAAGAACTAATTTCTGAAAGTAGTCCCTAAAGACCTTATGACTACCACTGAAACGAACTAGTGATAATATCGCCTACTAGACTCCTTTTTAAGCAGAAAATTGGGTACTTGAGTGTCATTGAGCTCCAAGATTATTGCACATGGCGTAAACAACATGCCGCCATTTTGTCTCCGCTTCGGTATTTCGTACGCCGCTTATAATGCACCTTCTCAATTAAAACCAACACAATAAGGCCTTACATCGTTGATCGAATAGGAACACCACACAAAACACAATAAAGTGGGGGTACAATCGATTACGAAGCTGAAGTGAACAGTGATTTATTCCTGGAGCTACTGCTTTTGCTGTGTAGCTGCCATGTTTTGAGAACTGGCAAATAGGAGACTTCATTGATGGCTGACGTCATCGGGCGGGAATTTGAATCGGCAGAAATAATTAAAAGGCAGGTAGCGCCCTCTCCTGTTAAAATTTTGAACTTTTTCTCAATAAAATAGATTTTCAAGAATTTTATCTTAATATTAGAGCATATTTCGACTAATTCTGCTGCTCCTAGGCCGATATAGGCCAGTTTCCTTCATGCGCTCTCGCTCGCAGGAAGTAGGTCGAATGGCGACAAATTTTGTTTTGAAAGTAGAGTTTGACCAGAAGTATCCAGAAATGCAAAATTAAAGTCTCTAGGTCTTACGGTTACAAAATGTGCACCATGGGTTTAACGGATGGACGGATGGATGGATGGATGGATGGATGGATGGATGGATGGATGGATGGACAGACGGACGCCACTGATCAACTTATTTGACAAGCTCGGCTGACTTAGTCAGCTGAGCTAAAAATGAGTGCGATCGGTCACGACGAGCGCCAATGCTGACCGACTATCATCACCAGTTGGCTATATCGCTAGTGGAATGACAACTAATCGAGGCGGAATCTCGAAATGTCGGTCTCAATTTGTCCGAACGGTCATCTCGCCACTATAAAACTAAAATGAAATGGTCCAGGGACCATATGCTCACCTGTGTCAAAGGGAAGGCTATGGGGTCAGTGATTCTGACATTGGTAAAGCTGTATATATCATTTTATGGTCATACCAGCAATTGTCAACGACCCCTGTATGGTCAACATGATGTGCATTTGTAAATACAAGGTCTAATTTGGTGTGGTAATCAGTTGTTTCTTCAGTGACTGTTTGCTTCATCATGTTCATGTTATATTCCTGGAGAAAGAATTTTTCAAGTTTGGCATTGAAATGTTCACCTCCCACTATTGAATTCATGTTGAAGTCACCAAGAATGACATATGTTTCAGTCGGCTGGTATGAACGGAGGCAGGTGGTGTTGGCTTCCTATTGGCCAAACCGTGAATTGTATTATGCCAAGATTCGGTCTCTGAGTAGGGATCACCCAGGGGTACATTTATACCAAGTTTGAGATCTCTGGCTAAAGTGGTTACGAAACGTGCCACCACCGACTAACAGCATTGCTGCCGACAAACTTTGGCCTCTGTGACCTTCAAAAGTAGGTCAAATCAAAAACCCGGAGAATATGTGATGTCCCATTGGTAGAAGTACCTACCATATTTTTTTCAAATGTTTCGGACCGGTAATAAGGGAGAAAACACAATTTTTCCATTTTTGACCTCTGGCCCCCTGGTGGCAAAACCGTGTATCATATGAGGCCGCGATTCGGTCTCTGAGTAGCGATCACCTAGGGGTACATGTGTACCAAGTTCATAAGCTTGAGTGGTTACAAAACGTGCCACCCATGTCTAACGACGACAAGTGGTTTTTGGCTCACCGTAGGGGAGTCTATACGATACCGCAGTGTCCGTCGTCGGTCGTCGTCCGTCGTCGTCGTCGTCGTCGTCGTCCGTCGTATCCTAGTTCAAAAACAGTGGCACGTTTTTTAACCGCTAGGCCTATGAACTTAAAACTTTGTACACATGACCCCCTAGGTCAGATGACCCGTGACACTAAATTTCTGTCCGATCTAATTCTCTACTTGGCCACCAGGGGGCCAAATGTGGATATCTAAAAAGTGTGATATCTCGCTTATTAGTGACTTGTTTTCGATAAAACTTTTGTGGTAGGTACTCACAGCAAGGATACATCATATATCTTACGGGTTTTTAATTAGACCATATCCACAACTCCGTGGATATGGTCTATTGTTTTTACTGAGCCGATCGCCAGGACCCGAGGGATGTGGTTTTCGACACGTATCTCCGAAACTGCCGCACGGAACGACCTGAAATTTGGTTAGGTTACGTTTCATAACCTGCTAACGAACAACGTGTACTTTATTTTTGCAGCCGTTGCTTACTTTTTTAGTTTTCGGGTGATTTTTGATGAAAATCGCCGGTTCTGAACCGTTCCGGTAATAGCACTGCCTCCCGCGTTTTACCGATTAGGCAAGTTGCTCAACGTTGATCTGTCCCGACCTGAACAGGTGGGAGGATACCCGCTACATGGAAGAGCCAACAGACATTTCGTCTACGCATTCTAGACTGGGTGAGTGTGAATTTTTCGTGATTGTAATCGCCCTCAAATTTGTGTTGAAACACTGCATCAGACAAAATTAACTCATCAGAGGTCAAGAAAAGGATCTTAAGAATATATATTCGCTGTTAGTTTGGGTGATTATAGGGAGCACGTCCATCTTTTGAGGCAAACTTGTCATCCAAAAGTTTCCAGATCCCAGCAATGGCGGATATACATTCATCAAAAAAATTACGAATTCGGGCAAATTTCATCAAACTGTGCGCCTTAAACACCTAAGAATGTCTCAAAATCACCCAGACTCTACACATGAGATATACCTTCACTGAAAATAATTGCTGAAACCTCGCTTAACGTGTCGCGAGTGCTGAAAGCAACAGTTTTGGAGATCGGTTTTTCTGTACATCCTGCTCACTCCTGTAGAAATGTACAGTAAAGCACGTATACACGTGCAGTGTAAATGGACACACGAATGTACACACCTTCTGAAAATATTGTCAGCAAAGGTGATAAGTGTTTGTTCTGAATTATGACAATGAAATTCATAGACTATTAGCAGGTAACAGTGTCTGTTGGTCTGAATAATGAATGATAAAACTTCTGGTGAAGTTAAAATATTTCCTCGCTCTGTTTTACAGCCTGACGGGGATGATCAGCATCTGTTCTGTTCTGCGACGGCATCAGTCACGGATATAGGAGCCTTGACCACGAGGAGCTGATGAGGCAAAGTCGTATAACCGTCTTAACCTTGACATCGGTGCAGTGCTGAATTTGCCGTCCGAAGACAAACCAGTATAATATTCCAGCCGTATTTCGTTCTTTTTCACTGTAATACTTTTACTTCAAAAAGACTGAATAAATAAACCTACTGTGGCAGTTAGTTTAAAAAGATATTATTGCATGTTACGTTTTTACTCTTAGTGCTGATCGGTCATACCCCTTGGGCCTGGCCGTAACCTTGCATACTGGTTGTCTCGATGCCGTATGCTATGACCATGTATATATCTACTGGACTGGTTTGTTGCACCATACCAAAGGAATTAATTGAAAGATCAAGACTATTCCCTCACAATCTACACTAAAAAAGGATTGTTGCAACTAGTTGCCCCTATGTTGTAATCATGCACAAACTGGGCTGACTCGTCACACCTACACTTCAAAGGACTTCAATGTTCAACTAGTATTGGGCAATTCGCCTAACAGCAAATTGCAGACCATATCCCTGGTGAAAGTATTTTGTCATGTTGAGAAATTAGGTTTGCACCAGGATATAACCAGATAAATCAGAGGCAAATAACCCTGAATAACCAGCTGAATTAGGTTGTGACAGTAGGTGCATCATAAATACTAGAATTAGCGATGGTTCTGGGACTGCAACAACTCGGCATATGGATGGTCAGAATCGAGCAGACAACAAGCAAATGTAATCTGAATCTCAACATCTTTCGTATCTTTTGATGAGTTTTCTGGTCGAGTGAGGGAAACCAGTTGGCCATCTGATATGGCTGGTGGGGATGAAAGCTCCCAATGTTGGGACGACCAATAATACATTGCGTCTCCACAGTATTTATATTATAATACCTCCCTCCATGCACACATGGTTCTGCTGCCAATTTTTTCTTCAAATGATCTAGGTGTCAATCATGTACTTGTGGGTACTGGCACCACGTAGGTAACTTCTGATCTGATCTTAAGTGGCAGGTTTTTGGTGCTTTGTCCTGGTGCTCATTTTTAAGATGACAAAACACTATCACCAGGGATATGGTCTGCAATTGCTGTTAGGAAAGTCACAACCTGGGGACAAAAAATAAATGTGATTTAGACTTCGCATTCCTTTGAAGTGTAGGTTGCAACATCCCAGGCCATTGATGCATGCATGGTCACAACATAGGAATCATGGCAAGGATTTTTACAACCATTCTTTTGAGGTGTAGATTGTGATGTGAGGGAAGTGTCTTGATCTCTACATAAAATTCCTTCGACATGGTGCAACAAACCAGTCCAGTAGATATGTACATGGTCATAGCATACGGCATCGAGACAACCAGTATGCAAGGTTACGGCCAGGCCCAAGGGGTATGACCGATCAGCACTAAGAGTAAAAACGTAAAATGCAATAATATCTTTTTTAACTAACTGCCACAGTAGGTTTATTTATTCAGTCTTTTTGAAGTAAAAGTATTACAGTGAAAAGAACGAAATACGGCTGGAATATTATACTGGTTTGTCTTCGGACGGCAAATTCAGCACTGCACCGATGTCAAGGTTAAGACGGTTATACGACTTTGCCTCATCAGCTCCTCGTGGTCAAGGCTCCTATATCCGTGACTGATGCGGTCGCAGAACAGAACAGATGCTGATCATCCCCGTCACTGCGTCAGGCTGTAAAACAGAGCGAGGAAATATTTTAACTTCACCAGAAGTTTTATCATTCATTATTCAGACCAACACACACTGACTACCTGCTAATAGTCTATGAATTTCATTGTCATAATTCAGAACAAACACTTATCACCTTTGCTGACAATATTTTCAGAAGGTGTGTACATTCGTGTGTCCATTTACACTGCACGTGTATACGTGCTTTACTGTACATTTCTACAGGAGTGAGCAGGATGTACTGAAAAACGATCTCCAAAACTGTTGCTTTCAGCACTCGCGACACGTTAAGCGAGGTTTTAGCAATTATTTTCAGTGAAGGTATATCTCATGAGTAGAGTCTGGGTGATTTTGAGACATTCTTAGGTGTTTAAGGCGCACAGTTTGATGAAACTTGCCCGAATTCGTAATTTTTTTGATGAATGTATATCCGCCATTGCGGGGATCTGGAAACTTTCGGATGACAAGTTTGCCTCAAAAGATGGACGTGCTCCCTATAATCACCCAAACTAACAGCGAATATATATTCTTAAGATCCTTTTCTTGACCTCTGATGAGTTAATTTTGTCTGATGCAGTGTTTCAACACAAATTTGAGGGCGATTACAATCACGAAAAAATTACACTCACCCAGTCTGGAATGCGCAGACGAAATGTCTGTTGGCTCTTCCATGTAGCGGGTATCCTCCCACCTGTTCAGGTCGGGACAGATCAACGTTGAGCAACTTGCCTAATCGGTAAAAACGCGGGAGGCAGTGCTATTACCGGAACGGTTCAGAACCGGCGATTTTCATCAAAATTCACCCGAAAACTAAGAAAGTAAGCAACGGCTGCAAAAATAAAGTACACGTTGTTCGTTAGCAGGTTATGAAACGTAACCTAACCACATTTCAGGTCGTTCCGTGCGGCAGTTTCGGAGATACGTGTCGAAAACCACATCCCTCGGGTCCTGGCGATCGGCTCAGTAAAAACAATAGACCATATCCACGGAGTTGTGGATATGGTCTAATTATCATTTATTGGTCGTCCCAACATGGGGAGCTTTCATCCCCACCAGCCATATCAGATGGCCAACTGGTTTCCCTCACTCGACCAGAAAACTCATCAAAAGATACGAAAGATGTTGAGATTCAGATTACATTTGCTTGTTGTCTGCTCGATTCTGACCATCCATATGCTGAGTTGTTGCAGTCCCAGAACCATCGCATATTCTAGTATTTATGATGCACCTACTGTCACAACCTAATTCAGCTGGTTATTCAGGGTTATTTGCCTCTGATTTATCTGGTTATATCCTGGTGCAAACCTAATTTCTCAACATGACAAAATACTTTCACCAGGGATATGGTCTGCAATTTGCTGTTAGGCGAATTGCCCAATACTAGTTTGATCTACTTTTCAAGGTCGCAGAGGTCAAATGGCGTGAATTGGCCGTTTGAGTGTAACTATGGCACGTTTCTCAACCACCAAAGCTATGAGCTTGAAACTTGGTACATATAACCCCCTATATCAGATAACCTCTGGTGCTGAATTTCAGCCTGATCTGATTCTTGACTTTGCCACCAGGGGGCCAAAACAGAAAAAGTAAGAAGTGCAATAGCCTGCTTATTAGCAAATTGTTTTTGATGAAATTTTTATGGCAGGGACCCCTAGCAAGGTTACCTCAGATGTTGCACAATTTTTCGGATTTGACCTACTTTTTAAGGTCGCAGAGGTCAAATGGCGTAAATTTGCCGTTTGAGTGTAACTATGGCACGTTTCTCAACCGCAACAGTTATGAACTTGAAACTTTGAACAAATGACCCCCTAGGTCAGTTGACCTTTTACACTGAATTTTTGTTCGGTCTGATTATTGACTTGGCCACCAGGGGGCCCAAACTCAAAACTCAAAAAGTGTGATTTCTCGCTTATTACTGATTTGTTTTTGATAAAAGTTTCATGGTAGGTACTCCCAGCAAGGATACATCACATATCTTACGGGTTTTTGATTTGACCCACCTTTCAAGTTCACAGAGGTCAAAGTTGAAAACTTTACCGTTCTTGGTACGTTTTGTCGTTGTTCAATGTAAAGAGTTTTAATTTTGTGTAATGATGCATCTAAGAAGCCACTATTTGTATGCCAAGTTTCAGCCAGATCGGAATTCAAATATGGCCGAAATTGCATGTTTTGTGGGTTTTTCCTCGTATTGTGGCAATCCAAAGGTCGTGAGTTCAAACCCCGGTCAAGGACAGCCAAAAATATTTTTATTTTTCATCTTTTCCTTTTTTCTTTTCTGAGTTCTATCTTACATTTTCTTCCTTTTTTTTTTTTTTGGTGCCATAGATTTAATTAGGCGGCCATCTTGGAAATCGTTTTTTGCCGATTGCTGTAGTGTAACGAGTGATGAAATTGTTATGGTCAGGTGGATGTGTCTACATCACATATCACCCTGGTTTGTTATTTGACCTACCTGTCAGGGTCACTGAGGTCAAAGTTAAAAATATATTCACCATTGTCATGGAGTGGCACGTTTCTTCACTATTATTTTCACCTAGACTCTACAAGCTTGGAACCACAAGTCTCGGATTCACCACTTGGCCAGGGCCGGCTCTGAACTGGTCACAGATGCATGTATAAATTATGAGAGGCCTACATACTGTAGCACTTTCTGTAACTGTCTACTAAAAATACTTACGGTGAGCACAATGGCCCCTGGCCGTTTCATTTAACTTGGGGTGGAAAGAAAAAAAATGGAAAATTTACTTTAAAAATATTTTTGAAAAATTCGGGTCACACCTAGGAACGAGAGTGGTATGAGGCTATGCGGGGCATCGTCCCCCACCGTACACATGTGGTCTGGTCGAGTAACAATCGAAAAAAATGCCATCTCCAAGTGGTTTTTGAGCTTGGGGTGGTAAGAAAAAAAATGGAAAATTTACTTTAAAAATATCTTTTAAAAATTCGGATCGCACCTAGGAACGAGAGTGGTATGAGGCTATGCGGGGCATCGTCCCCGACCGTACACATGTGGTCTGGTCGAGGAACAATCGAAAAAAGTGCCATCTCCAAGTGGTTTTTGAGCTTGGGGTGGTAAGAAAAAAAATGGAAAATTTACTTTAAAAATATTAGGTCTGGGACATCCCTCACTGCAATGGCGTATAGGGTTCACCACGAAAATCTAGAGAAAATCCTATTTCGGAAAAACAGTTCTCAGATTCTCATTTTCCAAGCTGCTTGTCTCCAGAAATGAATCCCTTACTGGTGCTGCCCTCCTGAAATACTCGGGGGACCATAGAACTGAAATCAATATTTTTATGAAAGATTGAATACTAGTCTATAATTCAATATTTTTCTTGATTACCTTTGTATTAACCCACGCCACCCCAGGGTCAACTTTTTATTTTTATTCTTCAATAATTTGACGCCCATACCGATGTAGGTGTCACTGGTGTTGTGCCTACTAAAATGTAACGCAAAAACTCCAAAAATGGGGCTGGAAATTAAGTGCTAGCTTGACACTTTACCCGAGTAAGTTCGAGTAAGACCCGAGTAAACTTGGTGCTGGAAATATGGGGCTAGCTTGATTTGGGTATAGAAATTTGGTGCTAGCTTGACACAAGCGAAAGCCTTGACGGTTCGGCGCTGAAAGTGTTTGACTGTGGATCGGCTAGTCACGGGTTCGACTCCCGGTGAATCTGCCGCACTTATCTCTTTTTTTCTTCTTCCTTATCTTGTTATCTCATCAACCATATACTGATATCTCATCAACCATATACTGATGTCAACATTTTCATTAGTATCATTATCATACCCCGCATCCAAACTTATCAAACTGCAGCACATACTGATTCCGGGCGTTCGAGTACTACCGACGATGGATCGAATCGGCTGCTGGTATTTTCGAGGATACATTGGAATTAGGGTATCCTGAGCTTCATACCTTTATACTCCTTCGTCATATCGAGAGGCGGAGGATATTGTAAACCACTGGTGCCTAGATGGTTAAAGGGGTACGCCGGTCGTTGACGTATATTTACTGTTTGGTCCAATCATATCTAGTTCCTACTTCTAACGCCAATCAACTCCAATAGTCAGTAGTCAAACGCTCGAGCGCTATCTGTATACAATTGGTTCGTGCATAAGTTTTCCCGACCGCTGCAAGTTAGTTCAGTCCGACTTTGTGTTTTAAGGATGCGGGTTACTTTGTTGCCCGATGACCATCCTCCTCCCTCTGTACACAAGCTCGGTCAATAGTGTCGAATGTTGGCCTGTGCTTTAGGACGCCTGATGACCAATTAATTAGATGTTCGAGTGACCCTGCTCGTAGGGTCGGAGAAACGAACAGCGAACATTGACCCCGGATTTCCTCAGGATGGCTTAAGATGTAGACAAACTTGTTACTGATGGGAGTAATGCTGACAAAATCGGAGTGATTTATAAGCGTCTCGCCAGTTTATTTGTAAGTATAGATTAAACCAGTTAGGTTGCGGAAAATACTCGCCACATTTATCCGAGGACTTTATTTGACACGTGGCGGAAAACGACAGTGAAACCACCTGTTATGTTTCTGAATCGAGAAAGTCCTAATCCTTGTCAGCAGTGAAGGACATGGCAAATTCATCTTGACCACAAAAGCTTTTTCATCTCCCAAGATCCGGTTATGGACCATGGGAAGGTTCAGGGAGTTGCAACTCCCTGAAAAGGGCGAGAAGGCGGCCAGTGCACGATTCTGCTGACACGGCCTGGTCCAGCTGGACTTATGCTAATTGCTTTGATACCATCAAAAAATAATCGTCGCCCAAAAAGGCAAAAAAGCATTATAAAAGTTGCGCTTGGTAGGATTCGAACCCACAACACAGGTCATGCCAGTCTGACGCTCTATGCTCTGAGTTAACGCGCCACAACTGCTGAAAATTGTTCGACCACTTTGTGGAGTTTGATTTGCCCTTTCTTCGACGATTTAAGCATGTCCCTGCCATGATTAGCCCCTTTGCGCATGACCATGTCACGATTAGCCCATTTGCGCATGTCTTTGGAATGGCACTGTGATGGCGAGGGCATTTTCAAATTGCGTGGTGAACAAACACTCCAGATTTCTCATGTTAGACCGAGTTTACGTTGTCAAAAAGCGTGATCAAATGTAAGTACGATGTTCTTTGTTACTGTTTATTAGGCGTATTTAGTCACTGTTGATTTTTCAGGCCGAAATATTATGTTCTAAAGGTACTGCGGTGTATACCAATCAATACACTGCATGCATGCCTCGTGTTGTGGGTTCAAACAAAATAAGCGGAGATGTGCCGAAGGCTTCCATCTTTGACCTTGCACCTCCACCGCATATTAATATCGTCTTTTATTGTTATGTTTTAGGTCACGTACCCGTAATAAACGTCTAAGCCATATTTCAGTTGAATAAAGACAATCCGCCACACTCATAACTTTTTCCCAGAGGCTTAGTTAATGAGGAACGCTTTCCATCCAAATACAGTGGAACCTCTGTTAGCGAACACCTCTCTATTAAGGACACAAGTTTTGGTCCCAAAATTGGTCGTTTCCATTCAATTTGACCTCGTGAATCATTACGACCTACTTTGAGATGTAAGAGGCCCCTATTGGCGGCTTTGTGTAACTATATCTTGCCTGCCTAGCTGCTGCCTATATTCTCCCTTTAATATCAACACCAGTGACTAGTGATGTTTCCTAAACACCAGACCGATTTAATTGTGGTTTGCACAGGGTTGTCATCAATCTTGTTGACCATATGAGATTGTATTCTTCTGTCTTTGCAGACAGCTCTACTGCAAGAGCAGGCCTAGATTTTTGGTATCGGGAGGTTCTTCAACCGAAGGAGGGTCAAGCTTGGAGGCAAGCTACAAGGTTAGAATAGATATTAGTTTGTAAAGTGAAAAAGTTTGAAAGTTTATGAAATTGTACCCATCTATCTTTGCAGAAAGTTCTACTGGAAGAGCAGGCCTAGATATCTGGTATCGGGAGGTTCTTCAACCGGAGGAGGGTCAAGTTTGGAGGCAAGCTACAAGGTAAGAATAGATATTAGTTTGTAAAGTGAAAAAGTTTGAAAGTTTGTAAAATTGTATCCTTCTATCTTTGCAGACAGTTCAACTTGAAGCGCAGGCCTAGATATCTGGTATCGGGAGGTTCTTCAACCGATGGAGGGTCTAGTTTGGAGGCAAGCTACAAGGTTAGAATAGACATTAGTTTGTAAAGTGAAAAAGTTTGAAAGTTTATGAGATTGTATCCTTCTATCTTTGCAGAAAGTTCTACTGGAAGAGCAGGCCTAGAATTTTGGTATCGGGAGGTTCTTCAACCGAGGGAGGGTCTAGTTTGGAGGCAAGCTACAAGGTTAGAATAGATATTAGTTTGTAAAGTGAAAAAGTTTGAAAGTTTATGAAATTGTACCCTCCTATCTTTGCAGACAGTTCTACTGGAAGAGCAGGCCTAGATATCTGGTATCAGGAGGTTCTTCAACCGGAGGAGTGTCAAGTTTGGAGGCAAGCCACAAGGTTAGAATAGATATTAGTTTGTAAAGTGAAAAAGTTTGAAAGTTTATGAAATTGTACCCTTCTATCTTTGCAGAAAGTTCTACTGGAAGAGCAGGCCTAGATATCTGGTATCGGGAGGTTCTTCAACCGGAGGAGGGTGGAGTTTGGAGACAAGCCACAAGGTTAGAATAGATATTAGTTTGTAAAGTGAAAAAGTTTGAAAGTTTGTGAAATTGTATCCTTCTATCTTTGCAGGCAGTTCGACTGGAAGTGCAGGCCTAGTGCAGGCAAGGATTTCTGGTATCGGGAGGTTCTTCAAACGGAGGAGGGTCTAGTTTGGAGGCAAGCCACAAGGTTAAAATAGATATTAGTTTGTAAAGTGAAAAAGTTTGAAAGTTTATAAAATTGTACCCTTCTATCTTTGCAGAAAGTTCTACTGGAAGAGCAGGCCTAGTGCAGGCAAAGTTTCTGGTATCGGGAGGTTCTTCAACCGAAGGAGGGTCTATTTTGGAGGCAAGCTACAAGGTTAGAATAGATATTAGTTTGTAAAGTGAAAAAGTTTGAAAGTTAATGAAATTGTACCCATCTATCTTTGCAGAAAGTTCTACTGGAAGAGCAGGCCCAGATATCTGGTATCGGGAGGTTCTTCAACCGGAGGAGGGTCAAGTTTGGAGGCAAGCTACAAGGTAAGAATAGATATTAGTTTGTAAAGTGAAAAAGTTTGAAAGTTTATGAGATTGTATCCTTCTATCTTTGCAGAAAGTTCTACTGGAAGAGCAGGCCTAGAATTTTGGTATCGGGAGGTTCTTCAACCGAGGGAGGGTCTAGTTTGGAGGCAAGCTACAAGGTTAGAATAGATATTAGTTTGTAAAGTGAAAAAGTTTGAAAGTTTATGAAATTGTACCCTCCTATCTTTGCAGACAGTTCTACTGGAAGAGCAGGCCTAGATATCTGGTATCAGGAGGTTCTTCAACCGGAGGAGGGTCAAGTTTGGAGGCAAGCCACAAGGTTAGAATAGATATTAGTTTGTAAAGTGAAAAAGTTTGAAAGTTTATGAAATTGTACCCTTCTATCTTTGCAGAAAGTTCTACTGGAAGAGCAGGCCTAGATATCTGGTATCGGGAGGTTCTTCAACCGGAGGAGGGTGGAGTTTGGAGGCAAGCCACAAGGTTAGAATAGATATTAGTTTGTAAAGTGAAAAAGTTTGAAAGTTTGTGAAATTGTATCCTTCTATCTTTGCAGGCAGTTCAACTGGAAGTGCAGGCCTAGTGCAGGCAAGGATTTCTGGTATCGGGAGGTTCTTCAAACGGAGGAGGGTCTAGTTTGGAGGCAAGCCACAAGGTTAAAATAGATATTAGTTTGTAAAGTGAAAAAGTTAAAAAGTTTATAAAATTGTACCCTTCTATCTTTGCAGAAAGTTCTACTGGAAGATCAGGCCTAGATATCTGGTATCAGGAGGTTCTTCAACCGAAGGAGGGTCTAGTTTGGAGGCAAGTCACAAGGTTAGAATACATATTAGTTTGTAACATGAACAAGTTTGACAGTTGATGAGATTGTTTTCTTCTATCTTTGCAGACAGTTCAACTGGAAGTGCAGGCCTAGATATCAGGTGTCGGGAGGTTTTTCTTTAGAATCCTATTTTTAAATCCCACTTGCACGTTTTCTTTAGTAATGACTTTTATTTTATCCTGTATTGATGTTTCAATGCTTTATCATAAATTGTAAAGCGCTTAGAAGTTTTAACAACAATAAGCGCTATTCAAATTTTTTAATAAAAATAATAATAATAATAATAATAATAACAATAATAATTAATAATCAATAATGAGAGGTTGCAAGTCTCAGTATTGTCGCTGCCCTTGGGAAGATAATGAACGACCCTCCCAACCAACCTGAGGGAGAGCCTCAAGGTAAGAGTTGATCCTTGACTCAGCTTGGCCAAAGAAAGCGCATATAGTTAGCTATTTTAATGCCATAGATTTTTCAACAAGGTTTAAGACCTCTTGCTCGGATTTGTGATTTTTTAGCAAGGTTTAAGACATCTTGCTCGGATTGGAGATTTTTCAGCAAGGTTTAAGACATCTTGCTAAAGATCGATTGAAATGCCTCATTCTGATTCCATATTTTATAGGTTCAACTGGTCTTTTAGGTGAGAGGTTGCAAGTCTCGGTATTGTCGCTGCCTTTGGGATGACAATGAACGACCCTCCCAACCAACCTGAGGGAAAGCCTCAAGGTTAGACCTGATCCTTGACTCAGCTTGGCCACAAAATGGCGCAGACAGTCTGCTATTTTAATGCCATCGATTTTTCGGCAAGATTTAATACATCTTGTTCGGATTGGAGATTTTTCAGCAAGGTTTAAGACATCTTGCTAAGGATTGATTGAAATGCTTCATTCTGATTCCATATTTCATAGGTTCAACTAGTCTTTTAGGTGAGATGTTGCAAGTCTCGGTAATGTTGCTGCCTTTGGGATGACGAAGAACGACCCTCCCAACCAATCTGAGGGAGAGCCTCAAGGTTAGACCTGATCCTTGACTCAGCTTGGCCACAAAATGGCGCAGACAGTCTGCTATTTCAATGCCATAGATTTTTCTGCAAGATTTAATACATCTTGCTCGGATTGGAGATTTTTCTGCAAGGTTAAAGACATCTTGCTAAGGATTGATTGAAATGCCTCATTCAGATTCCATATTTTATAGGTTCAACTAGTCTTTTAGGTGAGAGATTGCAAGTCTCGGTATTGTCGCTGCCTTTGGGATGACAATGAACGACCCTCCCAACCAACCTGAGGGAGAGCCTCAAGGTAACACCTGATCCTTGACTCAGCTTGGCCACAAAATGGCGCAGACAGTCTGCTATTTTAATGCCTTAAATTTTTCGGCAAGATTTAATACATCTCGCTCGGATTGGAGATTTTTCAGCAAGGTTTAAGACATCTTGCTAAGGATTGATTGAAATGCCTCATTCTGATTCCATATTTCATAGGTTCAACTAGTCTTTTAGGTGAGAGGTTGCAAGTCTCGGTATTATCACTGCCTTTGGGATGACAATGAACGACTCTCACAACCAACCTGAGGGAGAGCCTCAAGGTTAGACCTGATCCTTGACTCAGCTTGGCCACAAAACGGTGCAGATAGTCTGCTATTTCAATGCCATCGATTTTTCGGCAAGATTTAATACATCTTGCTCGGATTGGAGATTTTTCTGCAAGGTATAAGACATCTTGCTAAGGATTGATTGAAATGCCTCATTCTGATTCCATATTTTATAAGTTCAACTAGTCTCTTAGGTGAGAGGTTGCAAGTCTCGGTATTGTCGCTGCCTTTGGGATGACGAAGAACAACCCTCCCAACCAACCTGAGGGAGAGTCTCAAGGTTAGACCTGATCCTTGACTCAGCTTGGCCACAAAATGGCGCAGATAGTCTGCTATTTCAATGCCATAGATTTTTCGGTAAGATTTAATACATCTTGCTCGGATTGGAGATTTTTCTGCAAGGTTTAAGACATCTTGCTAAGGATTGATTGAAATGCCTCATTCTGATTCCATATTTTGAAGGTTCAACTAGTCTTTTAGGTGAGAGGTTGCAAGTCGCGGTATCATCACTGCCTTTGGGATGGCGATGAAAGACCCTCCCAACAAACCTGAGGGAGAGCCTCAAGGTTAGACCTGATCCTTGACTCAGCTTGGCCACAAAATGGCGTAGATAGTCTGCTATTTCAATGCCATGGATTTTTTGGCAAGATTTAATACATCTTCCTCGGATTGGAGATTTTTCAGCAAGGTTTAAGACATCTTGCTGAGGATTGATTGAAATGCCTCATTCTGATTCCATATTTTATAGGTTCAACTAGTCTTTTAGGTGAGAGGTTGCAAGTCTCGGTATCATCACTGCCTTTGGGATGACGAAGAACGACCCTCCCAACCAACCTGAGGGAGAGCCTCAAGGTTAGACCTGATCCTTGACTCAGCTTGGCCACAAAATGACGCAGACAGTCTGCTATTTTAATGCCATAGATTTTTTAGCAAGATTTAATACATCTTGCTCGGATTGGAGATTTTTCAGCAAGGTTTAAGACATCTTGCTAAGGATTGATTGAAATGCCTCATTCTGATTCCATATTTTATAGGTTCAACTAGTCTCTCAGGTGAGAGGTTGCAAGTCTCGGTATTGTCGCTGCCTTTGGGATGACGAAGAACGACCCTCCCAACCAACCTGAGGGAGAGCCTCAAGGTTAGACCTGATCCTTGACTCAGCTTGGCAACAAAATAGCGCAGACAGTCTGCTATTTTAATGCCATAGATTTTTCGGCAAGATTTAATACATCTTGCTCGGATTGGAGATTTTTCTGCAAGTTTAAGACATCTTGCTCAGGATTGATTGAAATGCCTCATTCTGATTCCATATTTTGAAGGTTCAACTAGTCTTTTAGGTGAGAGGTTGCAAGTCTCGGTATTGTCGCTGCCTTTTGGATGACAATGAACGACCCTCCCAACCAACCTAAGGCAGAGCCTCAAGGTAAGACCTGATCCTTGACTCAGCTTGGCAACAAAATGGCGCAGACAGTCTGCTATTTCAATGCCATAGATTTTTCGGTAAGATTTAATACATCTTGCTCGGATTGGAGATTTTTCTGCAAGGTATAAGACATCTTGCTAAGGATTGATTGAAATGCATCATTCTGATTCCATATTTTATAGGTTCAACTAGTCTTTTAGGTGAGAGGTTGCAAGTCTCGGTATTATCGCTGACTTTGGGATGACGAAGAACCACCCTCCCAACCAACCTGAGGGAGAGCCTCAAGGTTAGACCTGATCCTTTACTCAGCTTGGCCACAAAATGGCGCAGATAGTCTGCTATTTCAATGCCATAGATTTTTTGGCAAAATTTAATACATCTTGCTCGGATTGGAGATTTTTCTGCAACGTTTAAGACATCTTGCTAAGGATTGATTGAAATGCCTCATTCTGATTCCATATCTTATAGGTTCAACTAGTCTTTTAGGTGAGAGGTTGCAAGTCTCGGTATCATCACTGCCTTTGGGATGACGATGAAAGACCCTCCCAACCAACCTGAGGGAGAGCCTCAAGGTTAGACCTGATCCTTGACTTAGCTTGGCCACAAAAAGGTGCAGATAGTCTGCTATTTTAATGTCATAGATTTTTCGGCAAGATTTAATACATCTTGCTCGGATTGGAGATTTTTCTGCAAGGTTTAAGACATCTTGTTAAGGATTGATTGAAATGCCTCATTCTGATTCCATATTTTGAAGGTTCAACTGGTCTTTTGGTGAGAGGTTGCAAGTCTCGGTATTGTTGCTGCCTTTGGGATGACAATGAACGACCCTCCCAACCAACCTGAGGGAGGGCCTCATGGTGACACTCGACCCTTGACTCAGCTTGGCCACAAATGGCGCAGATAGTCGATCTGCTATTTTAATGCCATAGATTTTTCGGCAAGATTTAATACATCTTGCTCGGATTGGAGATTTTTCAGCAAGGTTTAAGACATCTTGCTAAGGATTGATTGAAATGCCTCATTCTGATTCCATATTTTGAAGGTTCAACTGGTCTTTTGGTGAGAGGTTGCAAGTCTCGGTATTGTTGCTGCCTTTGGGATGACAATGAACGACCCTCCCAACCAACCTGAGGGAGGGCCTCATGGTGACACTCGACCCTTGACTCAGCTTGGCCACAAATGGCGCAGATAGTCGATCTGCTATTTTAATGCCATAGATTTTTCGGCAAGATTTAATACATCTGGCTCGGATTGGAGATTTTTCAGCAAGGTTTAAGACATCTTGCTAAGGATTGATTGAAATGCCTCATTCTGATTCAATATTTTATAGGTTCAACTAGTCTTTTGGTGAGAGGTTGCAAGTCCCGGTATTGTCACTGCCTTTGGGATGACAATGAATGACCCTCCCAACCAACCCGAGGGAGAGCCTCAAGGTTTGACTTGATCCTTGACTAAGCTTGGCCATAAAATGGCGCAGATAGCCTCAAGGTAAGACTCGATTCTTGACTCAGCTAGTCTGCTGTTTTAATGCCATAGATTGAAATTTTGAGCAGTGACTGAGATTATGTGACTTGAGTAAGATACAGCTGAACCATCCAATATATTCAAGAACATAAAAAACGGATTCCAACAAGAATGTAAAGATCTAGAGGAGAGATTTCTAGCAGTTTTGAAAAGTCTTGCTAAAGATTTTATTCCAAATTGAACACATCATTCTTATTCTAATATTTTAAAGGTTCAACAAGCCCAGGATCACATCTGAATCACTGACATCCCCATTCTGTAGGAAAAGAGCCTTGGGAAAGGAGAACCCATCAAAGATCGTATCGAAAACACTTGTCTTGATCAGGATACGCTGAAAAACCACCGATGAGGAAAATCACTTCATCATCATCGTGGAAGTTTTATAACCCTTTTGGGTCTTCAACTTATAAGGTTTGTGAAAAATCAGTGCAATACAGTCTTATTTTCCATCTCTTTGAATCTGACACAGTCAATTCTTTAAGACATCCTCATTCCTTGTCTTTTATACTTAGACTCATACTTAGACTGGTCATTCTCTATTGTTGTTTGCATATCAAAATATGGTGCCCACACAGAAAAACACAAAAAGACCAGGCGCTTTATAAAAACAAGGAAAAACGAAGTACGGTGTGGGAGAGTCGTCTCACTTGTAGTAAAAATATGAACTTTTTAATTTTTCCAGAGATTGTCTAAACGGGTTTTGAAAGTTTCAAGGGTATTTCTATTTGCAGCTACAACTTCATGTCAGAGATACATGGAATACTGTCAGGAACAAACCTGATGAAAGAACTCTCATTGCTTACACCAATGTTCGCGTTGATACAGAGCTGGACGATCCCATCAATGCTCTTGTTTCAGGCAAATGTAATGAAGTGCTGTGCAAACGATCTGTTAAGCAAACATTTGTTCCAAATTGTAGCAGAATATTTGTTCCAAATAGTGATATACCGACATGCTTGAAGATCACCTGTTTGTATTTGACAATGCAATACTGCACAAATGTAATGTGATGTAATGCAACGCTACAATTTGTCAGGCAAAATGTTTGTTCAAAATTGTGATTTATCAACATGTTTGAAGATCACCTGTATGTAGATCACCTGTATGTATTTGACAATGCAATACTGCACATAATCTTTCACTGTGGCCCAGTGTGTTTTGCACCCTTGAAACTAATGTAATTTAAACTTTTCAAGCCTGAAAGCTCTTGGGAGCGCTCTTCCTGTTCTCAAATAGTCTGTGAATCAAATAAGCCACTTAAGTATGTTGATAACTTTATCATTTCATACGGTGTCATCTTCCTTTGCCCCACATAGGCATATCTTTCATTATTTTCAATTATTTTTTATTTTTTAAAGATTTTTTGGCATTTTTGTTTTTTCTTCAGTGGTACATGTTGGTCATTATAGCTAGATTACAGGTAGGTTAGGCCTACAGGGTTACAGCATTAGTTTATTTCATGACTGGCAGTTAGTGCCGTCATCAGCAGCCACCTAGCGATAGGATTGAGACTAGTGAGTGCAGTAGGTGTAGGCGCAACGTATCTAAGGTTAGGCACTCACTGGTCTTTATCTCCAGGAAGATGACACACCTGGGTAACCATGGCGAAGCTGCAATACAATCTTATCACCGGTTTTAAACTTAATCCCAGTTGTTTGCTATAATTGGGAAAAGTTTTTATCAGATTTTAAAACTCAGAGGCTCATGCCAGTGAGCATGTTGCGCGTTTTAATAGTAATAGTAGCTCGAATTGGGCACATGGCTTGAAAGGTTTAAAACATTGACCTGTGATAAAAAGGGTGAGTTTCTGGGAATGGTCTGCAAAGGCAATTGCATTTTCTCACCCATTTTTTCACAATCAAATATTGTTTATAAAATGTAAAATGTATGATGTAAATAATGAAGTAACAAGAGGCCCAAGGGCCTGGCGCTCAGCTGAAATGGATAAGTGAAGGCAAGGGCCAAGTGTGTGTCGGTACCGTTATTATGAGGCAACGTGAAGCTATAACGTCTAGCACGCAGAGGTGCTGATGCGAAAGACCTTCTTGCTATATCAGTGCATGCTGAAGTACTGAGTTGACGTCACCCTGGTATTATGACGTAAAGTCATTTCTATTGCCGTTGCAGTAGTGGGGTGTGTGATGACGTCAAGGAGTTGTGTGGTGACGTCAAAGAGTGGAGTCCTTGTGTCCATGTGCATGTTATTAGTTCCACCTACGCTGCATGAAGACAAGGTACATAATTATTACAGTGTATTTTGTGAGGTGGGGCCTGGTGCTTTACAATGGTCAAATGAACCGACTGTTGTCTGGACATTGATGAAGTGGATGCAGCCAAATGTTTGGGACGGTCTTTTTTGTATGTGAAGAAAAGAAGATAAAGAGTTGGTTAACAAAATGAACTTTATTGGTGCGGCAGATATTTGATGCCTTTCGGCAGATATTTGAAGCGCCTTGCGGCAGATATTTGTTGCCTTGCGGCAGATATTTGATAACGCTCTCCGGGAATGGAAAGCAGTAAAACGAGTAAGCACACCTTACTCTGAATGTGGGAACAGCAAGTGCTTTCCTGGACTTGAAATGTGCCAACGACTCCTCTTGCAATAACCAACAACAGTTGATCTGTAAAAAAAGAGAAGAGAAATTAACACTGACTGAATAAAAAAGGGTGACATAGACGGGGAAATGTACACCACCGGATACAGTCTGTGCTTGATCAGGCATCGGTCAGATGATATCCTGAACAAGGCATCTATGGAAGCAAATCCAGAAAGAGACTTAACCTTCGAAGGGCACACTTATTACTCAGTGAAAAGTCAGTCCTGTGGGCTGTTTTCCAATTCAAAATAAAAGTGTAACCTCTTTAAATTAGTCTCACAGACTGAACCATAACACTCAACAAGCCTATCGGCGTCTGATTCACAATGTGGTTTGTGAGGAGTGTCATAGTCGTCAACAGTGTAGCTTACGTATTTCGAAGACCAGTGGAATTGGCGGCGTCAAATTATTAGTGAAATTTATAATTTACAAATTACAAATTACAAATCGTTTATTGAAACCGTGTAAAAAGTTACATTTTACATAAGATGAAAGTACAATGACCATAAGCATGATGAACTAAATAACTGGTGTGACATTGTTGTGGATTTGGTGGTGTGCAGCTGGAGGAGTGGACAATGTCACAACCAGGGTTCCTACATTATGTACAGTGGAACCTCCGTTAGTAGACACCTCTTTATTAAAGACAACCTTTCCAATAAGGACACTGGTTTTGGTCCCAAATTGGTTGTTTCCATTCAATTTTGACTTCTCTAATCAGTCTTTGGGTGTTCCGAATGCTTGACACATTTCGAACATGTTTTGGTTGGAAACAACCCTACAGTCTTGCACTTATGGCTGAATGAATGACAGTGCATTTTCGTGTAAGCTCGGTGACGAAATGCTGCGACACTATTCGTCACCAACATGCTTGATGGGTGGTGCCATCTGCACAAAGGACGATGAATTAAATAACTGATGTGACATTGTCGCTGCATTTGCAGGTGTCCACATCGAGGAGTAGATGATGTCACTACATGTACCAGGGTTTGTACTTTCATATACAGTGGACCTACTTTTTGTGGACACCTTTCTATTGAGGACAACCTCTTTAATAAGGACAGTAGTTTTTGGTTCCAAATTGGTTGTTTCCATTCAACTCGACTTCTCAGTTTAGGACACCTCTCTGTTAAAACAGCATTTTTCGGTCCCTGGGGTATTTCTGGAAATTTCATGCTATAGAGCAATTGGTTCAGCTAAGTGACAAGAACAGTACTATAAGACGGTTTTAAAAAGTTGAAAATTATTTATTTAAATGACATATGAATGGTTCAGCAGTAATTGGCAGTGTGCATTATGTAATGAAATATGATTTACATTATATAACATTTTTGTGACAAATAGTACAGATGATGGATAAATCGATACAGTGGATAGCTGTTAGAATATGCAATACATGCAATAGCATTTGTTTTTATTGAGATTTTGCGAGAACCAAGTGGTATTTTGACAAGATAATAGAAAGCCAATAACACTACAAGAACATGACTTCAATACATTGACATTGTAGTACTTGGTATACTAAAAATAAGAAACAAGAACAGTACTATAAACAAGAACAGTACTATAAGACGGTTTTAAAAAGTTGAAAATTATTTATTTAAATGACATATGAATGGTTCAGCAGTAATTGGCAGTGTGCATTATGTAATGAAATATGATTTACATTATATAACATTTTTGTGACAAATAGTACAGATGATGGATAAATCGATACAGTGGATAGCTGTTAGAATATGCAATACATGCAATAGCATTTGTTTTTATTGAGATTTTGCGAGAACCAAGTGGTATTTTGACAAGATAATAGAAAGCCAATAACACTACAAGAACATGACTTCAATACATTGACATTGTAGTACTTGGTATACTAAAAATATTCAAAGATGGGTATCTTGAGTTAAAGTACAAGATGTATGAATGAAGGAGGCACTCGGGTAAGAAATGGTGTCGCTAATGAAAGATTAGAATTAAGACATATCTCTGTATTTCATGTGGTGTACTGACAAATGGTGCAGTTTGTTAGCAATTTTGTACATAGTTGGTGTGTCATGTTTATTCATACATCTTGCTATATAAAAGCGAGTGAGAGAGGCATTGTGACATTAGAGTGTTGTATATCTATAGAATATGTGACCCGTCACAGCAAAACCAGGTACATGTCGCACAGAAGATGAGCCTAAATGACACCAGGAGATAATGGAAGAAATTGATGTGCTCATATTTTACAAAAGGCAGACAATAGATAAATGAACAAACAGTCCGTCTCAACCTGCCAAGCTCAGAGCGACATGCGCCTGGTTTTGCTGTGACGGGTCCAATATACAAAGTTTACATAAAACAAGATTTGTATGTTTATTTAGGAGGAGTACAAAAGTTGTATATAAAATGCCGACTTCATAATGATTTATAGGACACAAAATTTGACATGACAGCATTTTATGAAATATGAATAATCTATAATGAGAATAGTTTTGTAGCACCAATGATTTGAAAATACTGAATTTATTTATTGCATGAATAGAACACAAAAAACAGGATGATTACATGATTGTCACATGCGTGAAATATATTGTCATGGATGGGCATTGGGAACAAAAAGAATTGCTGTTATCAGCTGCATTGGTAGCGATTGCTTTAGCTGATTTTCAGAAACTGACAGGAATGAGAATGTTGATATAGTGTTGAAAAAATATTTTTATAACATACATTGCATTCAAATAACACTAAGAAGTAGACGAGTAATAATTTCGCACACTTGAAAATATATGGACATTGACTGTCACTGGTAGTGGTAGTAGAGTAATTACATGCCATCAGCAGCACTAATTCAGACAGTTTTCGCTGTGCTTCAGTAACTGACTGGAATGACTAAGTTTGATTGTGCTGAAATGATACATAATAACGTACATTGCATAAACAAAATGATTACAAGATTTGTACTGTCTAAAATATATGGACAGGGACAGTCACTGGAAGTTTGACATGCCATCAGTTGCACTGCTCCCGACAGTTTTCACTGTGCTTCAGTAACTGACTGGAATGACTAAGTTTGATTGTTCTGTATTTGCCTCCATTTGGATTTTGTGAACAAAAGTTACTAACCTTGTGTAATTGAAGTGTCGAATTCGCCTTGGTCGAAATGATAATACAGTAAATAAATCTATTGAATGTTGCTGAAAAGAAAACATTTACTACGTTAGAAGCCATGTACATGATAACACCACCACCACCATTATCAATATCATCACAAGTCAACTGGGGAATATGTGTGATATTTGTTCAAAACTTGCGTATATGGTATTTGCAGGTCTATTGTATTGTAACATATTTTTCACTTTCAAAATTAACTTTTTTACTAGAAATTATGAATCAATACTAACCGTAAGAAGCGTATGAAATTACAGAAGGCCTTCGTCGAAAAATGTAATGTACTTGTACTCATTCGTGTCATTAAACCTGAAAGCAGCACAGCATAACAGTGAAATTACCGTGACATCAATGGATGTCAAACTAACGTAGTGACGTAAATTTGAATTCGAAGTGCACAATTTCACAATTAAGGTTTTGAACACATTGAGAACTGAAAAACTTCATACAAATGCTTTCACACCAATGATATGATTGTGGCGCTCCTGATGAGGTATCGCCCTCTGCTAAGCAGCTTTGGTCGTAACTAGGGTAAATGTTTTTTTCAAGTGATAGGAGCGATGCAATACCTTAGTTACCACCAGCGCCACGTAGCAGTCAATGAAGTTGTGCTGGTACCCCATTAACGTCATGCTTCAAATTTGAAGAAATTAATATTACCTTCATCAAGTACGTAATATTACACCAGGACTTTGTCGAAAATGTAGATCTCGAAGTCTAACTGTAATGAAAGAAAACATCAATGTGACAATATGGTCTACTAGTATTTATGAGGGGGAGAACAGGTATTTTCGGGACACTGGGATGGGCCGAAAATAACTGTCGGGATTCGGGATAGACACCCTTATTTTAGCGGGATTCGAGACAAGCCGTGTTTTGCGTCACGATTCGGCTAAAATTGCATATTGGGAAACGGGATAAGCCTTTTTTTCTAACGGGACGTCGAGACAGTTACCCCCCCCTTCCCCGTTCCCACCCTCATAACATGTAGCATTGATTGTATTGTAGGCCTACTGTTACTCACAATCTATTTTTTTGTAATTGATACTGGTAGTATCAATGTGAAATATGCCACACGTTGGGAGCATGCAAGGCCTAGTACAATACACCATCATCACAATCAAATATTTCAATAATACACTGTCAACGAGAGTGAATGTTCAACCATCAATCACGTGCATTGTAGTGTAGCCTACATCCCCCATGACGGCTTGCGCCCCGCTGACACGACGAGCACATGGCTGAGCCAATCCATCGCCTATACACTACTTTACAAAAATCGACACCTACTGAAACTTTCACTAATTATTCTCGGAAATGTACTTTATCGTTACATCAATAAATGCACATTCGAATTTCAAAACTACCACTTATTTTTGCCGTGAAACTGACCTGAGTTATCGAAACACCGTCACTACGAAAAGAGGAAGAAGCAGGTCCGCATTTATCGAAATATTGCTAAATATAATTGTCAAAATGTCGACCAAATTACCAATTAAATCACAATAAACTTATCAAATGTTCACTCATGCCTTTGGGTGAAAAAATACTGATTTTTCAATCATTCTCAATTTTACAAATCACCAATCACAAAAAGAAATAATGATGCAATTACCCAAAATAGAGATCAGGGTTCGCCAGTCTACCTCTCTGGCTGGGCACCACCTCCACAGCTAGGAACCTCTCTGACCAGGCACCACGGATGCGCATGCTCCGTTTGGATCTATTCCGTTTCCGTTTTGATCACTTCCGGTAACGCAGGCGCATTGAAGTTGAGGAAAATATGGTGGTGCCTGGCTGTGGAGGTAACCTGCTATCGACCATTTCAAGAGAAAAGACTATGAAATGTTCTGTTATTAACACAGTTTACCCAATATTGAACAGACTCAAAGTTTTATTTGTTCAAGTAATCAAATGTATAAGGCCAGGGACACATGCAATGCTTTTTTCACTTGGTGGTGCCTGGCTGTGGAGGTAACCTGCTCTCTACCATTTCAAGAGAAATGACTATGTTATTGTTCGATTATTAAGGCAGTTTGCCCAATATTGAACAGATTCAAAGTTTTATTTATCAAAGTTATCAATTGTATCAGGCCAGGGAAACATACACTGACTGCTTTTTTCACTTGGTGGTGCCTGGCTGTGGAGGTAACCTGCTCTCGACCATTTCAAGTGAAATGACCATGAAATGTTCTGTAATTAACACAGTTTGCCCAATATTGAACAGATTGGGTTATTGATCAGTTTGGAAGAAACTTCTTTGAAATATTCAATATTGGGTGGATTGTGGTAATAACTTTATAGTCATTTTACTTAAAAAGTCAAGAGTGGTATTCATTGATTGTAGTCACAGTGTAAAATGTTCAATTCCTATCAGGAGGTTTTTATTAGTAGATATGCGAATGTGTCCACTGAACAAAATTGTTGTAATTCAAATGATGTCTATTGATTGATTAATAAATACATCTTTAAAACTAAATCGTGTGGTCATTTCATTACTTGGACCCTTCAGCCTGGAAATTCTTCTTCTTTGTGTTCATTTCCATCTAACAGACTCTCCAGACTTACTAGTAATCAGAAGCGGAGTTGGTGTTCGTCAGCCGGTCAAGTCTCCCTCCTCAACGCTGCAAGCGTTGGGCATCTTCCCAGGATGTGCTCTACAGTCATTGGCTCGATCTGGGGGGTGTCGCTATCTCCTTACTCCTAGACAGAAGCCTGGAACAAGCTGGACATCGGGCAGCAAACCCAATATTAATGTGCTCCGAACACTTCTCAAGTAATTAGTGTTTCAGAGTGATCTATAGCCTATACCTAATACAATAGTGATGGTTTCGGGCAGGGCTTAGATGAGGCTTAGAGTAACGAGACTAGTATATAGCAGGCCCGGGAAAGCAGGGGCGTAGGTAGCAGAGGGGGGGGGGGGGGCAAATGCCCCCTCCTCCCGAGGTCACCAAAATATGTGTTTTTGGCCAAAAGATTTCATAAAGGGTCATTTTGTCCCCAGAGAGCCTTTTGCCCCCCCGCCCGCCAGACCAAAAAGCTAGCTACGCCCCTGGCCCTGTAGGTGTATAGTATAATTTACTCTAAGTAAGGGCAGGGCAATAAGGAAAGGTGCTATGCTGCATGTAGGCCCTATTATATTCTATAACAAAGAAACACAACATATGATTTAAAGGTGCCGGTGTAATAGAATCAGATGCCCCCTGATATTAAATGCCCTCAACAATAGAACACCGGCACCATTCAATAGGACTCTAAAGAGGCCAAGACCCTTCATCCGAAGAAGAACAATACAGGCGGGCATCAGGAAAGGGAGGGCATTTGATTCTATCACAGCGGAACAATATATCTCCCTTTTCCCACAAGAACTAATATTCCTCACAAAGGAATTCTAGACTGGACTTAGATTCATGGGGACCAGCATTTCTTTTACACCCGCAGGCGGAGCATGAGCTGAGCTACTACTGCACGCCAACATATCAACCAACAGCACCGCCATTTCTTCAAACGGTTGGAAGTGATACTACCAGTCACGTGTGGTTCCTGGTCAGAGAGGTTCCTAGCTGTGGAGGTGGTGCCCAGCCAGAGAGGTAGGCTGGCGGAGGGTGTTGAAAATAGATGAGATTTGACCACTGGTATAATTCCGCCATCTTGGATATCGGCATCGTCACCACCACTTCAAATTCTAAAGTCTTATTCAGGCCTAATATGTGTCACCTGCTGTGGTAAAATGGCTTGTTTTATCAATAAATAACAAAATATGATCTTTGTAAATAAAATCGGAGATCTTCTGGTGTGTTTTTATGTGAATTTATTACGAACTATCAATGCAGCGCAGGGCAGCCATCGTGTTCTCATGCGTAGTGGCGATGCGATAGCCATCCGCGGCACTGCTTTTCAAGATGGTGGCAATTGCCCAGTGCTAGAGGCGTTGTAAGGAAAATTGAGAACAGGCCCCTAATGAATGAACTCTCAACGATATCGATATATTTTCGTAATTTCAGCACAACTATTCAACAATGAACGTCCACCGACAATCCCACTTAACGAATATTAATATCAATTCATATCATGTATCTTAAAACGCTTTTATTTCATTTTAAAAAGAGTTATCGAGTGAACGATGACCTCCTACCCTACCCTCGAAATAAACAGCCAAAATGACCAGAAAAACACCTTTTTAGAAAAAAACAGCGATTTTTACGAAATAAATGTCATCAGAGACGAAACTAGACACTAACTTAGCTAGGTATGCACAGTAATAGTACCTGAAGTGATCGATTTCAAGGAAAAAATACACTGAAAACAACTTTTCAGGAACAGAAATAAGATCACATTGTGAATAACAGCCAACCGTGCCCACATGATGTGAGCCGAGAGCTGGGCTTAAAGATGAGCGAGTGGTGTACTACATTTTGAAAATTGTCTATCGTCTACGACATGTGACAGAACAGGATCTAGTGGACTTAATGATGAGGTACTATCAAATAAGTTGTCCATCAAATGAATCATGAGGGCCTGTTGTGTTATACTCTAAGCCTGTCCTACAGGGCTAGGCCATGGTTTTTGTCTTTTTTACAGCTACAGTACAGCCATGCACAGCGCAGTGTACAGACAGTACAGGATTGCAAACCAAAAACATGAGCATTGCTGCGTAACGAAACTGCAGTGGGATTCATACTACGATGTCATAATGTGACTTTCAAAATAATTGTAAACAAACGTAAATGGCGAAATTTGTTGCAAAATTGCCATCCACAACAACTCAGGGACCGTAGCCAAAATGGCCGACGGCGAATTCTCCGGTCGCTAGCGCAGTCCATAAACAAGCATCAATTTTACCAACTTTGGGCGCAAGCTTGGTCATCAAAGTTACAGAACTGTTAGAAATACATCCAAACAACATATATATACAGTTAAAAGTGCATAAAAATCCCGTTTCAACCTCCGGGCGCTACCTTTTTTTCTCCGCCAGACGCCGGGCCCTACCGGTAGTTATTTAGTGCGACCGCCACCAGAGTGTTTATCACGATCTTTCGCCGTATTAATCGCGCGTTTTAGGCAGATTAATCAATTATTACATGCATGCATTATATATCACCGAAATGATAATTGCGTAGGCTATTTGAAACTAAGTTCAGATATTATTTTTGATCTTTGAATTGAATTGAGGTGAGTGGTTTTTGACACCCGGTCAACATATCAGGACTTGCAAAATTCACGCGAGATCGCTTGCTTCATCGGCACGTTTGAAAACCGAATTTCACAAATTCTACAAATATTTATCACATACCATATGTATCACCACAAAGGTAACTCTCTAGACTATTTGAAACCAAGTTCAGATACTTATTTTCACAAAAATTCGAAGCTATGCAAGCGATTTTTCAGTGGTAGAGATCGACGGAAACAAATTTCTCGCTCTAAAATGACATGAGACGAGCACCAACTTTCGCTAATTTGTGCACAAAATTTCCGCAATATTATAAAAAACTATCGATAAATCTGAATTATATAGACTCTTTTCAGTACCTAAACAAATTTCAGGTACATGGTCATGTTGATTAAAAGAGTATCAACCGATTGAACATGAGAAAGTTCACTCATCTTCATTGAAGTAGCGACTACCGCCATTTTTAAATGGTGGCATCTCTTCTATCGATCGGCCAATCAGCGGCACTGCTTGCAAAAAGTTGAGCCACCGCCAAATTTGAAATCGCCAAAATTCAGTCAATGTGCCTGCAGCGCCAACTGGCGGTGAAAACTATATCAATTCCATTAAAAGTAAAAAATGAAAAAATATTAAAAAATATTCAGCCACATTTGAAAACAATATTTGCTCTGTGGACCGAGGTAAAAAGGGAAAGAAATCTAAACGCGAAATGACCTCATTCTCTTAATACAGGTCGGATCGCGCTGATTTTTCGTGTTTTGAGTTCACCTTGGGCAACTCCTAATTTAGCACCGTCAACGAAGTGGCTAGGCCTTCCCAATCAGAAATGTCCAATTTTGTCCACAGATGGGTCCCTAGATGGATGGATGGATGGATGGATTGCAGGACGGACACCATTTGAACAGCTATTCTACTAGCTCCGCTGACTTTGTCAGCTGAGCTAAAAATGTATCACATAATAAGAAAGTACTTCTTTAAAGTTATTTATGTTTTGTTATGGTAAAATGAATAACAGGCCCTTACTGTAAACTCAATCAGGAGCTGTCCGACCGTCAAATGGCAGCACCCGCTGGATCTGTCATATTCATAGTCCCCTGCTGTAAACTCACCCGGCCAGGAGCCGTCTGGGCTTCAAATGGCAGCACATGCTGGATGTATCGATATAGGACAGCCCCCCCACCCCCCACTATAAACTCACCCAGGAGCTGTCTTAACCTTAAATGTGGCAGCACCAGTGGGACATATCAGTCGGCTACCATCCAACGTGTTGGTCCCTACTGTAAACTCACCCAGGAGCTATCACCTCTTGATCATGTGAATCAAATGCTAGTCTGGAGGTCTCAGAAGCCCACTTTGTCCCCTCCAATAGATCTAAGACATGCCTTTTCCGAGGCCGGGATGGATGTACGCTATCCTGATTCAAATATTATTCATCATTCTCTTCGTTGGCCATCTTCTTAGGTGCCTGAGATAGTAAGTCAGGTGCCCGAGATGAAAAATAAACATCGTCACTGAAAAAAAACCACCATGTCCTTTCACTAAGACGAGAATATCGTCTAAATCGGATACTGGGTCGTGTGAAGACAAGTCTCAAATGGTCTGTGAGAGGTGTCTAAATGAACTCTTTGCGACCTCGATGTCAATCGTCAGAGATAACGCCCTAGTGGGAACAGGTTATGAAATTCGGCACGCGGCGACTTGTCGTAGCGGACAATTCCAGCGATTTTTGCAAAGCGACAAATCGCGTCAGTGGGTTCAGGCCAGCTGTGTCTTTCTATACCCAAATCAAGCTAGCCCCATATTTCCAGCACCAAGTTACTCGGGTCTTACTCGAACTTACTCGGGTAAAGTGTCAAGCCAGCACTAAATTTCCAGCCCCATTTTTGGCGTTTACATTTTCGTCGAGTCAAAATGCAATCACCGACAGTAACCGACCTGAAAGCCATCTACTAAAAGTTAACTATAAGCCATTCTAACTAAAAGTTAACTATAACCTACCGGTTATACTAATTCCCGACCTACCCCGACTTTTCCCGACATTTACCGACTTGCGCAAAATGCTGCCAAAATATAGTGTATTAATCATCAGAATATTTATATTTGTACTGTTTACATAAATATACAGCAAGTATGTTAATTTCCAGACTTTTGAACGATGCTAAGTTGAGAAAATCAACTCCAATAATTACATCTATTTACCGACTACAATTATTTTCTGCAGGTCGGCAATCTTTGTTAGTTGTGGTTGTCGCTTCTTGTAAACTGTACATGCATATGCTCGTGTTCGGCCTTAATTTTTTTTCTTAACACCCCAAGCTCAAAAACCACTTGGAGATGGCACTTTTTCTGATTGTTCCTCGACGAAACCACATGGGTACGGTCGGGGACGATACCCTGCATAGCCTCATACCACTCTCGTTCCTAGGAGTGACCAGAATTTTAAAAAAATCTTTGTTAAGTAAAATTTCGATTTTTTTTTTACCACCCCAAGCTCAAAAATCACTTGGAGATGGCACTTTTTCTGATTGTTCCTCGACCAAACCACATGTGTACGGTCGGGGACGATGCCTCACATAGCCTCATACCACCAAATTTACTTTAAAAATATTTTTGAAAAATTCGGGTCACACCTAGGAACGAGAGTAGTATGAGGCTATGCGGGGCATCGTCCCCGACCGTACACATGTGGTCTGGTCGAGGAACCATCGAAAAAAGTGCCATCTCCAAGTGGTTTTTGAGCTTGGGGTGGTCAGAAAAAAATGGAAAATTTACTTTAAAAATATTTTTGAAAAATTCGGGTCACACCTAGGAACGAGAGTGGTATGAGGCTATGCGGGGCATCGTCCCCGACCGTACACATGTGGTCTGGTCAAGGAACAATCGAAAAAAGTGCCATCTCCAAGCTGCTTGTCTCCAGAAATGAATCCCTTACTGGTGCTGCCCTCCTGAAAATACTCGGGGGGAGCATAGCACTGAAATCAATATTTTATGAAAGATTGAATACTAGTCTATAATTCAAATCATTATTTTTCTTGATACCTTTGTATTAACCCACGCCACCCCAGGGTCAACTTTTTGTTTTTATTCTCCAATAATTTGTACCGTTGTAGGTGTCACTGGTGTTGTGCCTACTAAAATGTAACGCAAAAACTCCAAAAATGGGGCTGGAAATTTAGTGCTAGCTTGACACTTTACCCGAGTAAGTTCGAGTAAGACCCGAGTAAACTTGGTGCTGGAAATATGGGGCTAGCTTGATTTGGGTATAGAAATTTGTTGCTAGCTTGACACAAGCGGAAATTACACTGCTTCAAGAGGACCCTGTCTCCTATTGAGAGTGGGTGGGTCTTTACCTTCTGATCATACCTGCGTTTCTTCACATTATGAGCATGTTCAATACGCTGTCTAGCAATCTCATACCCCTTTTCTAGGCAGACGGCTTGCCTTTTCACAAAATCCGTGTCCCACTCCGCTGTGGCATTATTCAACAAGTGATCTATGGGTAATGTGGGCTCTCTACCAAACAGGAGCGTATATGGAGCGATTCCTGCAGTAGTCAAAACTGCATCGGATAAGGAGCTGCACAGGCCAATCGTCAAATTGTGCCTGCTGGAGGCTGCTGAAGACAACCAACCAGACGGCAGAGCCGATTCATAGGCATTTGTTTCATAGGACACTTAATCGAGACACTAAATTCGAAGGATTTCGCGTCGTATACATCGAACGTTTCAAGTGGATAGTATTCGCTTCCACCTCAGTGATTTATAAGTCATGAATTCATGTTTTTCGTCCCTATTTGACATTATCGGCTGTGACATCTTTTTCGGGTTATACCTTAGTATTTTAGGGATCGTGTTGTCTTGTCTTGGGGGTGAGATTTGAAAATATGAGATACTTTGGACGTCACGTCACTTGCCTTTTTGTCATTCTGGAGACGGATTCGTGGACATGATATGTGTTGCGCAGTTTAGAATTAAAATCGGAGAGCGCACGCTGTGCGCTGCTCTCTTGATATTGCATTTTAGAGTTTAAAATTTGAGTTTTCGTATTTCCTCAATTTTGGAGACATTTTTCTTATGGACTTTCTTATGAACCTTTTAGCCATTCATTGCTCAATAGCAATTAGTTTTGGTATGGACACTCCAATTAAGGATGAAAACAAACTTAAAATAGGTTTAATTTCTTGTTTTGAGGCCGCTATGTCGTGTCCGAAGACAACGTCGTAAGGGAAACGTCCGGCCAGTACGGAATTGGTCTGCGACGACAACAAGAGGAAGAAAATATTGTCTGCCAGACGCAGGACGCAAGCCGATTTACAGGCGCATTTTTGACCGCATAAGGCGGTGTAAATGTGTGATAACCATATATAAGCCGGTCGAGAAGGACACACGTAATGTAAGGATCAAAATGATGTATAAGAACCCCAAATGTGTTGCGTAATTTCAGAGAAATTTGAGTTCCAAGCAACCATGTCGCGTAATGTTTGAAGGCTGCGTTTGTCCCGCCAAGTTGTTTCATCTTCCTAAGACGAATAAAGGATATAAATCCTTTGTACTCGAGATATTAGGAGGCCCTAGCAATGCTATATGTATCGATTGACAATAATTGCCTATTATTATAACGTTTTCTGGGCGTATTTTAGGCTACGCGTCATGTTCAAATAAGTGTCCGATAATAGATCACTGGCCGCCGGGCCTACTAACGTTGAAAGCCAGTTAATAATCCGACAATCGAAATATTCTGTTTCAGAAGTCAAGATACTAATATTGATTAATTTTAAGGTTTATTTTACAGGGTTTTATTCCCTCTTTTTAGAATACTAGTGACAATGTTGTAAGACGTGTTTCATGTTATGTATTTTCAGTTGTACCAATCGATCAATCGAACTACATGATTGTAACGACCTATAGCGATGTTGAAATATATTGTTAAAGGGAAATCATTCGTAGATTGAGTCCTTATTACTGCCCAGATAACGAGCCCGCGCCCAGGTTCTCCATAGGGGAGAGCACAGACAAACCTCAGCCACAATCTGGCCCTCGAAATTGCTCCCCTGGTCACTTTGCAATCTGGAGGGTAGCCCATAAGGTGCAAACCAATGATCTCTCAAGGCCTCAGCCACGCGCGGTGCAGTTTGATCTCTACAAGCAATGGCTGCTGAAAATTTGGAGAAAGCATCAGTAACCACTAAAACATCTTCAAAACCACCACTCCCACGATCTAATTTGAGGAAATCTATAGCCACCAACTCTTGCGGTCTAAAAGCCAAAAGATGTCTCATGGGAGTCCTAACCTTGGGTGTTGGTGCCTTAGCAACTGTACACTTGAAACAATTTTTGATATGCCCCCTCACAGAACCTTGTAAACCTGGCCAGAAACACCTAGTTTTCAACAGAGTAACTGTGCGATTCACACCTTGGTGACCCATTTTGTCATGAGCCATCTCCAACATAACTACTCTCAATTTGTCTTGGGTAGCATATTGCATAACCTCACCAAGCACAGAATCCTCGAACCTACGGTACAACACACCATTCTTCAGGTGGAGACGTGGCCATTCTCGAACCCAAGATTGTAGTTGTGGGTGAGACTCGACCGGTTCAATTTGACCAGGCTCCCAGCCTTTTTCCAATCTTGCCAAGACAACACCTAGAACATCATCATTTTTTTGCATCTCGGCCAACTCCGAATAACTGAATGATGGTAACACGTCACTACTAGTAGATTCAACCTGTGGCTTAGGATCAACGACCGCAGATGACAACGTTACAGAGCATAATTCTGACCCACACAAAGTGTCATGAATGACAGTTCTGACCTCTTGGGGATTCATGCGCACGGGATAGCGGCTTAGAGCGTCTGCACACTGATTTGACTTGCCTGAGCGATATCGAGTTTCCAGTTTGAATGGAGCCAACTGAGCAACCCATCGATGCTCTGCTGCACCTAATTTGGCATTTTTTAGGTGGGCTAAGGGGTTACAATCTGTGTACACGATGCACACCGGGCTCCCGATCAAGTAATCCTTGAATTTTTTCGAGACGGCCCATTTAAGGGCCAACAGTTCAAGTTTGAAACTTGAAATATCCGGGTAATTTTTCTCAGGCCCTCTTAAACCCCTACTAGCATAAGCAATAGGGTGCAAGTCACCCTGATCATCAACCTGTGACAAACAAGCACCAAGGCCTCTGAACGACGCATCAGTTTCCAAAACAAACCCACGATCAAAACTAGGATAAGCAAGGACAGGTGCCTCACTTAGGCGTTTTTTTAATTCCTGAAATGACGCCTCAGCCTCTGCTGACCAGTTTGAACCACTGAGGTCCAACGGCACCGGCTTCCCTGTTTTCGCAGCTTTACTACCATTGTTTGAGCTTTTGCGACCCCGGGCAACCAGTGCGTGGAGTGAGGCTGCAATGCTGGCAAAATCCTTGACATAGCGCCTATAGTAAGAAGTCAACCCCAGAAAAGATGATAACTCTTCTGAGCTCTTTGGAGGACATGGCCAATTTTTGACCTTGTTTACTTTATCCAGGTCGACAGCCACTCCATGCTTGTTCACCACATGACCCAGATGTACCAATTCTGGCATACAGAGTTTGCACTTTTTGCCCTTGACCTTAAGATTGTTCTTGATTAATCGCTCTAACACCCTGTCAAGTCGATGCAAATGCTCTTCAAAGGTGGGAGAGAACACAAGCAAATCATCCAAGTAGATAATGAGCTCAATGAGATTCATATCACCAAATATCGCCTCCATTACCCACTGAAAAGTACCAGGTGACCCTGACAGACCTTGGGGAAGCCTAAGAAACTCAAATAGACCCCAGGGGACCCTGAAAGCTGTGGCAGAAATGCTAGAATTATGCATGGCTGCCTGAAAGTAGCCATGAGAAAGATCAAGGGAGGAGAATACTGTAGCCCCTTTTAGAGCTTCCAGGCTTTCAGTAATCCTTGGAAGAGGGAATGCATCTTGAACAGAGCGTGCATTGACAAGCCTGTAATCCAGAGTCAAACGGATCCAGCCATCTTTCCGCTTCACCAATACTACGGGTGATGCATATGGGCTTTTGGACTTCCTAATAATACCCGTCCAACATATCCTGAAGTAATTCCCTAACCTGTACTATAAAATGTGGGGGGATCCTGCGATATGGCAATTTCACAGGCCGGTCATCCTTAAATCTGATCTCTTGAGGAATTAGGTCACAATGACCCAGGTCAAAATCAGATTTTGAAAAATGGTCAGGGCCATTGTGCTCACCTCATGTGGAGGAAAGATGGATAAAGAGCATGGTATTGTGTCATGTAGTGTTAGGTTTGATGTAGGTCCAAGCAATTACAATTTCCCCAAAATGGCCAATTTACAGTACATTCGACCTCTGTGACCTTGAAAAGTAGGTCAAACCAAAGAAGACCCGGGTGACACATTGAATGGTTGTCAGAATAGATGTACCTATGATATAAAATTGGTGCCAATCGGGCAAGTAATTACTGGGAATAATGGCATTTTGAAGAATTTAGGATTTGGCCCCCTCCCTGGAGGCCAAACGGCAAATCAGATCGCACCAAACTTCAGTACCTGAGATCACCTGACCAAGGGGTACATGTGTACTTAATTTGTGATCAATAGTCATTGCAGTTAAGAAACGTGCCATAGTTACGGCCTGACGGCCAATATACGCCATTTGACCTCTGTGACCTTGACAAGAAGGTCACATTAATGAAACGGCCAGGGGCCATTGTGCTCACCGTATACATCTTTTAGTAGGCAGGATCATGCTTAGTTTAGAGGTGAATATGGTGAACACAATCAGGCATGAAGACTTTTTTTAGATGTGTATTGATGTCAAGTAATAAGACAGGGCAGTATATATAAGTTTATGATCCAACCAATAATTGTCTATGACATCAACAAGATCAATATCGTGTGATTGCTAAGAGTCCCTGCAATAAAAAATTCATCGAAAAAAAGTCATTAATAAGCGAGATATTGCATGTCCTACTTTTTCAGTTTTGACTCCCTGGTGGCCAAATCAAGAATCAGATCAGGCCAAAATTCGGTGTCAGAGATTATCTGATGTAGGGGGGGTTACATGTACCAACTTTCAAGTTCATAGCTTCAGCAGTTAAGAAACGTGCCATAGTTACACTCTAATGGCCAATTTACGCCATTTGACCTCTGTGACCTAGAAAAGGAGGTCAAATCCAAAAATCGTAGGACATGTGGTGTATCCTTGCTAGAAGTCCCTGCCATAAAAATTTTATCGAAAACAATTCACTCAAATAAGCAAGATATTGCACTTCTTCCTTTTTCCATTATGGCCCCCTGGTGGCCGAATAAAGAATCAGATCAGGCCAAAATTCGGCATCAAAGGTTATCTGATGTAGGGGGTTATATGCACCAAGTTTCAAGTTCATAGCTTTACTGGTTAAGAAACGTGCCATAGTTTACACTCTAACGGCCAATTTACGCCATATGACCTCTGTGACCTTGAAAAGTAGGTCAAATTGAAAACCCGTAAGACATGTGATGTATTCTTCCTAAGAGTACCTACCATAAAAATTTTATCGAAAACAAGTCACTTATAAGCGAGATATCACACTTTTCAGATATCCACTTTTGGCCCCCTGGTGGCAAAGTTGAGAATCAGATCAAACTGAAATTCAGCACCAGAGGCTATGTGATATAGGGGGTTATATGTACCAAGTTTCAAGTTCATAGCTTTAGTGGTTAAGAAACGTGCCATCGTTTACACTCTAACGGCCAATTTACGCCATATGACCTCTGTGACCTTGAAAAGTAGGTCAAATTGAAAACCCGTAAGATATGTGATGTATTCTTCCTAAGAGTACCTACCATAAAAATTTTATCGAAAACAAGTCACTTATAAGCGAGATATCACACTTTTTAGATATCCACTTTTGGCCCCCTGGTGGCAAAGTGGAGAATCAGATCAAACCAAAATTCAGCACCAGAGGCTATGTGATATAGGGGGTTATATGTACCAAGTTTCAAGTTCATAGCTTTAGTGGCTAAGAAACGTGCCATAGTTTACACTCTAATGGCCAATTTACGCCATATGACCTCTGTGACCTTGAAAACAAGGTCAAATTAAAAACCCGTATAATATAAAATGTATATTTGCTATGAGTACCTACAACAAAAGTTTTATCGAAAACAAGTCACTAATAAGCGAGATATCACACTTTTTAGATATCGACATTTGGCCCCCTGGTGGCCAAACAGAGAATCAGATCGGACCGAAAATCAGTGTCAGAGGTCAGCTGACCTAGGGCATTCTGTGTACAAAGTTTCAAGTTCATAGCCCTAGCAGTTAAGAAACGTGCCACTGTTAGGATACGACGACGACGACGACGACGACGACGGACACAGCGCTATCGTATAGACTCCCCTTACGGTGAGCCAAAAACCTGTGTGACATACTGTATGGTGGTTAGATGTACCCATGATATCAAATTGGTGGCAATCGGGCAAGAAGTTATGGAATAATCACATTTTTAAGGTTTTTGGATTTTGCCCCCTGGTGGTCAAGTGGTGAATCATATTGGACCAAACTGCGGTCCCTGAAATCACCTGACTAAGGGGTAAATGTGTACCAAATTTGGGATCAATAGTCATTGCAGTTTAGAAATGTGCCATCGTTACATCCTAACGGCCAATTTACACCATTTGACCTCTGTGACCTTGAAAAGTAGGTCAAATCAAAAACCCGTATGATATGTGATGTATCCTTGCTCGGAGTACCTACCATTGAAAACGGATCATTAATAAGAGACATATCACACTTTTTATGTTTTAAGTTTTAGCCCCCTGGTGGTCAAGTCATGAACCAGACCGGACCGAAATTCAGTGTCAGAGTACCTCTGACCTAGGGGGTCATGTGTACAAAGTTTCAAGTTCCTAGCACAAGCGGTTAAGAAACGTGCCACACAGGATACGGACGACGACGACGACGACGACCACGACGACGACGGACACAGGGCTATCGTATAGACTCCCCTAACGGTGAGCCAAAAAGCTGCATCCCGCCGACAGATTAATTTTACCAAAGCCATGATCTGATTTGGCGTGAGATCTTTGCAATCTCTGAAACTAATCCCTGGGGGTAGAGTATAACTTGTACCATCGGACAAAGTATAGACCTCAGGTTCCTTCCCCTGGTCTTCTGACCGATCTGGCTCAGATGGTGAGGGTGGACCAAGTCTGACCTCATCCACATGTAAACCCATATTGACAAAATCTGTGCTTGCCGTAGGTTCTTCCAATGCAACCTCCCGTGTTGTTACCTGAATGCCATTTTGCACCTCCTCTACAAAAACTGAGGTTTTTACAGATGTGTCACTTGCTGTAGTCACAACAGTTCGCCGCAAGATGAACTTGGGCGTTGTCCCCAAATTAGCTACAGTCACTTTTGACTTCACTCCCTTTTACCATTTGCACCCCCTCCATAACATAAACCCGTCACTGTTTTACCATGTACTGACACAGGTGCCACCAAATACCCTGCTATTGGTATTTCAAGATCATTGGCCCCATACACCTTCATAAAACTGCCCAGAGAGCAAAGTGTTAGATCATGAGACAAACATTTTTGATAATAAGACAGAGGCACTAGCGAAGTTTTCGCACCCGTATCGAGGATGCAGGGCACCCTGGTGGACCCTACGTCCACCATCACAGCTGGGCTCATCCCAGCAATTTTGTCCATTAACCCTGGGTCTATGGTACCTGTGCCATTTTCTACGCCACAAGATTCCCCCTCTGTCATCATGCATGTGACATCCACTGCCCCCACTTGAGCACTATTTGCACTAATACTACAGCTAGTATTTCCCTCCGGGGCCTTACAATCACCAACTACTTCGTCTCTGGGCACAAAATCGGCCTCCACTGCCTTGCCCACCGACAGGGAGGCTACACATTTTCCGGCTGATCCTTGTCCTCAGCCGGCTGAACTGGAGCTGGTTGTGGGCAGGCCCCTATCCAATGCTCTTCGCTGTTGCACCGGAAGCAACGGCGCTCAGGCCCAGGCCTACCAGGATTGTTACGACGCCAAGGTCCGCGCCCCGACCGACCACCACCGCAACCCCAGCCGCTTGACTCCTGGGGAGTTACGCTATGTGGTAGAGACAGTTTACCCAAAATGCTATCGAGTTTCGATCCAACATCGGACTCAATCTTAGCCAACCTCTCCTCAACTTGACCTTGAGTTTCGGTCAATTTTCTAATGATAGGATGAGTAGCCAGCCCAACACGACCTCTGCCAGCGGCATTCACTTCCAAGTGCCCCTCACCAGAGTCTACCGTGTTGCTTGGCCCGAACTCAATACCATGTACTCGGGCCCTCCGGCCCAGTGCCTCGTCTCTAAAAAAATTCATGGCAGCCTCCCGCATATGTTCAAAATCCTGGTCATTGTTCTCTAGTTGGATGTGCCGCAAATCCCTACGAACTACTGGATCCCGTGCCCCCTAGTAAACTGTTCCTTCAGAGCGTTGTTACACAACGCGACTATTGCCGCGTTCACACTAGCGTTTTAATTCGCATTTAAACCGAATTTATTGCTTAATCCGGATTGAGCGTTCAGACTAGAGGCCCCTTAATGCGAATTATATGCGAATTAACAAATACGGTTTTAAATGCGTATTAATTAATTCGCACTTACTTAATCCACATTTGCATACTTGCTTTCCAAAATATTACTGGCTGGCTGTACAAGTACTGTAGTAGAAGGGAGCATGTTTTGTGTCATGACCTATATGACCTTACATAGGCCTCCCCCCCCCCCCCCCCACCAACCCTTGCTCCTTTTGGTTGGCAGGATGAGCGAGGTCCAATTAATTTACGGTAGTCGCCAGCTATATTAAGCTATATGGCGATTATTGAGGCGTCTCGATAACTATTAGCTCAACTTATTTTACTGCTGTTGTTCTTATAGGTTCAAAAGTCAACGACTCAAATAATGCAGTAACAGATGCTGACATGACTGATGATGAGCCAGCCAACATCAGACCAGACTCGAGAGCCAGCAACAAAAGCAGAGAAAGCAGCACAAGTGGTTACGTCGCAACACCCAAAAGGAACCATCCCACAAAGTCCTCAGAGGATGAGAAGTCCTCTGTTAACGGTTGGTATACGATCATCTCTCAAATGGACAGCAGTTCTCATCGGATACCCCAGTTAAACGATTTTGCCCATCCAAGGATTCCTAGCTGTCACTTTGAATGTCCGAATGACCAGAAGTTTTGATTTGTCAAGTTGCAATACTAGCATGTATCACAAGTCAGTGTTGTTTGCCTTAAATTTAAATGATTTCTTTTGCCGTGTTCATTCTGTAGACTACAGCAGGAAGAAGCAGAAGAAGACCAAGCGTAATCAAGGCAGTGAGCAAGTGAGTGACATCCTGGCACAATTCCTCAGGCAACAAGAGGAGGCCAATGAATCCTTCCGTATGAGAGAGGCAGAACAGAGGCGAAGGGATGAGGAACGCGAAAAGGAGCTCCGTGCTCAAGAGTTCGAACAGAATATGCTAATGATGAGGACAATGGCAAATATGTTCATGGGTAACCAAGGTAGGTGTCTACAGGGTGAATGCAGTATATCAATGCAACTGAATGGATATTGCAAACCAGGGGCTGCTGTATTGGCACATTGTAAAAGGATAACTGTTTAATTTCTAAATATGATGAACACTTCATTTTTGCAGGACAACAGCCAGCAATGCCATTTCTAATGCAACATCAGGCCCAGCCAGTTCCTCAGGTCCAGCCAGCAGTTCCTATGCAAGCTCAGGTCCAGCCAGGAGTTCATATGCAAAATCATGCCAACCCATTGCCTGCAAGACCACCCATGCGTCTTGGTCAGTATCGACTACCAGAACAGTGGAATCGTCATGCTCCAGGCGGCCGCGGACCAACAACACCAGCTGCAGGTATCAGGAACTCGTCCCAAGGTGTTCAGTCTGAAGAGAGTGAAGCGCAGCTGGAAGAACATCGCAATGTGTTTAATATGATGAGGTCTAGCTTTGACGTCCTTGACTCGGATGACTTTTAAAAAAGTACCAGTAGTATATTGTCATATAGTGTAGTAGTATACATTGTAGTCATGATAGTGTGCCCTTTTTAATACAGCTGGTTCATACACGTCATATGAAACACACTGCTGTCAAACACTGGTCAACACAATGTTGTCAAACACTGGTCAAATGTTTCTCAGGCGGAAATTACATTGTGCAATAACTGCACTAGTCTGTTGTAGAGCAAAGTAGGCCTACATGTAATCAGAGTTTATTTTATATGAATATCGGATCATTTAATTTCATGGTAGAATATTGCAATATGTTCTTTTCTTTGGGGCAATTGAAATATCCTACATGTAACCAGATTTTATTTTTTAATACATTTGATTTTAGTAGAATATTGTAGTCTTTATCTATAGACTGTCATTCTATGCAAGGCCAGGGCCCAATCCATGGAATGATCAAGAGCTAAGATTTATCTTCCATCGCTGGCATGGCTGGTATTTATCCCATTGACAAATAGAGGGGAACTTTACCTGTGTACACCCATCATGACATTGCAATACCCCCTAATTACCTTTATTCATTCTTCTAGCCAGTGCGAGTGTGACAAAATATGATGTGATACTGTCTCGGGGTGTTACATGACACACCCTGAGACAGTACAGAAGGAGACTATCTGGTCAGGGAAAAAAAGAATATATAGATGTTATAATCATGTATTTCCCAAATTACAAAACTGGCATAACAGAATTTCAAGCAAAATTTATTTCAGACAAGCAAGTTTCGTCACAGAAAGTAACATCTCTGCCTAATTGTCAGATCAATGTGTTAAGAATTCAACTAGGGCATTACGAATTTCATGTCCTCTGGCCACATCCATTTGACGAGCATCAACTTCTTGGGCAACCATCAGTAGGGGGTCGTCACCCTCATATTCTCTCAGGATTTCCCTCCAGTTCGCATTTAGACGTTCATTGTGAATTTCACAAACATTGTGCATAACACAACATGCCATGACAACTCTATGAATATTTTCTAGCTCAAATTCATTTTTTTTCAAAAGACACCACCATCTGGCCTTCAGACGTCCAAACGTATTTTCAATAGTCATTCGCGCACGACTGAGTCCATAGTTAAACCAATGCTGTGCTGCAGCTAAAATGCCTCGATGGGCAAAGGGTTTCATAAGCCAAGGGAGAAGGGGATATGCTGCATCAGCGACGATGAAGAGGGGAACATTCTGGCCAACAATAACCCGATTTTGGTTTGGTAACAATTGTCCAGTTACAGCCATATTGTAAATACCAGAATTCGCCAAAATACGAGCATCAAGGGCACGGCCAGCGTAGCCGAAGAACACATCCGTGAAGCAGTACCTCCAGTCGCACACTCCTTGAAGCACAATGGAGTGGTATAATTTCCGATTGTAGTAATCTGCTGGGTTTTCCCTCGGAGCTTTGATCGGAACGTGCATTCCATCAATAGCTCCGACACACTGAGGGAAACCCCAACGACGTTCATATCCTTGTACGGTACTATTAAGGCATTCACCAGTAGGGAACTTGATATATATTGGAAGGAGAATCAGGCAAATAGCCTCACAAGTTTCGTGGAAAATAGTACACACGGTGGAGCGTCCAAGACCAAATTTCTGAGCAAGAGTGCGTTATTCAGTGGGGGTTGCAAGTTTCCATAGAGTTACTGCTAACCGTTCATGGTGAGGAATCGGCCTTCTCATTCGTGTTTCCTGCTTTTGAAGTGCAGGCTGTAGATGAACACATAATATTTCGAATGTTTCCCTGGACATCCACAGGTTCTCCCTCCAATCAACTGGCTCCCAAAAATTACCATTGTATACAGTAGTTCCGCAAACGATACTTCACCCACATACGACGAGGAATGCGGTTTTGGCCAACCATCACCTGCTGCAAGTGCACCAACACGAATGTCAACATAGCCAGACGCTGTTGATCTTGGTGCCGCTGCCACCGCAATCGCCACTCGGCCGCCAAATGACGCTGTCTGAGGCGCCGCCAACGTCTATGTTCCCCATTCATTCTCATTACTTGCAGCATGAACGCAAAAACCATAGCGAACCCTTCATTTTCACGATTATTTGCGTTTAACTCATTCAGCAGAGACAAGACCACAATTGATTTTTTAAGCCTTTTAGCAGTTAAATTGTCAATGTTTGATCGCGACGCATCAAAAAAAAGCGTCAAGTAGTGAAACTGAAATTCGGATATGATATACGGGTTAGTCTTGCGAGTAACTGGTGCGATGGAAATTGGTGATTGACCACGGAAATTTTTTTTTAATCGACAATAGACAGACTTTGATATTTCCACTGTTTTCAGCCAACTGGCAGAAAAAACTCAAAACACGCCCCCTATTACCCAATTAGCAAAATTCAAATTAATTTTTTCATCAAATAATTTCTTTATATCTGTAGACTTGCCACAGCAAATATTTTTTCAATACCTCTCCAAATATGTACTTGAGAGTAAAAAACATGCACTCGTCTAATTGATAGGCCTCGACCCTCCAACCTATGAATATTCATTAGTGGTCTTGTCTCAGCAGAGACAAGACCACAATTGATTTTTTAAGCCTTTTAGCAGTTAAATTGTCAATGTTTGACCGCGACGCATCAAAGAACGTGTGGTGATGTGAATCTGAAATTTAGATTATGTTATTCCGGACAGTCGGGCAAGTAAATGGTGAAAAATAAAATGGTGATTGACCACGGAAAATTTTTATAATCGAAAAATTAGACAGACTTTGATATTTCCACTCTTTTCAGCCAACTGGCAGGAAAAACTCAAAACACGCCCCCTATTACCCAATTAGCAAAATTCGAAATTAATTTTTTCATCAAATAATTTCTTTATATCTATAGACTTGCCACAACAAATATTTTTTCAATACCTCTCCAAATATGTACTTGAGAGTTAAAAACATGCACTCGTCTAATTGATAGGCCTCGACCCTCCAACCTATGAATATTCATTAGTGGTCTTGTCTCAATGAAGGTACATTTCAGGGGTTAACATTTTGAGATTTTTTTCAAACTAATGTAGAGGACATCCCACAACTCTCCAACAAAGGAAAGTCATATCTGGACATTTTTGGAGAAATGAGAGACATTTCAAAGAGTGGTACAACTGTGCCAAAGCGACGAAAGAGGACAAAATCGACAAAAATGCATGATTTTGCAGCCAACAGCACCAAATTCAAAGACCTGCCCTGGCCAGAATAAGCAAGCTATGGAGCTGAAAATTTAGGATGTGATTTAGGAATATCTTTGCTGCTTAGGGCACAACTTTCAGAATCAAGGCCGAAGTAGTTTCAAAGAAATTACAAAATGAATGGCAACACAACAAGACTTGTAAAAATGAAACCGAACTTAGACCGGGGTTAGGTTGACTTTTATTCGAGTCAAATTAAGTTTTTTTCTCATTATTTTAGCTTGTTTTGACCTTAAATCATCAGCAATACAATATTCTAAATGAATTAGAGTGATTTGAGCACATTCAAATTTTTCACTATATTGACCCAAAATGTAGTGTAAATGAAGGTACATTTCAGGGGTTAAAATTTTGAGATTTTTTTCAAACTAATGTAGATGACATCCCACAACTCTCCAACAAAGGAAAGTCATATCTGGACATTTTTGGAGAAATGAGAGACATTTCAAAGAGTGGTACAACTGTGCCAAAGCGACGAAAGAGGACAAAATCGACAAAAAGTCATGATTTTGCAGCCAACAGCACCAAATTCAAAGACCTGCCCTGGCCAGAATAAGCAAGCTATGAAGCTGAAAATTTAGGATGTGATTTAGGAATATCTTTGCTGCTTAGGGCACAACTTTCAGAATCAAGGCCGAAGTAGTTTCAAAGAAATTACAAAATGAATGGCAACACAACAAGACTTGTAAAAATGAAACCGAACTTAGACCGGGGTTAGGTTGACTCTTATTCGAGTCAAATTAAGTTTTTTTCTCATTATTTTAGCTTGTTTTGACCTTAAATCATCAGCAATACAATATTCTAAATGAATTAGAGTGATTTGAGCACATTCAAATTTTTCACTATATTGACCCAAAATGTAGTGTAAATGAAGGTACATTTCAGGGGTTAAAATTTTGAGATTTTTTTCAAACTAATGTAGATGACATCCCACAACTCTCCAACAAAGGAAAGTCATATCTGGACATTTTTGGAGAAATGAGAGACATTTCAAAGAGTGGTACAACTGTGCCAAAGCGACGAAAGAGGACAAAATCGACAAAAAGTCATGATTTTGCAGCCAACAGCACCAAATTCAAAGACCTGCCCTGGCCAGAATAAGCAAGCTATGGAGCTGAAAATTTAGGATGTGATTTAGGAATATCTTTGCTGCTTAGGGCACAACTTTCAGAATCAAGGCCTAAGTAGTTTCAAAGAAATTACAAAATGAATGGCAACACAACAAGACTTGTAAAAATGAAACCGAACTTAGACCGGGGTCAGGTTGACTCTTATTTGGGTGAAATTAAGTTTTTTTCTCATTATTTTAGCTTGTTTTGACCTTAAATCATCAGCAATACAATATTCTAAATGAATTAGAGTGATTTGAGCACATTCAAATTTTTCACTATATTGACCCAAAATGTAGTGTAAATGGAGACAAGACCACAATTGATTTTTTAAGCCTTTTAGCAGTTAAATTGTCAATGTTTGACCGCGATGCATCAAAGAATGCGTCAAGTAGTGAAACTGAAATTCAGATATGATATACGGGTTAGTCTTGCGAGTAACTGGTGCGATGGAAATTGGTGATTGACCACGGAAATTTTTTTTTAATCGACAAATTAGACAGACTTTGATATTTCCACTGTTTTCAGCCAACTGGCAGAAAAAACTCAAAACACCCAATTAGCAAAATTCGAAATTAATTTTTTCATCAAATAATTTCTTTATATCTGTAGACTTGCCACAGCAAATATTTTTTCAATACCTCTCCAAATATGTACTTGAGAGTAAAAAACATGCACTCGTCTAATTGATAGGCCTCGACCCTCCAACCTATGAATATTCATTAGTGGTCTTGTCTCAATGAAGGTACATTTCAGGGGTTAACATTTTGAGATTTTTTTCAAACTAATGTAAATGACATCCCACAACTCTCCAACAAAGGAAAGTCATATCTGGACATTTTTGGAGAAATGAGAGACATTTCAAAGAGTGGTACAACTGTGCCAAAGCGACGAAAGAGGACAAAATCGACAAAAAGTCATGATTTTGCAGCCAACAGCACCAAATTCAAAGACCTGCCCTGGCCAGAATAAGCAAGCTATGGAGCTGAAAATTTAGGATGTGATTTAGGAATATCTTTGCTGCTTAGGGCACAACTTTCAGAATCAAGGCCTAAGTAGTTTCAAAGAAATTACAAAATGAATGGCAACACAACAAGACTTGTAAAAATGAAACCGAACTTAGACCGGGGTCAGGTTGACTCTTATTTGGGTCAAATTAAGTTTTTTTCTCATTATTTTAGCTTGTTTTGACCTTAAATCATCAGCAATACAATATTCTAAATGAATTAGAGTGATTTGAGCACATTCAAATTTTACACTATATTGACCCAAAATGTAGTGTAAATAGAGACAAGACCACAATTGATTTTTTAAGCCTTTTAGCAGTTAAATTGTCAATGTTTGACCGCGACGCATCAAAGAACGCGTCAAGTAGTGAAACTGAAATTCGGATATGATATACGGGTTAGTCTTGCGAGTAACTGGTGCGATGGAAATTGGTGATTGACCACGGAAATTTTTTTATAATCGACAAATTAGACAGACTTTGATATTTCCACTGTTTTCAGCCAACTGGCAGAAAAAACTCAAAACACCCAATTAGCAAAATTCGAAATTAATTTTTTCATCAAATAATTTCTTTATATCTGTAGACTTGCCACAGCAAATATTTTTTCAATACCTCTCCAAATATGTACTTGAGAGTAAAAAACATGCACTCGTCTAATTGATAGGCCTCGACCCTCCAACCTATGAATATTCATTAGTGGTCTTGTCTCAATGAAGGTACATTTCAGGGGTTAACATTTTGAGATTTTTTTCAAACTAATGTAAATGACATCCCACAACTCTCCAACAAAGGAAAGTCATATCTGGACATTTTTGGAGAAATGAGAGACATTTCAAAGAGTGGTACAACTGTGCCAAAGCGACGAAAGAGGACAAAATCGACAAAAAGTCATGATTTTGCAGCCAACAGCACCAAATTCAAAGACCTGCCCTGGCCAGAATAAGCAAGCTATGGAGCTGAAAATTTAGGATGTGATTTAGGAATATCTTTGCTGCTTAGGGCACAACTTTCAGAATCAAGGCCTAAGTAGTTTCAAAGAAATTACAAAATGAATGGCAACACAACAAGACTTGTAAAAATGAAACCGAACTTAGACCGGGGTCAGGTTGACTCTTATTTGGGTCAAATTAAGTTTTTTTCTCATTATTTTAGCTTGTTTTGACCTTAAATCATCAGCAATACAATATTCTAAATGAATTAGAGTGATTTGAGCACATTCAAATTTTTCACTATATTGACCCAAAATGTAGTGTAAATAGAGACAAGACCACAATTGATTTTTTAAGCCTTTTAGCAGTTAAATTGTCAATGTTTGACCGCGAGGCATCAAAGAACGCGTCAAGTAGTGAAACTGAAATTCGGATATGATATACGGGTTAGTCTTGCGAGTAACTGGTGCGATGGAAATTGGTGATTGACCACGGAAATTTTTTTATAATCGACAAATTAGACAGACTTTGATATTTCCACTGTTTTCAGCCAACTGGCAGAAAAAACTCAAAACACCCAATTAGCAAAATTCGAAATTAATTTTTTCATCAAATAATTTCTTTATATCTGTAGACTTGCCACAGCAAATATTTTTTCAATACCTCTCCAAATATGTACTTGAGAGTAAAAAACATGCACTCGTCTAATTGATAGGCCTCGACCCTCCAACCTATGAATATTCATTAGTGGTCTTGTCTCAATGAAGGTACATTTCAGGGGTTAACATTTTGAGATTTTTTTCAAACTAATGTGAATGACATCCCACAACTCTCCAACAAAGGAAAGTCATATCTGGACATTTTTGGAGAAATGAGAGACATTTCAAAGAGTGGTACAACTGTGCCAAAGCGACGAAAGAGGACAAAATCGACAAAAAGTCATGATTTTGCAGCCAACAGCACCAAATTCAAAGACCTGCCCTGGCCAGAATAAGCAAGCTTTGGAGCTGAAAATTTAGGATGTGATTTAGGAATATCTTTGCTGCTTAGGGCACAACTTTCAGAATCAAGGCCTAAGTAGTTTCAAAGAAATTACAAAATGAATGGCAACACAACAAGACTTGTAAAAATGAAACCGAACTTAGACCGGGGTCAGGTTGACTCTTATTTGGGTCAAATTAAGTTTTTTTCTCATTATTTTAGCTTGTTTTGACCTTAAATCATCAGCAATACAATATTCTAAATGAATTAGAGTGATTTGAGCACATTCAAATTTTTCACTATATTGACCCAAAATGTAGTGTAAATAGAGACAAGACCACAATTGATTTTTTAAGCCTTTTAGCAGTTAAATTGTCAATGTTTGACCGCGAGGCATCAAAGAACGCGTCAAGTAGTGAAACTGAAATTCGGATATGATATACGGGTTAGTCTTGCGAGTAACTGGTGCGATGGAAATTGGTGATTGACCACGGAAATTTTTTATAATCGACAAATTAGACAGACTTTGATATTTCCACTGTTTTCAGCCAACTGGCAGAAAAAACTCAAAACACGCCCCCTATTACCCAATTAGCAAAATTCGAAATTAATTTTTTCATCAAATAATTTCTTTATATCTGTAGACTTGCCACAGCAAATATTTTTTCAATACCTCTCCAAATATGTACTTGAGAGTAAAAAACATGCACTCGTCTAATTGATAGGCCTCGACCCTCCAACCTATGAATATTCATTACTGGTCTTGTCTCAGCAGATTATCATCTATGGGCGCAGCCATCTTGGAATGAATGACCTTGACCGCTAACTAGAGCAGTTTGATTCGTCTATTGTAGATGGCGCTGTGGTAAATATGGACTAGTGAGATTCGTGTCTGAACACGGCTAGTTCGGAATGAGGGCTTAATCCGCATTCCGAAGTGCGGACTACGGAATACGGTTTAAATCCGCATCTAGTGTGAACGCAGCATATGGCATCTCGCTCAGCCCAGACGGCAGCGGCTTTCCGCATTCTACCATACAGGCGCATTAATGCACGACTAAATTCCAACAGGGACTCAACCGTGATGCATCAGAATAATGACTGGACTATTCCAGATAAATGTAAGGCAAGCACCCTAACCATAAAATAACCTGAATGAAACATCAAGATGCGCGCAAGACACATGAAGTCAAAATGACAGTGATATAATACCCATAATTACACAAGATGACATGAGGTGCAGTTCAATAAACAGCAAAATGGAAAATGGTCAGGTTACCATTCTAAAATGATGGCAAAACACTGGTCTAACTAAAATTGTGGCGTAATTTATAAAATAAAAAGTGTGGAGAGAGGTTACCAGCGCTTCATCCACAGAACACGGTCCTCAGCACCGGTCCAATTTTGGGGAAAGCGGGAATTTATAAACCCTCTTGCCACAATTAAAGTTGGACAAAAATGCAATGTATTACAAAATACAAAGAAGATTTTAAATACAAAATTGAGTAAAGTAATTAAGTCTCTGCACTGGTACCGCTTCACAGCACACCATCACAATCAATCATCATCTCACGTCGCATCCCGTGTTGTCATTCATGTTGGCGTTGAACCTTTCTCCTCAGTCTCAGCAGCTCAGGATCATCATGGAGTCCATACGGTTCCAGCTAAACTGCGATAGAGTTCACATAAGGCACGAACCATCAACAGCCGACAGCCCACCAGTCTAGTCGTAGTACAGCATCACCAGATCAACTGATCAAGAGGAGCTTGAAACTTGACATCATCAGCTTAGAATGGATGACCGACATCATGTCCACTAAGAACACAGCATAGACAGGGACAGGGTAGTAGCACCACTGCTACACCAATACACGACAACATCATCAGCATGTCACCGACATCCATTGACATCAGCCCGCAGTACATACATTGTACATTGTATGTACATACTACACGTTGTATTGCCAACCGCAATACCCGAGCGTCATCATGCAACTCGAAATAAATGCAGGAAAAGTACACTACGTACATACGTGCACATCCACGTGGGCGCAAATAGCGTTCCGATCTACTCTCGTACAATAAATGTTATCGACATTACGATCTCGACATGCAGCATCCCACCGCTGCCACCATCTGTCGCGGGAAAGGTGACCTCCTCGAATACTTGACTTGCAAACTCAGCTCGACGCCGAACTGCAGCGCCACTCGCGGACAAAGATAGAACAACTCGACATTTTTTTCACCGGTTTCCTCGCTGCGCATGCGTACCAGCGGAAATCAACAAAAGATGACGCTGGTACGCATGTGCAGCAAGAAAACCGGTGAAAAAAATGTCGAGTTGTTCTACCTTTGTCCGCGAGTGGCGCTGCAGTTCGGCGTCGAGCTGAGATTGGCAAGTCAAGTATTGAGTCGAGTTTTCTTTAGTAGCTAGCACATGCTACTTGGATCCGACGGTATCTAAGAGACACCCATACAGTGCTACAAGTGCAAGTCGGAGTTCTCCAACACATCAGAGAGGGATAGCCTAGGGAGACATTATCCATTCCACGTCGCAACCAGCTGAAGACAATCCATAACGAGACAAGTGTCTGAAGTAACACAATCACGAACAAGGACATCCTGAGCTTCAGGTTTTTGATACTCCTACGTCCCATACAATAGGCAGGCGGTATTTGCACCACGCCACCACGGGCACCACGCGACCACCACGCCACCACGCGAACAGGCGGAGCGATCATAATGACGATATCAAAATAGCGGTCGATTCATTGGATCATGGTTTCTTGGAACAATTATAGATGGCGTTGGCTGCTATCCTAGCTTCTCTGATGCCCGTTCTTGGGATTATTGGAATAAAGGCGTAAGCCAACTACGGAAATATGTACTGAATTACCGTTGAGTAACTAGACCTACTCCAACTGACGACTGACCTGCAAAACCATACGAGTACGAGTGGGTTATATAGTCTCCCTTTAAAGGGGTGGCCGTTCGTTTGGGTGGGGTGGGTTGGGGGGGGGGGGGGGGAGGAGTTGGATTTATCACTAACTCGAACACGTGTGCATAGTTTCAACATACTGTTGTGTGCGAGACCCTTATTAGCGACTTTGTGTAACTTTATCTTGCCTACCTAGCTGTTGCCTATAGTTTCCCATTAAAGGGGGACTATGTAGGAGCATGGAGGTATTATTACCTCCATGGTAGGAGCAGGGGGTCAAATTGGCCAACTTTAGCTGACTTATAAACAGAGTAAGGGCATTAGGTCTTATTTGATTCATCACTGAATGTATCCCTGTTACAGGCGTGACTAGGTTAGGACAAACTGTGAGATGTGAGAGACTCACTGGCTACTTTGTGTAACTTTATGCTGCCTATATAGTGCCCCTTTAATGGACAAGTCTCTGTACAACACGAATTCGCAATAATAGGTCTCCGATCTATACTTTCTCCGCAGTGACAGTATTGTGATAACAATAATGGTGTGATAAGATCTCTCATGACAAACGGTTGGACACGGATGTGTAGCGGCTTAATAATAGCCCTGCTTTTTGCGAATGCCATTAACAAGTAATAAATACTCGTAAATCCCGTCAGGCAACAACGCAGTATACCAACATGCCATCTATAATTGGTAGGTGTAACCACAACTCTCAAGTGTCTGTGGTCGGATCCATGGTCTGTTTTGATATCGTCATTATGATCGCTCCGCCTGTTCGCGTGGTGGCGTGGTGGTGGCGTGGTGCCCGTGGTGGCGTGGTGCAAATACCGCCTGCCCAATACCGCCTGCCCATACAATACCCTGAGAAAATCCATTAGAATCGACAGCGAAGGGTGGCTGTTCTGATAACCTGATACACTGTGCGTAATGTATGTATATATAGTGTTTTATATGACAATAAAATGTATATATGAATAAAGTTTAAGATAATCCTATCGTTAAATCGTTTTATACTTCATCGATTCTATGCTGTTAAACATTGTGTAGACGTGTAATTGTGTTTTAATTAAGTAATGAAATAAATTTGCAGCGGGATGCGCGCAATACGAAGGAACAGCACTGAAAAATTCAGAATTTTCATAAATACCCGGATGTTCTAAAAATAGCAGCTAATGAAAATACGCGTTTCATGGCGCTGATTGAAATTTAACTAGCCTACCTCGGACCCGAGCCCTATGGCGCAAAAGACTATACAATTGATAGTGCATCTGAGAGCATTAATTCCTGGGTCCGTGGTTTACGAATTTCCGAGACTCAAATACAACCGACGCTCTGATTGGGCGCTTTTTTTTCTAACGCTACAATCCGTCTGAAGGGCATGGATTTCCCCAGGGGTTTGTAATAGCGAGAGCTGGAGCATATGGAAAACCACTAGGTGCCGAGGATGGAACAAGGACTACTCCGTCTGCTACACTGCCTTCGGCTTTAGTATCACACTTTTATCCCTCTACACAAATGTAATAGTACAAGATCCCAGGTGTAAGACATAGTAAGATAAACGTCCGTAACTCCACATGGATGCATTTTAGTACAAGAACCTGGGCAACTTCCACCCACTTCAAACACGTGCGCTGCACTGTCAAAGGCTCGACTGCGGTCTTCCTTTTGTGAAATTCGGCTTCGGACTCCCCTGGAAGGACCCCGTTGCGCCCTTTTTGTTGGGACGTGAAACAAGTTTTTGCAATGTGAAACAGAGAGCCAATCACAGTGCTGGACGGTTCACATATTTCTAAAAAGAAAAGAGGCAGCGCCTCTATACTAAGATAAACTAAATGACGAAGGGACTACGTTGACCCAGTTAACATTCGATATTAACTCATCACCGATTCCTGCTTGGACACGTGGATTTCGTTGGTCTCAAGTTCTCTGCCCTGGCAAGAATGCAGCAATGTCTCTCTTTAACCTTAGAAGTTGGAGGATGGTCGAGGACAGTGGAGGCACTGGCTTTGTCCTCAGTTCAGACAACGATACAACTGACTCGATCAAGCAAGACTGCAAGTCTTGAACTTGAACTTGAAAACTCACCAATGACACCATAAATAATGTCAACATCAATGAGTGAAATGAAATGAAATGAAATTATTTGCAGTTTGAGCCATTTCCAATCCCCGTGCGTACGGTCTGACTCAAATGCCTGTCGTCTTACCGGTACAGGCTACACTGCGGGGGGGGGGGGGGGTGAGATATGATAATAATAATAATAATAATAAATGTCATTTGTATCGCGCCTTTCCGCGGTTAAACCACGTTCAAAGCGCCCGTCTCCACTTGTCGAAAAGTAGGGTTTTTAACTGACTCTTGAACTGTTCAATGCTTGTCTCTGCCCTGAGGGCTGGTGGCAGTTTATTCCATAGGCACGGCCCGCAGCTGGAAAAACGGCGCTCACCGTACCTAGTTTTTGTCATTCTTGCTTCTAGCAGATTAAACCCAGAGGATTCCCTGGTGATCCTTCTTTGGGGGGTCGCAGTTAAAAGTTCTTTTAGGTACACAGGACCTAGTCCATTTACCGACTTATAGACTGTGAGTAGAATCTTATACTCAATTCGCGACCTGATGGGAAGCCAGTGTAAGTCTATAAGAACAGGTTTGATGTGGTCGAATTTCCTTGTTCGAGTGACATGCCTAGCTGCGGAGGTCTGAGCATGCTGTAAGGATGCGAGTGTATTCTCGGGTATCCAACCGTGACGTCACAAACGCATGGACTAGCCTCCCGGTGTTTGTTTTGAGAAATTTCCTGATTCGGCCAATTTTGTAAAGGCTCCCGTAGGCCGCTTTGCATGTTAGCTTAATGTGCGTCTGCGTATTCATGTTTTTGTCAAGCCACGCGCCTAGGTCTTTCACACACTCAGAACATTCAATCCATATGCCATCAATTGTGATTCCCGAAATTGAACCACACCTCCGGATAGAAACAAAGTTTGTTAAGTCCGTTTTTTTGCGCATTGAGAGCAAGCTTTGAGACAACCAGGTTTGGATGTTGCCTATGCAATCCTCTGTTTTGGATACAATTGCTGTGCACTAAGCTTTGTCACCGCAGCGAACAGATTCGATCAACTGATTATCATCAGCATAAAGCTGGTAAGGGACATTTTCATAGCGCATGACGTCCCCGAGCGGGAGTGTGTAGATTGTGAAAAGAACAGGGCCCAACACTGAACCCACTCCGTACTTGACTGAAACCTTCACGGACTGTGCGTCCTCAATCACACATGACAAAGTCCTGTCTCGTAAATAGGATTTGAACCACTTAAAATGCAGCGTTGGTAAGGTCAATCCTATTGCGGAGTCTCTCCAGTAGCAGGGAGTGGTCCACGGTGTCGAAGGCCGCGGAAAGATCCAGAAGGACGAGAAGAGCTTCTTTCCCGATGTCGGGTGCTGAGAGAATACTGTCAGTGACTTTTTGGAGTACAGTCTCAGTGCTATGCTATGTCCTTGCCATGGCGGTAGGCGGATTGATTAACATCATACAGGATTGATTAACGTCATACAGGTCGAGATAGGCCGTATACGTGGGTTAATTTCGTCCCAGATTCGCTGGCTAGTAGGCTCTTGGGCTACAGTTAGCATTGTGATCCCAGTTCGAATTATCACAATCACGACAGAAGACCACGCCACAACGGCATAACCACGTGTGTAGATGTACAGCGCGCCGGCATGCCTGGCGGAGGACAAATCAACCCGCTCACACAAATGGCTCAAAACGTTCAAAATGTCATATTTTTCCACAATGTTTTTGTAGGATACTCACTTTTTGTATTTCTAGCTTGAAATATCGTCTGCGAGATAAAAAAATGAGAAAACCTGCCGGCCTAACACCCCATTTAAGTGTGCAGAAATGTCAAACAAGTCTTTAAAAATAAATATGGACAATATGAAACATTTTTATATTCTATCATAGCATTAATTTCCAAACTTTGGGGTCAAAAGAATGTAAACAAAGTTAACTGGGAGCTTGTAACAGTCTCAAATTTACCGTTTTGCTACATAATAGTGTTTATTGGTTTCTATGGTAAGCGGTCTATTCACCTAGAGGCTATTTTTCAAAAATGTCATTTCACCTTGAAGAGGAAATAGTACCCTTCATCACAAAATTCGAATTACATCTTTTAGTCATGTTGAAAGAAATCTACCGGACTTTTAATAATTTGTATTAATCTCATAAGTTTCATTAAAATTGACGTATCAAAAAGTCGTTGTTGACTGTTCTCGATGGAAACAAAAGATATTTGGTTTTTTTGGCCTTGTTAATTAGTTCGTCGGTCCCCATAATGGACCAACAATCCGGTTTTTGCATTTTACCACTTTAAATGAGTGAAAAAATTCTTCCAAAAACGAGATTTTCGTCATTTCTGGACCCGTGTGAATAACCCCTAAATGATAACTAATAACTTTCCTGATTACAAAGCTATGAATCCCATATTTTTATGGGTAATGAAAGAGTACTGGTTCTTTGCAGGGAAAAAAAACATTAGGATTACTAAGCATAATTTTTAAGAAAAATACAAATGGGTACTTTAAAAAAAAAATTACCTCTTGAATCAAAAAAGCCAAAAACTTCGTTGTTGATTGTTCGGACCTATAGGCCTAATATCAAAAATTTTTATTGAAAATTTTTTCAGTTACAGCTCATAGCATAAAACGAGAGTCCATCGATGCCGATTTTCTATTTTCCCCCAGTTTGAGAATTTTGAAAAATATACTGAACAATAGGTCATTTTTTAACTGATTTCGGCTAAATTTCAAAGTGGTGTATATCCTGTAATTCTTAAAAATATTCAAGTAGTTGAGGCAATTAATGCGCTAATTAGGGTCGGCCTCATGGTTAATCTCAATAAAATCAGCTTTATCCAATCAATAGAAGTGTCAACATGTTGTATGCAAAATATGGGTTAGATAGGAACAATGTGGACAGCTGGGGAGATATGTTGAGGCTTTTTTATATAGTGAATGATAAGAACGGGCAAAATAGGTTAGCGGAACAGATTAGCGAATTGATGGTCATGCGAGACGTAGGGGATGCGGCGTTTAATCATAGGGAATTAACAGAAATGATTGATTTTCTGTGCACTAGTTAAATTCTTTGAACCTTGATTTTTCACGGATATGTAAATAGATCGTTGTAAACAAGCACCTAGCACCCAGCACAAATCTGTAAATGCACCACATGTGTCAGAACTATTTCTCGACGAATAAACACACATAATACCATGTTTCTATACATTTTCGTGTTTGCATGAATATCCCTAATGTACTGATGTAAAATGAAGTACTAAGTTGCTGTTTCGATTAAATTATTCACTTAAAACTAATGGCAAAAAATTACACATTTTTGAATTTTAAACTTCTTGTCGGAGCGCCCATAATCAATACAGAGTATCAGTCTTGAGACCGGGCACCAGTCTACATAGAGGCTAACATTGCCTTAAAAGTGGGTCGCAACCTTGCTCGCATTCCGATTGGCTTATAAAGTAAAGATGTGCCCCCCTCCCCCCGAATTATCATCACTAGTAGGCTATAATTAGTGGTCGAACTCGAATGACAACTTTTCATCGCGGAATCTCGAAATTTCGGGCACGATTTGTCCGAACGTCATCTTGACTCTGAAACTTGACTCCAAAATGAGTACGATCGCTTGCGATCAGCACCATCCCTGACCGACTATCAACGCCATTATGGCGCGCGGTTACGGTCACTATTAATATATTTAAGTGTTCAACACTTATCGCCTTTCATGATTTGTGTTCAACACAAAAAATTGATCCGGCGACCAATCAAATGCCCTCTTACATTCTTACATTCCGGATGAGTCACGTGACTTGTCCTGAGTAAGCGCCATACGCTGATCAGACATGTCAGATACGACGCGGAGATCTTGACATAGCACGGATGCTGTAGTTTGGCACCATGACGAAGTTTTTTGTTGCCCTCTTTTCCCTGGCAAACTGCGCTGAAGGGCCTCCACCGCCCGAGAGGTACCATATCCTTAACTTTGGAAGTATGCAGAAATGTTATTCAGGCCGTGGGAAGGTCACACTTGCACCGGCCAGGACTGACATGGATAGAAAAAATCAAGTGAGGATTGGGGTGCAACGACTGGAGGGTGTCCGGACAAATTTATTTCGTGCGGCACACGATTGGCTGCAAATCGATGAAACTAGCGGATATAATACAAACTTTGCTGAGACAATTGGAAACGTTTGAAATTAATAGGTGAGCGGTTTATCCGTCGTATGCTTGTAACCTAACTAGCTCCATTATAAGCCCCCCTTTAGGAGGGGCTCTTAAGATACACGTGTGTGTGGGAGGATATACTGATTTGATGAGAAATAAAGAGAGTAAATATTGTATATCCTACAAACAATTTTTTTTGGTATTTTTCTGAATTAACTCCGTTGAGTTTACCGATTTCTCCGCGATCTTCCGGTGGTGGTTGCTATCCCATTGGTTGAAATTAATTTAAATCTTCATGGGAATTCGCTACATCATATGCCTAAGAAATTGGCCAATTATATTAATATTTTTATCAGAGAAATAACCGTCCTAAATAATGACAGAAAAGGGTGGTTTATTTCAATTTTGTGTCGACATGATCGAGGTCACGTGACATAAAAACAAAACAATCGCACACACCCGTCCAAAAAAGGCACTTTAAGAAAAACAAATACGTTTTTCCAGCTTAAAACCACACTGACGACTAAGTTATATTGGTCTACTGCCCAAATCTGAAGTATCAAATTGAATCACAAACTAGAACTAGCTCTATTTAGCTATAGTTGCGTGAAAAATTCGGGTGAGCGACGTACATTATGTACCCTAGCGGCCAATAATTACACTACTTTCAGCCGTCTGCTCCGGTCTCGTTAGGGAGTTTTTCCCAAATGTACGCGATGATGACGTGCCCCATTAACAGGACGTAACATCTATTTTAAAATGCGTTTCGAAAGTGAATGCATGAGGACAACCCATTTGTGTCGTATATCACTGGAAACGCCCGATTCCCGTGAATAAGGTCAATCACAATGTATTACATTACCAAAACAAAAATGTGTCGGAAGGAACTATATGGATGGTCCCATCGCACCCCCCCCCCCCCCCCTCCAGCAGTATGACACAGAAGGGCTAGTTGACTGTCCACCGGGGGGGTTTGGGGGGAGCTTCCCCCCAACGCACTGGTAAAAACCTATGTCGACGGAGGGGGGTTTGGGGGGTGTCCCCCCATTGTAACAGCTGTAGTTGTTAGAGCTTGCACTTAACATATGCTCGTAGGGGGGTTCGGGGGAGCTCCCCCGACCTAAAGGGGGGCTCACTAAGTTCTTGACTTTACATATTATAGCTTATGCCATGCACCCTATTTTTCCGGCACGTGCAATCCATGCTTTGATATACTTTTGGCACATTGCCAATTGTCAGAGGTCTGTTTGGGGGAATTGGTCCAGCTCGGCACTTGATTTTCCCGCCATCAATGACGTCATAGATCTTGGTATAAATAAAATTGCTGGGCATTGCTGCGTACTTCTAAGTGTGTCTCATATTGCTATTCAAATTTTGTTTGCCTTTACTTGGGGTGCGTCGGACAAATGTAATCTCACCAGACCTCCTAAGTACTTAGACGTGTTTTAGAGTTACGGAGCGATACATCATACAAGTATAGATTGTCCATCATGTCCATCATCTCCATTTTCATGATAATCTGATGTGCCTGAGGATTTCTCATAAAGTATGTAAACCTGACATGCAGTGCCTGAGGCTGATCGTGTTGGTGGTCAATCGTATGTATTGTATGAACTATAAATACAGCCTAGGCTTACATGGCCTACACTACACTGCACTGGCTATAGTTTAGTTCAAGATGTTCAGAAAGGAACGAGTTTAGAATCCCCGATCACACCCCAAAAAAAGGTCATCGGTTGACTAACGAAGCACCACTGTTCAATGGATTTATAGTTGAATGCGATCAAACTACATCATTTCCGATCAGGGATTCTAAAGTTTAGCCGTTCAGAAATCGTAAAAGTCACTCTTATTTTCACGGAACGAGTTTTTGATCCCCGTTCACGGCCCAAAAAAAGGTCATAGGTTGATTATAATTATATTTATTAGAAGCGCAACTTTTCAATGGATTTATAGTTGAATGCTATGAGGCGCCAAACATTCCAAAATTATTTAGCTTTTTTAGGTGTCGAAAAACATGTTGTATAGCTAAATATTCAACATATCCGATTTCGAAACGATTGATATATAAATCCTTTGCAGTAGTCGTTATATATCTGTCTTTTTAGCTAAATTCAGCTTTATTTTCTAAATCGAAACTTTAAATCCTAAATACAGAAAACTGTGAACATTCCCTGGATTTAGAAACGAGATTTAGATTTAGATTTCCGATTTAGCTAAATGCCGGTTTTTGTACCTATGCACATCGTTTTTATGATATTTTATCATAAATCGTATATCAGGCGTTATGAGGCGCGCCAAACGTTCCATAATTATTTAGCTTTTTTAGGTGTCGAAAAATATGTTATATAGCTAAATATTTAGAAAATAAAGCTGAATTTAGCTAAAAAGACAGATATATAACGACTACTGCAAAGGATTTTATATATCCATCGTTTCGAAATCGGATATGTTGAATATTTAGCTATACAGTGGAACCCCGGTCGGCGACCACCTCAGTAACGCGACCACCCCGCGAACACGACCAAAATTCTCCGGTCCCGAATGGTTTTCTCTCTAATTCCCATTAACTGGCCCTCGCTAACACGACCACCCCGGTACCCAGACCGCGACCACCAGCTTGGTCGGTCCCAAACTGCAAATTAACCCCGCTAACGCGACCATGAGGCCTAATTGCCGTAATCAACCATGACTGCATGGTATCAATTGGCACCTTCTCGCAAATCCGTGTTGATAATTAGCACCTCGAACACAATGACCATGGGAATCCATATGAAAATAAATGATGTGTAAGTGAGTTTGATCTTGGAGGAACTATACTTCAAGTATAATTCCTCCAAGGTTTGATCAAATGTAAGCGCAAATAAAATGAAGAATAAACTTTCTTTTCGACTCACGGCTTGTTTTTTCATCATTTAGTATTAAATGATGTCAAGAGGCATGCACACGTAGTTTTTAGGACAAATAAATTATGTTGATTAGTAAGAGTACCGATACTCAAAGTAAAGAATGCTTACTACGTCGTAATGTTGATAAAATACGTAAAAAAAGATGATTTAATCAGTACCAGTTCAAATTGGCTGATGTTAAAGCAGGAAGACATCAGGAAGAATTCTCAACATCTTCTCACATCACCTCTCTCAATGTTAGCGGGAATATTAGCTTGACATCAAGAAGGGCAGCTGCCGATGGTGTGAATTACATGCTTGTTCTAATTAGCATGCTCAAGTTTTAATGTAATGTTTGGTCTAATTAGCTCTCGTCAGTTTATTTACTCATTTACATAAGTTGCAAATTAAACGCAAAACACTCAAGAAAATGATTTTTTATTCGTAATATACACACAAAATTATCGAATCACCCGGTGGCGTAGTCATTAATGCATGTCAATGTACACACAGCAGGACGATGTTTTGGCGGGAAAACCTACTTATGATTCCTAAATTCACTAACGCGACCACCCCGGTAACACGACCACTTCGGCTTAGTCCCTTGGGTGGTCGTGTTACCGGGGTTCCACTGTATATCATGTTTTTCGACACCTTAAAATGCTAAATAATTTTGGAACGTTTGGCATATTTAGCTAGCATATAGCTAAATACAGAGTTTTTTTAACACCTGCTTCTCTAAATCCTAAATATACAAAATAAGTCGCACCATTCTCGTATTTAGATTTAGGTTCTCATATTTAGATATATCTTGAGTTTTCTGTACAAAATGCATAAATCCTATATAGAAAGTTAAACTGATAATTCAAGATTTATGATCAAAAGTAACAATTTATAAATGCACATTTCAGAAATATGTATTTATCTATATCTTTGAATATTTAGCTATATAATATGTTTTTCGACACCTAAAAAAGCTAAATAATTTTGGAACGTTTGGCGCCTCATAGAATGCGATCAATTCAAACTAGGCCTACGTCATTTCCGATTGGGGATTGTAAATTTGAGCTATTTTCACAATGGCTCTTGGATTTTCATCCAACCTACCTCATCATATTGACGCTGAAGTGAAAGGGTGGATGTCGTCCTGGGTGCCGACAAATGGTACCCAGGTTCTAGATCGACTGGACAATAAGCACCCTGACTGGGTGCCATTACACTAGACAAACAGCACCCAGCTTCTTTTTGCCTGGCTTACGGATCTTGGGGACGAGGACGTTTCTTGCAATCTCGTTTATCTCGCGCCGTGGTACTTGCGGCATTAGCAGTGCGCGAAATAAAAAGAACAGATAAACAGAAAAAAACGCGTCACTGCTAATGCTGGAAGTACCACGGCGCCAGATCAAGGAGGATACCGCGGTGACGTCACATCACGTGATCACGACCCATATCACTGACACTGATCGCTATGGCCAATCAGATTCAGTCTACTGACAGCACCAGCACTGAACACATCTCCATGTCTCACTGTCTGGTGCGCTCCTGTACACAAAAACACCAATAGACATGAAATATTGCAATACCTAGTATGGATTCGTCCTGTGTAAAATAAAATTTACAGAGCAGATTAACTTCCACGAATAAAAAAGACATTTGGCGTGGCCAAAGTGCGGGAATAATGTCTCCTCTAAAATACACTGCGAAATACACTAGGCAATGCACTACGCGATACACGGTAGAGATGCAGTTGAGTTTGTTGTTGTTTTGACTTAGAAGCCCGCCCATATCATAATATATTCATGTATTCATGAAGTACATGAAGTATGAACTCATTTCTGTCCTATACAACTCTAAGAACAGTCAATTTCTCCTTAAATCATCACCGAAACCGCGATATCCGCAGGAAGATTTTGTTCTAGTGTCCGAAAATGCATGATCTTACATGGGCGCTAACTCGACAAATAGAGGGGATCTATGCGAGTTTTAGGTCCTACAGGTCTCGAACTTGTAAAATCTGTAAACATGCCTCTAAATCCCATTATGATAATGAAGAGATTGCCCCATATCTGGGAGACTGTTTTGAAACCATTGCTAATTTTGGAAGATCGGTGCCCGGCTATTTGGTTTTAAAAACCCTATTTTTCCCCATCAAAACAGCACTTTTCATTATTCAAATGATAACTTATTGTCTGAAGACTTATTTCATAGCAGAAAAGTACTAATAACTCTGATTTGATGCGAAAAATTTAACTTTATTTGATGATTTGATGACTTGGCGCGAGATAAAACGAGATTGTAAGAAACGTTCTCGTCCCTAAGATCCGTAAGCCAGGCAAAAAGAAGATGGGTGCTGTTTGTCTAGTGTACTGTAATGGCACCCAGGGTGCTTATTGTCCAGTCGATCTTGAACCTGGGTACCATTTGTCGGCACCAATGGACGACATCCACCCTTTCAGCCATATTGACCGTTGCAGCATGTCCCTGCAGTTTAATCCATTCAAAAGATTTCAACCACAAGTGACAATCACTCCAGAAAGAGATGATTTTGTGCAACATAATTACATATGAGCCCTAAAATGCATGCATGATTGCATGTGTCAAACACGGCGATAACGCTACTTTGCAACAGAGCGTCTGGAGCTTGTCCAACGTCATTTATCATGACATTTCTTCAATGGCAAATTTGGCAAATTGTGTGTACTAAAATTTCCTATGCTGGAATATCGGCCATTTTCTGGAGCGGTTGTGATCCGAATGAACTTTTGAATGTATTAAAATGCAGGGACATGCTGTAACGATCAATTTGTAGAGTTGATAAAAATCCGAGAGCAACCCATAAGTTTAGTTTGGTTCAAGATGTTCAAAAAAAATCTTGAATTGAAAAACGTTCTCATTCTCATTTTCTCAATGTGCACAATGGTATATTTTCGTCAAACCTACGGTACCTCAAATTGATTGTTACAGTATTTCCCAGCGTTTAAATCCATTCAAAATTCATTCCAACCACAACCAATCTGAAGTAGGTTTGATGAAAATCCAAGAGCAATTGTGAAAATGAGGGCAATTTTCAAGATTTCAGAACATAAATTTAAAACCAATCTAAATATAAACCATGTAAATAGGAGCTAAACCAGATACATTTTAAAACCTCTAGGCTTAACCAGTCGAGTCTGCACCATTGGTGAAAGTTTTATCTACAAAATAAACTTGGCGCTTGCTAGAGGTACGGTACACATATGCCTAGTTGACGGGTCAGAATGCTAAAGGTACGTGAGTTCTTTGCGCATGCGCACACCAATTCCCGTATGGTCTCCAAAGTTTTATTCGTACGGCAATCTATAGAGCGCTATGAGTACGGAACTATAACTTGTATGGTAACTTATATTTTGAATACCGGTATATTTCGAGAATTTACCGCAGGTGACAAGATTAAATCATGAAATGTCATGGAAAATCTTACAAAGCTCACACTTCTATAAGATATGGAAGGTGTATAATATTGTCTGTTATTTGGAGTGAAAGTCTGGTTTTATTGATGACAAATATCATCACAAAATTTAGAAGAAAAATCACGGGAAGAAAGTTAGACAAGTGACCATCGTGGAATTCGACTGGGGATGCAGTCGCAGGGGTCTGACGCCTACAGTCGCAGTGGTCTATCCACTATGCCATGGCGCCATTTACGTTTGGCTGGCCATTCCCGCCAAAAAAATGCACTGGTCCATGGAGGCAGCATTTACATCGTATGACGTCACAAAATTGTCTGTTAAGTCGTATCAACCTCTATTGCGCAGAGGTGCGTAAATTTTGCAAGAACCTAACCTGTTGGTGACACGAGGACGTCCTTCTTGGATTTTACATGGTATGACGTCATTTTCCAGTACATGACCGACATCTGTTTTTGACGCCAAGATATTTTCCCCTTGAACGGCGAATTTAAAGCCCCTAGGTCATGTGGCAATATTTCGGCGCAAAAATTTGGTCAGTTGTGATATTATCGAGTTGTCTCACGGGTAAACTGAATTTCAAATGATTTTTAAGGCTTTCTACTTACTCATTACTCATAAAGTCAAATACGCGCGCAGTGTCACTGTGGTCTTAGAGTTTTAGAGTTTTGGGCTGTGACTCGGCACAGTTCCAGTTGACGGACAAAAACTTGTGGACATGTGCAAAAGCACTCCTGTACCTTTAGCATTCTGACAAACCAGCTCAGGAGACAGATTGAATATTGAGGAATGTAGTTAGTGTAATCCGAGCAGATATTTGAATACTTGTTGGCTCACCGTTCGGGTAGTCTATACAATAGCGCTGCGTCTGTCGTCCGTCGTCGTATCCTGTGGCACGTTTCTTAACCGCAGGGCTAGATGGCTAAAACTTGGTGTGATGGTAGCTTTGGGCAATATGCCCAGACGTATTTTTCCTTTTTCGCGATATGACCTACTTTCTGGCCTCAAGGCGGCCATCTTGGAAATAGGTTTTTTGCCTTTTTGAAGCTAATGGTTGTACGTAGAGTGACAAAATTTTTATGGTGTGTGTATCTAATAAGGTTAAATGACATATCACCCAGGTTTTTGATTTGACCTACTTTTCAAGGTCACAGAGGTCAAAGTTCACTAAATCACCAATTGGTGGCACGTTTCGTTTCTATTTGTGCTAGAATATTACTCACAAACTAATGGTTTGATTGCAACCAAATTTCATGTGATAATGTATCTATGCACTCGTAAGAATATCCCCAATTTTAAGTCAAATCCAATAACCAACATGGCCACCAGGCCGCCATCTAGAAAATTCAACGAAGTCCTATTACTCCTAACTGTTGAACAGATGTCAATCAATTTCCATATGACATGTACACTCTACAATAACCCTGAATCTCATAGACAATAAGGCCGCCTGATGGCCATCTTGAAAATTCAATTAAATCTTTAAATTCTCCATAAAAGCTGCAATACAAAACCACTTCTTCTTCTGATTGACATCAACGACCAAAACTGTTTTTCCCATATCATTGAAAATTAAATGCATTAACACTGTCTGAGGTGAGCGCATGGTCCCTAGCCCATTTCATGAAATAGTGGAAAGTGCAATGATATTGGGTGCATGCATATCCAACTTTAGATATGTCCCATTATGACCATTGTTGGTTGTCGATTGTTCTCATTGTTGAAAGGTGACTGGTGAGCCAACTGCGGCAGAGTAAGTAAATCAAGTAAGACTTGGCAACCATGGTTACCATTGACAATCTAGACTAGTCAGTAGTCTTGGGCCTTGAACAGTTTTTGGTTCACCGTAGGGGAGTCTGTTAACACCGTTCTGTCCGTCGTCTGTTGTTTGTGTCCTGTTTCAAAAACAGTGGTACGTTTCTTAACCGCATGAGCTATGAACTTGAAACTTTGTACACAGGCCCCTTCCAGGTCAGGTGACCTCTGACAATGAATTTCGGTGCGATCTGATTCTTGAGTTGGCCACCAGTGGGCCTAACGTTAAAACCTAAAAAGTGCGATATCTAGCTTATAAGCCACTCGTTTTCAGTGATATTTTTATGGTAGGTACACCGAGCTAGGATACATCACAATTCACATATCTTACAGGTTTTCGGTTTGACCCAATTTTTAAGTTTCACTGAGGTCAAATTGTGTGAATTGGCCGAGCTAGGATACATCACAATTCACATATCTTACGGGTTTCCGGTTTGACCCAATTTTTAAGGTCACTGAGGTCAAATTGTGTGAATTGGCCGTTTGAGTGTAACTATGGCACGTTTCTTAACCGCTAAAGCTATGAACTTGAAATTTGGTACACATGACTCCCTATGTAATGTAACCCCTGACACTGAATTTCGGTCCGATCTGATTCTTGGTTTGGCCAGCAGGGAGCCAGAAGTGGAAACCTAAAAAGTGTGATATCTCTCTTATGAATTACTTGTTTTGGATGATGTTTTTATGGTAGGTACTCCTAACAAGGATACATCACATATCATACGGGTTTTTGATTTGACCGCTAAAGCTATGATCTTGAAATTTGGTACACACAACTCATGTTACCTCAGACAACAAATTTCGATTTGATCTGATTCTCGACTTGGCCACCAGCAGGCCAAAACTAAAAAACCTAATAAGTGCAATATGTCGCTTATTGATATCAGTGACTGGCTTTGGGTGATATTTTTGTGGTAGGTTCTCCTAGCAAGGATAAATCACATACAGGGTTTTGATACCTACTTTTCAAGGTCACAGAGGTAGATTGGCATAAATTGGCCATTTGAGTGTACTGAATTTCAAGTTCATAGCTTTAGCGATTAAGAAAAGAGCCATAGTTACACACAACTCCCTACGTCATGTTACCTCAGACGAGAATTTCAATTTGATCTGATTCTCGACTTGGCCGCCGGGAGACCAAAACTTAAAAACTTAAAAAGTGCAATATCTCGCTTATTGATGACATTCTTATGGTAGGTACTCCAAGCAATGATACATCACATGTCATACTTACATTGGTTTACTATAGAATGGTTTCCTATGCATGTAGAATGTTTCTTAACCAGGATGAATTCCTAACCACCAAATATCTAGACGGTGAGCACAATGGCCCCTGGCCATTTCATTTAAAATTGGTTCAAAATGGGAATAAATCACTTTAGTAATATTAAAGCATGGTTACCTTAAAAGCAGATTCGAAGATCTATAGTAAATTGTCACATTTACAGCATCATGTTAGGGATCACGTCCAAAGTCCTCACGCAATATATGTCGGATGCGAAATTCACTCACAATCGCGCCATTTCTTCGAGTTTGCCCCAAAAATCACTCACGTCAACAATGGAGCGATTTTACGAAATTGGTGGCTCTTGTCTGATATTTGCTAGACGATTTTGCAACGATCTTCGCTTTGTTTTTAATCGGCGAAAAGTGCAGTCACGTGACGTAAACAAATCGATCGAAACTAAAAGTTAATTTCGGACTCAAAGAATCACTGCTATATGTTTGTTCATCCGTCAAACTGGCTCGATACGTGCTGAATTAGCAGGGCTGGAAATTCCCAGAATGCGCACAGCAGCATTTTTTTTATAACTGTGGTGTCAGAAGCTCTCCACAGCAATTTTGTCTTCAACAACAGCAATTCATTTTTTTCAATTAATTAATTAGGTTTGATACTACAACAATGATCTTGATTGGTTGGTTTAGACTCTGAAACATAAGCCTAACTATGGCGGTATGATTCGGTACATTCCGCCACAGCCCTTCGGAATGCATACCAAACCTCAAACCTGTGTGCCAAATTTGTGTAGCTCCTCATGGATAGATGTGATGTATTTGATTACTGAGTCAGGTTGACCTGGAATTCCAGTTTGTGTTTTTGTTTGGTTTGCTATCAGCTTATGTTGGAATTCGCATAATACAACACATGTAATATTTGCTCTGTTCCGATGGCTGGTGAGAGCGAATCAGGCGCGATTATTGATAGACTTTTGCCTGCAATTTCATTCAATCTGAAATTTTGCCTGATCATAATCAAATCGCTGAGGCAGGCAGTGATTCAGGCGAATGAGTGTGGCGATATTCGACCAGGCAAATTTTTGCTCCGAGTTGCGTGCGGACTTTGGACGTGATCCCTTAAGGCAGTCTTGTCATGTACATTTGTGTACATTTGTGTACATTATACATGCGATACACGTGCAATGGTAGCCAATTCTGGCAGAGACAATGGGCTTGAATATTATCGCTGCTTTGGAGATTGGTCATAACCTTGTTTATAATGTACGCATAGTAATGCATTAAGTAAAAAAAGTAACAAAGAAAAAAAAAGAAAAGAAGAAAAAAACGACCGCGGGCGAGGTTCGTACTCGCATAGCCTGTATTTGACAAGGAGAGGTCACGCGCTTTACCCACTTAGCTATCATGCCTCCCATGTGATTGAGAGATGTAGATTTTCTTCACTTATCATTATGTGTTAGAATTCCACGTCACGCGGTAAAGCTATGACCTGTTGACCTTTGCCATTTGAAGGATTTTGATGTCATTTCATCCAATCAAATCGATCCAGTCCTCAGCAAATTTATATTTCACTCAGGGTTCAAAGTTTGTTGGGTAATGTCGGCTTCATTTCATCATAGATCTAAGTATCAAATTTTTTTTCTCGGCCACATTTTGTGTCTGAATTCTTTTACCACACTGGGTGATTAGAAATGTTCAAGACTTATAGATCATATGAAAGCCAAGGTCCTTACTCAAATGTGCTTTGTCAACACCTATTAGGCATCTCTTCATCATGACAAGGTTTAGGTCATATGACCAACTTTTCTGACATAGATATTTCAAGGTCATCAGATCCTATTTGGGAAATGAATGTATCAAGAAACCTTCAATGTGTGATCTAAAAGTGTATGTCATATCATTGATTTTAATCTGATCAAGCTTAACATATTGATTGAACACTTTTGACCTTGACCTAATTTCCAAGGTTACAGAGATCAAATCATCTCTCCGGAACCATAATGATAACCTCATTCCTGTCAGTGACTACAGGTAAGCACAAATCCCCTGGCCATTTCATTTCCTGTATACCAACATGTAAGCCTGATTTTTATCTTTCTTTAGGAGGAATGGATTACTTTTGTTGATGACGAGTCCAGCCAAGTTTACAGATATGGGAGCAAATTCATCATACCCTGACAAAACTGGCCAATCAGGTTCACGGTTCTCAACCCTTTACCGGGGACTCAGCTTTCACTTTAGCGAGGGTGATGTTGCCACAAGAGAGAAAAAGAAGAAATTGTCAAAGTTACAGACATTGAGAAAAAAACTGACGAGGGTTAGAAGGCATAGTCGTTCATTTGATTATGCTAAAGCAATTCGGGACTATACTTCAAATTGGACAATACGTGAACTAAGTGATTTGGTTGATGAATATGAAGCCAGCTTAAATTTGAAGGAGATTACTCTCCTAGCAAATCTAGCAAGACCTACTGCAAATTCACTCAAACAGGATTTGTCACATTTGTACCATTCTAAATTTGGTAGTGATCTTGAATTGATTTATCGTGGTACAAGCTTTCCAGTCCATCGTGCTATTCTATGTTCGCGTTGTCCCTACTTCAGGGACCTGCTGCAGAAATACCCTAAATATGGTGCCCAGGTCCCCGTTGAAATCAAAAGTCATGGTGTTGATACTTCATTGTTTTCTGCATTGCTACACTACCTATACACGGGGGAATTTTTATTACAAGATTCTCAATATGAAGACTTGGATACATGTATATTGGTACATCTGCGACGCGAGTTTGGCACACCCAATTTGTTAGAATATGATCTTAGAAACCTACTTGACAGTGATGATTATTGTGATGCTGTGTTAGTGTTTGCGCTGGATTCCGATTGCCATGAGTTATTGTCAGGTTCCTGCGATACTTATGGTGCTTGTGCCTTTTCATCAAGCAGCAAATTGGAGTTGTCATGTCACAAGGCAATATTGGCAGCAAGGTCCAATTTTTTCAGAAACTTACTGGTACGACGAGGGATGCATTCTTTGGGTAAGGAGTGTTCAGAAAGGGCGAACCAGAAGTGTGAACGTATTGTGCTGGATGAAACAGTCATTCCAAGAAAGTATGCCCGTGTGTTACTACAAGCCATCTACTTGGATACAGTGGATCTGTCGTGTGTTATTCGGAACAGTGTTAGTACGAGTAGTCTGAGTGAGGTTCAGGCTATTGTAACCGGGAAAGGTCACTTGACCCATGCTGAAGAAGCAATTGAAATTCACGAGATTGGACAGTTCCTTGATTTGCCCATCCTGTCCCAAGGTAATTAATTTTTTCTTGTCAGCATGTTGGTGATTCTGTATAAAAAGTTGAAGTCAATCAGACACTTTAACCAGAGTCTTTCAAATAAAGAGTCTGGCAACTGGGGAACATCCAATTTCAACATCAAAGCCAACGACCATTTCGAATGGGACAGAGCTCTCTTGCGTGACGCGTTGACCCAAGCCCATTCCGCACAACTGCAACTTTAACAAACTCTTTGATCAGCTGAACATTGCCATTACAAACGCTCTGTTCTAAAGAAAGCGCTACCTTCTAATTTACTGATTCCTATAAAACTATTTAGATTTAGTATGTTGTCAGTGCTTAATGGACTATCTAAGGGTATCATATGGTTCCATTTGTTGTCATCTTAATGAGATATTCATTGACCCACTACAATGAGTTTTATAGCAAGTTTAAAGGGCATATCTATCATGGGGTCAGACAACTTCCTGCACTTTTAAAAACAAGACGAGCCCTAAGGGTGTCACTCAAATTGGACCCTGTTGCATGAATCCCAACCTTTTGTCAAAATAAATCCATATTCAACGGTTTATCATGGTTCGTCACAAGATAAAGCCTTGATTTGGGTTTTTTCTTAGGCTTGTCTGAAGTGCACTCGCCTGGCTTCATTCCCTTTAATATCGCGTTCATGGTAAAAAACGAAAACAAATATGAGAAACTGCAGGATGTCTCGACTTTTTGGCTCACCATAGGGGAGTCTATACGATAGCTCTGTGTCCGTTGTCGTCGTCGTCGTCCGTTGTATCCTGTGGCACGTTTCTTAACCGCTTGTGCTATGAACCTGAAACTTTGTATACATCATGCTCAAGGTCATATGTACCCTGACGCTGAATTTTGCTTCGGTCTGATTCTTGACTTTGCCACCAGGGGGCTAAAACCAAAAAGTTAAAATGTGCAATATCTCATTTATTACTGATTTGTTTTTGACAAAAATTTTATGGTAGGTTCTCCTAGCAAGGATACATCACATATCCTATGAGTTTTTGATCTGACCTGGTTTTCAATGTCATAGAGGTCAAATGGCGTAAATTGGTTGTTAACTATGGCACGTTTCTTAACCACTAAAGCTTTGAACTTGAAATTTGGTACACATGACTCCCTACGTCATGTAACCTTGGACACCGAATTTCAATCTGATCTGGTACTCAATTTGGCCACCAGGAGGCCAAAACTAAAATAGGTAAAAAGTGCAATATCTCGTTTATTAGTGACTTGTTTTTGATGATATTCTTATGGTACTTACTCCAAGCAACGATACATCACATGTCATACCGACTTTGGTTTGACCTATACATGTACAATGTTTCTTAACCTGGATGAATTCCAAAGCACCAAATATCTATACGGTGAGCGCAATGGCCCCTGGCCATTTCATTCGGTCAAGCGTTAACATGAACTTATAAATCAGATTTTGGTTATATGCAAATAATCTAATTTCATGTATGTTATTTGATGTACTAGCATTATACCCGTTGCGCAGGCGGGTTAAAATTGTCTATACCTCGAAATGCATGGGCCGAAGGATTGAAATGAAAATCTACTGCAATATCAAAGGGGTCTTATCGAAGAGACGAATTAATCTAATCAATTGTCGACGGACCCGGACTTATTGGTCCGATAGATATGATGAGGCAATGTCACAATGCCTCTTTAGTGAGCAATAGGCCTCATTATACGGAGAAAAGGAGGGACATGAAGAAGAACTCAAATAGGCCTTCTAATGTCATGTCTCTCCCAAAATAAATTAATGGTCTATAGGCTATACAGGTATGCTTAACGTGTTAAAGCCACAATACATGTAGATCCCTTATGATGCTGTGTGCAAAGAGGCTTGTATAAAGTTGCGTATTGGTGGGTGTTTGGAAATATTTGCATTTATGGTGCGGGTGTCTACAAAACCAAGACCCAAGACCCAAGACCCAAGATGTTGATGGGTCTTGATTTTGTAGGTCTTGGTTTTGTAGGTCTTGGGTCTTGGTTTTGTAGGTCTTGGGTCTTGGGTCTTGGTTTTGTAGACACCCACACGGGTGTCTACAAAACCAAGACCTACAAAACCAAGACCCAAGTCCTACAAAACCAAGACCCCCACCTACAAAACCAAGACCTACAAAACCAAGACCCCCCACCTACAAAACCAAGATCTACAAAACCAAGATCAATCAACAAACCTACTCCAAACTAGTACCTAGTACCAAGTACCTGCCCAAGAAGTAATTACATTGTTCTTTTTTTTTTTTCATTCACCCTAACCCTTTAGAAAGCTAGGCTATATTATCACGAATACCCTCGAGAGGACTATTTAAGGTATTTTAGCTTTTGTATTATATCCTTACCCCGAGATCCTTATTTTCTTGGAAAAGCTTAACCAGTGTTAAATGTTCTGAACAGAATCTGAGTACAAAGCATCAAAGAGCTTGTTTATATAGGAGCTTCTGTTTTATTGATAAATTGCAACTTCCTGCTGAAAAAAGGAGAGATGTAGATGGGGTCTTGGTTTTGTAGGTCTTGGGTCTTGGGTCTTGGTTTTGTAGACACCCGTTGGGTCTTGGGTCTTGGTTTTGTAGACACCCGTGTGGGTGTCTACAAAACCAAGACCCAAGACCTACAAAACCAAGACCTACAAAACCAAGACCCATCAACATCTTGGGTCTTGGGTCTTGGTTTTGTAGGTCTTGGGTCTTAGGTCTTGGGTCTTGGTTTTGTAGACACCCTTTATGGTGCAGATGGTGGATCACATTGTCACATGCAAAGCCATCAAGAGGTCAGTGGGATTGTTTCTCTCAGTTGAAGAAGTGAATAAAGCAACTGAAATTGACAAGAAATGGAAGAATAAATAGCATTTAGTATATACAATAGACGTACCTGAACAATTTACACTATTTGTTCTGCAATTTGGTTTATTACCCCTCAGCCCAAATGGGCTAGAGGGGTATTGTCGTCACGTATGCCGTCCGTCCGGGCGGGTGGGCGGGCGGGCGGGCGTCTGCTACTTGGTTTCTGTCGATTTCTAGGAGAACGGCTTTGACAATCAATTCAATTTTTCTTATGTACGTTGGGGGTGACTAGAGGAAGGTTCCTTTCGAAAATCAGCGCGATTGGAAATTCAATATGGCCACCACGCTCACATCCTCAAAATAGGTTTCCACAATTTTAATTTCCATATTCAAACTAGCCACTCCACTACATGCACTAAGCCAACTTCACCATTATCTCACCTTCAACCTTAATAGGCTGAGGGGTTATGCTCGCTTTGCAATGCTATTTGCAATGCTATTTGCGATGCTATGACTCATGAAATGAGCACTGCTGTTGACTTTTGATAATCTACCTTATGATGATTAATATGGAAGCAATAAAAATGCCATTTCTCCATAATCGCTCCAGAATTCCAAAATTAAAGCCCACCAAGTTTTGTTGCCATCCGATCTAAACTGACGGAGGAGTTGGAATAAAAACTATTGCACCTCTACATCCATTAGAGTACTTAGTAGTGATTCCATATGAAATGAAACTATTTGAGAAAATGTCTTTGAACTGGCTCATTTTGGAGGTTATAAGAAGGGGCCAATATGAAAAATCCGGCAATAGTGTCATATTCCTTACCCTCCCAGAAGAGTAAAAAAAGGGGGTGTGGCACATTTTGGGGCTCAAATGCCTGTTTCTTCCCATCTTTGTATGGTCATAAATCAGAAAGTAGAGATATCACTCTAATTCTTTCAGGGTTTTTGGCTTGGAGTCAATACAATACCGCAGTGTCCGTCGTCGGTATCCTGTTTCAAAAACAGTGGCACGTTTCTTAACCGCTAAAGCTATGAACTTGAAACATTGTACACAGGACCCCTCAGGTCAGGCAACCTCTGACAATGAATTTCAGTCCGATCTGATTCTTAACTTGGCCACCAGGGGGCCAGAAGTGGAAACCTAAAAAGTGTGATATCTCTCTTATGAGTGATCTGTTTTCGATAAAATTGTTATGGTAGGTACTCCTAGCAAGGATACATCACATATCTTACGGGTTTTTGATTTGACCTATATTTCAAGGTCACAGAGGTCAAATGGTGTGAATTGGCTGTTTGAGTGTAACTATGGCACGTTTCTTAACCGCTAAAGCTATGAACTTGAAATTTAATGCTCATGACTCCCTTTGTCATATAACCGCAGACACTGAATTTAGGTCTGATCTGATTCATGACTTGGCCACCAGGGGGCCAAGACTAAAAAACGTAAAAAGTGCAATATCTTGCTAATTAGTGACTTTTTTTTATGACTATGTTTATGGTAGGTACTCCTAGCAAAGATACATCACATAATCTATAGGTTTTTGATTTGACCTAATTTTTAAGGTCACAGAGGTCAAATGGTGTAAATTGGCCAGTTGGGTGTAAACTATGGCACGTTTCTTAACCGCTAAAGCTCTGAACTTGAAATTTGGTACACATGACTCCCTACGTCATGTAACTGTGGACACCAAATTTTCGATCCGATTTGATTCTCGACTTGGCCACCAGGAGGCCAAAACTAAAAAGGCAGAAAGTGCATTATCTCGCTTATTAGTGATTTATGTTCAACATCGATTTTGCCTATTTTATAGTCCTCATTGGACACAAGCAAACTCTCCCTAAAGCTTTCAAGGTGACCTGAAATGCTTTTATTAAAATTCTAACTTGGCGTATAAAACTATAGGGCATTATAACATAAGAAACACAAGTGTGAAAATCGCATAAAAATCAAACTACTCATCTTAAAGTTATAGCAGTTTGTAATTCAAACATTCCAGGTGGTGCAGGAAGAACAAATTAATGATGTACATTGTGCTGTACTGAAATAAAGTTTTGATAGTTTCATGCTTATATTTTAATTACCTTGTCACAGGTATGAGCTTTTAGGGAACAGGTAAATGTGCAATTTTAAAATATAGGCATGAAACTCTAAAAAAATTTATTTCAGTACAGCACAATCTACATCATCAGTTTGTCCTTCCTGCACCACCTGGAATGTTTGAATTTTCTACCTGCCATAACCTGAAGATGGGTAGTTTGCTTTTTATGCGGTTTTCACCACTGTGCTTGTTATCTTATGCCCTATCATTTTTTCCCTAAGGTAAAGAGTGTTGCAGGTGAGCTTTCAAAAGTTTTGAATGGTATTTAATCTGTTCTAAACAACATATAATGACTGTTTCTTATTTCTGTGACTTGACTTAATCAACAAGTTTGAGTGATTTTCAAAACATTTCTTTTGCAATAAATTATGACGTCTTTGTCGCTGAAAAGTCTCAGTAATGGGAGATTTGAACTTCTTACACATAGCAATGATTGATTTTGCTTTAAGCTCTGTACACACTGACAACATTTTGGGAAACATGTTGGCCAACATGTTGTCCAGGTGCGATGTTATCGAAAATGTTGGCAGTGTGTACAGTTCGGAAACATTCGGAAACATTCGGTAACATGTTGGCCAAATGTTGCTCAAATGTTGTCGAAATAATACAAAATCAATTTTGTTGCCGAGATGCTAATGATGTTGTCGAGTTTTATCCAATCAGAAATAGGCCACAAATCACATGATCTACCTTAAGCCATGTGATGTAGTCAAAATGGCAGCCTCAAGCAAGGAATGGTTACTGAGTAAAGTTGAACAACTTATTGCAGTATGGGAAAGTTGTGCCTGTTTATGGGATGTAACATCCAGGGAATATAAAGACAAGAACAAAAAGAAAGCTGCTATTATAGAAATAGCTACAAAATTTGCACCATGCTGGTGTCTCATATAAATCCATGGTCTTGTCCACACTCTTTTCTCATCTTTACGTCTTCTTCGCCGTCTTTCAATCAGGATACGTAAAATTATGGCAGAGCCACCGACAATACATCTTCTTCTCTTGGAATCTTCCATTGTTTATGAATTTACCTCCAAAATATTCCCTCAAAAATCCTCATTTCACGGAAACTTTCGACAACAAGTTGCCCAACATGTTGTCGAATGTTGTCATGTGTATACAGGGCCAAATTTTCGATAACATCACACCTGGACAACATGTTTCCCAAAATGTTGTCAGTGTGTACAGAGCTTTAGGCTTTTTAGAAGAAGGGGTATTATTTTGTCATGCTATAAAAATTGCTGTACAGACTGTTGCTAATCAATATCCAAAACTAATCCATTTCGGACTTGGATTTTAGCAAAAATGCTACTCGCAAATGCATTTCAAGCCAAGATGTCCCCAAAATGTTCACAATTCAACAGTAAGGGGTTTACACACAACCTGTTTTCGATGATATTTGTATGGTAGTTACTCCAAGCAATGATACATCAGATGTTGTACCGACTTTTGTTTGACCTAAATACATATACATGTAGCATGTTTCTTAACCAGGATGAATTCCCAACCACCAAATATCTATAGATACGGTGAGCAAAATAGCCCTTGGCCATTTCATTTAGATTTGACCTACTTTTCAAGGTCACAGAGGTCAAATGGCGTAAATTGTTTGTTGGGCTTACTGTGGCACGTTTCTTATATATTTGTCCCCGGAGAATTAGTCCCCGAGGTTAATTCGTCCCTGGAAAATACGTACCCGAGGATAATTCGTCCCTGGAAAATTCGTCCCTGAGGATAATTCGTCCCTGGAAAATTTGTCACCGAGGATAATTCGTCCCCGGAAAATTTAACAAAAGTTGAAAGTTTCTGACATTACTTTCTAGTATTAAGTGTTATATCTCTCTTTACTACCACACTAGCTGGTTACCTACTCCACTATTTTCATAGTAGGTAGAGGTAGGCAGGGGTAATATTTTATTATTTTTAAATCAGTACTTTTTTTGGTCAGAATGAAAGAAAAGCTCTAAATTCTTCAACAAAATTTTGCAAATTGTAAAATAAATGCCAATAAAATTATTTGAGTAGGCATGTGCAAACAAAAATATTTCAAGACTGGCCTTAATCTCTCGTTTTCAACAAAATAGAGGGAATTAAAAGAAAAGCAAATTTACAACAATTTCATGTACAATAGAAAGTTTATTGATACGAAAAGATAATTTTACCAAAAATGTTGTTTACAAGTATGTCGGTATCTTTCATTGTCTTTTAAGTAAATTTTCTGGATATTATGCAAATCTGCCGTACAAATGTATTTGGTCCTGGATTGCACAATTTGCACCAACATTGCTGTTCAGCCATTTCGCCTTGGTATTTTACATTGATAAAGAGATAATGCCAACATTTATGGTAACACTCGAATGATTGGTTAATGCTGATTGAGCAACTGTGTCCTGATATTATAAATATGTACAATTAAAAGGACATTTTTAAAATTCTTGATTCACTGTCTCAAACAGTTCATACTAATTCAAGACAAGAGTAAACTTGAGACACCCATGTATTCAAATGCTCTCAGGTATTCCACAACAGTCACCAACTGTATAAAGTCCTTCATTATTCATACACTGCATGACAAATTTTGAAATATAGTCTGTTTGACATTACTAAGACATTTCGATATTTAGCTATATAGCTAGGTCAATTCTTGTAGAATGTACTATATTTCGACTTTTGTCATGCAGTATATGGAGGCCTTAAGAGTTCACAAATCTGTTCACATCCGAAGATTGTGTGCAATTGCTCTCAGGTATCCCACTATATCACGATTGTCATAATCCTGCACGATAGCAGCAATTTTCCTTTGACAGTCACGATTCTCACAACGTTGTTGGGGAGGCTTGATGTCCACCAAGAATTTGTGTAATCTTCAACTCATTAAGACTTTGTTCACGGCGAATCACATCAATGAATTTCCAGATGTTTGGGTGGAAGGCTCCGACATTCGACTGGAAACCGCGATGCCAGCCCTCGATGGCATTGTTGGTTCTCGGAAGGTTTTCGACAGTTCTATCATACACGTTCCACTTGGAGATATGATACATCGGATTTCTAGGTCCCTGGTGTCTTCTCTCTCCGATGTATGTTGATTCGAAATATCGTACAACTGGTTCAGCAGCATTTGGAATATGTGGTTGCAAGGCTTCATAACTTTCAATGACATCATCGACAGGGACAAAAGCCAGTGCAGTAAGCATTCTCAGATTAACAAGAACTCGTCATCCTCACGGTAATCCACGGCAAGACCTTCTCCTGAATCTTCCTCCATACTGCTTGGGACAAGTGGTAAAAGCAGTATTTGATATCCACATTAGGAAAGAGTTCTGAAGCTGCATTTGAAGCTGCCCTTTCCATGTCCATCAAAAATGTTTCTGGATTTGCATTGGGAATTAATTGTCTTATGGTGAAAAGCCGAGCGTAGGTCTCCTGAGTTTTGTTTTGTAGCACCGCATAAATACATGCGGTCACAGAGTCATTCAGCAAGACATGGATGGTGAACAACTGGAAGAAAGTTGAGTGGAACTGTTTAAAAGTGGCATCAGCAAACCAATGTTCACAGTACGCCAAATGTTCCAGATTCCTTTGCGTACAAAATATTAGAATGCAATTTGGATCGCCGACTCCACTATCGAACTGCAGGAACAATTCTCCTCGAAGAGTTTAAGTATATCGCTCAGGAATCTCCACGTTCATGGCATTTTGTGGCTGGGGTTCAGGTTGCGCCGCCGTTTGTCATTGCATTCGCAGAACTCTCCTCATATTTGTAATATTTGGTAGCAGCACAGCAGCCCCCTCACCAAGGTTACCAACATTCTCTGTCAGGACCTGCTGGATTGTCTCTTGTGTGGTTTAGACACGTGCTTTCATCTGCTGCTGCACCCTCTGTGCTTGGACAGCAGGTCGGTTTTGAGCATGTGTATACTGATTTGTGGCCTTTACTACACGTAGACCATCTGTCGTTACTCTGGCTTTACATTTGGATCTCTGTCCGCAAATCCACGAAGTGCGGTTTCCTGCCAGCAGTTTCTGTCTTGTGTATACGTAACCGTCGTACAGCTTATCTTTTCCTCACTCGTATGTTATAAATTCAGCCATGATTCCAGTTGTATCAGCATCAGTCACTTTGAAGAGAATAAGGAACTTCCCACAACCATGGTTGTCATAATACCACCTGACACTTTGAGCAAGCAATTAGAGCCAAGAAACCAAAGGTTGAGAAGAACCTTGTCTCTGTAACGTCTGGACTTTTTGTGGGAAGTTCAGAAGACTTCTTCTTAATTGCACCCAGTTAAAACTGGATATGCAGATAACACTTCCATGATGCAATTAATAAGAAAATGGCTTCTTGTGGACTGGGAACAAAGGAGTCTGTCTAAATAATTGCATCATGGAAGTGTTTTATCTTGATCCCCAGTTTTTACTGGGTGCAATTAAGAAAAGGTCTTCTTCTAAACTTCAAACCTGCTCTTCTCAACCTTTGAAGCATTGTTTTAACTAGCATATACCCATGGAGCGGACAAAGTTGAAATGTAATATACATTAGTTAAATGGGCACGATGATTGAGCTACATTGAATTTCTAACGTTACTGAAGTTTTATTAAAGGTTAAACACGAAATTAACTGCATTTAGGGACTTATTGCTGCTATCTACATGCAACCCCCAATAGATTGATTGGAGTACGCTATTTTGCACAATGCATTGAGACCAGTGACAGCAGGTCCTGTTCCAAATAAGGCCCTCACATATTAGGCATATCACCTACCCACTCCCGTACCCAATGCCACTGTCGGACCAAAGCCAGGCGCATGGAGAGATGCAGAACGCAATTCAAACTGACAACATCAGTCAGTAAAGAATAAAACAAAGAGCAAGCGCTGGCCACTGTACATATTTTGTCCATCCTGGCATAACTGTTTATTGATACCCTGACTGCATGTTCCGGTAGGCCACTCTGCAGAATTTGCCTTATCACTCAGGTCAGTGTTTCTCGAATAGAACTAAAATAGAACAGGCTAATCATTAATCTCCCTGCTAATACCCTGCACCATGGACCAGGTTGTATAGCACTACATATGTGCTGGAAGCTATTACTGATATGGCAGGGAGAATATGCGTGAAGTTTGTGTATGCTTTTGAGAATGAGCGGAGCTCTCCAGTCGACGTGCTCTCTGAAAAGTTGTTATTTATTCTAAAACCACGAAGATATTCGACGTATGACACACTCAGTGACACTCTTACATATGATCCAGACCCACGAAGCCAAAGGTTGCAAGAATTCGACGCATTTCCAAGGCCCAATTTTGAAACAAAAATTACCTCCTAAATAGCGGCCACAACGCGCATTATAGTATAGATATTGGCAATTACTGTAAAATTGTGTACAAGATGCTTGAATAACTCAACCTTCATAGTTTGGTTTTTGGAGAGAATAACCAGTCCGACATTTACTGAATCGTGGTACGGAATTGTGGAAAAAAGGTCCAATTCACGGAAGAGTAGGTTTTCCTAGGTGTTTAAAAAAAATCAAAACATTCCCCGAAATCACTGCTCAGTTGATAAGATGGCAAAAGAAAACAAAACGCAGTAGCATTTTCAACACGGCGATCAAATAAAATATTTTGCATGCCTACCTCTACCTACAATGAAAATAGTGGGGTAGGTAACTAGCTAGTAGGGTAGTAAAGAAAGAAGTAACACTGAATGAGAAAAATTGAAAGTAGTGGTTATTACTACAGTCCATTCGACAAGACTTAAGAGTCTTAGAAAGTAAAGTCAGAAACTTTCAACTTTGTAAAATTTTCTGGGGACAAATTATCCTCGGGGACGAATTTTCCTAGGAGACAAGTATCCTCGGGGACGAATTTTCCAGGGACGAATTTCCGGGGACGAATTTTCCTCTGGGACAAATTTTCCTTGTGGACGAATTTTCGGGGGACGAATTTTCCTGTAACCCTACAACTAACCACCAAAGGTATGTGTCACATGGTTTTTTTCATTTGACCTACCTTTCAAGGTCACAGAGGTTCCTTGGCAAATTTCCCTTTGGCTATCACGATTCTTAACCAGCATGCATTGTCCACTAATATACATGTACAGTGAGGACAGTGGCCCTGGCCGTTTCAGTGTTAATCATCATTGTACAATAATGGCCCCTTGCTGTTTCATTGTTATTATTTTCATTGTACAATGTCACATCACCCTCAAATGCTGAAGTCCCTGAACATCAGTCTCAACTTCACCACATACACATTCTCAACATCAAACACCTTCACCATCACACACACCAAATGTTTTGCGACATCCGTTATGAAATTATCCACTTCAACGTTCCTACTTAACAAAAAGCGGGCAGATTTGCCATCAACATTGCTCTAGTTTAAACATGGATTCACAGTTTCCCACATGCATATTGCTAGTATAGGACTGTCTCAGTTTTCGATAACCAGTGTCAGTTGTGTAGACAATATTGACGAGTATAATTGTGTCGAACTTATTTTGAAACCAACATCTTGAACATGTCCACTAAAGACTCAAGTCAATCAACAATGCTGCAAGCCTTTTGGCGACAGAGGTTCTATTGCCGCATGCAGGTCGATGGGAGGGTGTAGAGTCGAGTGAGGCAATCGTGAACATAGTTGACACGTTGCATTGTTTTTGTTCAGTAATTCTTTGATCGCCTCCATCAGTACGATAACATATGTTCCCAGTATCATGATTCATAAGCTCATAACAGTTTCTATGCATCCCTGTAAATGATTTAATGCACTGTAGTTTTCATGGAATAACCAAATGTAATGTGTTTAGCCTTCTATTTGACTTATGATTTTGATGCAATATGTGACCCGTTCTAGCAAAACTAATCACATGTTGCACATAAGATGAGCCTAGCCCTAGATGACTCCAGGAGATAATAGAAGAAATTGATGTCCAGATTTCACAAAAGGCAATAGTGAAATGAACAAACAGTCTGTCTCAACCTGCCAAGCTCAGAGTGACATGCAACTGGTTTTGCTGGAACGTGTCACATATTTTCGATGATATATATTTCGAATGATATTTCCAGGAAATCCTCCCTTGCAATAGGGAATACACTCACAAAATGTGATGACGATTCTACAGGATGATATAGGACAAGGTCAGATAGGAGGACAGTATTTCTTATTGTAACGTTACTTTATTTCTTTTTTAAAGGGAGTGAAGATATAATAGTTGATACCTTAGGCATGGACAATTTGGTACCAATCCTGCTGTGGAGTTCACAACCTCTTGGTTCGGCCTGGGTTTATCGGCAAGCTCTACACTACCTAAGAGAAGACTTCTTACAAATCGCCCATTCGCCGACCATCTTAGATTTACCAAAGAAGTATTTGATTGATGCCATCAGCTCTGACTTCCTGCAGGTAAGTCAGTTGAATAACAACTTACAGAAATATTTGTACCTTTCATTTTCTGGTTTTTGGCTCAACGTTCGGGGAGTCTACACAATAGCGCTGTGTCCGTCGTCGTCTCCTGTGGCACGTTTCTTGACCGCTAGGGCTAGATGGCTAAAACTTGGTGTGATGGTAGCTTTTGGGCCATTGAGCCAAGAAGAATAATATTATTCAATGGAATCAAAACTGGGGAAACTAGCCAGAAACTGTTCTCCCGATATCCACTGCAAATGACATGCATTACATTACCCGAGGTGAGCACATGGTCCCTGGACCATTTCATTGTCTGTAACCATGTTTTAAAAAACAGTGGCAGGTTTCTTAATCACTAAAGCTATGAACTCCCAACATTCAACACCGGATACCCTAGGTCCGGCGACCTCTGACACAGAATTTCAATTCTCAACTTGGCCACCAGGGGAGTCTGTGTGATATCTCGCTAAAAGTGACTCATTTTCAATAAAAAGTTTATGGTAGGTATTCCGAATAGCAAGGATACATCACTGATCATCCAGGTTTTTGATTTGATCTACCTTTCAAGGTCTCATAGGTCAAATGGCGTAAATTGGCCGTTTGAGTGCAACTACATTGCTGCTTGGATATAACCATCACCTCAAACCGTGGCAATCCGAACCCATCAGCTGTAGTCCGCGGTTGATTACCCCTCTAATTGAGGAATCACCCTCAGAAATCCTCACCTGCTCCGCGGAATGCGAACAATAGCCCAAGCAAGCGAAACAAAACACCAATTTGTCAAATTGGGCATTTCCGGTTGTTTGTAGGCCAAAGTCAGGTCCTGAGATTCGTGCAGAAATGCATTAAAAAGTAGGGGGGGGGGTTAATACTGGCTTTGGACTTTGTCGCCAGCGCAAGAGCTAGGACAAATTACATGCCGACGACCTTTGGCGTATGACAAATCTTTCGAGCATCTTACTCCAATGAAATATAAGCCCACATAAAATTGCTGTCGATGGTCTTCCTTATTTGGTCAGGCTTACTCATTCTAGTGCCTTTCGTTCTTTTCCGTAAGCGTTCAGATAAAAACTATAAGAAGATATTTATGGAGCTCAAACTTGGTTCCACTCACCCGTACTAGGTTTAGTTTTTACCCCTCAGCCCAAATGGGCTAGAGGGGTATTGTCGTCACGTGCGCCGTCCGTCCTGGCGGGCGGGCGTCTGCTACTTGGTTTCTGTCGATTTCTAGGAGAATGGCCTTGACAATCAATTCAATTTTTGGTATGTACATTGGGGGTGACTAGAGGAAGGTTCCTTTCGAAAAAGGGCTTGTTCCGATTATCAATATGGCCACCAGGGCGGCGTGTTTGAAATTGGTTTCCGTCAATTTCGAGGAGAACCGTTTGTCTGATCAAATTCATTTTTAGCTCAGCTGACAAAGTCAGCGAAGCTGGTAATATTACTAAGGGAATGGTGTCCGTACTTCCTGCCATCCTGCCATGTCAATTTTGGGCATTTTGTAACCGTAAGACCTAGGCACTTTGTTGACGCTGCTAAATTAGGAGTAGCCCAAGGGGAACTCAGAAACCAAAAATCAGCGCGATCCGACCTACATTCGGCGAATGAGGTCATCGGGAAGTTTAAACTTCTTTCCTTTATACCTCGGGCCACAGAGGAAATATTGTTTTCAAATCTGGCCTAATATTTTTTAATAATTTTTCATTTTGACTTGTAATGGAATTAGTTTAGTTTTCACCGCCAGTTGGCGCTACAGGCACATTTGACAGATTTTTTGACGATTCAAAAGCCCGGGTTATGACGTATAGTTGCGCAGTTGTATTCTGCGCATTGAATTGGCCAGGGAACCAGGGTATATTTCAGCATAGCCACTGTGACCAGTGTAAAGATGGAAGATTGATTTTGCAACAAGTAACCAATTTTCTGCTAAAAAGTAGTCAAGTAGGCGATATTATCACTAGTTCCTTTCAGTGGGTAGTCATGAGGTCTTAAGGGAATACTTTCAGAAATTAGTTCTTGAAAATTTGGCCACAATTCTGTGAAAACGATATCGGAAGTGCAGGCTCTGTTCGCGATGTATTTTGAAGTGGAGAATTCCCACAGTATGTGCAGTGAATCGGCATGATTCTGTTTGCATATTAGTTTTTAGTACTACGATTCTTACATGAGTAAAAAGTAGACGTTTTAAGCAACACAATAATGTTACTCCCATAAAAATTGATTGCAAATTGACGGAGCTACGGCATTCTGTTCGGCAATTGTCAGCGCTGATAAAATACATTGCATGCTAATGCATGCCAAATGGCACACTTTAAAAAGCGTTCATTGGACAACGTAGGGAATCACCAGAAATGACGTCATCGCTGGTCTAAATCTTCCATATAATAATATTAGAAGGGGGACGAATAAAGTCACACTTAGAGGCGTTGGATCGCCTTGAAATTTTGCATGAATGGTGGTGACACCTTACCCTGATGCAACGTCTTGGTTTTATTCAAAAATTTACTTCAGCGGAGCAGAAATGAGGGATTTTTAATCGGACACTGTCAATTCTCCTTACCACTCACAGAAGCCAAGCCATTGCTGTTAAGTTATGCAGGGGCTTAATCAATTACCTGCACTCCCTGTGGGGTGAATGACATTACCTTTTCTACAGCTCGCTGTAGGGGGATGATTGGAACAGCCGGACCTGCTGAACCCAGATAAATGTTATTTTCAATCCATGATTGCAGGTCACCTGATTTTCGAGATTTTGCGGGAAATTGTAAACAAACGCATGTGTGCAGTTCAAATGTAAACAAAAATGTATTTTTGGTACTTTTGGTTGCTGGACTTGGGTTTTCCCGCAGTTAGGAGCTGGGGTCAAATTGGTGGTCTATTGTTTATGGATGCTGTTTTAGTCAGAGGTAGCCCTTGATTATGAAGGGATTTTCAAATATGAAAACGACCCTTTGTATAATGTAAATTCCAATCACCTGCAGGACAGGTCAATTTCTCTCAATAAAATTAATTTTGTTGACTCCTGTAATCTCTACCTTATCAAAAAAAAGACAGTGGTGTTAGTCCCAAACTGGTCATTTCTATTTATTTTGACCTCTGTTAAATCAGGATACCTCTCAATTACAGACAGCATTTTGTATCCTTGTGCTGTACAACCAAGCCTGGACATACCACAGTTGTCCATGGAGAAGTCTCATCCTCTCTGACACTTCTTTTCTGTAAAGCTACCGATACAACATACTGAACTAGGGATATCTTCCGTTGCCTCCTGTAATATTTGCATACCATGGCTGATTAGTTCAATCATATTTCATCCAGCTGGCAGCTCTGCATTGGAAATCTTAGTAGTATAACGTGTTCTCTTGACCTTCAAACAGTAGTATAAAGCTGATATTTACTACTTTACACCCTCAGTCCTATGTTATTAGGTCATCCAGCTGAGCGCCAGGCCCTTGGGCCTCTTGTTGGTATGTACATTAGGGGTGACTAGAGGAAGGTTCCTTCAAAAACAGGCTTGTTCCGATTATGAATATGGCCACCAGGGCGGCGTGTTTGAAATTGGTTTTCGTCAATTTCGAGGAGAACCGTTCGTCCGATTAAATTCATTTTTGGTATGTACGTTGAGGGTGACTAGAGCAAGGTTCCTTTCGAAAACGGGCTCGTTCCGATTATCAATATGGCCACCAGGGCGGCGTGCTTGAAATCGGTTTCCGTCAATTTCGAGGAGAACCGTTTGTCCGATCAAATTCATTTTTGTCAAATAGCTATTCGAGTGGTGTTCGTTCATCCATCCATCCATCCATCCATCCATCCATCCGTCCGTCCGTGGACAAAATTGGGCATTTTGTAATCATACAACCGAGGCACTTCAAATCTAGTCTTGCTTATAAACACCGCCGAAAATGTTGCTTACGGAAAAAAATTTGGGCGATTCGACTCAAATTCAGCTCCCTAGGGGGCAAAATGCGTAAATGAAAAAACAATTTTTTGACGCTCTATTCCAGCAGATAAAAGCTTGAAATAAAGTTGAAAAGGTCTTCATGATACAGAAGTTTTGATATAAAATAGATCAGTCAGTGTCGATTTATATCACCAGTTGGCGGTAGTGAGCAAAACTGTTGTTTGACCCCGGATGATTCCGCTTTAAATTTCCCGCCGAGGTTACCTGGAGTACTATCATTAAGAAAATGGCGGTGACCTTTTTGGCTCACCTCTTAGCAGAGGTGAGCTTATCCCATACCGTGGCGTCCGTCGTCGTCGTCGTCCGTCGTCCGTTAGCAGGGCACGTTTCGTAACTGTTAGAGCTATTGAGTTGAAACTTGGTACACATGTACCCTTATGTAATGACACCTTGGAGACCAAGTTTCGGTCCGATTCGTTTCATGGTTTGGCCACCAGGGGGCCAAACGTTAAATGTGAAAATATGCAATATCTCCCTTAATAGTAGTCGGGAAATTTTGAAAAAAATATGGTAGGTACTTCTAGCAAAGGTGCATCATATATCGTCCGGGATTTTGATTTGACCTCCTTTTCAAGGTCACAGAGGTCAAATGGTGTAAATTGGCCATTAGGATGTAACGATGGCACGTTTCTAAACTGCAATGACTATTGATCCCAAATTTGGTACACATTTACCCCTTAGTCAGGTGATCTCAGGGATCGAAGTTTGGTCCAATATGATTCACCACTTGACCACCAGGTGGCAAAATCCAAAAACCTTAAAAATGTGATTATTCCTTAACTCCTTGCCCGATTGCCACCAATTTGATATCATGGGTACATCTAAGCACCATACAGTATATGTCACACAGGTTTTTAATTTGACCTTCTTGTCAAGGTCACAGAGGTCAAATGGCGTAAATTCGCCGTCAGGCCGTAACTATGGCACGTTTCTTAACTGCAATGACTATTGATCACAAATTAAGTACACATGTTCCCCTTGGTCAGGTGATCGCAGGTACCGAAGTTTGGTGCGATCTGATTTGCCGTTTGGCCTCCAGGGAGGGGGCCAAATCCTAAATTCTTCAAAATGCCATTATTTCTAGTAATGACTTGCCTGATTGGCACCAATTTTATATCATAGGTACATCTAATTCTAACAACCATTCAATGAGTCACCCGGGTCTTCTTTGATTTGACCTACTTTTCAAGGTCACATAGGTCGAATGTACTGTAAATTGGCCATTTTGGGGAAATTGTAATTGCTTGGACCTACATCAAACCTAACACTACATGACACAATACCATGCTCTTTATCCATCTTTTCTCCACATGAGGTGAGCACAATGGCCCTGGCCATTTCATTTCATTATTTCTACCGGAGCAATGATTTTGTAAGTGACAAATTTTCTTTTTTAAGCCTTTACGGAAATGTATTTTGGTACGAAACTTCACACGTTTATAGAAAAGATCAACGAGAATGTGTTCAAATGCCCTCATAACGATGAGTTCAATGGAATTTGGTCAAAACAACCTTCGAATGGAGTCAACTTTCTTTGCGAAATTGAAGCGACGACCTCATTATTTATCGTAATTTATGCAGATCTGAGTCCAGCTGATGGGTGATGTTCTGATTTGTGTTCAAACTATTGGAAACTTCGGAAATTAGTTCTATTAGTTCTACTATTCTGCGGGAGTATATTATAGCCATTGATGTTGACAGCTAAAAGCTCAAAAACTTTGTTATGACTGGGAGCTGGAGTCAGTATTGTTTTCCCTCAGGTTTCTCGTCCAATCACGTGACCTCTCCAACACTCGATAATGCACTCTTTGCGTCCACGTTTTAGGCCAATCTTCGGCATGAACATGAAATCTAATAAGCGAAGTACTTAAATCAGTTGTTTCTCTCGCCTTGAAAACATTCCTGAGTAAAATCCATTGAGATTAGCCGAGTTAATCTACTTTTTCCGTGCTTAAAATCTCTGCCGCTGAATTCTATAAATAGAAACTATTAACATCGCGGCAGTGTGGTTCGCATTGTGCGCCCTCCCACTTCACACCATGTCAGGAAGTTTTACGGAGAGGGATGGCGTGCAGTAAGAAGAATGGCCAAAATGACGTCACGTTTTCCTGGCAATGCCTCTTGCCAGACCAGTCAAGCATTGGGAAAGCATCTTTAATTCAGACAACGTTAGAACTAGTAAAACGATTATGTTAATTTGCAGAATTAAAAGCAGATTTCACCACTAACCAGTCAAATCGGAATACGACGGCGCAAAATGTTCTCGCTTTCCTCCTGCTAAAAAACCTTGTTCCCGCACTCCTATTTTAATTTTGCCAAGGAATATGATATGATCTGTTTTCACTTGTTTGTAATTAAATGGTATTCATATAATGAGATCAATAGTATGTGAAGACCAAGCTCTAGTGAACTCACACAACTGTTTGACATGGGGGAGCCCCCCAAACTCCCGTCCTTCTGACATATTTAGCCAGTACATTGGGGGATGAGTCCCCCAAACCCCCTCGCCGTTCTCTGAAAGTGACAGGTTTTAGTCAGTACATTGGGGGGAAGGCCCCCCCCCCACTGGACCCATTGGACTCTAAAAATAGAATTCCTTGGAGACGCTGAACAATAAGGCCCCATAAAGAAATAGTCCCCGCCCCGGTAGCTGTCTCATATCTGCTGACAGAAGCAGCTCTTTGTGGTGAAATAATAATTGAATGCATGTCATGACACCCAGGATGGTTGGAATGAATTTCCAAATCAGTCGTCAAATCTCTATGCAATGAAAATTGAAATGTCACAACTGTCTCCACCGACGTTGTCCTGTATGTCCTAGCAGACGATTTTTAAATAAATGATGTGATTGATATACTTGTAGATTGGAATGAATTATTTCTTCAATGATATGTAAGTTGAAAACCCTCTGACATGTCTGAGTACAAAAATGCAGAGGCAAGACACATCATGCATGTCATGACACACAGGAGCTTTTTCTCATTTCTGAAACAGTTGCATGGTTGGAATGAATTTCCAAATCAGTCCGTCAAATCTCTATCCAAATGGAACTTTAAGACCACTCTATATTTGTGCAGTAGTGTTAAAACTGACTTTTTGGCTCACCGTAGGGGAGTCTATACAATACCGCAGTGTCCGTCGTCGTCTGTCGTCGTCGTCCGTCGTCGTCGTATCCTGTTTCAAAAACAGTGGCACGTTTCTTAACCGCTAAGCCTATGAACTTGTAACTTTGTACACAGGACTCCCTTGGTCAGATGAACTGTGACACTAAATTTCGGTCCGATCCGATTCTTAATTTGGCCACCAGGGGGCCGAATGTAGATATCTAAAAAGTGTGATATCTCGCTTATTAATGACTTGTTTGGAATGAAATTTTTGTGGTAGGTACTCATAGCAAATATACATCTTATATCGTATATCGGTTTTTAATTTGACCTACTTTTCAAGGTCACAGAGGTCAAATGGCGTAAATTGGCCGTTAGAGTGTAAACTATGGCACGTTTCTTAACCACTAAAGCTATGAACTTGAAACTTGGTACATATAACCCCCTATATCACATAGCCTTTGGTGCTGAATTTCAGTTTGATCTGATTCTAAACTTTGCCACCAGGGGGCCAAAAGTGGATATCTAAAAAGTGTGATATCTCGCTTATAAGTGACTTGTTTTCGATAAAATTATTATGGTAGGTACTCTTAGGAAGAATAAATCACATGTCGTACGGGTTTTCAATTTGACCTACTTTTCAAGGTCACAGAGGTCATGGCGTAAATTGGCCGTTAGAGTGTAAACTATGGCACGTTTCTTAACCAGTAAAGCTATGAACTTGAAACTTGGTGCATATAACCCCCTACATCAGATAACCTTTGATGCCGAATTTTGGCCTGATCTGATTCTTTATTCGGCTACCAGGGGGCCATAATGGAAAAAGTAAGAAGTGCAATATCTTGCTTATTTGAGTGAATTGTTTTCGATAAAATTTTTATGGCAGGGACTTCTAGCAAGGATACACCACATGTCCTACGATTTTTGGATTTGACCTCCTTTTCTAGGTCACAGAGGTCAAATGGCGTAAATTGGCCATTAGAGTGTAACTATGGCACGTTTCTTAACTGCTGAAGCTTGAAACTTGAACTTGAAAGTTGGTTACATGTAACCCCCTACATTAGATAATCTCTGACACCGAATTTTGGCCTGATCTGATTCTTGATTTGGCCACCAGGGGGTCAAAACTGAAAAAGTAGGACGTGCAATATCTCGCTTATTAATGACTTTTTTTCGATGAATTTTTTATTGCAGGGACTCTTAGCAATCACACGATATTGATCTTGTTGATGTCATAGACAATTATTGGTTGGATCATAAACTTATATATACTGCCCTGTCTTATTACTTGACATCAATGCACATCTAAAAAAAGTCTTCATGCCTGATTGTGTTCACCATATTCACATCTAAACTAAGCATGATCCTGCCTACTAAAAGATGTATACGGTGAGCACAATGGCCCCTGGCCGTTTCATTTGAAGTAAAGTACGTAAATCGAGAAGACGAGCACGTTTTCTTTGTCTAAGAATTATTCAGGACGAAATGTATAATATTTGGGGTTTTTCATGATTGTCCGGCCCAATTGGCAATATTGCCATTTGGGATGGTGAACAGAGCTAGGAGTAAATGCGACGCTTATGATTTATTTAAAGAAATAAAATGCCCGATTTAACATCCTGCAGAATCAGGGGAATCGGGCGTTTCCAGTGATATACGACACAAATGGATTGTCCTCACGCATTCACTTTGGAAACGCATTTTAAAATAGATGTTACGTCCTGTTAATGGGACACGTTATCATCGCGTACATTTGGGAAAAACTCCCTAACGAGACCCTAGCAGACGATTTTTAAATACATGATGTCCTACACCCGCACTTGAGTGGCGCCGTTGTGAATAAATCTACTTGTGTGAATGGTCAATGGCTCATGACGTCATGAAATAATTGCGTCACAAGGAAGGAAACAATTATGGGAATCGCGTCCGACGTGGTAACTGTGGATGTGGTGCGTCGTGAATGCAGGATCGGCCAATGCGCGGCCCGTATGGAATGCGACAAACTCTACCGGAACCAGAATTGTCATGGGTCTGCACAAATTTTTTCAGATTCGATGGACATGATGGATATATGAATTTTGTTTACACTTTACATGTATACGTAACCATTACACTCACTACGTTGTGTGAGTTAGTAGTGTCTGTGTCAGATCCCATCGTTCAACTAGTCTTCTCTCCCCAGGTGCCTCACAGACACGGACCTTCACAGGTCCCCATACTCAAGACCAACTCTTACGATATTGCCCTCAAAACAACCCTGGAGTCATGAATTCACAGGTGCTCCTATGAAATCTCAGTTCTAGTTTATTTATCAAACTTTATCGAGTGTTCTCGAATGGATGTGTCGATCGTTGGGGCGGATTGATATGTGGTTAGTTTGTGCGTCCAAGGCGATTAGGTCATTCAGTTAGTTTGAGAAAGATCATGATCATGAAGATGCGTGTTGTGTTATCATAACCGCAAAATAAGTTGAAGTTATTATTAGTACTATGATTCTTACATGAGTAAAAAGTAGACGTTTTAAGCAACACAATAATGTTACTCCCATAAAAAAACTGTCAATTCTCCTTACCACTCACAGAAGCCAGGCCATTGGCATTGCTGTTAAGTTATGCGGGGGCTTAATCAATTACCTGCACTCCCTGTGGGGTGAATAACATTACCTTTTGAACAGCTGGCTGTAGGGGGATGATTGGAACAGCCGGTATACCTGCTGACCTGCTGAACCCAGGTTAATGTTATTTTCAATCCATGATTGCAGGTCACCTGATTTTCGAGATTTCGCGGGAAATGAAATTGTAAACAAACGCATGTGTGCAGTTCAAATGTAAACAAAAATGTATTTTTGGTACTTTTGGTTGCTGGACTTGGGTTTTCCCGCAGTTAGGAGCTGGGGTCAAATTGGTGGTCTATTGTGCTGTTTTAGTCAGAGGTAGCCCTTGATTATGAAGGGATTTTCAAATTAAGGTGACCATGGTCTTTTAATGTGCTCAGCTCACCACGGCTTTCAATACTTGATGTATCTGAAGAGGCGCGCGGAACCTGACATGGTCTTACCAAGGAGCTGCTCATGGTGCTGAACTTCTAACTTGCCTGTCGACTAAGTGCCTTTTTGGCCGAGACATTGCTACATGTAGGAGGAGCACGCATTTTAAATTTATAGTAGTGATAGTACAGTTGGTTCGAGCCATTTGGAAGCCGACATGTGAAAGCCTATCTGGGTTCTCCTTCTTCTCCGTATAAAAAGGGGCGTATTGCTGACTAAGGAACAAGGTATATTGACATTGCTTCATCATCTCTATGGGACCAATTGATACTTTTATATGCACGCATACATCATGCCATTTCAGGGTCCGAGTCTGTGGACAATTGGTTTGATTAATTTGTCTCTTCGATATTGCTCCTTTATTGCATTAGATTTTCATCGCGATTCAATCTATTCAAGATATAGCCAATTTGAACCTGTCTGCGCCAAGGATAGATTGGTTCCAGATCGACTCACTAGGGATACGCAGTAGAGCACAATGTCATGAAAAACGACCCTTTGTGTTGTAAATTCCAATCACCTGCAGGACAGGTCAATTTCTCTCAATAAAATTAATTTTGTTGACTCCTGTAATCTCTACCTCATTAAAAAAAAAAGACAGCGGTGTTGGTCCCAAACTGGTAATTAGTCTCTGTCAACCTACGTATGTAGGGTTGAAAGGAGACTCTTGGTTTAGCTAGGCAAATTCCCCCAATTTATAACCCCGTTCCAGGTGACTACGGTGTATGCAATGCACTGTGTATATCATTAGTGATTGGAGAACCCAGGTGGATTCGTGTTCGCGATTGTTTATCGAAACATCAAAGGTGTGCAGTGCGAATTTTCAGAATTATTTTGCGAGCAATAACGACAACGACGATATTTTAGGGGACGAGACAGCCGTTTGGCGATGGGTCGTGAAAATTTGATCCGCCATTACACAATCTCCAAACGAGACGTATTATGCGACCATATTCCCTGCCAATTTTGATAGGTTCCATGTTGGACAGGAAGTGGCCCGTGGAAATTGACTGAAAATGGCCACAATTGATAAATTCGTACTTAAGAGCAACGATTACAGGAACACACTTGCTTAGAAATATATTGAAATCTTTTATGATTCATTGTTGTTATAAGTTATTCTTGCTGCAAACACATTTTCGCGGCAACAATAGTGGTCAATACAGGCAGGGCCTTGGAGCGAGGCGACGGCATTGATAAGACGATCAAGTTCCGGTCATGCGCAAGTCGCATGTGCAGAATAGTGTTTAAGGCACATGTGAAATCGTTGAATTATTCATCGCAAAAGTAAGTGATTTTTTTTGTTCTGAGCCGTCCCATGGTATGGTTGTTCTTCAAGCAGGGCCATTATTTACAGTTAGGTGATTGTGGTGAGCGAAGTATGTCGATGGATGGCAACTATTTCATGTGATACAAAACGAGTTTAAAACGGAGATCGGCCGATGATGGCCGGCATGTCCAGATGACAGGTTAGGTTGCATGCAGCAGCTGCATGCAAAGATGCAGGTTATCCTAAAATGCGTCCACCAGCGTCCACCAGGTTTAAAATCAAGTTTAGAGTTATCAAAATAAAATCTAATGGCAATAAATGAAATAAGCAGAACATTTCCCGTGTTTCATGAAGATTTCGTGACATTTGTTTGTAAAATGAGCAAGTTATTGCCTAAAATGTACCAACGTCCACCACCCTGTCGGCGGCCATCTTGGATTCAACTTGGAGGCAATGACAGGGCTTCATAACACTAAAGGAGGCTTGTGATTTTAGATAGTAACTCCCTTATCTTACACCCCAATGTCATGAAGTTTTCAAGAAATGCGTTTATGGTGTATTTATTTCGTTTATGATTACTAAATTTCATTTTGATGTCTTTATATCTGACTTTAAACCTTGTGGACGCAGTTTAGGATGACCGAAGATGCAGTCAGAATTTGCCAAGCATTTTTTGACCAGTTGCCATGAGAGGTCACGATATCTAATGGGGATTGAGAGTGTAAACTTTAATATATATGATGATATGACAATACTCCATCAACGGTACAGCCTCCCCTCCTCAGTTTGTACATTCCGCGCACGCGGAACAGTGGCTATGTACTGCACATGCGCTTTTCATAATGGCGTCGTGTAAACATCATGCAACACGAGGCGACATAATCCCGGGCCCCAATCGGACTGTCGCCTACTAAAAAATACCGCTAGGTAATGGCATGTAACTTTCTTTTCCCCATCTTCAGTATGCCTGGTCAAAACAAAAGACAAAACACCAGATCGTCCTTGTTTACTGAGTCCGAGGATGTAGCTCACGAAAAAGTTTTGAAGAAGGCTAAGGAAGTGAAAGTGAAAGAGAAACAGGACCACAGACAGAGCCAGGCGAGGCAAGTGATTGCAAAGGAACAGACGCCCTCAACTAGGACATCATTTGAATATATGTATATATCTATTTTCCCAATAAACTTTTAACCAAAACATACTGCCTCCTCCACTTCCTCAACAAAGCACCCCACAGTTGACAGAGACTCCAGAGTCTGCCTGCAGACTCAACCGACAATTCTAGATATTTACTACTTTATACCCTCAGTCCTATGTTATTAGGTCATCCAGCTGAGCGCCAGGCCCTTGGGCCTCTTGTTGGAATGTATGTTGGGGGTGACTAGAGGAAGGTTCCTTTCGAAAACCGGCTCGTTCTGATTCTCATTCTCAATATGGTCACCAGGGCAACGTGCTTGAAATCGGTTTCTGTCAATTTCGAGGAGAGAGGTTTGGAGGATGGAATCACTTTTTAGTGGGTGTAGGCCTAACGCAGTTTTGTAAGGGGAAGGTTCCTTTCGAAAATCAGCGCGATTCCAAATTCAATATGGCCGCCACGCTCACATCCTCAAAATAGGTTTCCACAATTTTAATTTCCATATCAAACTAGCCACTCCACTAAGCCAACTTCACCATTATCTCACCTTCAACCTTAATAGGCTGAGGGGTTCTCCTCGAAATTGACGAAAACCGATTTCAAGGACGCCGCCCTGGTGACCATATTGAGAATCGGAACAAGCTGGTTTTCGAAAGGAACCTTTCTCTAGTCACCCCCAACGTACATACCAAAAATGAATTTGATCAGACAAATGGTTCTCCTCGAAATTGACGGAAACCAATTTCAAACACGCCGCACTGGTGGCCATATTGATAATCGGAACAAGCCCGTTTTCGAAAGGAACCTTCCTCTAGTCACCCCCAATGTACATACCAAAAATGAATTTAATCGGACGAACGGTTCTCCTCGAAATTGACGGAAACCGATTTCAAGCAGGCCGCCCTGGTGACCATATTGAGAATCAGAACGAGCCCATTACCGGCAATTCCCAACCTTTTAGCTGCGCATGCGCCAAACTCCCTTCCAGAGCCAAGCATACGTTTTCTATAGCAGATCGAGGTGAGAGACATCTCACGGCTTTCTGTGTAACTAAAGCCTAGTTGCCGATAGCGTATGTGATTCTATGACTATCAAGGCATTTGCAGGCCAAATTTTGAGTTGATTGGTGAAAATTTTTCCATGTCCACATATGGGTTGAAAATACCACGTGAATTGCAATTTTTCCTAATGTAAATTCTAAGAAAACATGAAAATTGGCCGACTTCTGTGGCCTTTTTGAATCACATAGAGTTTGCAAATTTAGTTTGCCGGTAGCTCCTGCAGAAGGCAGCATCATACTGAGTATACTGAAACACATGCCATTGGGAAAACTGAAAATTTTTCCATGTCCACAGGGGGGTCCAAATTGGCGTCCCAAGTGGATTTGAGGAGAGAATATATGTCCAAACATCAACATACATGAAAAGCTGGACCTCAAGTGATCTTTGAAGATATGAGAATGACTGCCCTTTGATAACTTCTTGCTTTATTTGTCCACTTTATGGCCTAAGATCCCTAGCTTTGGATGGTTCAATTAAGGACACTAGGGCTGGGAAGGGTCATGTCGGGGGGGGGGGGGGGTAGGCGGGTGACCAAGCCCGAAATATTATATTGCATCCTTCTCTTCAGCATATTTGCCAAAGCTTTTGCTGTTGCATGGATTCCTCAGATGTTTGGGCTCTCTCAGCTCTGTCATTTGGTAACCTCTGTCTGGGTGTTGGCTAGGTAGATAGGATGGGGGGGGGGGGTTCCTGACAGTGTTGACAAGGAGAAACTCGGAAAACCGTGATTCTAGACAAAACCCTGTTCTTTTGATGAGCTGGAACACTGTACATTCAAAATTGTGAACCCACAATGAAGGCATAAAACTGACACAAGGCATTGATTTCTTGTACTAAAAATATATTTTATTATTGATGGACGCTCTGATTGGCTAAATTGGGTCACGTGTCAAACTCGATCGTAGCGCCTGCATTTAGCAGCGGCATAATAAAGTTGGGGATTGCTGGTAATGCAGTTTTCGAAAGGAACCTTCCTCTAGTCACCCCCAATGTACATACAGTGGAACCCCGGTAACACGACCACTCATGGGACCGTGGTCGGAGTGGTCGTCTTACCGGGGTGGTCGCGTTACCGGGGTTGGGAATCCCCAGACGAAATACATGATTATTTTTCCCGCCAAAATTGCCGACTGCATGGCGTGTGTACGCTGCACTACCATAGCAACGCTGCCTGATTGAGATGATGCACGCTCCAAAGTTTTGTTATCATGCCTCGCAAGAACAGTTCGGCGATAAAATTACATGTTACATTCTCAGAATGAGTTAGAAAAGGTAATTTTGTAACTCATTTTATCCACAAAGTTTCATTATCTGCCCGACGTGACGCATTTGCGGGCAATTTGGTGAATCATCCTCCATGTACCCGACTGTTTGTGACGATTGAAGTAAACTTGTCGTATGATTCCACGTGAATGATGAGTTGAGTAATGCTACAGTTTTAATCAAATCTATTTTCAGTCAAAATATTTAAAGAAATATAAAATGATACTGTAGTAAATCAACCAAGTTCTCCATATCATAAAACATTCAAACGTCTCGCAAGCTTGTTATTGTCATAAGTGTGGTCTTCAAACTACCCGCCGTTTATTATACGTTCATATGCAAATCACGCAAATCACATGATTTTGCTGCTGCTGAGTGCGCATGTCTGGTACTGAACTGGCTCAGTGATGAAAACAAACCATGAAAACGTTAGAAAAAGAAAGTTTATTTATTCATTTACACTTATACAATTGATCATACCTGCAAAATCACATTGTATTTTTTGTTTTCATATGTATTCCCATGGCCATTGTCCCCGTCTCAACAAAGCTTGGCAGCGAGGTGCTAATTACTATGCCGCGGTCGCGACCGATTACGGCAATTAGGCCTGGTGGTCGGGTTAGCGGGGTTGATTTTCAGTTTGGGACCGGCCAAGCCAGTGGTCGCGGTCGGGGTACCGGGGTGGTCGTCTTAGCGGGGGTCTCTTAATGGTAATTAGAGAGGAAACCATTCGGGACCGGAGAATTGTGGTCGCGTTAGCGGGGTGGTCGCGTTACCGGGGTGGTCGCCAACCGGGGTTCCACTGTACCAAAAATTGAATTGATTGTCAAAGCGGTTCTCTTAGAAATCGACGGAAACCAAGTAGCAGACGCCCGCCCGCATGGACGGCGAACGTGACGACAATACCCCTCTAGCCCATTCGGGCTGAGGGGTAAAAAACCACATCACAGGTCAGTCACACACACGGTTCTGGATTTAAACTTTAATTTAAACAGGGCCTCTTTTATGTCCGGAGAGTACTGAAGACAAACAACAAAGAAAGTGTTGACATTTTCTTCTTAAACAGGTTGCTGCCTTTGGCCCGGCCAAATATGCCAGTTGCAGACGACTTGTGTCTTTCAATCATGTCTCATGTTTACACTGTCGTCTACAGTTTGTTTAGAAGTGGTATGCTATCATAGTGGAAGAATATTAAAATGAAATGATGGAAGTTGCCGTTCTTCTCAGTCTTTGACAATTTGCCCTAGGCAGGACTCCATGCTCCAATGTATCAACATTTTGACATTGACGTGATGCGGCATTACGAGTGTGATCAGTGATTGGTTACTGTGTGATTGACATCTGTCATTAACAAGCAAAGTCTCAATATGTGCCAATAACGAAGGACCTATGATTGAGGTCGAATAATTATACTTGGGTTCTTTGAAGCGACCAACAATTTAGGGGGATATATTATGGGGAAAAGAGAAGGGAGGGACTAGCAGTAGAAATAAGTTGAATGCAGAGTTCTGTCCACTTCTGGTAATTTATAACACTGTATATCCAAGTACACTCACAATCACAATACCAAATATTATGGGGGAAAACTAGCTTCTGACAAAACAATTTGAAGATGGAGATCATTTCTTCTTGCATATTCCAAATTCTTAAAAATACAGCATTTATACACAATTCCTAAAATACACTGCCATCTAGTGGCAGAACCACAGGAAGTGATGCAGAGTGAGGCAGGTAGGTCAGCAACCTGCATTGTGTGTAGCGTGTAGAGTATTGAACAATAGCTATCACTGAAATTGCTCCAAATAACTCTATTGTGCGTGGTGTTGGGCTAGTCTTACCACAGAAAGTAGGGGAATTAATGGCTTTCATGTCAGTGAACATGATAAGTGATAATAATTGACCAATTAAATAATGAGGGCAATAAAACAGTCTGATGATGTTTGTGCCAGTGATAGGAGGCTGGCTGAAGCCATGCATTGCATGCATTGGATTCTGACATAGACATGATGAACTAAATCTAATTCAATTGTAGAAGGCCTCTGTAGGTGTTTCTATTCTAGGCTGGCTAGGCCTTATCAGTTTGGGCCAGAAATATGTAGGAGATGCCTCTGACTTTGTGTTGCCCAAACCCACTATGATTTTGCTTGGGTATGGTGGGGTTTTTTTGAGTGGTTGTCAGTCAAATTGACCCCAAGTCCCAAGGCCAAGTCAATTTTAAACTGTAGGCCTAGGCCTAGTTTTATTTGCATTGCCGGAATGTAGGCCTGGGAGTCATGGGCCTTTTAGTTGCAATGTTCAATTATTGCATGATTTTTTAAAAATTCATTAAAGTGCAACATTCCAAACACCAATGCTGCAACAAACTAAATACACGTTTATCTTAATTGCAAGCTAGAAGATGGACTCAAGTGTCCACAGTGATGACACCACACTGCCACCATCAAGTGTCCATATTGATGACACCACACTGCCACCATCAAGTGTCCATATTGATGACACCACACTGCCACCATCAAGTGTCCAAAGTGATGACACCACACTGCCACCATCAAGTGTCCATATTGATGACACCACACTGCCACCATCAAGTGTCCACAGTGATGACACCACACTGCCACCATCAAGTGTCCATATTGATGACACCACACTGCCACCATCAAGTGTCCATATTGATGACACCACACTGCAACCATCAAGTGTCCAAAGTGATGACACCAGACTGCCACATCATCACCAATTGGGATTGACCGTGGGATTCCACCGCCACCCCTAGGCCTGATGCACCACCAGTACCATCCGTAAGCCCTGCATGCAGCGACATAATACCAGTCATGCCAGTAGCTGAATTTGATTGTGAGTGCATTGATCCCTCATTGCTGGATGATGCTGGTGATCCTTTTTCATTGGTTCATGAATCTCCTGTATTTCATGCCGTCTTACATGAAAAACACGAGATGCATGATTCATTCTCATTGGATCATGAATCTCCTGTATTTCATGCTGTCTCACACGAAAAACACGAGATGCACGATTCATTCTCATTGAATCATGAATCCCCTGTATTTCATGGGGTGTTACATGAAAAACACAGGATTCATGATTCCAATGAAAATCCGATGGCAGGATCTCCAGAGCATCCAGACAATGATGGGACCATGTCACCAGTCTGATTGCCAGAAGTGCTACAAATGTCGACGTCCAATGTTTTATCATGACAGGGAATGCTTGTCATGGATGACAACCGTGATGTCAGAGGACATGATAGAGTTCGACTCATCAGAGGAGCTCCAGTTCCAAATGGAAGTAATGGATTAGTTTTAGGTAAAAAAATTACAAAACTATTTTAATGCCAATGACATTAGTAGTATGTATTTTCAAGGATAATAGATACAGAAAAAGAGAAAGCATCAATACAGTTGTAATACTAGTATTTGCACCAAAAAATCTGGAAATCTAAAGTGGTGCAATTTTTCACCATGCTCATCATCTTTGTTGTAACCACGACTGGTGCAGTGAGGTACACAGCAGTATATGTGACTCTTGGGAGGTTGCTGAAGACAAGAATAATCCCCAGTTAATAACAATCTTAATAATTTTCGTCAAACTGTTGAGATTCTTGGCAAAACAAGCAATTGTGTGAACTTACTTGTTCAAAGAAACATTCGATTACATGGTTTGTTTCTGTAATTTACGCCATGAGTACTCAGTATTTCATTTAGCTCCTCTCAATTAAATGCATTTCAAAGAGATTGATATATACAATCAGCGTTTTTTGAGATGCATTTGATATCTTGACAATATTATAAGTAAATAGTACAGATATAGTACTAGTAGTTTGGGTAGTATACTGCTGAATATTGACTGTATTACAAATGTACCTTCATAACATTTCCTGCTGGATTGGAATAGCTGTGGAATAGTTTGTTGATGTATTATCCATATCCATTTCGGCAAACCTGGTTTATTCGTGGTCACTTGTTTGTAACGTTAGACAGCGGTTGTTCCAAACTGAACAATGATCGTATCATTTTGAGTGAAACAGGTACTTTGTGAAAAGAATTACTATTCTATGCCATGGATGTATGTCTGCATGTGATAGGACGGCATTTGGATCTCATTTAATAATAAAACTTGAAAGAGGCAATTGACATCATTTTGTCTTGTTAATTTTTAAAATTATGACTTGCCCAAACATTTTCCATGCAGACATGACAAATGTGGTCAGCCTCTCATGCCTCATGTGCTGTGATCCCGGGCTGTGATATCTGGCTATCATTCTCCCTGCAGGCCCATGGCCCAAGAAAGAGTAGCCTACATGTAGCTAGCTGCCTGCCATTGCATCATGATCACACATGTCATAAGGCTACATGTTTTCATTAAATACAATAATGGCATTATGCACACAGTACATAGCCTATAGTATATTAGCCATAGGCCTACCACCACACCACAGAAAATATACTATGCCAGGCCTACATGTACATGTTCATGATCAGTGGCAGAGCCATGCAGCATACTTGATACTACATGTACAATGCAGATGTACACTACCACAACACAACACACACTGTCCATTGCTGTTGTGGTGTTAATGACTGTGTTTATGGTGGCTTAACTCATATGATATGCATAAAGAAGCCCAATATCAACACTAAAACTTTACATTTACTCAGTTTCCAGTTCCTGGCATGTTTGGTGTGCATACCTTAATCATGAACATGTACTGACCTACTATTCAGCTTATAGTTTCCGGATGGCTGGTACGCATGCGCAGCGAAAACCGGTGGAAAAAATGTCGAGTTGTTCTATCTTTGTCCGCGAGTGGCGCTGCATTTCTGAGTTTGGCAAGTCAAGTATTGGCAGCTGTTAACATCCTAGACCACAATAATCCAAAGCTCCCAACAACATTAAAATCTAAAGCACAATTTCTGTACTGGCAAACTTGCAAACTTAACTCGTCAACTACCCACCAATGCTGGCCGAAGCAAAAATCACATGCACTATCCTCGCATCCAGTTCAATCTAGAATCTGCATCTGCTTTTCCTAGTGCTATTCACCACGCTATCACTTGATTTGACCTGGAGTCGGTGTACCCCCATTTCGCCTACACCCATTTCGCCTATTACCCATTTTGCCTACCCCCATTTCGCCTACACCCTTTTCGCCTACACCCATTTCACCTATTCACCATTTCGCCTACACCCACTTCGCCTATTCACCATTTCGCCTACTCACCATTTCGCCTACTCACCATAACGCCTACTCACCATTTCGCCTACTAAAAAGGAAAAGAGTAGTGTGCGCTGGACATTTGAACAATTTTACGAATTGTTGAGCTTGGTTTTTTTCCTTCATATTATAGCATATTTCCCAGTTAAACTTTACCATACTTTATCATTCCAACCTGGCCTCTTAAGACAAGACCACCATTGATTTTTAGCTCACCTGTCAGGTGAGCTAATACGATACCGCGGCGTCTGGCGTCCGTCGTCGTCGTCGTCGTCGTCCGTCGTTAACTTTTGACAAAATCGTGGCACGTTTCTTAACCGCTTGACCCAGAAAGTTCATACTTGGTGTGTAGGTACCCCTCGGCAAGACCTTCCTTCAGAATGAAAATCAGCGCAATTTGATTGCTGGTATGCCATATAGGGGGTGCTCTTTGAAAACCTATTTTTGTCATTTTGAAGCTTATGGTTAAAGCTAGAGCGATGAAAATTTTATGGTGGGTGTATCTAATAAATGTACATCACATATCACATGGGTTTTTGATTTGACCTTCATTTCAAGGTCACAGAGGTCGAACTCTAAAATTTCTTTGATCATGGCACGTTTTTTTGCTATTGGTCATAGACTCTCTAAATTTGATATGTAGATACCTATTAGGCATCTCTATATGTTGACACAGATTTAGGTCAGTGTGACCTACTATTCAGGTATAAGTAGGTCAAGGTTAAAAAAGCCCATTTTCTTTATTCCAGCAGATTGAAGTTTGAAATGAAGTTTAAGAGGTCGGCCTGATATAGAGGTTTCGATATTAAATAGATTAATTTCGTTTCATATCACTAGGTGGCGGTATTGTGCAAAAATGTCAGTTGGCACATTGCCAGCAGTTTTGAATTTCGCGGTTGAGGCAATCCGTCGGGATATCCCAGATGCGCAGTGTTGTACTGCGCCACTAGATCTGCATACTACAAGTATGGAAGACAGCCATTTTATGAATTTGAAGCGAGACGAAGAAGGAATTAAATCACCTTGAATCAATGCTAAAACTTAATCATCCGCTCTTCGGATGAGGTCGTATGTGTTGATTACATTCTTGTGATTGGTTTGAGATTATTAGTTTGTCCTCATTGCCGGTTGTTTTAGAAAATTTTGACTGTGATTGGAAGGTAAAATGAGAAACTTGTCACACTGTTCTTCGGCTTGGAATGGGGATAGTCAATGCAGAGCCAGTTGGTACAAGCTGCCTTGCGAATCAGGGTGGCGTAATAATACTGTGAAAGAACAATAAAATGATGAATTGTAGCAGTGTGTGTCAGAAATTATGTGATGTCCATTGCATTTGACGATCCCAAAGTTTCGAGAGTATGGCAAAATGGCGGCTGCCGTCAGTGGAGATTAGCGTCAAGCCGGAACCTTTCGTTACAATGTGGGCTTTTAAACACAAGTTAATTGTTTATAATCACCCAGATGCTACTCATTAGGTAAACCTCTACTAAAAACACTTGCTTTAATTTTTGTAAACATGTCATGAGTGCTTAAAAAGAACCATTTTTGTGATCGTTTTTCGTCGCTGTAGAAATGTACACAGTCAGAGTCAGTCAGTGTGTCAACACAACAACGGTGTTAGTATACACATGAATCCATGATACACGGAGACACGAATGTAAACATTTGCCTGTTGGGTCGGAAGGAGTTCACCGTTACCGATCACTGCCCCAAGAAAGGTCATCTGAGCTGGTTGACTAAAGTAGATGATGATAATGATGAAAGTGTAGCGCAGCTGTCATCAGTGCTTTTATAGTTAGGCCTATAGTCGGATTCATAAGTAAATGGTGAAATTTTATTAAAACTGGTGGTTGTCCACGAATTTTTTTTCTTCAAATTGGACAAATTTGAGAGACCATGATATTTCCACTGTTTTCAGCCAAATCTCAAAACACTTATTGTCAGATTACCAAATATCAAAATTTATTTTTTCTTCAAAAAATTTATTTTTATCTGTAGACTTGCCATACCATCTTTCCAATACCTCTCCAAATAAGCACTTGACAGTTGAAAACACACTCGCGTCTAATTGATAGGTCTGGAACCTCCAACCTATGAATATTCAATTTTGGTCTTGTCTCTCTTCACTTCACTTAATTGGGGGGGTGCGGGGGGGGAAGGTCACTCTTCAACATGTAGATATTGATGTGTTCGGGTCACTTGCCGACATACTATACTTCCATTTTCAAGGGGTTATAAAGGCGAGGGGGGGGGGGCTTTTCATCATTTCAATTATGAATATTTGCAAGTGAAGAACCCAAGAGTCTTGGCCTGTTTTTTTACATCTTGGTACAACCAAGCGCTGCCCTACAGGATATCTTCATTGTGGAGCTTGGCTTTACAAATGGTCATTACAGGGTCGTGATCAAGAAAGAAAACAAATTAAGTATGATCTATCTTAAGTTTATTATTTGGTCCAATGCTCAAACAGTCTACACACAGGTCCATCCCGGACACAATATCCTGTTCATATATGCCTAACAGCATCGACGTAACCCATGATGTCTCGTTGCCGGTTTTTTGTAGGCAAAATGGGTAATAGGCGAAATGGTGAATAGGCGAAATGGGTGTAGGCAAAATGGTGAGTAGGCGAAATGGTGAGTAGGCGAAATGGGTAATAGGCAAAATGGTGAATAGGCGAAATGGGTGTGGGCGAAATGGTGAGTAGGCGAAATGGGTAAATTTTGTAGGCGAAATGGGTGTAGGCGAAATGGGGATGAACCGCCCTACAGGATATCTTCATTGTGGAGCTTGGCTTTACAAATGGTCATTACAGGGTCGTGATCAAGAAACAAAAAAAAATTAAGTATGATCTATCTCAAGTTTATTATTTGGTCCAATGCTCAAACAGTCTACACACAGGTCCATCCTGGACACAATATCTTGTTCATATATGCCTAACAGCTTCGACGTAACCCATGCTCTTTCGTTGGCGGTTACATTTATAAAACTTCAATTTATAAGATTTATTAGATCGCACATGTGATAATAATGAAAAAATTAGATACATGTACAAGTGTACCGACACTTTTCACTTTATGAAACACTGGTTCAATGCTCAAACAGTCTACACACAGGTCCATGACACAATGTCTTGTTCATATGATATGCCTAACAGCATCGACGTAACCCATGATGTCTCGTTGCCGGTTTTTTGTAGGCAAAACGGGTAATAGGCGAAATGGTGAATAGGCAAAATGGGTGTAGGCGAAATGGTGAGTAGGCGAAATGGGTAATAGGCGAAATGGTGAATAGGCGAAATGGGTGTAGGCGAAATGGTGAGTAGGCGAAATGGGTAATAGGCGAAATGGTGAATAGGCAAAATGGGTGAAGGCGAAATGGTGAGTAGGCGAAATGGGTAAATTTTGTAGGCGAAATGGCTGTAGGCGAAATGGGGATGAACCGTGGAGTCGGGGTTGACCACCTGCATCCGATTTTAATCAGAATTGGCCGGTTTCAGGAGTCAGTTGTAACAAATTTCAACATCTTGCTGAGACATCAAGGAACTAGCCGCTATAAATCATGTCTGACATATTATCCATGTCAAAACTTTCTCGATCCCGGCTCTTTTGATCTTCAGACATGCCGCTGAAACTTCTTGGAGGGCGATAAATAATATATTTGTTCACTCAAATATTGTTGACAAAAAAGAAGCGTTGGTCACTCTAGTTCATTCTCTATCAGAAGAAACTGGAGATACATCTAATCAATGTGCCAATAAACACCTATTCCTTATCATTATGATGTGTACCTCGGAGTAATCAGCCTTTAGCTTGGTTACTGTAAGTACACTGCACAATTTGTGGGCAGTTTTTAGCTCAGCTGACTAAGTCAGCCGAGCTTGTCAAATAAGTTGTTTAGTGGCGTCCGTCTGTCCATCCATCCATCCATCCATCCATCCGTCCATCCGTTAAACCCATGGTGCACATTTTGTAACCGTAAGACCTAGAGACTTCAATTTTGCATTTCTGGATACTTCTGGTCAAACTCTACTTTCAAAACAAAATTTGTCGCCATTCGACCTACTTCCTGCGAGCGAGAGTGCATGAAGGAAACTGGCCTATATCGGCCTAGGAGCAGCAGAATTAGTCGAAATATGCTCTAATATTAAGATAAAATTCTTGAAAATCTATTTTATTGAGAAAAAGTTCAAAATTTTAACAGGAGAGGGCGCTACCTGCCTTTTAATTATTTCTGCCGATTCAAATTCCCGCCCGATGACGTCAGCCATCAATGAAGTCTCCTATTTGCCAGTTCTCAAAACATGGCAGCTACACAACAAAAGCAGTAGCTCCAGGAATAAATCACTGTTCACTTCAGCTTCGTAATCGATTGTACCCCCACTTTATTGTGTTTTGTGTGGTGTTCCTATTCAATCAACGATGTAAGGCCTTATTATGTTGGTTTTAATTGAGAAGGTGCATTATAAGCGGCGTACGAAATACCGAAGCGGAGACAAAATGGCGGCATGTTGTTTACGCCTGGAGCTCAATGACACTCAAGTACCCAATTTTCTGCTTAAAAAGTAGTAGTCTGGTAGGCGATATTATCACTAGTTCGTTTCAGTGGTAGTCATAAGGTCTTTAGGGACTACTTTCAGAAATTAGTTCTTGAAAATTTGGCCACATTTCTGTGAAAACGATATCGGAAGTGCATGCTCTGTTCGCGATGACATCGCCGATGGTATTTTGAAGTGGAGAATTCCCACAGTATGTGCAGTGAATTGGCATGATTCTGTTCGCCTATTAAGTTTTAGTTCTACGATTCTTTCATGAGTAAAAAGTAGACATTCTAAGCAATACAATAATGTCACTCCCATAAAAATTGATTGGAAATTGAGGGAGCTACGGCATTCTGTTTGTACAATACCAAATGGCACATTTTAAAAAGCGCTCATTGGACAACGTAGGGAATCACCAGAAATGACGTCATCGCTGGTCTAAATAGAAAACTACGGTGGCGCAGTAGAGCACAAGAAAAGGTTTAGCATTAACTTCGTCATGCAAGCTTCAGCAACAAAACGATTTCTCATGAATGATTTATTTGATCATCATCAGCTTGTTTCCCCTGATAGGTAAAAAAATGATTTACAATTTCCATCAAAGTTTTCTATTTTGTGTATAGTCACATGTTATTTAACTGGCAAGGAGCCAAGCAGTTTTGAATATTCGCGGGAAAATACTTCGTACTTGTAAACGAGGCTATGACAATGAGTATCCTCATTCATGGCATAAACTTCATGTTTCGGTAAATATTTTCATACGATGATTTCACCCGAATTATGGTCAGGATTGAGGAATGAACAGTGGCATAATTATGTCAACCAAAAACATTGTTACCGTAGTGAACGCAAAAGGATATCAAATACCATGGAGCATGCCATTTTCATGCATAATGAACTGAACACCGGGAAGATATTAATGATATTAACTCAGCTGAGCGCCAGGCCCTTGGGCCTCTTGTTCTTGGAGTGAAGTGACCCTGTGTGCTCCGTGGAATGCATCATTGTAAATATGTTGCGATAGGGAAGTTTGTCTTCTCAAAGTTCACTCAAATTTTGCTCGACACAAATGTACGCACGCAATGATTTGTGTTGTATCCTCAGATTTTGTTTGGACGGGTGGCGCGGCGTGGCCGGGACTACCAGATTGGTCGGACTATAGAGGACTATTGTCGATCATTTGGGATGGGCTGTTTTTGATAGATATCTGCTGGGGATTAGATTGGGGGTTATCTTTTAAAAACGGTAAGATATAGGGCCGTTTTTGATCTGCAACCCGTCCTTTTTACCAGTAGTTTTCCCACGAACGTCATCTGTCTTGTTGCGCAATTACGCGACCGGGCCCTGATCAATGCCGGTCATCGCAGCCACGACACGATAGGAACCTGTGAGAGTTTGATTAGGAACCGAACCGAACCGGCAGTACACGGACTGAAGTAATCAATACACAACCCGATAAAATCTGATGAACTACAAACCGACCATTATTAGGACACCGACTCTGGTTCGGTCTGTGATTTGTCGGTTCATCGTTGTGTCGTACTCTTAATAATAGCGTTACGGACCGACCAGTAACCGAGTAGAATACAGTACAATGCGATACATACTTGTTTACCTGGCTGTATATATTATAGATGTAGCATGTTTCTTAACCAGGATGAATTCCTAACCACCAAATATCTATACGGTGAGCACAATGGCCTGTGGCCTTTTCCTTTTTGTTTTTCTGATGTCTTGTCTCCTGGATCATTGCACATAGGGTAAAAGAGGTTACTGAATGCTATGAAAAATGCAAGCACAAACACATCGGTCAGTCTGTAGCTGAAAAACAAATAGCTGGAAGAAACTCCATCGATTTGTAGAAACACCTTTAGAGATGACATCACGAGATAGAGTAATAGTGCAAACCTGGTAGTGGTTGACAAAGAAAAGTCACAGTTCAAGGCCTTGAATTGAACGAACAGGAAGTACATATATACATCCAACAGGAAGTGCGAGGACACGCGTATATCTGCGTGAACCTAGACGTAAATGTAAGGTGCTTGTTGCAGCCGCCACAGGGACTTGTTATAAACGGCGTTGACTATGAACACATGTGCTCGACTCTGTGTAGCTCTGTGCCAATACAAAGTTTGTACGAAATATCACTGCTTGAGACACACAGTCAGTAAAGCATTCTTTCCATTAGGTTTGGAAAAAATAACGTGAAAGAATCACATCAATTTGAATCTTTGGAGTAATTAGTCAGGTGGAAATGAAGAAAACAGAGGAGCAAACGTTCTCCCGGTCTTCACAATCCTCAGCTGTGTACATGAATGGGGAGTGTATAGGAAAACTCTGATGGAATTAAATTGATGCGCATATAAGTAAATGCATAGGTCTAAAAATAAACCGTGTCTGTAAACAATTCTCACCATGGCGTCCACAAAAGCCCAGCACCATACAGGTTGTAACAAAAATAGCCACCTTGGGTTATATGTGACCCGCAACCAAGCAGTTCATTTCTTCGTTTATTTTGTCTTTGTAGGCAAGTGAAGCAGATGTTCTCTGTGCTGTCCTTAAATGGGGGGAGCATCAGCTCGTCAAACGAATGGAAGAGAGAGGTAGGTTAGGTCTATTTGATCACTAGTAGGAGGCTATTTCCGACTTCTTAACACCTTCACAGCCGAACCGCTTAGATCTACAGTAGAACCTCTCTTAGCAGACACCTCTCTATTAAGGACACTAGTTTTGGTCCCAAATTGGTTGCTTCCATTCAATTTGACCTCTCTAATCAGGACACCTCTCTATTAAGGGCAGCACATGTCAGTCCCAAGGGTGTCTTTAATAGATAGGTTCTATTGTATGTGTACAAAAACCCACGTTGGCGGCATGACCACGTCGATCTACAAGGTCCCACCCACCCCCCCCCTCCCCCCGATTTAGCTGGTTATCGGAGTCTCATGGACTTGGGGGCTGTAGCAAAATTAGGGGCTGTAGCAAAATTAAAGTGAATCAAATAGAAACGAAATATTTTAGTTTCTCCTCCAACCTCCTAACCACTCAGAAACTAACAAATGCTGATTTTGGCTTCACTTTCCAAAGCCATTTGCTGCACCTCCTTTGACTTTTTACACTTTGGGACATACTTCAAGGCGGGATCCTAATCTGCTTGTGGGCAAGTGGTTAAACAGGGTGTTTTAAAGTTCTGGTTGTAGCCGGCTACCCAGGAAAAGAGGCTTTCAAGCATTTAGGAGCAAATTTGGGCATATATAGGGCCAGAAAACGGTTCAGGAAGGGTTTTGTTGAGGATTTTTTTGGAAAGAAAAAAATGACCCTTGACTCCCTGCCCTAACAATTTTTTTTCCTTTTTATCGGCTTCACTTTAGTATTGTTACAGCCCCTTAACGAACTACACCATTGCCACGTTCGGGCGAGGCAGGAACTGAAAAGACAAACCGTAAAATAACATGATAAAGCTACTCTGACTTTGGGAATTTTGGTAATTTGTTGTCATTTTTAGCTCACCTGGGTGCTTATGTCACCTGGGAGCTTATGTCATCACGTTCTGTCTGTCCCTCTGGCGTCCGGCAACGAGGGTGGCACGTTTGCTCACTGTTGAATCTAGAAAGTTTAAACTTGGTGTGTGGGTGTCTTATGACAACTTGACTTGACACACAAAACATCATCGCCATTTGACCTATTTTCTGGGCTCCAGGTGGCAATCTTTGAAAACCTTATTTTGTCAATATCTCACGAACGCTGATATCTAGAACCGTGAAATTTTTACTGTCAATACTTCTGATGAGACTAAATGCAGAATAACCAGGTTTTTAGCTCACCTCTTAGCAGAGGTGAGCTTATCCCATACCGTGGCGTCCGTCGTCCGTCGTCGTCGTCGTCGTCGTCGTCGTCGTCGTCGTCGTCCGTCGTCCGTTAGCAGGGCACGTTTCGTAACTGTTAGAGCTATTGAGTTGAAACTTGGTACACATGTACCCTTATGTAATGACACCTTGGAGACCAAGTTTCGGTCAGATTCGTTTCATGGTTTGGCCACCAGGGGGCCAAACGTTAAAAGTGAAAATATGCAATATCTCCCTTAATAGTAGTCGGGAAATTTTGAAAAAAATATGGTAGGTACTTCTAGCAAAGGTGCATCATATATCCTCCGGGTTTTTGATTTGCCCTCCTTTTCAAGGTCACAGAGGTCAAATAGTGTAAATTGGCCGTTAGGATGTAACGATGGCACGTTTCTAAACTGCAATTACTATTGATCCCAAATTTGGTACACATTTACCCCTTAGTCAGGTAATCTCAGGGACCGAAGTTTGGTCCAATATGATTCACCACTTGACCACCAGGGGGCAAAATCAAAAAACCTTAAAAATGTGATTATTCCTTAACTTCTTGCCCGATTGCCACCAATTTGATATCATGGGTACATCTAACCGCCATACAATATATGTCACACAGGTTTTTAATTTGACCTTCTTGTCAAGGTCACAGAGGTCAAATGGCGTAAATTGGCCGTCAGGCCGTAACTATGGCACGTTTCTTAACTGCAATGACTATTGATCACAAATTAAGTACACATGTACCCCTTGGTCAGGTGGTCTCAGGTACCGAAGTTTGGTGCGATCTGATTTGCCGTTTGGCCTCCAGGGAGGGGGCCAAATCGTAAATTCTTCAAAATGCCATTATTCCTAGTATTACTTGCCTGATTGGCACCAATTTTATATCATAGGTACATCTAATTCTAACAACCATTCAATGTGTCACCCGGGTCTTCTTTGATTTGACCTACTTTTCAAGGTCACAGAGGTCAAATGTACTGTAAATTGGCCATTTTGGGGAAATTGTAATTGCTTGGACCTACATCAAACCTAACACTACATGACACAATACCATGCTCTTTATCCATCTTTCCTCCACATGAGGTGAGCACAATGGCCCTGGCCATTTTTGATTTCACCTACTTTTGAAGGTCAGAGGTAAACTCTCAACATTTCAGCGAAGGTGGCATGTTTCGCCCTTAATTGTGCTAGACTCTCAAAAATTTGATATGATGACACCTATTGGGCATCTAACACACAATAACAAAAACTCAGGCCATCAACCCATCACAAGACCGGCTAGACATGGTCCTCTAGACACTGACCACCAATCAAGGTGACCACAGTATCTGCCCAGCTGAATTTGGCGCATGTCTCTGAATCGATTAATGGTCAAGAATGTCCGATAGTGGAATCATTGTGATTTAAGAATCCATATTTCATAAGAATATTGTGTGAAATCAAACCTACGTGGGTGTGGAGAGAAAGGTCAAACTTTGGACAAGTCTAGAAAGACAAGGTCTAGTGTGACTAAATTTCAGTTCGGTCTGATTCCGGAGGACAAAACTGAAAACATAAAAAGTGTGATATGTCTCTTATTAATTATCCATTTTCAATAAAAATTTTATGGTAGGTACCAGTACTCCTAGCGAGGATACATCACATATCGTACGGGTTTTTGATTTGACCTACTTTTGAAGGTCACAGAGGTCAAATGGCGTAAATTGGCCGATAGGATGTAACTATGGCACATTTCTAAACTGCAATGACTATTGACCCCAAATTTAGTACACATGTACCCCTTAGTCAGGTGATTTCAGGTAACGAAGTTTGGTGCGATCTGATTTGCCGTTTGGCCTCCAGGGAGGGGGCCAAATCCAAAATTCTTCAAAATGCTATTATTCCTCAATTACTTGCCAGATTGGCACCGATTTTATATCATAGGTACATCTAATTCTAACAACCATTCAATGTGTCACCCGGGTCTTTTTTGATTTGACCTACTTTTCATGGTCACAGACGTCAAATGTACTGTAAATTGGCCATTTTGGGGAAATTGTAATTGGTTGGACCTACATCAAACCTAACACTACATGCCGCAATACCATGCTCTTCATCTATCTTTCCTCAACATAAGGTGAGCACAATGGCCCTGGCCATTTCATCTTACACCCAAAAGTCATGAAAGTTTCAGGAAAAGGGTTTTTTTATGGTCCACTCATTACGTTTATTGCCACTAAATTTTATTCTGATGACTTTATACCCGACTTTAAACCTGGTGGACGCTGGTGGGTGCTGGTGGAAGCTGTTTAGGATGACCGGATACTACAGCGATCTTGATTGGTTGGCTGAGACTCGGAAACATAAGCCTAACTATGATTAGCTGTATGATTCGGTACAATCCGCCACAGTCCTTCGGAATGCATAGCATAATACCAACAACCTCAAACCTCTGTGTCAAATTTGTGTAGCTCCTGTGGATAGATGCGATGTATTTGATTACTGGAGTCAGGTTGACCGGGAATTCCAGTTTGTGTTTTTGTTTGGTCTGCTATCAGCTGATGTCGGAATTCTCCTACTACAACACATGTAATATTGCTCCGTTCCGATGGTTGGTGTGAGCGAATTAGGCGAATTATTGATAGATTTTCGCCTGCGATTTTCATTCAGTCTGAATTTTCACCTGATCAAAATAGAATCGCCAAAGCAGGGAGTGATTTTGAGGCAGATGAGTGTGGCGATATTCAACCAGGCGAATTTTCGCCCTGATTCATGTGCGGAATTTGGACGTGATCCCTAAGATGGCATCCGGTGGAGCAGAGCAGATCGATGTTTGTGTAAGGCCAGTTTGACATTCATGGTGTACAGTCATACTGACAAACAAGTTTTCACAGCAAGGTTTGAAACCAATCTTAATCCCTGTGAACATGATGAACCTGAAGCATTTTTTTACCAGAACCACTAAAACTTTCGAACATGGCATTTGACCTGGTTATTGTTGTTTTTTCAGAGCCAAACTTGCTGAATCATACTACTCATAGCGTCAGTAAGAAGGGTATAAAGAAACGTGACCTAAGTGATGTCGAGCTGCGTGATATCCTGTCTGATCTACTAGTGTATGTACGTGCTGATCACATTATTCCACCCAACCATGAGGTGCTGACAAATGCAATTAAGCGAGGTCTCATCAGTACGCCACCGTCTCACATGATGGGAGATGAGCCTGGCCACCAGAGTCGAGCAAGTGCTTGGATACGTGGAAGGAACCGAGGCACGTTTTTGAAACCGAGGCTCTTTCAACCACATTATGATGAAACTAAGGTATGAAAGGTTTGCCTTTTGGCTCACTGTAGGGGAGTCCATACAATACAGCAGTGTCCGCCATCGTCGTTGTTTGTATCTTGATTTAAAAAAAAGTGGTACGTTTCTGAACTGCTAGGGGCTATTAATGTGGAAACTTTCATCTAGAAATACCAACCAGCAAATCCTAGAACAGGAAATATTCGCGGTTGAATCGGCCTGTGCTTCTAAATTTTCTGCTGTTGTCTACTAGCGCTGTTTTGCTGACACTGTCTGAATCCCCACGCTGACAACGCCCTTGAAATTTTGATCCGACTCCCATCTCTTGTCACCAGGGCCGATTTGTGAAAACAAACAAAGTGCTTTATCTCGCTTATTAGTAATTCGTTTTCGATAAAAATTTGATGGTAGGTACTCCTAGCAAGGATACATCACATATCCTACAGGTTTTCGATTTGACCCACTTTTCAAGGTCACACTCACAGAGGCCAAATTGCGTAAATTGGCCATTCGAATGTAACTATGGCACGTTTCTCAAGCTATAAACTTGAAACCTGAAACAAGTGACCCCCTCCGTGAGATAAACTCTGATTCCCATTTTCGGTCGTTCTGACCACCACTGGGCCAAAATTGAAAACGTGAAAAGTGCAATAGCTCGCTTATTAGTCTCTGTCAACCTACGTATGTAGGGTTGAGAGGAGGAGACTCTTGGCATAGCTAGGCAAAAATTCGCCTAATTTATATCCCCGTTCCAGGTGGCTACGGCCTATACAATGTACTGTCTATATCACTTGAGATTGGATAACCCAGTTGGTACCGTGTCCGCAAAGTTTTGGGGAAACTGGACATTTAATAAATAAGATAGTGTGATGATTGTTTTGTCAAAACATTTGTCAAAACATCAAAGGTGTGCAGTGCGAAGATTTAACGACATGTTTGAAGGAGCCGCGTGGGGTTTTGTGATGATCCATGCCAGCACACGGCATTGTGTGTATTGGTCGTCGCGAGAGCAGACCCTTATTGTCAGGTTCTGTCATTATGTTTGTGGCAGCATGTGCCTAGCAACCATTCCTAGCAACGGGCATTTTACACTAAAAAATATCTTTAAAATCATTTTTTTAAAAATTTGGTTCCGAGGAATTGTTTGCAGTACATTCAGCCTCTTTGTCACCAATTTTGAGACAAATCGGAGTAAAAGTGTAGACGCTGAATCGATTTGTTTCAGGTCCGTTTAGCTAAATGGCGAGATTGACTATGAATGAAGATAGTTTTAGCCCTAGGATGCTCGGCAGTTGTTGAATTGAAATGCAAATTGCGTTGCCAGTATTTGTCCTATTGTAATAAAACTTAAGTTTTCATTAAAGTTCGTTATCTTGTTCATTAAGTCCTTCGTCTCATGTAAAATGCGAAATGAATAAAATTATTAATTGGGAGCTCAAAATTGATGAGCGTGTATACGTAGCATGTAGGAATGTTGTGCTGGCCAGCGAGCAGTATGGTGAGTTTCTTCACAAAGCTACGTGTCTTTATCGATGATGTATGAAGAAACTACGAAGACCCAATGTAAGCAGTAATCTAATCTGTAATACTCTCAAATTTCAACGAAATCAATCAAGTATTTGCCGAGAAATTAGAAATTACGCACAACTTTACAGGATCGCGTCAGCCATAATAATGACATTAATGTACATGCAAATGAGGACTGTCACTTGCTCGTCAATACCGAGCAGCTAATCACGTGGGCATAATTATGATAATAAGGTACAGCGGTGGAAAAATTCAAATTCAAATTCAAATTCTTTATTACTCTAAAACGCTAAATAGTCTGGTTCTCTGACCTCGATCTCCGGGCTTTTGGTAGGGTTTAGGAACGGGTCAGGTAACAACAACCGTCTACAAATAACACGGCAGAAAAGAGGAGTGTTATTTTTAGATTCAGCCATTGTTGTAATTTCCCGAGCCAATTATCGTTTTACGGTCGAATTGAGCGCTGTATCTGTCCTAGGATTATGCACTATTATTGAACACATCATTCTACACTGTAGAAATACCGGAATTACTCTTAAAATGCGCGATTACGGTTATTTTATGTTTCAGACAAAGGGGTTTCCCCATATAATGACGTCACTTTTAGCGATATTGTCATTTTCGCAAAAGTACGATTTGGGACGCTAAACCTTGACCGATTGCGTTGGTTTTTGCAGGATAGATTGTTTATAATATTAAAAAAAATTAGGCAGAAGAATTTTTGAGGAAATGGTGGTTTAAGCTATTGTTCTATTTATTAGCTCACCTCTTAGCAGAGGTGAGCTTATCCCATACCGTGGCGTCCGTCGTCCGTCGTCGTCGTCGTCGTCGTCGTCCGTCGTCGTCCGTCGTCCGTTAGCAGGGCACGTTTCGTAATTGTTAGAGCTATTGAGTTGAAACTTAGTACACATGTACCCTTATGTAATGACACCTCGGAGACCAAGTTTCGGTCCGATTCGTTTCATGGTTTGGCCACCAGGGGGCCAAACGTTAAAAGTGAAAATATGCAATATCTCCCTTAATAGTAGTCGGGAAATTTTGAAAAAAATATGGTAGGTACTTCTAGCAAAGGTGCATCATATATCCTCCGGGTTTTTGATTTGACCTCCTTTTCAAGGTCACAGAGGTCAAATGGTGTAAATTGGCCGTTAGGATGTAACGATGGCACGTTTCTAAACTGCAATGACTATTGATACCAAATTTGGTACACATTTACCCCTTAGTCAGGTGATCTTAGGGACCGAAGTTTGGTCCAATATGATTCACCACTTGTCCACCAGGGGGCAAAATCCAAAAACCTTAAAAATGTGATTATTCCTTAACTTCTTGCCCGATTGCCACCAATTTGATATCATGGGTACATCTAACCACCATACAGTATATGTCACACAGGTTTTTAATTTGACCTTCTTGTCAAGGTCACAGAGGTCAAATGGCGTAAATTCGCCGTCAGGCCGTAACTATGGCACGTTTCTTAACTGTAATGACTATTGATCACAAATTAAGTACACATGTACCCCTTGGTCAGGTGATCTTAGGTACCGAAGTTTGGTGCGATAGGATTTGCCGTTTGGCCTCCAGGGAGGGGGCCAAATCCTAATCTCTTCAAAATGCCATTATTCCTAGTAATGACTTGCCCGATTGGCACCAATTTTATATCATAGGTACATCTAATTCTAACAACCATTCAATGTGTCACCCGGGTCTTCTTTGATTTGACCTACTTTTCAAGGTCACAGAGGTCGAATGTATTGTAAATTGGCCATTTTGGGGAAATTGTAATTGCTTGGACCTACATCAAACCTAACACTACATGACACAATACCATGCTCTTTATCCATCTTTCCTCCACATGAGGTGAGCACAATGGCCCTGGCCATTTTTTTTCATAGATTTTTGTTATTGCCTGACCTACGACAGCGAGAGTGAGGTCAGGAGCCCAGACTATAAAACGCCCACTAGGGGCCAACGGTTACATAAAATAATTACAAAATATACAATATAAAGTTACAGGGTATACAAAATAAGATCACAAATATTTAAAGACAAAAACATAATAATGGAAATCAGGACAATATAGAGTTATGCAGTTTAAAGAACTCGTTGATAATCGCAGCAGAGGGAGGTGAAGGATTTTTCAGAAAAATTGTAGTCAGATCCGACAGAGACAGAAAATGGAGATCACTTCTATTACAACTGCAATGAGTTTTGCTGTTTTGACGCATATTGAGGGCACACCGCAAGGAAGTGAAAATCATCCTCAACCTCCCCTGACTTGCAAACCTCACACTTTCTTAGACTACAGTGTCTCCCAGTTTTGATTCTTAGACAATGGGCTTCCAGCATTAATTTTATGATACAAGCCCTGTGTTTCACTGATTTAATATCATTTAAATATGTTTGAAGTTCAAATGAAAACATAAGATTACTATACATCGAGTTTTTTATTTGTTGCGATTTCACCAAAAATTTCATGTTGACAAATATCTCTAATCGTTTACTGGGCATTAGAGTATAATATTTTCCAGTTATCCACATTAATATTCATTTGATCAAGCCATAGGTACCCCAACCCGGAGGAATTAAGAACAACATTTCCAAACTTTGGGGACGTTCTGGCATCAACGCGACGACCCATATTCGCCTATAGGCTTGTCAGTATGTATCAGTCTACATTGTAATCAGGTAACGATGTATGCAATGTGTACATGCTGCATTGTTCGGCTGGCTGGTTTGCCTTTCATTTGAACAAATACAGGCTTAAAAGTAATTTTATTTGGCCCGTTGACCCATGAACAGTAAAGATTTGTGTTATCTACTCTAGCATTGTGGTTTGAATGACACATATACGTTTGTACTGTTTACATTTGCCAAAACTTTTCAATTCTGAGCGAGGGAAAATTTTCAGACATTATGTTAATTACATGCAGTTTAGTGCCAAGTTTTGTCAAAGGAAAGCCGATGATTATTTCTAGGAATTTCCAAGAAATTACAGTGTTTGACACACAGGGCTTCAAAATCTAAGTGCAGTTTTCATTCTGTCTATCTTCTGTGCTCTTTCTTTCTTTCATTTCTTTTATATTTTGATCAATGATGACTTTTTCATTTAATTATTATGATTATAGTAGTCCTACACACTTGCAGGCTATAAAATAACAAATTTTCCAAGAATTTCCATTGCCATTTGTTGGTGCCCGCGCTCACAGACCCTGCCCTGAAATCCTTAGTGTCGAGCCCTGCTCAAAGAGAATTGGCAAAACATGATTGCATGTTAGAAACTTTCGTAATTTACATCCTGAGGAAATCGGGGGTTAATGTTCGCTTCATCGGCCCTGCACACAAACAGTACCTAAACCCTAATTTCCTCAGGATGGTAAATAAAGACTCGAGGCTAACTAACATCCACAGTTGACGGAGACTCCAGAGTCTGCCTGCTGACTAAAACAACGATTCTAGTTAGTAATTTGTTTTTGATAATATTTTTATGGTAGTTACTCCAAGCAATGATACACCAAATGTTATATGGGGTTTTTAAGGTCACAGAGGTCAAATGGCCTAGATTGGTCGTTGGCATTTTTCTTAACTGCAGTGACAATTGATCTTACATTTGGTACAAATATAACTGTACCCGATATAGTTAGTTCATCTCAGGGCCAAAAGTTTGGTTTAATTTGATTCACCACTTGGCCACGTGGCCAAATACGGAAAAGACTTAAGGGATCAAGTCCAAAGTCCGCACGCGAAATTCACCCTACAGTATTACGCCTGCGAAATATGTCCGAAAATCGACCGGCGAATGCGAGGCTTTAATATGAAATCTCACCAGGTTTAAAAACATACTTAAAGCCATTAAAGTAAAATCTATTGGTCATAAACAAAATAAGCAGGACATTCCCTGATCGTTTCGTGACATTTGTGTGCTAGATCAGCGAGTTGTTGTCTAAAATGTATGAGCGTCCACCACTCAGTCAGCGGCAATGTTGGATTTGACTTGGAGGAAATGATAGGGCTTCCCAATACAACAGGAACCCTGTGATTTTAGACAACACCTCCCTTTTTGGCTCACCGTAGGGGAGTCTATACAATACCGCAGTGTCCGTCGTCCGTCGTCGTCCGTCGTCGTCGTCGTCGTCGTCGTCGTCGTCGTCGTCCGTCGTATCCTAGTTCAAAAACAGTGGCACGTTTCTTAACCGCTAGGCCTATGAACTTAAACCTTTGTACACATTACCCCCTAGGTCAGATGACCCGTGACACTAAATTTCTCTCCGATCTGATTCTCTACTTGGCCACCAGGGGGCCAAATGTGGATATCTAAAAAGTGTGATATCTCGCTTATTAGTGACTTGTTTTCGATGAAACTTTTGTTGTAGGTACTCATAGCAAATATACATCTTATATCATACGGGTTTTTAATTTGACCTACTTTTCAAGGTCACAGAGGTCATATGGCGTAAATTGGCCGTTAGAGTGTAAACTATGGCACGTTTCTTAACCACTAAAGCTATGAACTTGAAACTTGGTACATATAACCCCCTATATCACATAGCCTCTGGTGCTGAATTTCAGTTTGATCTGATTCTCAACTTTGCCACCAGGGGGCCAAATGTGGATATCTAAAAAGTGTGATATCTCGCTTATAAGTGACTTGTTTTCGATAAAATTTTTATGGTAGGTACCCTTAGGAAGAATACATCACATATCTTACGGGTTTTCAATTTGACCTACTTTTCAAGGTCACAGAGGTCATATGGCGTAAATTGGCCGTTAGAGTGTAAACTATGGCACGTTTCTTAACCACTAAAGCTATGAACTTGAAACTTGGTACATATAACCCCCTATATCACATAGCCTCTGGTGCTGAATTTCAGTTTGATCTGATTCTCAACTTTGCCACCAGGGGGCCAAAAGTGGAAATCTAAAAAGTGTGATATCTCGCTTATAAGTGACTTGTTTTCGATAAAATTTTTATGGTAGGTACCCTTAGGAAGAATACATCACATATCTTACGGGTTTTCAATTTGACCTACTTTTCAAGGTCACAGAGGTCATATGGCGTAAATTGGCCGTTAGAGTGTAAACTATGGCACGTTTCTTAACCAGTAAAGCTATGAACTTGAAACTTGGTGCATATAACCCCCTACATCAGATAACCTCTGATGCCAAATTTTGGCTCGATCTGATTCTTTATTCGGCCACCAGGGGGCCATAATGGAAAAAGTAAGAAATGCAATATCTTGCTTATTTTTAGTGATTCGTTTTCAATAACATTTTTATGGTAGGTTCTAGTAGCAAGGATACATCACATATCATATGAGTTTTTGATCTGACCTGCTTTTCAAGGTCACAGAGGTCAAATGGCGTAAATTTGTCGTTTGATTGTAACTATGGCACGTTTCTTAACCACTAAAGCTTTGAACTTGAAATTTGATACACATGACTCCCTACGTCATGTAACCTCGGACACCGAATTTCGATCTGATCTGGTACTCAACTCGGCCACCAGGAGGCCAAAACTAAAATAGGTAAAAAGTGCAATATCTCGTTTATTATTGACTTGTTTTTGATGATATTCTTATGGTACTTACTCCAAGCAACGATACATCACATGTCATACCGACTTTGGTTTGACCTATATACTATACATGTACAATGTTTCTTAATCTGGATGAATTACAAAGTACCAAATATCTATACGGTGAGCACAATGGCCCCTGGCCGTTTCATCTTACTTCCAAAAGTCATGAAATTTTCAGGAAATGTGTTTTTATGATGCACTTATTACGTTTATCGTCACTAAATTTTATTTTGATGACTTTATACCCGACTTTAAACCTGGTGGATGCTGGTGGAAGCTGTTTAGGATGATCGGATACTACAACGATCTTGATTGGTTGGCCGAGACTCGGAAACATAAGCCTAACTATGATTAGCTGTATGATTCAGTACATTCCACAACAATCCTTCAGAATGCATACTGTAATACTAACAACCTCAAACCTCTGTGCCAAATTTGTGTTGCTCCTCGTGGATAGATGCGATGTATTTTTGGCTCACCGTAGGGGAGTCTATACAATACCGCAGTGTCCGTCGTCCGTCGTCGTCTGTCGTCGTCGTCCGTCGTCGTCGTATCCTGTTTCAAAAACAGTTGCACGTTTCTCAACCGCTAAGCCTATGAACTTGTAACTTTGTACACAGGACTCCCTTGGTCAGATGAACTGTGACACTAAATTTGGGTCCGATCTGATTCTTAATTTGGCCACCAGGGGGCCGAATGTAGATATCTAAAAAGTGTGATATCTCGCTTATTAATGACCTGTTTGGAATGAAATTTTTGTGGTAGGTACTCATAGCAAGAATACATCATATATCGTACGGGTTTTTAATTTGACCTACTTTTCAAGGTCACAGAGGTCAAATGGCGTAAATTGGCCGTTAGATTGTAAACTATGGCACGTTTCTTAACCACTAAAGCTATGAACTTTAAACTTGGTACATATAACCCCCTATATCACATAGCCTTTGGTGCTGAATTTCAGTTTGATCTGATTCTAAACTTTGCCACCAGGGGGCCAAAAGTGGATATCTAAAAAGTGTGATATCTCGCTTATAAGTGACTTGTTTTCACTAAAATTTTTATGGTAGGTACTCTTAGGAAGAATACATCACATGTCGTACGGGTTTTCAATTTGACCTACTTTTCAAGGTCATATGGCGTAAATTGGCCGTTAGAGTGTAAACTATGGCACGTTTCTTAACCAGTAAAGCTATGAACTTGAAACTTGGTGCATATAACCCCCTACAGTGTACAACCTAGGTCAAAACTTATACAAAATAGGCCAAAGTCAGCCTCGTTCTGGATTGACCTAGTTTGTGTACTATCTAGTGCATTCCAGTTTCAATGCACTATGATCTCAGATAGTGCTTTGATAGCTGGGGTCATTATTTGAAATGACTCTGGCACAGCCCAAATCTTTTTTTACCTCAATAAACATGCTTAATATTGTTAGATACATACCACACTACAATCCTAATGCAACATGTATTCCATTTAAGCACTTTTGAGAGCATAAAATGCATTTCATTGTGAGTACTGTCCAACACACACCCCACCCCCAACTTCTAATTGGGATAGAAAAAGTTTCTATGTCTAAAACAAGAGACCATTGATGGGAGACCTTTGATTGACATCTTGGCTGTGGAATTCAACCACTTTTCTCAATGAATATGCACACCCCTTGATGTATGAGGCTTATGAATGGCTGGAGTCCACCCAGCACAGCCCCCTCCCCCTCAACTAAACTGTCAATAACATTCTTGGTGGTCAACTTGTGTATGGTATCATGATACAGCCTGGTACAGGGACCTTTCTGCTTGATTAATTACACATATGCCGTGGTCACACTGGGGTTTTAACACGAATTGAATTCGAATTAAAACGTTGATACGTATTGGGGCGTCACACTCAATTCGGTTCATACCGATCTCAATCCGCTTTAACCAACACGGTTCTTAAACCGAATTGAATGCGAATCAGCTAATCCGAATCAACGAAACCGTATTGAGATTTCAAGTGTGACGCGCTTGATACGAATTAAGGTTTTCGATCGCACTGCGCATGCGCCCGGCGCATGAAAGTGACCTTTGACCGCGGGAACTAGTGCTCCGAACTAGTCAACTGATGTATTTAAATGATCTCATTAACTCAAATCGTTTTTCGTTATGCCATAGAATAGGGAAAAATCAACTCCCTTGCACGTGACTTGCATTTCCATTTCCTGGCAAGGTATGTTGCCGCAGGTTCGTTGGTCAAAGGTACGCTGGTCAGCAACATCGTCGCGGCGGGGTTTTCCCCGGTTTTGGCCTCGTTTTCGAGGGCGAGGCCGGGATTCTCCGCGAATAGCGACGGTGGTGTTGACTCGCTGAGGCACTCCTCTTTGACCCGAACTTTGGCAATAGGCATGGCCGGGAGATGGAAATGGTCAAGCACCTTACGCGATTTTAACTTGTTAGTAATGACTGTGTGATACTGTGATATTATATACTTTTATGTTTTGTACTCGTAAATTTTATTCTCCCATATGGGAGGTTAATAAATAATAATAATAATAATAATAGATGGCGCGTCATTAGTATGCATTGAGTGTGGGGCGTTTTAAACCAATTTGAATGGGTATTCGGGCCAGTGTGACGCGACCGTTCTGAAACTGGATTAATCAATTCGTATTCTGGAGAGCGCTCTACGGAATTCGGTTTCAATTCGCATCCAGTGTGAACACACCATTATTTGGGTTAATTTGTTGATACACTTGTCTGCTATAATCTCTCAAATTCAGCAGGCTGCTTGTTTGCAAGGCGGCATATTCCTTTGATCTTGTAATAGGGATAGATTTTGTTTCTGATACTTCAAGTGCAGAAGGTCAATTCCATGGTGTTGACCATGTCTTACTCTTACTGTAGTGAATGAGTACAATTTACACCCTTTCTGGTCATCAACGAAGTGGCTATCACATTTTTGATGTTGCTTGTCCAGCTCATTATCAGCCGCTCATTAGCATATTGGCCTAGTAACCATGATGAAACACGTGGTGGTGAAGATCAAGTGCTTTCTGCCTTGTCAATTTTGTTACATCTTTCCTGGTTCCAGTTCTTCTGAACAGGTTAAACTTATTTTGTTGTTCCTTTGGTGGATTATATTCTTACTTCTTTTGGATTATTAATGTTTCACATGTGTAGGCCTATATTCATTCAGTGACCCTTACTTTGATTTATATTTTTCGACCAAAAAAGGAATATGGAATGAAATAATTGTTTGGATATTTGGATATTCTTGATTCAATGGATTAGGGATGTTGGGAGGGTGATTTTATTTATTGTATTGCAATAGCGAATTCAATGCACATTTCAGATGGACAAACTCCACTTTCCATGCATGGCACTATTATTGTTAACATTCCTAATATAGGTAAACTAGGACATATTATGCATGAATCTATGTCAGTGGGCGGCCAAGTTTATGCTAACCAGGTATACTAAACCGAGGCTATAATCTGCCAGCAACTGGGTCACTTTGGATATCAGTTACACTTTGGCTACCCAGAGCACTCACTGCTACATCAGATAACCTTTGATGCCGAATTTTGGCCTGATCTGATTCTTTATTCGGCTACCAGGGGGCCATAATGGAAAAAGGAAGAAGTGCAATATCTTGCTTATTTGAGTGAATTGTTTTCGATAAAATTTTTATGGCAGGGACTTCTAGCAAGGATACACCACATGTCCTACGATTTTTGGATTTGACCTCCTTTTCTAGGTCACAGAGGTCAAATGGCGTAAATTGGCCATTAGAGTGTAACTATGGCACGTTTCTTAACTGCTGAAGCTATGAACTTGAAAGTTGGTACATGTAACCCCCTACATTAGATAATCTCTGACACCGAATTTTGACCTGATCTGATTCTTGATTTGGCCACCAGGGGGTCAAAACTGAAAAAGTAGGACGTGCAATATCTCGCTTATTAATGACTTTTTTTCGATGAATTTTTTATTGCAGGGACTCTTAGCAATCACACGATATTGATCTTGTTGATGTCACAGACAATTATTGGTTGGATCATAAACTTATATATACTGCCCTGTCTTATTACTTGACATCAATGCACATCTAAAAAAAGTCTTCATGCCTGATTGTGTTCACCATATTCACATCTAAACTAAGCATGATCCTGCCTACTAAAAGATGTATACGGTGAGCACAATGGCCCCTGGCCGTTTCATTTGATTACTGGAGTCGGGTTGACCAGGAATTCTAGTTTGTGTTTTCGTTTGGTCTGCTATTAGCTGATGTCGGAATTCGCATACTACAACACATATAATATTCGCTCTGTTCCGATGGTTGGTGTGAGCGAATTATTGATAGATTTTCGCCTGCAATTTTCATTCAGTCTGAATTTTCGCCTGATCGTGATTGAATCGCCGAAGCAGGGACTGATTTGGAGGCGAATGAGTTTGGCTATATTCGACCAGGCGAATTTTCGCCCCGATTCGCACAGTGAATATGTGGGAATATTCGCATGCGGACTTTGGACATGATCCCTAAAAATGATATTATTGCCTAAATACTTGTAGATTGGCACCAATCTGATATCATGGGTACATCTAACCACCATGAGGTATGTGTCACATGGGTTTTTCATTTGACCTACTTTCCCAGGTCACAGAGGTTACATGGCATAACATTTCCATGTGGCTGTAGCACGTTTCTTAACCAGATTGCATTGTCCACTAATATTTGGTTAGGACGGTGGCCTCTTTGGCTATTTACTATAGCATGTTTCTTAACCAGCATGCATTGTCCACTAATATAAATGCAAGCACTACACTGACATTTGTATTCTGCTGCTGGATCTCATTCGACTTTGATAGAACTATGGTGTGAGATCCAGCGGTGTCATCCTCGTCAAGTAGGCCTTCAAATTTGACACGTTACACCTTTTTACACATTACTGGTTCAAGGAGACCCTCCTTTACCCACTCGAGGCCTGTTCGGTTCCAAGCCCGTTAGTTCGTTTTTACACAGGGACGGTTCATCATACTGGCCTCGATCTGGATCGAGGAGGGTTTTTTGGAATCACAACATTAAATGATTAATCCAAGATTGTTTTTACTCCTTCTACGTATTTATGTTGAGTAAAAAAAACCTGTTTGGTTCAGTTCGATTCCCTTGTGAAACAATGCTCTTTCTAACTCATCTTGTTGTGTTTCTGTACCATTGAGTGTCTTTTGGAGTATGTCCGTCCCCTTACTTTGATAGGACAGTTTCCTTGTCATTACAAGTGTTATCATGACATGCTTTTTGCAATACATTGCCTTCCGAATCAAGGAAATCTCTAAATTTCGACCACTTCAGTAGCGCACACAAATCGGCCTTGGGCCGGTCGCTTTTAAATACAAAATAAACCCTCCTAAACCGGTCTACACCGGCCTGCACTGACCCGAGAATGGCGATCGGAATCGCTTCGGCCCAGGAGGGTTGAGGACTGTTGCTTTGCTTTTACATAAGGGAAAATAAACTGGCTCGATCTGGCCATCCTGAGGTAATCAGTGGTTTTAAATATACTCCGCCTCTCGATATTTCAAACCCCTGATAAAATCCATGCCTTTCTGTGTGGTGTTTGCGGTAGGAAAATAAGCTCCCAATTAGAGCGTCACTCTCTATTAAGGCAGATTTTGCATGAGCAACATGCACAAAGCCCTTCCCACACAAAAATCATTATCAAAGCGATCTTAGAATCACTGTCATCAAGAGTTTTTGAGTGGAACCCTATTGTCAATATGATCATCTAAAATAGAGAAACTGATCAGCACCAGACTTTTAAACAGAAATTAAGTTGGTACATTTTTACCGCCTGGGAAAAAGTAAACAGTAGGCTGAATCGCTAGTTATGCTAAATCCGCTTTAAAGCTTGAGTTATCGAAGGCTCTTTCTTGAAGTGCGTGTCCTCCGCTGCAAGTTTGTTTCATTTTGTAATCAATACACAATAACACTTCAACAGAATGTTTAACAGCATAAAATCGATGAAGATTGCAGAATCAAAACATTAGGAACATGTTTATTGTATTATACCGCATCTGAACACAAACTCTTCAAGGTTGTGAAGTGATTGGAACAGCCACCCTTCCCAGCAGATTGTACTGGATTTTATCAGGGTTTTGCGTACACAATGTAGCAGTATCCAAAACCTGTATCTCTGGATGCGATCCAGCTTGAACCCGCAGCATGTAAAAACGACTTTTGAATCAAACAATCAATCAATGTTGGCATTGGTAAAGCGCTCCAATTACTCAGCGAGTGGGTATTCTGGAGCGCTTTTTTTCCCGAAGGCAACTGCAAAAAGGGGAGTCTTTAGGAGGGACTTGAAAGTCTGGAGACCAACAACATCATGCTTTTGTCACAGTTTCCTTGTTGTTAGTAAGTAAGGTGGTCTTTTTGCAAATTAACGGTAAGAAACCACTCTTTTTAGCTCACCTCTTAGCAGAGGTGAGCTTATCCCATACCGTGGCGTCCGTCGTCCGTCGTCGTCGTCGTCGTCGTCGTCGTCGTCGTCGTCGTCGTCGTCGTCGTCGTCGTCGTCGTCGTCGTCGTCGTCGTCGTCGTCGTCGTCGTCGTCGTCGTCGTCGTCCGTCGTCCGTTAGCAGGGCACGTTTCGTAACTGTTGGAGCTATTGAGTTGAAACTTGGTACACATGTACCCTTATGTAATGACACCTTGGAGACCAAGTTTCGGTCCGATTCGTTTCATGGTTTGGCCACCAGGGGGCCAAACGTTAAAAGTGAAAATATGCAATATCTCCCTTAATAGTAGTCGGGAAATTTTGAAAAAAATATGGTAGGTACTTCTAGCAAAGGTGCATCATATATCCTCCGGGTTTTTGATTTGACTTCCTTTTCAAGGTCACAGAGGTCAAATGGTGTAAATTGGCCGTTAGGTTGTAACGATGGCACGTTTCTAAATTGCAATGACTATTGATACCAAATTTGGTACACATTTACCCCTTAGTCAGGTGATCTCAGGGACCGAAGTTTGGTCCAATATGATTCACCACTTGACCACCAGGGGGCAAAATCCAAAAACCTTAAAAATGTGATTATTCCTTAACTTCTTGCCCGATTGCCACCAATTTGATATCATGGGTACATCTTACCACCATACAGTATATGTCACACAGGTTTTTAATTTGACCTTCTTGTCAAGGTCACAGAGGTCAAATGGCGTAAATTCGCCGTCAGGCCGTAACTATGGCACGTTTCTTAACTGCAATGACTATTGATCACAAATTAAGTACACATGTACCCCTTGGTCAGGTGATCTTAGGTACCGAAGTTTGGTGCGATCTGATTTGCCGTTTGGCCTCTAGGGAGGGGGCCAAATCCTAAATTCTTCAAAATGCCATTATTCCTAGTAATGACTTGCCCGATTGGCACCAATTTTATATCATAGGTACATCTAATTCTAACAACCATTCAATGTGTCACCCGGGTCTTCTTTGATTTGACCTACTTTTCAAGGTCACAGAGGTCGAATGTACTGTAAATTGGCCATTTTGGGGAAATTGTAATTGCTTGGACCTACATCAAACCTAACACTACATGACACAATACCATGCTCTTTATCCATCTTTCCTCCACATGAGGTGAGCACAATGGCCCTGGCCATTTCATTTCCTTTGCTGCAACCGGTGAAATTTCCTACTTTTTCCTTATCTTATTTGAAAAATTCCTAAAAATGTCCTTAATTGAAGAGATTTTTTGCCTTATTTTCTCCTTTTTGGCTCACCGTAGGGGAGTCTATACAACACCGCAGTGTCCGTCGTCTGTCGTCCGTCGTCCGTCGTATCCTATTTCTAAAACAGTGGCACGTTTCTTAACCGCTCGGGCTATGGACTCAAAACTTTGTATGCATGACCCCCTTGGTCAGATGACTTTCGACATTGAATTTCGTTCCGGTCTGATTCTTGACTTGGCCACTAGGGGGCCAAAACTGAAAATATAAATTGTGTGATCTCTCACTTATTAGTGATCTGTTTTTGATGAAATTTTTATGGTAGGTTCTCCTAGCAAGGATATATCACATGTCATACGTGTTTTTGATTTGACCAACTTTTCAAGGTCACAGAGATCAAATGGCATAAATTTGCCGTTTGAGTGTAACTGTGGCACGTTTCTTTCCAATAAAGCTATGAACTTGAAATTTGGTACACATGACTCCCTACATCATATAACCTCGGACACCAAATTTCGGTCTAATCTGATTCTCGACTTGGCCACCAGGGGGCCAAAACTAAAAAAAGTAAAAAGTGTAATATCTCGCTTAATAGTGACTTGTTTTCAATTTTATTTGTATGGTAGGTACTCAGAACAAGGATACATCACATATCCTACGGGTTTTCGATTTGACCTTATTTTCAAGGTCACAGAGGTCAAATGGTGTAAATTGGCCGTTAGGATGTAACGATGGCACGTTTCTAAATTGCAATGACTATTGATACCAAATTTGGTACACATTTACCCCATAGTCAGGTGATCTCAGGGACCGAAGTTTGGTCCAATATGATTCACCACTTGACCACCAGGGGGCAAAATCCAAAAACCTTAAAAATGTGATTATTCCTTAACTTCTTGCCCGATTGCCACCAATTTGATATCATGGGTACATCTTACCACCATACAGTATATGTCACACAGGTTTTTAATTTGACCTTCTTGTCAAGGTCACAGAGGTCAAATGGCGTAAATTCGCCGTCAGGCCGTAACTATGGCACGTTTCTTAACTGCAATGACTATTGATCACAAATTAAGTACACATGTACCCCTTGGTCAGGTGATCTTAGGTACCGAAGTTTGGTGCGATCTGATTTGCCGTTTGGCCTCTAGGGAGGGGGCCAAATCCTAAATTCTTCAAAATGCCATTATTCCTAGTAATGACTTGCCCGATTGGCACCAATTTTATATCATAGGTACATCTAATTCTAACAACCATTCAATGTGTCACCCGGGTCTTCTTTGATTTGACCTACTTTTCAAGGTCACAGAGGTCGAATGTACTGTAAATTGGCCATTTTGGGGAAATTGTAATTGCTTGGACCTACATCAAACCTAACACTACATGACACAATACCATGCTCTTTATCCATCTTTCCTCCACATGAGGTGAGCACAATGGCCCTGGCCATTTCATTTCCTTTGCTGCAACCGGTGAAATTTCCTACTTTTTCCTTATCTTATTTGAAAAATTCCTAAAAATGTCCTTAATTGAAGAGATTTTTTGCCTTATTTTCTCCTTTTTGGCTCACCGTAGGGGAGTCTATACAACACCGCAGTGTCCGTCGTCTGTCGTCCGTCGTATCCTATTTCTAAAACAGTGGCACGTTTCTTAACCGCTCGGGCTATGGACTCAAAACTTTGTATGCATGACCCCCTTGGTCAGATGACTTTCGACATTGAATTTCGTTCCGGTCTGATTCTTGACTTGGCCACTAGGGGGCCAAAACTGAAAATATAAATTGTGTGATCTCTCACTTATTAGTGATCTGTTTTTGATGAAATTTTTATGGTAGGTTCTCCTAGCAAGGATATATCACATGTCATACGTGTTTTTGATTTGACCAACTTTTCAAGGTCACAGAGATCAAATGGCATAAATTTGCCGTTTGAGTGTAACTGTGGCACGTTTCTTTCCAATAAAGCTATGAACTTGAAATTTGGTACACATGACTCCCTACATCATATAACCTCGGACACCAAATTTCGGTCTAATCTGATTCTCGACTTGGCCACCAGGGGGCCAAAACTAAAAAAAGTAAAAAGTGTAATATCTCGCTTAATAGTGACTTGTTTTCAATTTTATTTGTATGGTAGGTACTCAGAACAAGGATACATCACATATCCTATGGGTTTTCGATTTGACCTTATTTTCAAGGTCACAGAGGTCAAATGCTGTGAATTGGCCGTTTGTGTGTAACTATGGCACGTTTCTTATCCACTAAAGCTATGAACTTTAAACTTGGTACACATGACCCCCTAGGTCAGATGACTTGTGACACTGATTTTCGGTCCGGACTGATTCCTAACTTGGCCACCAGGGGGCCAAAACCAAAAATTTGAATAGTGCCATGTCTCGCTTATTAATATTACAGATTAGTTTTTGGTAAAAATTTTACGGTAGATACTCTTAGCAAGGATACATCACATATGATACGGGTTTTCGATTTGATGTACTTGTCAAGTTCACAGAGGTCAAATGGCGTAAATTGCCCATTTGAGCGAAACTGTGGAACGTTTGTTAACCCCTAAGGCCATGAACTTGAGACTTTGTACACAGAACCCCCTAGGTCAGCTGACCTCTGACCCTGAATTTCAGTCTGGTCTGATTCTCGACTTGGCCACCTGGGGGCCAAATGTGAAAACCAAGAAAGTGTGATATTTTGCTTATTAGTGATTCGTTTTCAATAACATTTTTATGGTAGGTTCTCCTAGCAAGGATACATCACATATCATATGAGTTTTTGATTTGACCTGCTTTTCAAGGTCACAGAGGTCAAATGGCATAAATTGGTCGTTTGAGTGCAACTATGGCACGTTTCTTAACCACTAAAGCTATGAACTTGAAATTTGGTTCACATGACTCCCTACGTCATGTCACCTCGGACACCGAATTTCGATCTGATCTGGTACACAACTTGGCCACCAGGAGGCCGAAACTAAAATAGATGAAAAGTGCAATATCTCGTTTATTAGTGAATTGTTTTTGATGATATTCTTATGGTACTTACTCCAAGCAACGATACATCACATTTCATACTGACTTTGGTTTGACCTATATACTATATATGTAAAATGTTTCTTAACCTGGATGAATTCCAATGCACCAAATATATTTAGCGGTGAGCACAATGGCCCCTGGCCGTTTCATTAGCTCACCTATGGGGAGCTTATAGGACACCGTGGCGTCCGTTAGCGGAGCATGTTTGGTCCTTGCTTGGGTTAGATGGCTAAAACTTGGTGTGATGTTAGCTTAAGGCAATATGCCCATACTTATTTTTCTTTTTCGCAATATGACCTACTTTCTGGCCTCCAGGCGGCCATCTTGGAAATAGTTTTTTGCCTTTTTGAAGTTAATGATTGGACGTAGAGTGATGAAATTTTTATGGTTGGTGTATCTAGTTAGGTTTAATGAGATATCACCTGGGTTTTTGATTTGACCTTCTTTTCAAGGTCACAGAGGTCAAAGTTCACTAAATCACCGATTGGTGGCACGTTTTGTTTCTTTTCGAGCTAGAAGGTTCTAAACTTGTGAGGACATATACCTAGGGACATTCTATTCTACCCTAAAATTTGTCCCGTTCGGACTTCAAATATGGCGGCCAGGCGGCCATCTTGAGAATCTAACAAAGTCAGATTGAAACCAAATTTCATGTGATTGTATATCTATGTACTCTCTACAATGTCCCTGATTTTCAGTCAAATCCATTGACCAATATGGCCGTCAGGGGGCCATCTCGAAAATTCAACAAAGTCCTATTACTCCGAAACTAATGATAGGATTGCAACCAAACTTCATGTGATTATGTATCTATGTACTCTTATCAATATCCCTAATTTTCAGTCAAATCCCATGACAAATATGGCCACCAGGCCGCCATCTTGAAAATCCAACAAAGTCGTATTACTCCTTAACTGTTGAACAGATGTCAACCAATTTCCATGTGACATGTACACTCGTCAATAACCCTGAAATTCAGTCAACTTTATAACCAAAATGCTATACTTAGATGGTACCGGTAATTTTCTTTTGTGCCATTGAGCCAAGAAGAATAATATTATTCAATGGAATCAAAACTGGTGAAACTAGCTAGAAACTGTTCTCCTCATATCCACTGGAAATGACATGCATGCATTACATTACCCGAGGTGAGCACATGGTCCCTGGACCATTTCATTTTACTCAGAAGGCCTGCAACAGGCCTGAGAGTTATTGGAAGAGATTTTTTTCAGAGGGCGATGGTTTCTTTAATGGGGCGCCGTATTTTATAACAGGGCGATGTATGCCCTCTGTGTTAAAACAGGGCGGTGCCGCCTGGAAAAACCTGCCTGGCGTGAACACTGGACACGATAGAAACCGGTAGGAAGATAGGTTAGGAACCGAACTGAACTGGCGATACATGGACCAAAGAAATTCAATACACGAACCGATAAAAACAGAACTACGACACGCCGATTATTAGACCATATCCACAACTCCGTGGATATGGTCTATTGTTTTTACTGAGCCGATCGCCAGGACCCGAGGGATGTGGTTTTCGACACGTATCTCCGAAACTGCCGCACGGAACGACCTGAAATTTGGTTAGGTTACGTTTCATAACCTGCTAACGAACAACGTGTACTTTATTTTTGCAGCCGTTGCTTACTTTTTTAGTTTTCGGGTGATTTTTGATGAAAATCGTCGGTTCTGAACCGTTCCGGTAATAGCACTGCCTCCCGCGTTTTTACCGATTAGGCAAGTTGCTCAACGTTGATCTGTCCTGACCTGAACAGGTGGGAGGATACCCGCTACATAGAAGAGCCAACAGACATTTCGTCTACGCATTCTAGACTGGGTGAGTGTGATTTTTTCGTGATTGTAATCGCCCTCAAATTTGTGTTGAAACACTGCATCAGACAAAATTAACTCAGCAGAGGTCAAGAAAAGGATCTTAAGAATAAATATTCGCTGTTAGTTTGGGTGATTATAGGGAGCACGTCCATCTTTTGAGGCAAACTGTCATCCGAAAGTTTCCAGATCCCCGCAATGGCGGATATACATTCATCAAAAAAATTACGAATTCGGGTAAGTTTCATCAAACTGTGCGCCTTAAACACCTAAGAATGTCTCAAAATCACCCAGACTCTACACATGAGATATACCTTCACTGAAAATAATTGCTAAAACCTCGCTTAACGTGTCGCGAGTGCTGAAAGCAACAGTTTTGGAGATCGTTTTTCTGTACATCCTGCTCACTCCTGTAGAAATGTACAGCAAAGCACGTATACACGTGCAGTGTAAATGGACACACGAATGTACACACCTTCTGAAAATATTGTCAGCAAAGGTGATAAGTGTTTGTTCTGAATTATGACAATGAAATTCATAGACTATTAGCAGGTAGTCAGTGTCTGTTGGTCTGAATAATGAATGATAAAACTTCTGGTGAAGTTAAAATATTTCCTCGGTCGTTTTACAGCCTGACGCAGTGACGGGGATGATCAGCATCTGTTCTGTTCTGCGACCGCATCAGTCACGGATATAGGAGCCTTGACCACGAGGAGCTGATGAGGCAAAGTCGTATAACCGTCTTAACCTTGACATCGGTGCAGTGCTGAATTTGCCGTCCGAAGACAAACCAGTATAATATTCCAGCCGTATTTCGTTCTTTTCACTGTAATACTTTTACTTCAAAAAGGCTGAATAAATAAACCTACTGTGGCAGTTAGTTTAAAAATATATTATTGCATTTTACGTTTTTACTCTTAGTGCTGATCGGTCATACCCCTTGGGCGTGGCCGTAACCTTGCATACTGGTTGTCTCGATGCCGTATGCTATGACCATGTATATATCTACTGGACTGGTTTGTTGCACCATGTCGAAGGAATTTTATGTAGAGATAAAGACACTTCCCTCACATCACAATCTACACCTCAAAAGAATGGTTGTAAAAATCCTAGCCATGATTCCCGGTTGCCCCTATGTTATGACCATGCATGCATCAATGGCCTGGGATGTTGTAACCTACACTTCAAAGGAATGCGAAGTCTAAATCACATTTATTTTTTGTCCCCAGGTTGTGACTTTCCTAACAGCAATTGCAGACCATATCCCTGGTGATAGTGTTTTGTCATCTTAAAAATGAGCACCAGGACAAAGCACCAAAAACCTGCCACTTAAGATCAGATCAGAAGTTACCTACGTGGTGCCAGTACCCACAAGTGCATGATTGACACCTAGCTCATTTGAAGAAAAAATTGGCAGCAGAACCATGTGTGCATGGAGGGAGGTATTATAATATAAATACTGTGGAGACGCAATGTATTATTGGTCGTCCCAACATTGGGAGCTTTCATCCCCACCAGCCATATCAGATGGCCAACTGGTTTCCCTCACTCGACCAGAAAACTCATCAAAAGATACGAAAGATGTTGAGATTCAGATTACATTTGCTTGTTGTCTGCTGGATTCTGACCATCCATATTCTGAGTTGTTGCAGTCCCAGAACCATCGCTAATTCTAGTATTTATGATGCACCTACTGTCACAACCTAATTCAGCTGGTTATTCAGGGTTATTTGCCTCTGATTTATCTGGTTATATCCTGGTGCAAACCTAATTTCTCAACATGACAAAATACTTTCACCAGGGATATGGTCTGCAATTTGCTGTTAGGCGAATTGCCCAATACTAGTTAGGACATTGACTGTGGCGTAAATTGTCCGATAGTGTATAACTATGGCACCTTTCTTAACCGATAAAACTATAAACTTGAAACTTGATCCCCTCTGTCACCCAATTTCGGTGCAATCTGATTTTCGATTTTCATCACCAGGGGGCCAAAACCTAAAATGCGAGAAGTGCAATATCTCGCTTATTAGTAACGCGTTTTGTACAATAATGGCATTTTCAATGTTATTATTAACATTGTACAATATCACATCACCCTCAAATGCATCACTTTCTCTGAACATTTATCTAAACTTCACCACATGCACATTCACGACATCAAACGCCTTCTCCAAACACACCATTACAACACATACATTAAAAATTTTCCACCTCAACACTCCTGCTTATCAAAAGTGGGGAGATTTGCAATGGCCTTGCCATCGACATTGCTCTAGTTTGACCTACTTTTAAGGTCACAGAGTTCATACCTTTAAAGAGGAATCAATATTGAAAAGAATAAAGTTGTAACAATAGTTTTGCTAAATGAAAGACTCGACTAACGTTGATTAATACTCGATTTTATCTCTGTCACTTTCCACGTTCGAACCCGCTCGTCTCTCCGCTTCAACACCGCTCTGTCGATGACGTAACGACATTGCGCGTCATTGCGTCATCGACAGTACAGCGGGAAATACCGAGCGCAGCCGAGTGACATAACCACGGGTGGGGATGGCCGGGTGACCGGGGCACGTCCGTAATGCTGGCGCCGCCATGGCCAACCACGGAACCAAGACTGTGACCCAGTTCACCACACCATCCCCACCAAAAAATTGTTCAAATATCAAAAATTTTGAACAAAATAGTCCTCATAGCTACGCTCCAGAATTCCAACTGTATTACAATAAGAAATAAACTATACAATATATATATACCACACAATCCATTACGCACGAACTACCGGATCTCAGCAATGTCCACTATAATAATATTTGAATCACAAACGCGAGCTGTACAACTATCTTTCCAATGTACAATTCAGTAATATCCAACATGTCCAATATAATATTACAATGGATAACGACCATCAAACAATCAGTCCGCTAGGAAGTCTGCTATATACAAAAAATGAATCAACGTAGCACCATCCAATCCAGGCTTAATCCTCGCAAGTGTAATGAGTAACGATGTCAACAAGTAGCGTACGGACATATTCTCTACCAACGTGGTGTGTGACAACCTGGAACGATAATCAAATATAAATTTAAACCTTTTTACAGTAATTTACAAGTGGTTGTTACAGTTTACCGAAGGTAATCCTCAACGGTTTGTGCGGTTGTCCCAGGTGTCTCATGCATTCAGGATTCGGTGAGCTGCTTAGGAATTAATGAGTTCATGGGCTTATGCTGCAATAACACGCCAAACCCATCTCTTCCCCCAACGAATATAACACTACTCCGAAGGGTTCCAAGACGAAGAACAACATTGTATTCCTATTCATTCAATGAATGGCATCCACGAGGAAACGGGTGACATCATCCATCCCCTGACGCGAATAATGAAAGCCCTCTCGGTCGAACGCAGCTCTACCAAGTGAAGGATGTTCAATGGGGGTGAATCCCACATCTACCATCATCCTGCAAAAATTGCTAACACGAAAAACATGGAAGAGGATTGTTCAATACAGATGGGGATAGTAGAGGCTGAAAGTGATAGAGGGGAATGTTTGGGAAACGATGGGTCAGCGACCGAAAAATATCTTCCATAAATGGAAGAGGGTTGCCATACTGGCAGGTGTGGTTAAGACCATGATTAAGGACGATGGCCCTACATTGGATGTTATGAAAAAGATCTACGGTGTGCCTAACACCTTCGGCACGCTCGCCAGAATGAGAGATTGGATAAATTTCGCCAGATGGTTTGCAAAATCTGAACATAGAATCAGAAATAACTAAAATGGGGAGATCATAGGTTGCAGGTTGCGCAACCACGGAGGGAGTTAACAAATTACCTGGAAGCAACTTGGCTTCAAGTTTGACCAACCAACTCCCAACGTCCTTCTCTTCACCGTTATACACCTTGGTTATCGATAGCATACGCTCTTTGACAAAAGCCATCTCTACCGGCTCCACTTTCAAGGATTTCTTCACACTGGCCATAAATAGACGGATGCCATGAATCATACAGCCGGTCACCAACTCTCTTGTGTTCATAAGGTAAATATTACCCGCCTCCACGAGATGTTGCAGAGCCTGCCCGAACGAAATCTCAACATTGAGATGGCGATGTAATATGTCCTTAAGGAATAAATAGACTTGTCTACTGCTCCCCCTCTTCAATTCTTTAACTTCAACAGGGAACGGGTCTAATTGTAAAATATCCATCTGTAAAGGCAAAATGGTATGATTACTTTATGCAATTAATTAGCTTCAGTATTTCTCTTCCAATAATTTCATATCTAATGATAACAATTATTTTCATATTTACATTAATACATTTATTGGTTGCTTATTAATTACAGTTTGCTCTTGAGCCTAACATTCTTGCGGGCTCTTATCCGACACAAAGTTACACTTTCAGTTAACTGCGGATAGCAAATCGGTGCGCGCAATTTCTCACGTGGTCTCAGATCATAGTTGCTTGTAGTGGCATCAACAGAAACATCGGATACATCATGATTAGGAATCGGCAGGGGCTCTGCATGGTCCACACCGCTCTCCAAAGAGGAAGCATCACACGCCTCAAAAGGAGCTGCTTCATCCGTCACATTAGACTCTGATTTGTTAACACCTGGCTCTTTAGCGATTTCATTTATTTTATCTGATCTAAGAACCATTGGTCTATAAGAACGGAATTCGAATTCAGAGTTTGGGCTGTAAGACTCATTATCTGACTCCTCCGTAGTCACAGTCGACATCTTGTCATCATCGTCATCATCATCGTCATCGCTGGGTTTGTCCAACTCTTCGTTTTCTCTTGCATAGAAACGCTTCATATTATTCAGGTGGACAACTTTACTCTTCGGGGCCTTCCCTTCCGTCGTTATTACTCTGTAGTTGACTTCAGATAACACATCTAACACCCGAAACGGTCCCATCCAACGACGGTGAAACTTGGGTGGAACGCCTGGCTTTACATAGTGGTTTCTGAGAAGCACCAAATCTCCAACGGCAAAGGAACCATCCTTACATTTCCGGTCGTAGTATGTCCTTTGTCTCCGTTGTGCTAACTTAAGATTCGAACGAGGCCGATTGAATGAAGATTCGATTTTCGCCCTCAATTCTGATAGGTAGTTGTGATAAGGAATCTCTATCGGAATCTGCAGTGGCTATGATCAAGTCTAAGGGTAGCTGCATCTCATCTCCGAAGGTTAAGAGAAAGGGTGCCTCTTCCGTGGAAACCTGAACGCTTGATCTGTAAGCCATTAACACACCAGGAAGGCGATCATCCCAGTCGCGACCTTCTTCATCAACCATGGCTGTCAGCATACTTTTCAAAGTCTTGTTAAGATTTTCCACCTGACCATTCCCTTGTGGATGAAAAGCTGTCGTCTTCGTCTTGTGGATGTTGAGAATCTTGCACATGTCATCAAATACATTCGACTGGAAATTGGTTCCTTGATCTGTGTGAAGATTTTCTGGAGTACCGAAACCTGAAATGTAATCATTTACTATCACTTTGGCGCATGTTGTTGCCTTCTGATTGCGCAGAGGCCATGCCTCCGGCCACTTTGTAAAGGCATCTTGAAGGACAAGAATGAATTTGAGTCCCTTCCGAGACGGTGGATTAATCGGTCCTATGACGTCAACATGTACCCTCTGATTCCTCCTCCCAACAGGAATGCTCTGTAATGGTCCTTTTGTTCCATGAGGAGGTGACTTACATTTTTGGCAAGTCTCGCATGATCTAATAAGATCAGTAACTTCCCTTTTCATTTGAGGCCTCCAGCATCTCTCCCTCAACTTCCGTCTTCCTTATTCCAAGGTGTCCTCCAGCAAATCCCTCGTGTATTTCCCGGAAAATAGGTTTAATCAGGGACTTGGGTAATACCAATCTGTGGTTCTTATGTTTGGAATCCTTTTCTGGCCTAATGTACAGTAAACCATTGGATATTTCCATGCTAGCTTTTTGTGCCCATAAGGCGCGTTCTCAGAGTCCATATCCTTGCAAAGTTGCTTTAGAAGGCTCACTCTTGTCTTCAGCTATGTGGTCATAAAGGTTCCTAATTTCTGGGTCGGTCATCTGGGCTGTTGCAATAGCTTCTCTTGACAACATGGCAGGAAGCTCCTTGTTATCTGTCTTTACACGCACAGCCTCAATTCTTTGTGTCGTAACATCAGATTTCGTCGAATTTGCATGTCTTGACCGCAGCCTGGGTACTGCATGGCTATCACCGCTCTCCAAGGAGTCTGCATTAAACACTGCACTTGGAGTGGCCTTGGTCTTTTCATGCGATTAATGATTATCTTTCTTGATATCTGAAGGTTCACAAGATGGGCAGTCTCCATGCTGCCGCATCCTTTCTGGGCGTCTCGAGAGAGCATCGGCATTGCCATGCTTTACGCCAGGCCTGTGTTCAATAATAAAATCAAACTCCGCCAGCCTCTCTATCCACCTCGCTATCTGACCAAATGGTTCCTTGAAGTTCAGAAGCCAGGACACTGCCATATTATCAACTATGACCAGAAACTTTTTCCCAAGAAGGAAATAACGAAAGTGTTCGGCGAATGTTACAAGGGCAAGCATCTCCCTTCTGGTAGTACAGTAGTTTAGTCGCCCCCATGGAAACTTTTGCTCCCATATCCGATCACTTTCTCAGACTCATCATTTTGTTTCTGAGACAACACTCCCCCCATTCCGAAGTCGCTGGCATCAGTGTCTAATACAAACATTCCGGCACTCTCACTAAAATCAGGATGTGCAAGTACTGTTGAAGAAACTAAACTTTCCTTCAATGACACAAATGCTTTTTCACACTCGTCTGTCCAAACAAAGGTAGTGTTCTTTCTCGTTAGATGATGCAGTGGAGCAGTGTAATTCTGGTAGTATGTAGCTAGTCCCATAAAAGACCGGATTTCAGCGACATAATTCGGCCTTGGCCATTCAGCTACCTTCTGTACTTTTTCCGGGTCAGTGGCAATTCCGTCCTTGGATACCACGTGCCCAAGAAATTTCACCAAGCTCCTGAAAAGCTTGCATTTACTTGGTTTAAGTTTGAGATTTGCAACTTGCAGACGTTGAAACACACTAGCTAGTTGCTTCAGATGATCCTCAAAGGTCAGCGAATGTACGATTATGTCGTTCAAGTATACCAGACAATGTTCCACGCCCCCTAGGACAATATTCATCATTCTGGTGAAGGTACTCGGTGCCGAGGTAAGCCCGAACGGCATCGAATTCCATTCATACTGTTGAGTTCCGACAACAAACGAAGATTGGCGCGATCCTCGGGTGCAACGCCTACCTGCCAATATCCGCTGGCACAATCTAGAGTTGTGAAGTATACCGATCCTGATAGGCTGTTAAGGGTATCATCAATCCTTGCTAAAGGTTGGGCTGATTTAGCTGTGCATGCATTCAGTTTTCTGTAATCCACACACAACGAAACGAACCGTCGTGCTTCTTCGCTACGACAATCGGCGAGCTCCAAGGACTCTGCTTCTTATTAACTAGTCCTCTCTCTTCCAATTCTTTAACTGTGTTAAGTACGAAGGGTTCTTGATGTGGGGGCAAACGTCTTGGGTTCTGTTTGATGGGGAGGGCATCTCCAGTATCGATGGTGTGTTGTAGTACGGTCGTATGCCCCAAATCAAAATCACCCATTGAAAATGGAAATTGAAATTTCTCGATCAACTGGACCACCATTTCTCTTTTACCTGGATCCAGTCCAATGTAATTTATCTCCAATTTAAGCAGCAAGGACTCCAGACGGATCTTAGCCTCCTCGTCTTCTTTGGCTTAAGTACCTTTCGCTTCACCGGTGCTATCTGGTTCTTGATCCTTAACTTTGGTACTAGTGACAGAAGAAATTAGACTAGGGTTGTTCCCTGACACTGTGACATTTGACTGTTGTTTATTTTCTTCTGCCGGTTTTCTTGGCGGTTTATATGTCTTGGCACAAGGTGGTTTCTGATCTCGTTCTGATCTCTTGGATTTTCTCGAATTGTTCTGTTTGTTTTCATTTTCGTCAAGCTCCTTTGCAGCCTCGACTTCAGCAACAGGGTGAAAATATCCTAGTGTCTGATTAGTTCTGATATGCAAAGTCTTATCTGAAAAATTAGCAACTCTAACAGGAATTTTCCCGTTGATTGCTCTCACCAAACATCTTCCCGTTGTAAAATTGGTCTGATCTAACTTGTCCTCAACCATTCCCGGTACCAACTGACTTGGCCAGTTTTCCAGGAAGTATCATTTCTGTGTTTGGAGGAATACACATTCCTTTTCCCAATAATATCCTACATACTTTTGATTCACCCGGTTGTCTCCTCAGAGGCAACTCCATGTCACCAGAGTCTTTCTATACAAGGGTCTGGTCACTGGTTTCAACATCAAAGACACCGCCCGTCTCGAACGACGTGCGGTGGGACAGCGCTCTCTCGGATCACGTGGTACACCCAAGCCAACTTTTTACGCCATATCCGCCATTTTGGTTCACTCGGAAAATCATCGTCTCAATCTCTCTCACAAAAACATGTTTTTACTGCCTGAAGGATATCAAAAATCGCTTTGAGTTGCTAAAATCAAGATAGACTTTTATCTCACGGACAGTTAGGTATGTTTCAATTTGCGATATATGTTATTAGTTTTGCACCAATTGGTCATCTTTGTAGACTGTAGTTTTGACGGCGATTCGAAAAATGTCCAAATAGTTTTTTTTCTTCTCGCAGTTTTCCACATTTTTGTTGTTAGGCGTTCAGTATGATGTCGTTGTTGATTTGACTTTTTAAAAGATTCACATTGTTCTTTATGGTTTGATCTAACTTAATAATCGCGTGTGGTTAAAATTGAACCGAACAAACTGACGTTAGAGCGGGTTTTATTCGAGTCTCTGAAAAAAAACCTAAAAAACGCCTGAAGAAAACGAAAAATTCTCGGATAGACGAAAAGTTGTTGTTAGCAGTTAGCATGTTTATCGTGCAAATTTCATTATCATAGTACATTTGCTAATTAGATATAACTGTCTTCTTACTAAATAATCAACTCTTGTACCTTTTTAAGTTTTTAATCTTGAGTTATTATTATTACAAATTGGTCCCGTTTTCCTCAAATTGGTTCTGTCATTCAGCGGTTCAGTGTGTAGAGTACCCGGATGTATATGGCTTCATGCACAGGTCATGACAGATACTAGAAAAGGTTCGATGACAGGTTGAAATAAAATGTCATGCAAAGCATTATACTCAAAAGTACTCAAATCCACTGTTGTGTTATGTGTGTGGTTTACATTACCTGCATTACTTATTATTTCTCGGCTCCCTGCAATGTATATCATGTGTTGATAACTTTTGTAAACAATAACACAACAGCTTGTGTTGTATTTGTATTTGTTAATTTGTTTTTTAACCTAACTTAAGTAGGCCTGGGCCTTATAATTGTAATTCCTGATTTGAGTCACCTGATGAAATGAACTTATTCACTCTGTTGTTTTATTTACCAGTTGTAATTTTTGTTGTTTTATTTACCAGTAATAAATTATGCTGTTTCACTTCTTCACTTTAGGTCTGGTTCCATCATGCCGAATAAGAAAAAGGGTTCAAGGTCCAGGTTTACACGTCCCAAGAGCAAGAAAGATGATAGGTTACCGAAGGCGTCAGTGTTTTTACTTCACTTTATGTTTCTGGTATTACCCGGTAATAAAATGTTTTTATGTAAATCAAATTGTATTGATTTTTTTACTGGTTCTGGTAATGGTACACCCGTATTGCTTTTGGATGGCAGATGAACTCGGCAACAAACAGGACGACAACTTTAGTACTCCCTACCAGAAGATGTAAATTCTGTATGACCGGTTGTTGCTGAGGAGACGGTCACAACCGTGATACTTAGTATTCTGTTGCCTATGATCCCTCCCAGATATACCTGAAGGTTGTTCAATGACCTCGGGAGACAAAGACCAGTATCATGGTATGTTTGTGTAGAAAGACATTGCCAAAACGGACCTGAGCACAACTCGATTTAGCCAGCTGCTTGGCCTCCCAACAACTGCAAGACTGTATACTATGGCACAGCATGTGTTGTCCCATGTTTATCCTGTCCCTCCAATGGAATTAAGAACCACTTGCTATGGGGACAGTCACAACCACGTCTCATTACTTCAGAAAATATGCCCTTGTCTTCACTAGACATCTAAGGACATCCAATCAGAAGACAGGAACAATTAACCGGAAAATCTTGAAAGACAACTCCTCGTCCGCCATTTTTGTTGTTAGTGTCTTCCTCATTCGGAACGGTTCGGAGAAACTCGGGTGAGCTTCGGCGAAAAAGCGCGCCACCATCGGAAGTTGATAGAACTGACTTACGACGTTTGTGCAAAATTTAAGAAAAAATTAAAGGGTTTCATCTGGCTCCAGTTAATTGCCCGAGAGAGCCGTGTGATCAAAGGAAAGTTACCGGTGACCAGACCCTTGTATAGAAAGACTCTGATGTCACCAAGATACAGAGTTACTGTATCGTAACTAATTGTACAATGGTTATCTGAAAAGAAATCACTTCCTAACAGACATGTATGTGACAAATTGTCAACAACTACAACTGAGTAGTTGAACTCCCGCGATCCTAAAATAACATTCACGTCGGCAACTCCTAGGATTTTCAAATTTTCCCCAGTGGCAGACTGTAGATTCCCTTCAGTTTCCTTAATCTTCAGGTTAGGTGTCGCAGCTAAAATTTGTCTCCACAATTCGCCACTGATACAGGTAAGTGCAGCTCCGGTATCTAGCAACGCAGATGTTGACACCCCCTGTATTTATCCCGTAAGAAACAGGCTACGATCACTGAACTTAACCTGTCTTACAAACAATGTATCTGGTTTCCTCCTGCCCTTGAAAATTCCAGCTTCTGGATTCAGCTTTGTTGTCGTCTTCTCCACTACGGTAACTTCCTTGGACTTCAACCCAATTTCTTTCTCTGTGCTATTTGATACATCAGGAGTAGGAGCGTCCAATAAACTTGTTTGTTCTTGTAGTGTAGACGTAGATTGTGACATCACTGTAAGCTCTGTCATTTCACAATTCCAAGGTTTATTTGCGGCTGCTGTTTGATACCTAGGTAATGGTGGACCACCTGGTGACAAAAGTTTACCAGGGCAAGCTGAGGTGCTCCTCTTCCTGTCTTGGTTAATGGCCTTTTCACTAGGAGGTTTCACTGGATCAGACTGCATTATGATTGGCTGCACCGGCTCTGTCAAATCTTGTGTCAATAACGGAGTATCCTTCAAGTCACCATCAATAACGCTAGCTTTCACAAGAGATGTATGTATAGGCTGTTGCATGGGTACTGCATCAATATCACCGCTCTCCAAGGAGTCTGCATTAAACACTGCACTTGGAGTTGCTCTAGCCGTTACATGGTCCTGATTCAGAATAGATGACTGATAATCAATAACTGTAACAGGTTGTGACTGAACATCACAAACACGGGACGATGAAGTGTTCCTCATCTGCCCACGGTTGTGACTATTGTCCCTGCTTATAAGATTTGATTCAACATCACAAACAAGAGTTGATGAAGAGCTCCTCATCCGCCCATGGTTGTAATTGCTTGATAGTGATACTGATTGTGGCATGTAGACATGTAATTTTTGCCCACCGGATGAGGTTTTCCTCTTCTGATTTTGATACCCACATCCTACAGTAACATCATTGTAGGAGCTAGGTGTCCACTGGGGAGGTTGTGGTTTATCATAACCATGAATTAACGAGGTGTTCCTCTGCTCGTCATGGTTGTAATGACTGCCGTCCATACTGTCACACACTTTTGGGACTCCTACTGGGTTTACTGGGACTGTCCACCCCTTGACAATCCCTTCTTGGTGTTTCCCGAAACCAGTTTGGTACAATGGCGAGAAAGATGACCAAACTCATGGCAATTGTAGCATTCCAAAGTAGGGCACTGGGAAGGCCCATGCCCGTCGCCATGACAGCGCCAACACTGGTTGGAAGTGGAACTGCCCGTCTTCGTCTTTTCCAAGTTGGTAATCCTGGTTTCTAACTTCTCCAGAAGATTGAGGACTCGACTCATCTCTGATGTCTGGTTTGGCACCGAGGATGCTGCTATTACCGGATCAATATTTGCTATGACGTGAGGCTTATGCTCTTTCCTATGATGCGAGGAAGGTATTGCATACCAACCATCCCTCAAAAGCATTTGAGCCGCGTCAAGTTAGCGTGTTTTCCGGATGGCTTCGACCAGACCAATTGGGGCACTCATTAACAGTTGTTGTTCTATTTGATCAGTCACTTTCACCCCTACTAAAAATTGGTCTAGCGCCATCTCCTGTTGTGATGCGAAACCGCCGCTTGGGTACGCATTCAACGCAAGTTCCTGTAATGAGTCGGCATAAGCTTCATAAGTTTCATTTGAAGCCTGGACTCGCGCACGCAATTGCAGTTTGTAATCTTCGCGCGTTACGTTATGAAAACGCTTGACTAACGCTGCCGTAAAATGATCGCAGGATAGTTCCGCAGACGAATGTAAATTTGCTGCGGCAATGTAAGCCTGGTGATCTGATCTAGACAATAACTGTTGTCTACGCTCGCACTCCGATACGCGCGCCAGATCTGCAAATGTGTTGAATCTTTCCAACCAAATTCTGAAATTCTGGTTTACCATATAATTCTTTGGTGCCTGTACCTTTGCGGCACTACTGTTACTCATAATACGGGTTGGCTGCGCATTATCCAATTTGTTTAAAATATTGGAAAACGCAGACACCAACTCACCTACAGCGGCATCCGATGCGCCATGGTACTCCGGCCTATTTTCAGGCAAAATATGCCTGGGCCCTGAGCCTAAATTCATGTTCATATCTTCTTGGGCTGAACCTGCATTTCCGTCGCCCGCATCATTAATTTCAACATTATCGCGGTCGTAACCTTCCTCAATTTCTGAATTATTCATTTTAACGCAGTATAGGGCCTACTTGTAGAATACGCACAACAAATAATGTTATCAAATTCTCGCAATTACAAACCGTTCACAAAATACTCATAAAAACACCAAAATCGATAAATTCTTCGTAGATTCTTCAGACGTTGGGCGCCAATGAAAAGAATAAAGTTGTAGCAATAGTGTTGCTAAATGAAAGACTCGACTAACGTTGATTAATACTCGATTTTATCTCTGTCACTTTCCACGTTCGAACCCGCTCGTCTCTCCGCTTCAACACCGCTCTGTCGATGACGTAACGACATTGGGCGTCGTTGCGTCATCGACAGTACAGCGGGAAATACCGAGCGCAGCCGAGTGACGTAACCACGGGCGGGGATGGCCGGGTGACCGGGGCACGTCCGTAATGCTGGCACCGCCGTGGCCAACCACGGAACCAAGACTGTGACCCAGTTCACCACAATATCCTATACATTATGTAACAACAAAGCTGACCAAGGAGATTACACAATGTTTGTTCATAGTTTTGACTATTGGTCAAAAAGCTGACACGGTCATGCAGTGGCACTGTTCAGAGGATTATTAATGATGTAGTTTTGTCAAATCATTTGCCTTATTTACCTTTGCTTTTCCAGGCATTACTCGATGAGCAACTTTCCCAGATCCAGGGGAATGAGGAGGTACAGTTGAGAACAGTACATATGTCCAACATACCTGATACTCTGTATATGGTTGAGGGAGATACCCTTGGTCTTCAGTACTTCCCTGGACACCTTCCATCTGCTGCTACTGTGGATATAATTGGTGGAACTATATTAGGTAATTATCTTTAATCAATGAAGCTTTGAGTTTGAACGTGAAACCTGGTGCGCATCCTTGGGTCAGATGACCACCGACACAGAATAACGAATCAGTCTTAACTTGGCCACCAGCAGGCCAAAAATAAAAACTTAGATATCGATATCTCGTTTTCCATCCGTCAACATGGGCGCATATTTTGTAACGGTAAGTCCTAGAGATTTCAGCTTGATATCTAATTCAGGGTAATATATATCATTCTCTGATCTGTGTAGTTTGCGTTTTGTGTCTGTCTTCGCTGATGTGCTCCCATATCCAATACTTTACAGAACAGTGGAGATCACACATGAGGCAGGTGACACTGTGGACATTATCAGTAAATATTTGGGTCCTGAATCTTTTCCTGCTTTGGCTTGCAATATTCATACAGCTTAGTTCACACATGTCATATTACATCGCATGGTGTAACTCTTGATACAATGAACCATTATAAACTCCTCACCAATAGCCGATGCCAATTGATAACCCCTAATATGAATCAGAAGCATTGCCAGGGGCTACAATTAAACCGGGGCTCAGGATGCCCTGGACTTTAGGGTCTTTTCAAATAAATACATCCAGTGAGATCCTCTGACATGTCTGAGATGCTCTGACAGGACTGATGTGCAGTATCAGTTGTAAGAGAACAACATTCCCCGAGAAAAAGTCCAGTGAGATGTTCCACAAGGACTGATGTGCAGTATCTCTATTAGTTGGAAGAGAACAATGTTGGCCGAGAACAAGTCCAGTGAGATGCTCTGACAGGACTGATGTCCAGTATCTCTATCAGTTGGAAGAGAACAACATTGCCCAAGAACAAGTCCAGTGAGATGTTCCACAAGGACTGATGTCTAGTATCTCTATTAGTTGGAAGAGAACAATGTTGCCCGAGAACAAGTCCAGTGAGATGTTCTGACAGGACTGATGTGCAGTATCAGTTGTAAAAGAATAACATTCCCCGAGAACAGGTCCAATGAGATTTTCCACAAGGACTCATGTCTAGTATCTCTATTAGTTGGAAGAGAACAATGTTGCCCGAGAACAAGTCCAGTGAGATGCTCTGACAGGACTGATATCCAGTATCTCTATTAGTTGGAAGAGAACAACATTGCCCAAGGACAGGTCTAGTGAGATGTTCCACCAGGACTGATGTGCTGTATCTCTATCAGTTGGAATAGAACAACATTGCCCGAGTGCAAGTCCAGTGAGATGTTCCAATAGGACTGATGTGCAGTATCTCTATCAGTTGGAATAGAACAACATTGCCCGAGTGCAAGTCCAGTGAGATGTTCCAACAGGACTGATGTGCAGTATCAGTTGGAAGAGAACAACGTTGCCCAAGAACAAGTTACAGTGAGATGCTCTGACAGGACTGATGTGCAGTATCTCTATTAGTCAGAAGAGAGCAATTAACGTTGCTCAAGAACAAGCTGAGTGAGATGTTCCGACAGGACTGATATGCAGTATCAGTTGGAAGATAACAACGTTGCCCAAGAACAAGTCCAGTGTGATGGTCCGATAGGACAGATCTGCAGTATCGCCTTAAAGAAAACAACATCTCATGAGAACTAGTTCAGTGAGATGCTCCAACAGGACTGATGTTCTTCATCACCTTTGAAGAAAACAAAGTCGCATGAGAACTAGTCCAGTGGATGCTCCAACAGGACTGATGTTCTTTATCACCTTGAAGAAAACAAAGTCGCATGAGAACTAGTCCAGTGAGATGCTCCAACAGGACTGATGTTCTTTATCACCTTGAAGAAAACAAAGTCGCATGAGAACTAGTCCAGTGGGTGCTCCAACAGGACTGATGTTCTTTATCACCTTGAAGAAAACAAAGTCGCATGAGAACTAGTCCAGTGAGATGCTCCAACAGGACTGATGTTCTTTATCACCTTGAAGAAAACAAAGTCGCATGAGAACTAGTCCAGTGGGTGCTCCAACAGGACTGATGTTCTTTATCACCTTGAAGAAAACAAAGTCGCATGAGAACTAGTCCAGTGAGATGCTCCAACAGGACTGATGTTCTTTATCACCTTGAAGAAAACAAAGTCGCATGAGAACTAGTCCAGTGGGTGCTCCAACAGGACTGATGTTCTTTATCACCTTGAAGAAAACAAAGTCGCATGAGAACTAGTCCAGTGGGTGCTCCAACAGGACTGATGTTCTTTATCACCTTGAAGAAAACAAAGTTGCATGAGAACTAGTCCAGTGAGATGCTCCAACAGGACTGATGTTCTTTATCACCTTGAAGAAAACAAAGTCGCATGAGAACTAGTCCAGTGGGTGCTCCAACAGGACTGATGTTCTTTATCACCTTGAAGAAAACAAAGTCGCATGAGAACTAGTCCAGTGAGATGCTCCAACAGGACTGATGTTCTTTATCACCTTGAAGAAAACAAAGTCGCTTGAGAACTATTCCAGTGGATGCTCAAACAAGACTGATGTGCTGTATCACCTTGAAGAAAACAATGTTGCGTGAGAACAACTGACGAACATGCTCAGACAGGACTGGTCTCAAACAGTATATCACCATGTTCCCAAAGCCATTGAACTTGAACTCCGTTGAAATCCTCCAACTTTATTCAGTGACAAGATCACAAGGTATGCTGAACGTATTAAAGGGAACTGGAACCGCCAAGCCAGTTCGTGTGACCTAGTTTTCATTTCCCGCGTATCGGGTGATCAGAACGAGGCATGAATGAAATATGGTCCCTAGCTGTCAATCATTCAGTGACGTCACTACTATGGAATTTACTACGAAAATTCATGAATGAAAGATCGCATGACTCACGTGATTCTCACATGATTCTCGATAATAACAAATTGAACTGCGCATGCTCGGGCACTGGGGGCGGAGCTACAAATCTGAACTCGAATAGGAAGTTGGAAGGTTGACTTTCTCGGGCGGTTAAAGTCGAAAAGTTGAATAAATCGCTCGGCGGTTCAAGTTCCCTTTAACATAACCAACCCGTTGCATCTATCACAAATAGGTTGAAGTAGGTGTTCAGTTGAATTTTTCATAAGGCCATTAGCTCAATTTCTTTGCAAAAATGAGGTCCACTTCGGACAAAAATTCGTATGGACAGCTCTTATTTTCAGCGTAACTAAGTTGCCACCAATTTCACCATCCTTTACCAATCAGGGAAAATTTCTGCCACACACTTTCTCTCATCTACAATGTTGTGCTTGTTTTAAACTTAAAATGCAATATTCAAACCTCGACCTGGAAAGTGTGCAAGTGTATGTTTGATGTTTTCTTACTAGAAAGTAGCTTTATTAGTCTTCATCAACCTATGTTTGTAGGGTTGAGGAGCTTGGCATAGCGAGGCAGAAATTCCCCCAATATGTAACCCTGTTCCAGGTGGCTGCAGCGTATTCAATGTATTGTCCATATCATTAGCCCTTTAGCTCCTGAAGATTTAATTTACATTATTTGTAGTTCCCTGGAAGGTTTCAGCATGTTTATGTATGAAAATATGGGAACAGGCGGCACTGTGTACAGTTCCTTAAAGCATAGATACTTTTAAATAGACCTCCAGACGCGTTTCGCCTCATTTATTTTGCATCGCATAGGCTCCATCAGTGGGGTTACGATGTGAATTGTCGGATGGTTTGAACAAAGTCAGCTGAGCTTGTCAAATGAGCTGCTCAGTGGCGTCCGTCTGTGGGGCCGTCTGTCAGTCCGTCCGTCCGTTAAACCCATGGTGCACATTTTGTAACCGTAAGACCTAGAGACTTCAATTTTGCATTTCTGGATACTTTTGGTCAAACTCTACTTTCAAAACAAAATTTCTCGCCATTCGAAGTACTTCCTGCGAGTGAGAGCGCATGAAGGAAACTGGCCTATATCGGCCTAGGAGCAGCAGAATTAGTGGAAATATGCTTTAATATTAAGATAAAATTCTTGAAAAACTATTTTATTGAGAAAAAGTTCAAACTTTAACAGGAGAGGGCGCTACCTGCCTTTTAATTATTTCTGCCGATTCAAATTCTCGCCCGATGACGTCAGCCATCAATGAAGTCTCCTATTTGCCAGTTCTCAAAACATGGCAGCTACACAACAAAGCAGCAGTAGCTCCAGGAATAAATCACTGTTCACTTCAGCTTCGTAATCGATTGTACCCCCACTTTATTGTGTTTTGTGTGGTGTTCCTATTCAATCAACGATGTAAGGCCTTATTATGTTGGTTTTAATTGAGAAGGTGCATTATAAGCGGCCTGCGAAATACCGAAGCGGAGACAAAATGGCGGCATGTTGACGCCATGTGCAATAATCTTGGAGCTCAATGAGTACTCAGCTCGATGACGATGGCCCGCTACGCCTACAGGCTGGTACTACGGTCGTACCGCGGGAAGGAACCCAATTTTCTGCTTAAAAAGTAGTCTGGTAGGCGATATTATCACTAGTTCATTTCAGTGGTAGTCATAAGGTCTTTAGGGACTACTTTCAGAAATTAGTTCTTGAAAATTTGGCCACATTTCTGTGAAAACGATATCGGAAGAGCATGCTCTGTTCGCGATGACATCGCTGATGTATTTTGAAGTGGAGAATTCCCACAGTATGTGCAGTAAATCAGCATGATTCTGTTCGCCTATTAAGTTTTAGTTCTACGATTCTTTCATGAGTAAAAAGTAGACATTCTAAGCAATACAATAATGTCACTCCCATAAAAATTGATTGGAAATTGAGGGAGTACGGCATTCTGTTCGGCAACTGGCAGCGCTGAAAAAATACAATGCATACTGTACAATACCAAATGGCACATTTTAAAAAGCGCTCATTGGACAACGTAGGGAATCACCAGAAATGACGTCATCGCTGGTCTTAATAGAAAACTACTGTGGCGCAGTAGAGCACAAGAAAAGGTTTAGCATTAACTTCGTCATGCAAGCTTCAGCAACAAAACGATTTCTCATGAATGATTTACTTGATCATCATCAGCTTGTTTTCCCCTGATAGATAAAAAAATGATTTACAATTTCCATCAAAGTTTTCTATTTTGTGTATAGTCACATGTTATTTAACTGGCAAGGAGCCAAGCAGTTTTGAATATTCGCGGGAAAATACTTCATACTTGTAAACGAGGCTATGACAATGAGTATCCTCATTCATGGCATAAACTTCATGTTACGGTAAATATTTTCATACAATGATTTCACCCGAATTATGATCAGGATTGAGGAATGAACAGTGGCATAATTATGTCAACCAAAAACGTTGGTACCGTAGTGAACGCAAAAGGATATCAAATACCATGGAGCATGCCATTTTCATGCATAATGAACTAAACACCGGGAAGATATTAATGATATTAACTCAGCTGAGCGCCAGGCCCTTGGGCCTCTTGTTGTTCAAGTGACAGGTCTGACGTCGCTGGCTACTGTACTTGTTGTGGCGACGTTACGTTGGTTGTGACGCATTGCTACACTGTTGATAACTCCGGCGTCACGAAGCTGGCCGCGGGTGTTTTCGGAAGCATTCCTGATGTATTTTTAGCTCAGCTGACAAAGTCAGCGGAGCTAGTCAAATAGCTATTCGATTGGTGTTCGTCCTTCCATCCTTCCACCCATCCTTCCATCTAGCCATCTGTAGACAAAGTTGGGCATTTTGTAAGCGTACAACCAAGGTGCTTCAAATCTAGTCTTGCTTATAAACACTGCAGAAAATGTTGCTTACGGAAAAAAATTTGGGCGATTCGACTCAAATTCAGCTCCCCCGGGGACAAAATGCGTAAATGAAAAAACAATTTTTTGACGCTCTATAGCAGTAGATAAAAGCTTGAAATAAAGTTGAAAAGGTCTTCATGATACAGAAATTTTGATATAAAATAGATTAGTGTCGATTTATATCACCAGTTGGCGGTAGTGAGCAAAACTGTTGTTTGACCTCGGATGTTTCCGCTTTAAATTTCCCGCCGCGAACTAACCTCGAACCAGGGAATACCAGACTGCTGGTATTGCCAGTGCATCCACTGTATGAACGGCTCGTCTTGGGTAAATTGACGAGGCGGCTCGACCCTCCACTACGCGGTCGAGGTTACCTGGAGTATGAAAATGACGGTGACCTTTTTATTTCTACCGGAGCGATGATTTTGTAATTAACAAATTTTCTTATTCAAGCCTTTACGGAAATGTATTTTGGTACGACACTTCACACGTTTATAGAAAAGATCAACGAGAATGTGTTCAAATGCCCTCATAACGATGAGTTCAACAGAATTTGGTCAAAACAACCTTCGAATGGAGTCAACTTTCTTTGCGAAATTGAAGCGACAACCTCATTATTTATCGTAATTTATGCAGATCTGAGTCCAGCTGATGGGTGATGTTCTGATTTGTGTTCAAACTATTGGAAACTTTGGAAATTAGTTCTATTAGTTCTACTATTCTGCAGGAGTATATTATAGCCATTGATGTTGACAGCTAAAAGCGTGAAAACTTTGTTTATTTATCAAACTGTATCGAGTGTTATCGAATCGAATGGATGTGTCGATCGTCGGGGCGGATTGATATGTAGTTGTGCGTCCAAGGAGATTAGGTCATTCAGTTAGTTTGAGAAAGATCATGATCATGAAGATGCGTGTTGTGTTATCATAACCGGAAAATAATTTGAAGTTAGTAATAGTACTACGATTCTTACATGAGTAAAAAGTAGACGTTTTAAGCAACACAATAATGTTACTCCCATAAAAAAACTGTCAGTTCTCCTTACCACTCACACAATAGAAGCCAAGCCATTGCTGTTAAGTTATGCGGGGGCTTAATCAATCACCTGCACTCCCTGTGGGGTGAATAACATTACCTTTTGAACAGCTGGCTGTAGGGGGATGATTGGAACTGCCGGTATACCTGCTGACCTGCTGAACCCAGGTTAATGTTATTTTCAATCCACGATTGCAGGTCACCGGATTTTCGAGATTTCGCGGGAAATGAAATTGTAAACAAACGCATGTATGCAGTTCAAATGTAAACAAAAATGTATTTTTGGTACTTTTGGTTGCTGGACTTGTGTTTTCCCGCAGTTAGGAGCTGGGGTCAAATTGGTTGTCTATTGTTTATGGGTGCTGTTTTAGTCAGAGGTCATGAGGTAGCCCTTAATTATGAAGGGATTTTCAAATTAAGGTGACCATGGTCTATTTATGTGCTCACCACAGCTTTCAATACTTGATGTATCTGAAGAGGCGCGCGGACCCTGACATGGCCTTACCAAGGAGCTGCTCACGGTGCTGAACTTCTAGCTTGCCTGTCGACTAATTGCCTTTTTGGCCAAGACATTGCTACATGTAGGAGGAGCACGCATTTTAAATATATAGTAGTGATGATAGTACAGTTGGTTCGAGCCATTTGGGAGCCGACATGTGAAGGCCTATCTGGGTTCTCCTTCTTCTCCGTATAAAAAGGGGCATATTGCTGACTAAGGAACAAGGCATATTGACCTTGCCTCATCATCTCTATCAGACCAAACGATATACTTTTATATGCATGCATACATCACGCCATTTCAGGGTCCAAGTCTGTGGACAATTGGTCTGATTAATTTGTCTCTTCGATATTGCTCCTTTATTGCATTAGATTTTCATCGCAATTCAATCTATTCAAGATATAGCCAATTTGAACCTGTCTGTGCCAAGGATAGATTGGTTCCCGATAGACTCACTTGGGATATGCAGTAGAGCACAATGTCATGAAAAACAACCCTTTGTATTGTAAATTCCAATCACCTGCAGGACAGGTCAATTTCTCTCAATAAAATTAATTTTGTTGACTCCTGTAATCTCTACCTTATTAAAAAAAAAGACAGTGGTGTTAGTCCCAAACTGGTAATTTCTATTTATTTTGACCTCTGTTAAATCAGGATACCTCTCAATTACAGACAGCATTTTGTATCCTTGTGCTGTACAACCCAGCCTGGACATACCACAGTTGTCTATGGAGAAGTCTCATCCTCTCTGACACTTCTTTTCTGTAAAGCTACCGATACAACATACTGAACTAGAGATATCTTCCGTTGCCTCCTGTAATATTTACATACCATGGCTGATTAGTTCAATCATGTTTCATCCAGCTGGCAGCTCTGCATTGGAAATTTTAGTGGTATAACATGTTCTCTTGACCTTCAAACAGTAGTATAAAGCTGACATTTACTACTTTACACCCTCAGTCCTATGTTATTAGGTCATCCAGCTGAGCGCCAGGCCCTTGGGCCTCTTGTTACGGAGCAGGAACCACATTTGAATACGGCTGATAGAAGACGTGATATTAACTTACATGACAATGAATGTTTCAGCATGTTTATGTATAATTATGTGCATTCAGCTTTTTGGAAAAAGAGATAGAAAAGGTAAAAGCCATGTACTACAAGTTGTGTTTATCTTGTACTAATAATGCTACTCTACACATCTAAAGTGGGTTTTTTTTCTGAAAAGATGGGTTTGTGTGAAAATTAACCCTCCACGACAACACCAAAAATCAATAAAATGCCTTAAATAATCATTTGTGACTATGTCATTCTCCTGTAAATGAATTGAATAAACTGAATAGGGGCCTAGGCTTGCAGTTCTAATAGCTTCTTGTTAGTATTTCGTTTTAGGCCCATTATTTTACATATACAGTAGAACCTCCCTTAGGGGACACCTCTCTACTAAGGACAACCTCTCTATTAAGGACACTAGTTTTGGTCCCAAATTGGTTGTTTCCATTCAATTTGACCTCTCTAATCAGGACACCTCTCTTGTCAATCCCGAGGGTGTCCTCAATAGAGAGGTTCTACTGTACAAGCCTCAGAAATAAATAAAATTCTTTTTCTGTCCCGTTCCCTGACCGCCCCGATCTGCCTGGGCATCCCTTATGCCCCTAGAAGACAACGAAATGCGCGAAGATAATAGAAACAAGCCCTTCAGCGATAATGGCTCACTGTGAGAAATGATTGCTATAATGTTGTCAATGTGTACAGGGACTGGACCAATTGGTTCACTTACTGAATCCAAGATGGCGGACCACCAGACTAAAATGCGAGTACTAACTGAAGAGCTTAGAAGTATAATCAGGCAAAGGCACATTTTAAACCCTATATTTGGAGAAAAATGCAAAAATATGAAAAAAATCTTCACATTCCCTGGAAACACGCAAGTGATGATTTCTAGATATCGCTGAATCATTAAGAGGCACAGATTATATGTGTTTAAAGCATTTGCTTCTTTTAGGGTATAAATACTGCAAAATGTGCATAAACCAAGAAGGGTTGTTGCAACTAGTTACACTACAGACTTAGTGATAAGGCCTCGTCCCATCGCCCTTACCGGCCACTACGACAAGTCAATACTCTTGCTGATGATTCGTCATTATAGGTCGTCACAAAAACAACAAATTGACACAGATATCAACTAGGTCAACCAATCACGCGGTAGTCTGGCGGACACACCTCCACGACACACTTTATGTGACTTAGCATGGTGTCCCTGATGCGGCCACTAAAGACATGATGACGTAGATTGCCACAACAAACTTGTGGTGTGAAGCTGTGTACTCCTCCTACTATAATATTACGTCTGGAGGCAAAGTCGTAAGGTGTACAGTTAGCCGACGACGTTTGGTGTGCAGGTTTCTAATGTCTTCGGCATTCCGCGGGCGATGTGGAATTAGTCCGCCGAGGTTATGGAAGAAAAAAACCAAAATGGCGGGAGTGTCGGAGAACGAGAAGCGTACTGCAATTTTTTCCGCATCAATTTTGAAGTACGTGGATAATGAGGCGTTAGGGAGTTCGTTCAAGAGCCATATAACTTTTGCATACCAGGGTTATGAAACTGCCGGCTTGTTAGAAAAATGTCGGCGGATTAGATGGTCTTCGTTTTCGGACATTTTTTTGTTTGTGTGAAAATTAACCCTCCACGACAACACCAAAAATCAATAAAATGCCTTAAATAATCATTTGTGACTATGTCATTCTCCTGTAAATGAATTGAATAAACTGAATAGGGGCCTAGGCTTGCAGTTCTAATAGCTTCTTGTTAGTATTTCGTTTTAGGCCCATTATTTTACATATACAGTAGAACCTCCCTTAGGGGACACCTCTCTACTAAGGACAACCTCTCTATTAAGGACACTAGTTTTGGTCCCAAATTGGTTGTTTCCATTCAATTTGACCTCTCTAATCAGGACACCTCTCTTGTCAATCCCGAGGGTGTCCTCAATAGAGAGGTTCTACTGTACAAGCCTCAGAAATAAATAAAATTCTTTTTCTGTCCCGTTCCCTGACCGCCCCGATCTGCCTGGGCATCCCTTATGCCCCTAGAAGACAACGAAATGCGCGAAGATAATAGAAACAAGCCCTTCAGCGATAATGGCTCACTGTGAGAAATGATTGCTATAATGTTGTCAATGTGTACAGGGACTGGACCAATTGGTTCACTTACTGAATCCAAGATGGCGGACCACCAGACTAAAATGCGAGTACTAACTGAAGAGCTTAGAAGTATAATCAGGCAAAGGCACATTTTAAACCCTATATTTGGAGAAAAATGCAAAAATATGAAAAAAATCTTCACATTCCCTGGAAACACGCAAGTGATGATTTCTAGATATCGCTGAATCATTAAGAGGCACAGATTATATGTGTTTAAAGCATTTGCTTCTTTTAGGGTATAAATACTGCAAAATGTGCATAAACCAAGAAGGGTTGTTGCAACTAGTTACACTACAGACTTAGTGATAAGGCCTCGTCCCATCGCCCTTACCGGCCACTACGACAAGTCAATACTCTTGCTGATGATTCGTCATTATAGGTCGTCACAAAAACAACAAATTGACACAGATATCAACTAGGTCAACCAATCACGCGGTAGTCTGGCGGACACACCTCCACGACACACTTTATGTGACTTAGCATGGTGTCCCTGATGCGGCCACTAAAGACATGATGACGTAGATTGCCACAACAAACTTGTGGTGTGAAGCTGTGTACTCCTCCTACTATAATATTACGTCTGGAGGCAAAGTCGTAAGGTGTACAGTTAGCCGACGACGTTTGGTGTGCAGGTTTCTAATGTCTTCGGCATTCCGCGGGCGATGTGGAATTAGTCCGCCGAGGTTATGGAAGAAAAAAACCAAAATGGCGGGAGTGTCGGAGAACGAGAAGCGTACTGCAATTTTTTCCGCATCAATTTTGAAGTACGTGGATAATGAGGCGTTAGGGAGTTCGTTCAAGAGCCATATAACTTTTGCATACCAGGGTTATGAAACTGCCGGCTTGTTAGAAAAATGTCGGCGGATTAGATGGTCTTCGTTTTCGGACATTTTTTTGTTGGTTGGCACGAACGATTGTTGTAGTCGTTCCAGTGCAAGTGGACATAGTGGAGCCAGTGCTAGTGGGCCAGGTTACTCTACCAGTGAAACATGCAGGCGTATTGATGTAAGTTTTATCTGTTATAGTGGTGACTTCTCGCTACGTTAATTGCAAAATACATGTACATGATAAAAATGAGTTTACATAAGCAATCTAATCTTTGTTTGAAAATAGTGAAATACATTGAAAAGTTGCGCGAGTTCAATAGAGCTTGCACTTTACATTAGAATCTGCCAGAGTGCCAGACTATCTAGTCCGGACACCTTTCGGGGGGGGGGGGGACATTTTCCATTTCTTTGCCAGCTATTAATGATGATGGAGTTGAGTTACTGCTAAAGAGATACACGGAGAAAACTGTCTATCAAAACAAAAAAATTTGTGGAAGGAACTATAGCAGGTTCCCAACCAGGGGGTTTGGGGGGTTTCCCCCCAACCTAAAGGCGCTGCGCACTTACTAGGGCACTGCACTGATAATATTATTGATTTATGTCAAGAAAATATAATTTGGATAACTTTGAAACTAGGTGGACGCTGGTGGACGCTGGATTTTATTGGGCATGATGGGTCCGACTTCTAGCACAGATAATTCACTTATTTTTCAATATATTGCAATAAAACTTGCAAAATATGTTTTAAATAACCTATTTTAAGCGCGCTTTTCTGCGAAGCGCTACTATGGTTAACGTGCATACGACTTATCCAATGTAAACAATGTTTCTCAAGTCCATGGATTCGTTTCAAATGGCTTGAATTTGACTTAAAATGGCGGCCAGAAGAGATAAACGCGCGAATGAAGCAACTCGACTATTCTGAGCTCCGAGAGAGAACCACACGATTATTCTCACTGTTTTTTAATCAAACGTCAATTTCTGGGGGTTTGCCCCCCCGACATATGTGTTTTGATTTTTGATACTTTAGTGATAATATCCAAAAGATGCTTAAAATGGATATAATCCCGAAATAATGAAGCAAAAGACGGGCAGGCGTTCGAGAAAAAAAAAATTTATTTTGAGATTTCAATAAACCTTTTGAACGAATTCCACATGGGCCGTGATGGAATCCGAAGACACCTTAAGGAGGAATGTATGTTTTTATGGGGTACCATTAGTTTTGCAGATCTTCTGGTTTTTTCTAAAGAATAATCAATATTCGCTAGCAGTCTTTTTATGCTCCCAGGTATGAAGAGGGTTCTATGTTCTTCAGGTTCTTTGTTCATCAGTCTGGTGTTCCTCAAGAGTCAAGTGTCTTCAAGTCTCTTGGCCTGCAAAAACCCTTTCCAACCAATTTTTTATGCATTAACCATTCGGCAACATGTTGGTGGGGGAAAAACCTGATCCCTGACCCCTTGAATTGGTTGCCCAGGTACGACCACAAGCAATTGTCTCAAGGAAGCCACCAGTACGACCTCTTGGTAGTCTTGCCAATATCATGCCAGTGAAAAGGAAGGGTAATGATGGTTGAGGGTTGCAGTTAAGGTACCATCGAAGGAGTACCTCTTCCTCGCTCTGGGTTAAACGTGTCAAAGGCCTGCACCATCATGAACTTGATGAAGGTTTGGAGGTTCCACTCAAGCGCCCCGGGGTAAGCAGCTCAGAAGGACTTATTGAGAGGAATAGGGGGGTTGAGGGGCCTTCCCCCAATGCACTAGCTAAAACATGTCAGAAGGACGGGGGTTGGGGGGGGCTTTCTTTGCCGGCTATTAATGATGATGGAGTTGAGTTACTGCTAAAGCGATACACGGAGAAAACTGTCTATCAAAACAAAAAATTGGCGGAAGGAACTATAGCAGGTTCCCAACCAGGGGGTTTGGGGGGTTTCCCCCCAACCTAAAGGCGCTGCGCGCTTACTAGGGCACTGCACTGATAATATTATTGATTTATGTCAAGAAAATATAATTGTGATAACTTTGAAACCTGGTAGACGCTGGTGGACGCTGGTGGTCGCTGTTTAGGATGTCCGGCCTATACGTTGACTTTAGAATTCATGCCATCCGCATCAGGCTGCAAGTGCAACTTTGTCAGTCAGTGTCACCCAAACCAGGTATCAATGCTGCCAGCGATTCACAGACAACTTATTGACACTTCGATGAGTATTTCCATCACCTCGACATCTGAAAACTTACTGATTTTGTATGGAAAGCAAGCAGTGAACGATGTAAACATTAATGGATGACGGTAATTACGGTGATTACCTCGTTCCGAATGCTCACCATAAGCTTAGTTGCATACAGTCATACACCTGCAATACTTCATCGATCCCAGGTTGATTATCGGCTAATGTAGCATATCATTAGCACACCCCTGGATCAAACCTTACTAATCAAACCTGAAACTATCGAACTGGCACGATATTCGTTCTTTTCTTTAAATATTTGTCGATGGAATCAAATGGAATAAATTGTTTGTGGCAGATTTGCACTACTCACACGCTTCCAAAAAATCAACATTTTGCGAATGTACTCGATTTGTTGGAACATAGTAAGCTCGTCCCCTTGTACGAATGTACGTACATATGACCATAATAAATCAATATGAATAACACCCTGGAAAAGGGGCGTGGCAAAATTACATGGAAAAACGAAAAAAACAGATATATACGATGGTTTGTTGTCCAAAATCACTTCACGAGACACACCTATGATGCCAAACACAGCCAATGATGCCGATTGCGCCCAAATCGGTCAGCCCTTATGGACAAACGAGGTTATCTCAAAATGAGGTTAAAAAACCCATGCAACTTTAACTGGTCACTATAGACAGTGAGCGGGCCTTCCCCCAATGCACTAGCTAAAACATGTCAGAAGGACGGGGGTTAGGGGGGGGGCTTTCTTTGCCGGCTATTAATGATGATGGAGTTGAGTTACTGCTAAAGCGATACACGGAGAAAACTGTCTATCAAAACAAAAAATTGGCGGAAGGAACTATAGCAGGTTCCCAACCAGGGGGTTTGGGGGGTTTCCCCCCAACCTAAAGGCGCTGCGCGCTTACTAGGGCACTGCACTGATAATATTATTGATTTATGTCAAGAAAATATAATTTTGATAACTTTGAAACCTGGTAGACGCTGGTGGACGCTGGTGGTCGCTGTTTAGGATGTCCGGCCTATACGTTGACTTCAGAATTCACCATGTAAACATTAATGGATGACGGTAATTACGGTGATTACCTCGTTCCGAATGCTCACCATAAGCTTAGTTGCATACAGTCATACACCTGCAATACTTCATCGATCCCAGGTTGATTATCGGCTAATGTAGCATATCATTAGCACACCCCCGGATCAAACCTTACTAATCAAACCTGAAACTATCGAACTGGCACGATATTCGTTCTTTTCTTTAAATATTTGTCGATGGAATCAAATGGAATAAATTGTTTGTGGCCGATTTGCACTACTCACACGCTTCCAAAAAATCAACATTTTGCGAATGTACTCGATTTGTTGGAACATAGTAAGCTCGTCCCCTTGTACGAATGTACGTACATATGACCATAATAAATCAATATGAATAACACCCTGGAAAAGGGGCGTGGCAAAATTACATGGAAAAACGAAAAAAACAGATATATACGATGGTTTGTTGTCCAAAATCACTTCACGAGACACACCTATGATGCCAAACACAGCCAATGATGCCGATTGCGCCCGAATCGGTCAGCCCTTATGGACAAACGAGGTTATCGCAAAATGAGGTTAAAAAACCCATGCAACTTTAACTGGTCACTATAGACAGTGAGCCAATATGCACCACGTGCATCCTACTAACGGTGCCTGAACCCAAAAGATCATGATCAATGCATGGAACAATGCTGTAACGTTACATGCATACTGTAGGCAATGGTATGACTTCGGACCATCTTAGGCCCTCTTTGGGACCCCCCTCGTACGTCAATTCCTCCATCGATCTGAATATCAGAACCCCTACCCGAAAGATCATGAACAAACCGTCAAATTCATCGCTCTCAAGCTGTTGGGAGTACATCCATCATCTATGCTAATAATACCTCGTGAATAGGCCTTTGTACCGGCACACAATGCCGTGATCTGCAACTTGTCAACAAAGTTGGTCCCCAAACTTCCAAGTGAAGATTTCAGCCAAGCGCTACGCAACAGCATATGAAAATCTTAAGTGGAATCAACACAGAAGTGCCCCTGCTATCCAGAAACGAGGTTAGTCTCACTCACCAGTTTATACTGTGGCCATGGGGAATCCCCTAAGTTATTGGGCTGATCCGGTCTTATAGGGAGTAATCATCAGGGCGGATCAGATCCGCCCTGATGATCCGATCCAGTTGTACAGGGGCTAAAGGGTTAGAGACTAGAGAACCCAGGTGCTGTGTCCACAAAGTTTTGGGAAAACTAGACATTTAAAAATCAAATGGTTTAATGACTGTTTTTGTGAGAATATTGAAGGTGTACAGAACGAAGTTTCAGAATTACCTATGTGTTTTACAACATCTTTTGAAAGAACCCTGTGACATTTGATTTGCCATGCCAGCATTGTGTGGCGTGTTGCCTATGGTATACAATTTAATCATGAAACGATGTATGCATTGTATACATGCTGCATTGCTCGGATGGTCCGTCTTTCATTTGAAAAAATGGCTCAAAAGTAATTTTATTATGCCCCCACCATACTGGGGGCATTATGTACTTGGGTGGTTTCCGGCCGCCACGTCTTGAAATTTTTAGGGGGTGTAGGCCTAGTGGGTCAAAGGGTCCCTATTGATTTTGGGCGCGTTCACAGGAGTAGTCAGAATGAAGGCTCTGGCCAGAATTCACTGCTGGTGGCCTGGGTTAGATGAGCATATTGAAAATACACTACATGGTTGTTCTACTTGTCAAAAGGTACAAGACAAACATTTCAACCACACAAATCCTTGGATTTGGCCTTCTAGGTAATATCAAAGGGTCCACATAGATTTTGCAGCACCATTTTTAATTATTAACTCTTGATTGTTGTGGATGCTAGATCCAAATGACCTGAGGTAAAGCCAATGAAGAGTATTACAAGCAGGAAACCAATTGAAGTGCTAAGGGAGTTGTTCTGTTCATATGGCTTACCAGAAGAGTTGGTGAGCGATAATGGGCTCCTGTTTACTTCAAAAGAGTTTGAACACCTTTTTAAACTCATAATGGTATTGGACATGTGTTGGTGGCACCATACCACCCAAGCTCAAATGGTACTGCTGAAAGATTTGTGAGAACTTGCAAAGATAGTGAAGAGGGCTAAAGCTGAATCAAGTACAATAACATCAGAAATTGTGTAGGTTTCTCAGGACATATAGGTCAACTTCACATACTATGACTAGAGTCTCACCAGCAGAGTTGTTCCTAGGTAGAAGGATTCGTACCAGGCTTGATATTTTGAAACTAAATTAGAGGGGTATTGTCGAGGCATGGATCATCACCTTGACGTCAACTCTGACGTATTGCTGCATATATATCAATTTTTCCTTGTTGTTTGACGAATCGGTGAGAGCACCAATCAACCTCAGTGTCGGATGACGTTACTTGTTATTATTCGAAGATAAGAAAATACACTGCGAGGATTCATCATCTTTTCCTAACGTGGCTTCAAACACTAAACAAAATGGGGGAAAAAATGCCAAACAAAATGGCAGAAAAAAATCGAAAGTAACAACACTGCCTTCACTGCCCTCACTGACCCTGTTGACGAGGTGAAATTCAAATGACGTTGCGGAATTCCGCCGGCTTCAGGGAATGGGAAAGAAATATGCATGATAGGAATTCATTGACCCTTTGAGGGTGAAGATTAACAAAAATCTTGTTTTTGGCTCATCGTTAGGGGAGTCTATACAATAGCCCTGTGTCCGTCGTCGTCGTCGTATCCTGTGGCACGTTTCTTAACGGCTAGTGCAATGAACCTGAAACTTTGTACACATGACCCACTAGGTCAGAGGTATTCTGACACTGAATTTCGGTCAGTCAGGTTCATGACTTGGCCACCAGGGGGCCAAAACTGAAAACATAAAAAGTGTAATATATCTCTTATTAATGATCCGTTTTCAATAAAAATTTATGGTAGGTACTCCTAGCAAGGATACATCATATATCATATGGGTTTTTGATTTGACCATACTTTTCAAGGTCAGATGTCAAATGGCGTAAATTGCCCGTTAGGATGTAACTATGGCACATTTCTAAACTGCAATGACTATTGATCCCAAATTTGGTACACATTTACCCCTTAGTCAGGTGATCTTAGGGACCGAAGTTCAGTCCAATATGATTCACCACTTGACCACCAGGGGGCAAAATCCCAAAACCTTAAAAATGTGATTATTCGTTAACTTCTTGCCCGATTGCCACCAATTTGATATCATGGGTACATCAACCACCATACAGTATATGTCACACAGGTTTTTAATTTGACCTACTTTTCAAGGTCACAGAGGTCAAATGGCGTAAATTGACCGTCAGACCAAAACTATGGCACGTTTCTTAACCTCAATGACTATTGATCACAAATTGAGTACACATGTACCCCTTGGTCAGGTGATCTCAGGTACCGAAGTTTGGTCCAATCTGATATGCCGTTTGGCCTCCAGGGAGGGGGCCAAATCCAAAATTCTTCAAAATGCTATTATTCCTTAATTACTTGTCCGATTGGCTCCAATTTTATATCATAGGTACATCTAATTCTAACGACCATTCGATGTGTCACCCGGGTCTTTTTTGATTTGACCTACTTTTCAAGGTCACAGAGGTCAAATGTATTATAAATTGGCCATTTTGGGGAAATTGTAATTGGTTGGATCTACATCAAACCTAACACTACATGACACAATACCATGCTCTTCATCCATCTTTACTCCACATGAGGTGAGCACAAAAAAATCGGCCAAGTTTGATTCTCCATTTGGCCACCAGGGGGCAAAAACAAAAAACACATAAAGTGTTAGAACTCGCTTAATATTCGTCTGATCTTCACCAAATTTTTATGGTAGACTGAACTAACAAAGGTACACGATATATCACCCGGTTTTTTAGTTTGATCCATTTTTCTGCCCTATAGGGGGCGCTTCCTGAAAATCACGAAAATTCCCTTCCGCTCTGTAACTTCTGAACGACAAAATATTTTGCATTAAAGTTTCGTGTGCTGATAGAGGGTGGGCCAAAGGTGTGTCGAGTTGAAAAATCGGCCGGGTTTGGTTCTCCATTTGGCCGCTAGGGGACCAAAACCAAAAACACTGTTAGAACTCGCTTAATATTTGTCCGATATTTACCATATTTTTATGATAGACTAAGCTAACAAAGGTACACGATATATCACCCGGGTTTTTAGAGTCATGCATTTTTACCCCTCAGCCCAAATGGGTTAGAGGGGTATTGTCGTCCCGTGCGCCGTCCGTCCGGGCGGGCGGGCGTCTGCTACTTGGTTTCCGTCGATTTCTAGGAGAATGGCTTTGACAAAAAATTCGATTTTTGGTAAGTACATTGGGGTTGACTTGAGGAAGGTTCCTTTCGAAAACGGGCTTGTTCCGATTGTCAATATGGCCACCAGGGCGGCGTGTTTGAAATTGGTTTCCGTCAATTTCGAGGAGAACCGTTCGTCCGATCAAATTCATTTTTGGTATGTACGTTAGGGGTGACTAGAGGAAGGTTTCTTTCGAAAACCGGCTCGTTCTGATTCTCAATATGGTCACCAGGGCGGCGTGGTTGAAATCGGTTTCCGTCAATTTCGAGGAGAACCGTTTGTCCGATTAAATTCATTTTTAGCTCAGCTGTTGTAGTCAGCAGAGCTTGTAAAATGGTTCGATGTCAGCGAGTCAGTCAGTCAGTCAGTCAGGCAGTCAGTCAGTCAGTCAGTCAGTCAGTCAGTCAGTCAGTCAGTCAGTCAGTCAGTCAGTCAGTCAGTCAGTCGGTCAGTCAGTCCATCTGTAAACAATTGTGCGTCGTTTTTCCAACGCAGCATGCACATATCACATTTTTGACAAAACGATGTATAATGGTGGTATCTATGTATATAAGAGAAGTCGGGACAAAATTCCATCGATTTTCGGGACTTTGATACAATTTTTGTGAAGATCTTTATGAAGTCTATACATCCGCTTTAAATTTCCCGCCGAGGTTACCTGGAGTACTATCATCAAGAAAATGGCGGTGACCTTTTTATTTCTACCGGAGCGATGATTTTGTAAGTGACAAATTTTCTTTTTTAAGCCTTTACGGAAATGTATTTTGGTACGAAACTTCACACGTTTATAGGAAAGATCAACGAGAATGTTTTAAATTCCCTCATAACAATGAGTTCAACGGAATTTGGTCAAAACAACATTCGAATGGAGTCAACTTTCTTTGCGAAATTGAAGCGACGACCTCATTATTTATCGTAATTTATGCAGATCCGAGTCCAGCTGATGGGTGATGTTCTGATTTGTGTTCAAACTAATGGAAACTTCGGAAATTAGTTCTATTAGTTCTACTATTCTGCAGGAGTATATTATAGCCATTGATGTTGACAGCTAAAAGCACGAAAACTTTTTTATAACTCCAGCCGCGCTCCTCCCTCTGGGAGCTGGAGTCAGTATTGTTTTCGCTCAGGTTTCTCGTCCAATCACGTGACCTCTCCAACACTCGATAATGCACTCTTTTCGTCCACGTTTTAGGCCAATCTTCGGCATGAACATGAAATCTAATAAGCGCAGTACTTAAATCAGATGTTTCTCTCGCCTTGAAAACATTCCTGGGTAAAATCCATTGAGATAAGCCGAGTTAATCTACTTTTTCCGTGCCTTAAATCTCTTCCGCTGAATTCTATAAATAGAAACTATTAACATCGCGGCAGTGTGGTTCCCATTGTGCGCCCTCCCACTTCACACCATGTCAGGAAGTTTTACGGAGAGGGCGGGGCGTGCGGTAAGAAGAATGGCTAAAATGACGTCACGTTTTCCTGGCAATGCCTCTTGCCAGACCAGTCAAGCATTGGGAAAGCATCTTTAATTCAGACAACGTTAGAACTATAAAAACGAATATGTTAATTTGCAAAATTAAAAGCAGATTTCACCACTAACCAGTCAAATCGGAATACGACGGCGCAAAATGTTCTCGCTTTCCTCCTGCTAAAAAAACCTTGTTCCCGCACTCCTATTTCAATTTATGCCAAGGAATATGATATGATCTGTTTTCACTTCTTTGTAATTAAATGGTATTCATATAATGAGATCAATAGTAGTGTCCGTGTCAGATCCCATCGACCGTTCAACTAGTCTTCTCTCCGTGGCCCAGGTGCCTCACACGGACCTTCAGGTCCCCATACTCAAGACCAACTCTTACGATATCGCCCTCAAAACAACCCTGGAGTCATGAATTCACAAGTGCTCCTGTGAAATCTCAGTTCTAGTTTACTTATCAAACTTTATCGAGTGTTATCGAATCGAATTGATGTGTCGATCGTCGGGGCGGATTGATATGTGGTTAGGTTGTGCGTCCAAGGCGATCATGATCATGAAGATGCGTGTTGTGTTATCATAACCAGAAAATAAGTTGAAGTTATTATTAGTGATTCTTACATGAGTAAAAAGTAGACGTTTTAAGCAACACAATAATGTTACTCCTGGAACACACACGGGGTTGAACACAAAACTTACCAACACTTGTATGCGACTTATACGCTTTTAATGTAACTATTATCTGTGACAATTGCAATTAGACCGCCGGTCTTGACACGGGTCACAAAAACAATATCACACACCCAACTCGCGACCGCTACTACGCCCAAGTACCACCCTTAAAGGGCCACTATACACAATCCTGCGGCGTGCGCTCACCACACTCCCATAAAAAAACTCCTTACCACTCACAGAAGCCAAGCCATTGCTGTTAAGTTATGCAGGGGCTTAATCAATTACCTGCACTCCCTGTGGGGTGAATAACATTACCTTTTGAACAGCTGGCTGTAGGCGGATGATTGGAACAGCCGGTATACCTGCTGACCTGCTGAACCCAGGTTAATGTTATTTTCAATCCACGATTGCAGGTCACCGGATTTTCGAGATTTCGCGGGAAATGAAATTGTAAACAAACGCATGTTTACAGTTCAAATGTAAACAAAAATGTATTTTTGGTACTTTTGGTTGCTGGACTTGGGTTTTCCCGCAGTTAGGAGCTGGGGTCAAATTGGTGGTCTATTGTGCTGTTTTAGTCAGAAGTAGCCCGTGATTATGAAGGGATTTTCAAATTAAGGTGACCATGGTCTTTTTATGTGCTCAGCTCACCACAGCTTTCAATACTTGATGTATCTGAAGAGGCGCGCGTAACCTGACATGGCCTTACCAAGGAGCTGCTCACGGTGCTGAACTTCTAGCTTGCCTGTCGACTAAGTGCCTTTTTGGCCGAGACATTGCTACATGTAGGAGGAGCACACATTTTAAATTAGTGGTAGTGATAGTACAGTTGGTTGTAGCCATTTGGAAGCCGACATGTGAAGGCCTATCTGGGTTCTCCTTCTTCTCTGTATAAAAAGGGGCGTATTGCTGACTAAGGAACAAGGCATATTGACATTGCCTCATCATCTCTATGGGACCAATTGATACACTTTTATATGCACGCATACATCATGCCATTTCAGGGTCCGAGTCTGTGGACAATTGGTTTGATTAATTTGTCTCTTCGATAATGCTCCTTTATTGCATTAGATTTTCATCGCAATTCAATCTATTCAAGATATAGCCAATTTGAACCTGTCTGCGCCAAGGATAGATTGGTTCAAGATCGACTCACTAGGGATACGCAGTAGAGCACAATGTCATGAAAAACGACCCTTTATATATATGTTTATTCGTAGTACTTTCCGTTGTACAGATAACAAAAAATAAGGTGCAATAAGACAATACAGAGTTGGGTGCAAATACAAGTTTACGATAAGGCAAACAAAGTAAAAGGTAAGACTGAGAGTCGAACCCGAAAACCTCTCATTCTTGGAGATGATCCTGAATAAGTTACATTAGTATCTTGAACTATCACAATAAAACTAACACCAAAAACAATACTCCATCAAATCAACCTGTACACAAAAAGTTAATTATCATGTCTATTTCCTCTTTTGTGAGAATATGATTCCCTGCCTCCCGCATTTCAAGCAATTCCCTAACTTGGATGGCAACCCTATTATGCCCCAATCCCCAAAATTCCCTATTGATGTCCCTTAGCATTATACATTCATCAGGCAGCTGATCCCTATTCCAGTTGTACTTTTGTAACACCATAGTTAGACTTTTCCCCACTGATGAGACGCTCCCGGCAAATAATAATCCAACTGTAACCTTTACGAGTGTATTTCCTGATTTCCGCAGTCCTTTGATGAATTTTACGAACCTTTTCTCCAATTGAGTTTGAATGCTACAGTCCTTTATAATGGCTGGTAACAGGTCATTATGAGTGCGATATGGCAAACACAAAGTCTGACGAATACATTTACGCCATGCAATATACAATTCTTCCATGTATGGTTTTGAACAATCTAGCAACTGGTAACCATACAGCGGCATACAAAAACTTTTGAATAACTTATATCTGATTTCAAAGTTGGTGTACCTAAACTGAGCCATAAGCATGTTGGTCCGTTTGTACAGATCAGTAACTAAACCCTGAACCCTCCTCCGACGAACATCAGGACCAAGAAGAATGCCCAAATGAATTTCTTCATTAGAAATTTGAACCCTCAAATACAATCTTCCCTGGCGGGTCATGTGACCCGAAGACTAAATATCTACTCTTAGATGCGTTGAAGGATATTCTGAATTCAATAGAAAATTGACGAGCCGTGTTTAGCATCTTATTTAACCCATAGAACGATGGTGCTAAGAGAATAACATCATCGGCATATGCAAATACACCGCAAAAAATGTTGCCAACCTGGCAGCCGAAACCGTCAGTTTTTATACTCGTAATAAGCTCATCCAGATAAATTCCAAAAAGAACGGGGGAGAGCACCCCACCCTGCTTAACTCCATTGGATACAGTAAATTCACCAGACATATGCTTCCCCCACTGAACCTGTACACGTTGTTGTGTGTAGATGTTGGCTAATAGCCTAGCCGCTAATGGACATAGCCCTTTTTTGATCAAAATTCGAAATAGCTTCACAAAATGAACACAATCAAATGCTTTGCTTGCATCAAGCATTACGCAATACACTGCGGTGTTGCAACCGTTATAATAATTAATTACTTCATTTATAGCCGTGCTACACGTAGCTGTGGAGAGACCTGCCTTGAACCCAAACTGGGCATCAGATGTACTTAGCTCTGTACTTAGCTTTGTATTGTAAATTCCAATCACCTGCAGGACAGGTCAATTTCTCTCAATAAAATTAATTTTGTTGACTCCTGTAATCCCTACCTTATTATAAAAAAAAGACAGTGGTGTTAGTCCCAAACTGATAATTTCTATTTATTTTTTGACCTCTGTTTAATCAGGATACCTCTCAATTACAGACAGCATTTTGTATCCTTGTGCTGTACAACCCAGCCTGGACATACCACAGTTGTCCACGGAGAAGTCTCATCCTCTCTGACACTTCTTTCTGTAAAGCTACCGATACAACATACTGAACTAGGGATATCTTCCGTTGCCTCCTGTAATATTTACATACCATGGCTGATTAGTTCAATCATATTTCATCCAGCTGGCAGCTCTGCATTGGAAATTTTAGTGGTATAACGTGTTATCTTGACCTTCAAACAGTAGTATAAAGCCGATATTTACTACTTTACACCCTCAGTCCTATGTTATTAGGTCATCCAGCTGAGCGCCAGGTCCTTGGGCCTCTTGTTGGTATGTACGCTGAGGGTGACTAGAGCGAGGTTCCTTTGAAAACAGGCTCGTTCCGATTGTCAATATGGCCACTGGGGCGGCGTGCTTGAAATCGGTTTCCGTCAATTTCGAGGAGAACCGTTCGTTCGATCAAATTTATTTTTGGTATGTACGCTGAGGGTGACTAGAGCGAGGTTCCTTTGAAAACAAGCTCGTTCCGATTATCAATATGGCCACCAGGGCGGCGTGTTTGAAAATGGTTTCCGTCAATTTCGAGGAGAACCATTCGTCCGATCAAATTCATTTTTGGTATGTACGTTGGGGGTGACTAGAGGAAGGTTCCTTTCGAAAACCGGCTCGTTCTGATTCTCAATATGGTCACCAGGGCGGCGTGCTTGAAATCAGTTTCCGTCAATTTCGAGGAGAACCGTTTGTCCGATTAAATTCATATTTGGTATGTACGCTGAGGGTGACTAGAGCGAGGTTCCTTTGAAAACAGGCTCGTTCTGATTATCAATATGGCCACTAGGGCGGCGTGCTTGAAATCTTTTTCCGTCAATTTTCGAGGAGAACCGTTCGTCCGATCAAATTCATTTTTGGTTTGTACGTTGGGGTGACTAGAGGAAGGTTCCTTTCGAAAATCGGCTCGTTCTGATTCTCAATATGGTCACCAGGCCAACGTGCTTGAAATCAGTTTCCGTCAATTTCGAGGAGCACGGCTTGGAGGATGGAATAAATTTTTAGTGGGCGTAGGCCTAATGCAGTTTTGTAAGGGAAAGGTTCCTTTCGAAATTCGGCGCGATTCGAAATTCATTATGGCCGCTACGCTCACATCCTCAAAATAGGTTTCCACTATTATAATTTCCATATGCAAACTAGCCACTCCACTTAGCCAACTTCACCATTATCTCACCTTCAACCTTAATAGGCTGAGGGGTTATGCTCGCTTTGCGATGCTATTTTTCTGCCCTATAGGGGGCGCTTCCTGAAAATCATGAAAATTCCCTTCCGCTCTGTAACTTCTGAACGACAGAATATTTTGGATTGAAATTTGGTGTACTGATAGAGGGCAGGACAAAGGTGTGTCGCGTTGAAAAATCGGCTGAGTTTGATTCTTGATTTGGCTACCAGGGGGGCCAAAACAAAAAAGACCTAAAGTGTTAGAACTCGCTTAATATTCGTCTTATCTTCACCAAATTTTTATTCAAACTACACATTTTTCAAAAAACACCCAACAGCAACGGGGGACATTCAACGCTATGCTTGTTTTCAAACCTAAGAGTAAGGAAAAAAAAGTTAAACCTTCAAATATTTTCAGAAGTATAGTGGCTGTTGAAACAGGAGAAGAATAAACCTATTGATGTAAAAAGCCACCCATTCCTCCGAAGTAACCATGGTCTGGATGTGATCAAGTTTGTCCAGGCTTTTGGGTGTCGAATCAAAAAGATGAATAAAGCCTAATGTCCACTCAGATACCGTAGCTGCTATTTTTATCCAGCACCAATGGCTTGTTTAGTGCATTCTCGATCTTGCTTTCTAATGCATCTGACAATTGAGCTTTGAACCCGCAGGACATCTCAGAAAGGTTTGGGAAGGACAGTTGGGGCTTAAGCAGCAATAATTAACCCAAATCTACTACTTTTCTCTTGCTTGATTCATTCTAGGAAACTGTGCTTGAACTCTTTTGTTCCGTCTACAGGTTGTCAGGTTGTCAGATTTCTGCTATGGCATTTGTCTGCACATTAGTGATCACGTCCAAATGCATGGCAATTATATGAAATCACTGATATGTCAGATGCGAAATTCGCCCACAATCGCCCCTATTCTTCGATTTCACCCCAAAAATCAATCCAGGCGATAATTGAGCAATTTTACAAAATTGGTGGCTCTTGTCCGATATTGCAACAATTTTCGCCTTGTTTTATCGGTGGAAAAATGCTGTCACGTGACGCAAACAAATCGATCGAACCTAAAAGTTAATTTCAGACCCAAAGCGTCACTGCTATATGTTTGTTCATCCATCGAACTGGCTCGATACGTGCTGAATTAGCGTGATCAAAATAGAATCGCCGAAGCAGGGAGCAATTTGGAAGCGAATGAGTGTTGCGATATTCGACCAGGCAAATTTTTGCCCAGATTCGCATAGCGAATATTTGCATGCAGACTTTGGACGTGATCACCAACAGTTCAGCCATGTACATTTATCGCATGCCTAGGCCATCATTATAATCGACCTTGCAGCTTGGCAAAACAATTTGATTCGATTGTTCCTGTGGATTGTTAAGCGTGCCACCTAGCCGTGTGATATTTTTTTTCGGATCATCTGGTTGTATCACATGGATGACCTCTGTGACGCGGTAGAGAATCCCTGCGATGCCATGCATCGTTGTTGAGAACTTTACAACAGGGGTCGGAGGTACATTGTTGTCACTGTTGTGGTAACGCAGCTGTAGATTTTATATCATTGCGACACGAGGCGCACTTTGGGTCTTCAATTCACGGGACCAAAAAATTTGATTTATTCGAGCTAAAAATCCCTCAAAATAATCGCAGTAGTGGCAAACAGTGATATTATAAACAGAAAACGACCCTCGTGTATTTTTTTAGCAGAAATATCACACTCAAGGTTGTCTTGGCCCTCGGAAACCTCTCATGTGATACTTCTGCTAAAAAAAACACACTCGTTTGGTTTTTAGCTCAACTCTTGGGAGCTTATACAATACCGTGGTATCCGGAGTCCGTCGTCCTATTACTTCTAAACTGTTGAACAGATGTCAACCAATTTCCATGTGACATCTTCACACTTCAATAACCCTGAAATTATGTCAACTTTATAACCAAAATTCTACTAAGATGGTACCGATAAATTTCTTTTGTGTCATTGAGCCGAGAAGAATAATATTACTCAGTGAAATCAAAACTAGTGAAACTAGCCAGAAGCATCCAACACTTTGAATTTAAAATACTTTTGCAGAGGTAAACAAGTGCTTCCATGGTCCCTGGACCATTTCATCTTATTTATATATTCGAAAGTATTTCCAGAACTTCGCAAAAATCGCCATCTTGAATCTTCCCAAGGTCTGGACCATATTAACTGGTCATTCCAATGTTGTAACCATGCATCTACTAGAGCATTCTGTCGTCAAAGGCTTGGATGTTAAAAGCCCAGAGTGCATTTACTGGTTGTGTACTTGATAGTGACCATGCGTCTGCTGGATTGTTAAAGGGACAATCACAACTAGTATTGAAAGATGTACCTACTGTAGCAATCTTCAGCTTGTTATGTGAACAGATAAGGGAAGCTCCCTGGCCGATAGGCCTCTAGTTCTTTCAATTTGGTGCCATTTATAGCTCCTATTGGGCAAAGGCAGACAATATTTTTGCCATTTAGCCCTTTTACCCCTACTGGCTGCAATAATGACCTGAAACTTTTTATGAGCCCCATCCAAGTTGCCACTACAGCAGCTTGGTAGGCTTGAGAGGACCTCGACTTGACTAGTGTAACAGCATTTTTTTTCTCATTTTGCAGTTATACAGTTGTATCGCCCCTAAATGCTTGGATCAAGGATCAATAATTCATAATTGGCCCTAGCTTCCTTTGTTCTTGGTCAACTTATGAGTTCTGAAATTGGCTATAAATTAAGAAAATCGAGCTTTTTTCAGCAATTTCCAAAGACTTACTGAAAAATAACAAAATATTCCCCTATAAAGTTTAATGCCCAGTTCAAGAACAGGTGCAGTGACGAAAAATAAGTTATGTTTGATGTCTGAAGCTATGATAGTTTCATTTTTTCATTTGTTTAAAAAGGGTCACTGTGACAAAATAGTAGAAAGTAGAACCCCTATTGTGCATAGGTGGTTAATACCTAAGTCAATATGATCAATATGATTAGGTAATGCTGTTTACCATGTTTAGAGGCTTGCTAGGCCTTGGCCCTATGGTGCTTGAGTTATGTTGACAGAGGCCGAGCGTGCAGACCTTTGGCTGTGTTAGACCAGACAGGGATCTGGCTGTATTTTCTGATAAAAAAGATCTGGGATCACGTAAGTAACGTCAGAATTTCCCATTTTCGGTCGGTTATTTCGCATTTCGTAGATAGGTGTCTTGTAACAGTTTGATTAAGACTTGGTTTGTTCTCTTATACAGCTTGTTCACCACCACAAAACCAACGTCCGCGTGGAATACTCTGAAACTCACGGACACGATATATGTACTGGAATCGAGACATTATAGGAACTTATTCGTGGAAGTACCGTTAAAGCTCGTGCACTGTATTTGTTAACCCTAACTGTTGTATATACTTGTTTCAATATATGTTTAAAATGAAGACAAAGTTTTCCCTTGATCAATGAACGCCGCATCTTGCACCCAAGTTTGCCACAGTCACCTCTGGAAAACAAGCACACTAAATTACTGCTCGTGTGAAAAATTGCTGGCAGATAGATAAACACAGATTTTTCTTTATTTGTTTATTTGCTTTGGAAATTACCACAAAATGTCCCCAGGAGCTCAGATTGAGTGACCTGAGCTTGTCAAATGTTATAAATCTATATTTTTTGGGCTCCCTATTGCACCAGGTTTAACTTGACTGAGCATCAGGGGTCGTATTCATAAAGGCCCTCTAAGATGTCACCCTAATCATACCCGCAAACACAACTTACGGCATCCTCGTAAGAGTAGGCCTAAGAACAACTCTTAGATTACAAAATGCATTGGAGTTTACATGGGAAGCACAACGCTTGATTGAATCCGTCTTCTTTCGAAGTTGCGTGGTTACTTAACAGCCACGTAACTTGAGGTTCACGACATAGCGCCCTCGCAACTTTAAGTGTGGTCGCGACTAGACGTAAATAGTAGGCCTAGTGTTCAGTGTTTGCCATTCATTTCGACACGATGGCAGGAGAACTGATGGCAGCCGAAGAAAACCATCGACGTGCCTGGCGACGACAAAGACTTTCCAGAGACAGACTACATCCCCTGGATGCCTATGATGACATTGATCTGTTACAGAGATATCGGATGCCTCGCCCAGTTTTATTAGAAGTGATAAATCTACTAGAAGATGATGTATCACACCCAACAAGGAGGAACCACGCTGTACCGGCGAACTTGCAAATATTGAGCACCATCAGATTTTTCGCCTCAGGGACATTCCAACTGCTTAAGGGGGACACTGTTGGGCTAAGCCAGCCCACTATATCACGTATAGTGGAGAGGGTCTCGGCAGCAATACAAAGAAGAGCAAGGTACTTCATCTCATTTCCAGAAGATCAGGCATCTCAGCAAGACATCATGGAAGGGTTCCTTGGCAACAGACACAGGATACCAAATGTTCTCGGTTGTGTTGATGGAAGTTTAGTCCAGATCAAATGTCCATCAATAAATGAAGAAGCCTATGTGTGTCGGAGGGGGTACCACGCGATTAATGTGCAAGGTGTTTGCACACATGACTTCCGGTTTACCAATATCGTGGCTCGTTGGCCAGGCGCAACACACGATGCTTTCGTTTGGGCCCACTCGGGGTTACATGATCTTCTGGAGGAAAATGTGCCATTTCCATGGAATGGGTATTTACTTGGAGACAGAGGCTATCCCCTCAGACCGTATCTACTTACACCAGTTCGATACCCCCAGGATGATGCGGAACGAAGATTTAACATCTATCATCGGAGAATACGACAAAAGATAGAATGTGCGTTCGGATGCTGGAAAACACGATGGCGATGTCTTAGTAAGGATGGTAAGTTTGAGGAAATAGATATTAAGGGTCACTCGCAAATGTGCAGTTTAAACATGGCACTAGGGTATCGGCTAGGAACCGCCCATTAGCAATCAAGTTTTACTCTGAATGATAATGCCTGACCCCCAAGTCCCTTAATACTAAGTATATTGGAGATAGGTGTGACCTATGACATTTGACAGTTGCAATTCCAGAATACTTGAAAATCGCTCATACGTCCGCTGACAAATTTTGGAGTACAATGTACTTCCCTTTTGCACAAATTTATCACGACAATTAATCAATTTATAATATTGTCGTGTGAACACCTGTCACAACTAACCAAAAAGCCTCCAATCTGCTTACCGCCTAAGACTGGTTTCCATTACGACGCTTTGACGTCGCGTTTTCATTTCATAGAGCCATTTGGATCAACATTTGTATTACTTGTCTACCCTGCGTAAATTCGTGAAAATACATGGCATAGTATCTCCCCCCCCCCCCCCAAGTAGACTTTTGCTAAATCCCTGTTGGATGCCTGCATTATTGATTCCGCAGATGTTGTCTTTTCTTCAGCGGGTGCGCTCACATTCAGTCCACGAAAGTGCTGCCAGGTTATAGTGGCCACTGCTGTACTGCATAATATTTGCGAGGAACGAGGGATCCCACCACCCCCCGGCGAAAGAATGAACGATGAGGATATCCAACGAGAAAACGTCAACCGTGGCCATCTTCCGAGAAGGGCAGAGGACGAGGATGGAGAACGTGCAAGAGCCGCCGTCATCAGGGAAAACTTTTGGGCTTAAATAGCCTAATGGTGCATATTTTTGACATGGCAAAAGCATTTCCCAAAATGAATCTGCCAGTTGGGTTAACTGTCCGTGGTAATTCGAGAAATTCGAGGCCCTTCATATATATAAGACGTATACCATGCGAATTGTCTAATGTAGAGGGGTTGGCTTGGAACAAAATATATAACCTGCGCCTGACAATGCCGAAAGAGCAGTCGGCTGGGTAAATTATGTACGAATACCCTGAAGTGTCCTCCTCACATCATCTCAGGAAATTCTATTTTTTTCACATTTTGTCACCAAATTCTCTGATAGAGATTTGGCAGGGCACAACATTTTCATTTACTGGGATTCACTTCGAAAAACAAGTCACCAAGACAAATTTCAAGAGATTATTTATTATCTCCTCTGCAATATTAGTACAAGCTTTCCAGTGGATAGACGAAGGAAAACATACCATATAAGATCAATTTTGTATAATCAACAGAATATTTGAAAGCATTTGTAATTCATTTCCAAGACTTCTATATTCGATGAGATTTTACCTATAGGCTATGTGACACACAATATACTTAAAACCCCAGTTTATAGGCCTATATAATAAATAGTGCCCTAACGCTTGTAATTGTCTATTTGCCAATCTCGGCTTCAGCGCCATTGCACTGTCAACGATAGAACATGCTTGACATGTTCCCAACCGACATACAGGTGAAAGACCATAATGAGGTTGTTTTATACTTAGATTGAAGTTAGATTATGCTCAGTTGTTTTACATTTATCAGTGAGATGCTGCTGGCGCCGAGATTGGTACGAAAGCCCTGAAGGCTCATTGAACTTCATCATTGATACAAGCCGATTTCAATTTTGAAATCGCGACTTCAAATTTGAAGCCGATTTCAATTTTGAAGTCGCTACTTCAAAATTGAAGTCAACATTTTAAAACATCAAACTACCCTTTCTAATCGACCGAGATAAATATGTTTTTTTCTAATAATCATGCGGTTCTGACCATTTTCAGTCGATCAGAAAGGGTAGTTTGATGTTTTAAAATGTTGACTTCAAATTTTAAGTAGCGCCTTCAAAATTGAAATCGACTTCAAATTTGAAATCGGCTTGTATCAATGATGAAGTTCAATGAGCCTTCAGGGCTTTCGTAGATTGGCAAGACTCGGAGGATTATTCTTCTCCTGCAATACCGGTATGAAGTATAGTTATGAATAACACGTTGGTAACATAACAAGTCATTTTCTGTTGAAGTCTTTCGTGAATTTTTCAAATATATTGGTTAACTTCTTCCCCGTCGAGGCTGCTTCCCTTGCATCTGTGGCAGCAGCGGCAGGGTTTGTACATGTGGACACCAATTATTTCAACAATTTGACCGATTCCTCCGTCGCCAATGTCCTCCTTTCTTCATAACACAGTCGAACCCTTTTCATCTGTAGCTTCTCCTTTTCAATCTCGAGCCTCTCCTTGTACACTGCGAGCTCGTCCTTTTCTAACTGAAGTTGTTCCATCTCCAGCTCACCTACACTGCTGAAACAAAAGATGGAAATGTGAATAGGCTTTCATCATAGGTACGTGCCCCCGCCCCCTACACACTGCTGTGGGGAACGTCAAGAGAGATCATTATTTTGTTCAGATTTAAAGGAGACTACAGTACGCGTGTTACACACGAAATGTTGCTTCTGTTCTAGTTATTAAACAGGATATTCGGGAATTATAGTGTGTCCCGGAAAAAAGGGCAGAACTCTCTACGTTTTTTATGTTTATAGGATGATATATAGTATTGAATCGAACTTTCGGTTCTTGGATATAATATTGCTCCAGTGTTGCGGAATGCCATAATAACAAATATGAAAGCTATGATCAAAATCTGAACATCATATCCTTGGGTCCTTTTCATTTTCTGTATTTACATGTAAAGCGGTCCATCCATCAGAGCAGAATACTGCTAGCTTGGCAAGCCAAGCCATTGTCCACAACCGGTAGCGTGTGACATAACAAAGAGAAATGCGCGCTACGCTCAAGCCCAAGCTCTGAAGGAAATAGCGCTTAAGGCGCAATATCCGTTCCGTTTTGCGATGGTCCCATGAACTAGCGATTTTCTGATGGTCTATTTGTTGACAACACAGGCATGATAACCAGATTTTCTCTGGGACGGGACAGACCCGATGCATATAGAAAAATGTTAAAAATACTCACCTTTTGCGCTTTCCAATTGCAAAGTCAACATCTATTGATCTTGACGCCTCAGAACATGAAGGGTTTCGACCTTTCCTTGGATGGATTATGTCCGGAAGTTCATCAGTATGCTCGTTTCTTCCTGGGGCGGCGGATCCAGCAGCAGCTGGTATTGTTCTAGGATGAACTAGTTTCATTTGTACGACGTTCTTCAATTGTTGTTTAGCACTTTTTCTTAGTGGGCTTTGACGAGGACGTGGTGACGGACTTCTGCGGAACCGTTTACGATCGAAAGGCGGCGGACTTAGACTTATGTCGCTGATCTCGTCCTCAACAACCAATACCTTAAAAAAGAAGATACTTGTATGTATTGTGAAAAAGATGATGTCTGGAGAGTGTTTGACGGGGGGGGCGGGGGCTGGAGATGTTCAAACCCACGCGCCAAAAACTGGCATAAGTTTACAGGTTGGCCGGACAGTTTCACACGGCGATGCAAATTCCCATCAAGGTAGGACCGGTAGGATCGGAAGTAACGTTGTTCCTCATTTCGTAATAGAAATGCATTGGGGAATTAGGGGAAGGGTTATAGTTAGGAAGACACCTTTATCCGGGCCTCGGTCGGATTAGTCCCCAGAAAATCATAGGAAACGTACGGTACTCACCTCTTGACTGTCGAAGCCCCCGTCTATTCCACAAACCGCGTCGATGCCGATCAATCCAAGAACTTTCCTTTCCGACTCGTCGAGATGAACCCCCAGGCAGTCAACGTCCTCCAACGGCCAGTTGCCGGTTTTCTTCAGCAGGGTTGCTGCTTGAGTAGCCTTCGTTTTCACTTTCCCCTTCACATCCCCCCACTTCATCTTCCATTGGTCCTCGGGTTGGCTGATTGTTGACCTGCTGTTCATGAACTTCGTGATATAAGCCCATGCCTGGTTCTTTTTGTCATTGGTCTTCGAATCGGTGAATTTGCAGGATATTATTTTATAATTTTCAACTATTTTGTCAATGAGTAAATCAACCTCTCTGGGGAGAACATTAGAGCTCCTGCTCGATTTGCTCTTCTCGCGTGACATCGTGGAAGTGGACAGAGGCCTACGTCTACTAGGTTTTGTATTCGGATGCCAGCATTCAACCCCAGCCTTATGTAATTTTGTTCATTCTCTTTGAAATTATGGCCCTTGCAGGAGACGAAGCCCCACGGTGAAGGCAAACGGGTATTAGATAAAAAGTTGCGTGATCAAGAACTACTTAGCTAATGCTTAGATCGGCAACTTAGATGGGTCTGAGCAGTCACTTAGTGCACGACCGAAATACCCAAAAATAGAAACTTACGGTCTCGCTCAGTAGTCGTTGACACTAAGGACACCCTAAGATGTCTTTATGAATAAGGCCCCAGCTCTGCAACATCTCATGATTAGCAAGAAGCACATGCTTTGGATGCCCATGACGAGTAACACCATATACATGTTTGGCATAGGGGCCTCCACCATTGTGCTTGTTGTATATATCAGATCAACTTGAAAACTATCAAAATTGTCTGTTCACTTGCAACAAATGGGATTTAAGAAATAAAATCTTAACTCTTTGAGACTTTTGAATGGCATAAGTCGTTTGGGTAAATCAGGCACCATTAAGGCTGAACAAGCCCATTAGGTTTTGGATGCCTCAGACAATGTTTTCTTATGCAGTTTGTTGCTAGGGAGTTCTAGGAACATTTTCTGTGTTGTTTTTATGACTTTGTGGCTTTCTAGAAGAATCATAGTGGAATGTCTAGTTCTGCCAATTATTTTGGAATTCAGCGAGGGGTGAAAACTATATTTCTTTAAAAAGATACTGTAAATCAGGTATTTTACCTGAATTGGAATGCTATTAAGCAAAGAAAAGAACTCAGAAAGACCTTTCAGGAGATATATAATGCAAGTAGCTTTGATGATTGGTTTTATTTATTTATTTTTTGTTGAAAATAGTGTTTTTCACGAAAAATCGCATGGTATTGCGAAAGAAAAAATGATGCAAAGAGTTCAGTATGATTGAAATATGATATCTCAGCCAGGTACCATCATCAGTGGTCAATAGTTTTGGATTTGGCAATTTGGGGCCAAGCCTTGAACATAGAAAGTACAATCGTGTCTTAGCCCATTTTTGTTATCCGCATAGGCATGCATAATAAAACAGATGCGGTGCCGCTACCCACAGTGACAACAACAACAATCAGTGCGATTCTATAGATATATTGACAGTTTTTTGTTGCGATGTTGAGAATGAACAATGTCATCTTGATGTAACAATTGGCGGGGTGAAAGGAACATGTTTTTTTCACCCGTTTTTGAAAATAAGCCGGTTTTTGGCTCACCGTAAGGGGAGTCTGTACGATAGCTCTGTGTCCGTCGTCGTCGTCGTCCGTCGTATCCTGTGGCACATTTCTTAACCCCTTGTGCTACGAACCTGAAACTTCTCACACATCATCGCCAATGTCATATGTACCCTGACACTGAATTTCGGTCCGGTCTGATTCTCGACTTGGCCACCAGGGGGCTAAAACCAAAAACTTAAAAAGTGTGATATCTCGCTTATTACTGATTTGTTTTTAATAAAACTTTTATGGTGGTTATCCCTAGCAAGCATACATCACATATCATACAGGTTTTTGATTTGACCTACTTGTCAAGGTCGCAGAGGTCAAACTAATTTCACCGATAGTGGCATGTTTCCTAACCGCTTGTGCTATGAACCTGAAACTTTGATTACATCATGCCCAAGGTCATATGTACCCTGACACTGAATTTCGCTCGGGTCTGATTCTTGACTTGGCCACCAGGGGGCTAAAACACAACTTAAAAAGTGTGATATCTCGCTTATTACTGATTTGCTTTTGATAAAACTTTTATGGTGGTTACCCCTAGCAAGGATACATCACATTTCATACGGGTTTTTGATTTGACCTACTGTTCAAGGTCACAGAGGTCAAACCCTAAAATTTCACAGATCGTGGCACGTTTTGTCTTTAAATTTAGTATGTAGACCCTGATAAGGCAGCACTACATGTTGACAAAAAATGAGGTCAATGTCGCGTACTTTTCAGAGTCACAGAGGTCAAACTCTAAAATGAGGTCAATTTTGCTTACTTGTCAATGTCATAGAGGTCAAATCGCGTAAAAAGTGTGATATCTCGCTTATTATTAATGATTTGTTTTTGATAAAACTTTTATGGTGGTTACCCCTAGCTGTCATATGGGTTTTTGATTTGACCTACTTGTCAAGGTCGCAGAGGCCAAACTCTAAAATTTCACCAATAGTGGCACGTTTCTTAACAGCTTGTACTATGAACACCACAGATTGATTATGACTCAAAGTTAGACCTCGTCTTCACCAACGCTGCCCTATCACACAATATTGATCTCGTGGATGTCCTAGACAATTATTGGTTTGATCATAAACTTCTATATACTGCCCTGTCTTATAACTAGGCATCAATACACATCTAAAAAAATTATTCGTGCCTGATTGTGTTCGCCATATTCACCTGTAAACTAAGCATGATCCTGCCTACTAAAAGATGTATAACGGTGAGCACAATGGCCCCTGGCCATTTCATTTTGCAGCATATGATAGGCAGTAAAAAAATACTCGGGAATTCCCATATTAATTTTTTTCTAAATTCGGAGATTTTAGTGTCGGCGTTGGTCCGGTAAACCAAATAATAAAAAAGCCCTTAATTGTATCATAGGATGATCTATGAAGCCAAATGACCTGAAAGGAAGTGGATTTGCGATCAAGATATTGTCAATACCCAATAATACTCCAACTTCTTGTTCCTCCATGATAATAAATATCTTATTATAATCATTTCAGTCCCTCATGATGATACCTTACAAACCATGTTAAAAAGAGAAGGTGAATTGAAGCAGTCACAGCTAGTGCATCGAGCAAACAGTCTTCCCTGTGCTGACCGGAGAGCCATCACTCATCAGCTGCAGTTAAGAGTCGTCCGAGAATTTGGTTTGCCTGATTCATCAGTGCAGGTATTCAAGACCGGCCAGCTGTTTGCCTTGACGCAGGCACCCGAGCACTTCCCCAGACTTTCTCAACCACAACTCAATCCATCGCTTCCGATGTCACTTCAGTCATATCACTTTCCCCAATCGACAGCATCATCATCACCAGCACATTATGGTTTAGGTCCAATATCACCTGTGATGTTGTATGACATGGAAGAGGTAAGTACTGGGTAATGAGTCATGAGTAATGAGTAAATTGCTCCTTAACTCATTGATTTTGTCACCAGCTCACTGAACTACCAACTTTTTGTCTAATTGATGTAATAATTTAGATGTCATGATGTCACCAACATTATTATCCGTTACATTGGGGCAGTGAACATTTGAGTGGGTGCTTTGATAACAGCTTGGTGAATTCAGGAAACTTGGTTTGGTGGCTGTTTAGTTGTCATGTGGTATCCTGTTAGCAAAAAAGCAGTTTGTTGAAGATGAAACAACATTTTCAACGTTTTGCAATTTGATATCATAACAATAACAAGTGATAATACAATAAAAAAATATCTCTGCAAAATTCACAGAATTCATTGGTCATGCAAGCCACCTGGTGAATGTGTTAAACCCTTAACAGATCTGTCTTTTTGAAGAGATTCAAATCAAAGGCTAATTTTGCATCCCATATGCAGATGAAGTGACTGGCACAATGATTATTCAAACCCAGTAAAAACACTGATGTTGTGGATTTTCCAAAATTTGGTTGTTGAACGAATTTGTTTTTATTTTTGTTTGTATTTGTTGTCGGGGATGGAATGTTTTTGCAATGACAATATAATCTACACAGCTTAACCGAAGAAAAAAACATGTCATCAGGTATCAGGCTTAAAGGTTGCCTCCAGGAATGAATGGTAGAATGCCAATCAAAAAGAAACAGCATGATTATGCATTGTGATAATTCCCCACTTCAAAATGTTGGTTGATGTAAAAAATTGCTACCTACATATAAAAAGCATTTTTGTTGAAGTTCCTTTTTTTCCGATTATGAATGTCGCCCTTTTGAATCAAAATTCCCTTGGTCGTGACGTCATGGTTGCAACACGGTAGTTCTCAAGTATCCAATGATGCCGCCCCCTCATGCTTATTCACCATCACGGCCATGAATTCATTCATCTCATTGTCACTTGAACCTTCTGATATATCAGAATAGCTTATAGACTGTCATCTGTTTCATCAACCAAAGCCGCCATGACGATAATTTCGATACAATAGTGAATAGGATAATGAAGAATGTAAACACGCGACTCAAGAGCAATCAATATCAGCTGGTTATCATGCATGCACGTGTGTCTATTGATTGTTGGCATTGCACCTGTGATGTCACAACTCTCCAGTATTGGATAGGAGATCGCGGAAACAGTAAGAAAATGGTGGTGATCATGAATTGAGTTTTAGGTGGATTAATCTCATTTTTTTATCACAAGCATGTATTTTAGAAGAAGTATTTTTTGGGAGTATAAGTATATTTTAGAACATTCAAGTTCGTTAATTTCATACATTTTTAGTGTGGTAAATAATTCCTGGAGCCATCCTTTAAGATGTTTTCGGCCATCGCTCTTGATATATTTGTGATTATAATTCAAGCCCTTTTTACTGGCCTACCCCATATATCTACTTTTCCAGCAGTAATAGTGACATTGAAAAAGGTTAAATGAATACTGACCCATCATGAATTGTTATTGCCAAGGTTGCCCGCAACCAGATTTTTCAGAATAAAACACAATGTACATGCAACCAAATAGTGCTACTTAATTTTCCAGGGTACAGTATTAGTATATTATTTCAAACATTGCAATGAATTAATTTATTTTCAAATGCATTTGCATCATTTCATTGCAGAAAGAGGCCAGTTCATGCAGTGGTAGTTTTCTAAGTGATCCGATGCCAGACATTGCCATGGCATCATCAGCTGTTAGTTCAATGACCATCCAAGAAGACCTTGAACTTGACCTTGGGGATGGTAGTCATCATGGAACTTTGTATTTATGATAAGTGAACTGAGAACGTTTCAATGACATTCTGAAATGATTGGTCACTCTGCGCCAACATTTTGTTGCTGGCATTGGATAGTCTCGTGATTAAAAGTCAGTATATCAGTTAAAGCTGGTAGGTCAAATTAACATTCCCAAGTAAGGTCGACGTCGAGCACTCTGTTTGTAACAAACTCTTTGTATCTTAATCAATGCCATCATATCACTCTAACTTCTTCGGTTTATCATCAGGTCGCAATGAAATACATTCTTAAATTTCTCAAAATGCATTCTGATTTGAGATCTCGAATTCAATATTGTCAATGAGATTGATATTGAAATATCGGATTTGAATAAATTAGTTACTGCTTCAAAATTGGCCAACCAAGTATATGTTACAATATATTTCGAGGCAAATTTGATGGAACACCGAAAAAATTACAGTGATATGTTAACGTCGATTACTTTTAAAGAAAGAAGTAGTTTGGTAAATTTGTCTTTACCGCTCCAGTCCATGTTTTAAATGAAAGCCTATCCGATACAGTACGGAGGCCAGTTCATGATTCGAGTTCTGACATTCGTCTCTGAATACCTTTATAAGGTGAACTCTGGACGCTCTCACATGAATTGCACCCTCCAGTTTCTGCAGAGAATGTCTCCCTTCCGGGTTGTGCACTGGGGTAGTGGGTATAATCAGTAGAGGATCCAAATATACATTGTCTTCAGCCTTACTCGGGAATGTATATTTGACCTGTCAGTTTTAATGTGCTTCTATTTTGAGGTAACTTTTATTATAAGGTGTGATCACCTAATTTATCGAGACGAGCAAGTATATATCAACAATGTGGTGTATATAGTATATTGTATATTGAGTGTCTCTTTGAAATTCACATGTCAATGCCACTAAAATAATGCCCCTAGTTCACCAGCATGTTTATTTGTTCTAGCATGTTTAGTGAACTATGCTCACCTAGCTATCATCGAGAGTATTGGGCTTCTCAAGCAACCAATTGACTCACTAATTGTCCTTGTGTAGTTGTCTTACATGACTACATGGAGTTTCAGCATCATTGCAGTTATGCTGCAGCGTGTCGAAGAAAGGATGGAAGTATTTCATCATGAAGGACTTGAGCTGCTGTAAGTGGACAAACTTTTCAATAGGTTTGGGTGCAGTGGCTTGATCTTGGCTGTCATTTCCTCAGTAGGCCTCCGATTCAATCTTTGTGAAAGTGGGGTCCAGTTGTCTCAATAGCTCAGTTTGACGGATATCCCTTCTGTAGAGTACATGAGACATCAAAGGTCTGCAACAACTGAGTCCCCTGTACGGTTTCCTGGTTGAATTTACTTGTTGTAATCTTGCTGAGTGTAATCTTTGAAGAATTCGTGGCCAATGAACTTTGTTTTGTACGGTTCTGGCATTATTCTTGCTTTTTTGATTACGCTGACATACTCTGCTGGCATGTGAATATCACGATTCACCAACGCCTCCTCTATATTTGCATGAACAGAATCAAATTCAATTTGAGTGTAAACCCTTTTCAAAATTTTCTGCATGATTATGACGTGATGAACTATGTATAGCAACATGAAGAATCGCATTGGCCAAAATGATGTTTTTGTTCTGGTATGTACAGCTGTCACTGAAGAGAAAAAGCAGACTCTGTCCTGCACATATTTTCTTATCCAGGAAATCCACAATAATAGATGAGAACTCTGATTTGTTAAGGCCACCTTTGCCCTCATGGCAAATGTAGTTGATAACGTCTTTTGAGGAAAGGTGGAACACTGTAAAGTTATGTACACATAGCTTAGTTTTATAATGTGCAGAGGCTTTCATACGAGGGCATAGGAGGACTGCTTGTAGGTCCATGGTTTAGATATCTTTATTTGGGCTGATATTGTCCTTGTCTCTCTCTGTTCTAGCTTCATTTTTCTTGTCTGTCATTTTCTGCATCAGTTAGGTTACCAGGTTTGAAAGTGTAACATGTGTCACATTGGACTTTTCTGAAAAACAAAATGTAATAACAAGATGCTAGGGAGAACTTGCTAATCACTCCTCCCTAAAACTATGGTGAGGATGATATTCTAAATGTAGTGTCTCTTGGTGAATTGGGTATGACTTTCACCCTTTGGGATGATTGGGGCTTGGACTGGGACGTCACCGTAACCCCAAGCTGGCATTTTAAAAAAATATTGGAAGTAATCCTACTCTTTTGGAATTCATGATACGCCAAACCTAATACACTTGGAGATTTTAGGAAGAACTGTACTTCCTGACCAAAACAGTTATCTAAAGCCCTGATTTAGATTTTAGTTCAAAGTTCTCTTCTTCTGTTAGAAACATAATGTTGTTTCGAGATATCATCGGTGTCCATGCCATCCAAAACCCAGTCATTATAACACTTTCATGCGCATTGGCAAAAACATCTATTGGTGATTTGTTCTGACACTTTGTAATTTAATAGTTACCTTGGCTGAAAAAATCCTATGTTCTTTGTGTTGATTACTTTTGTGAAGCATTTGTAACCGACATGACGTATAGGTGGTTCCTTTCCCGGTTCCTCTCTGGTTTCGTCAAGTTCAGGATGGTCTTCAGGATCTACATGGTCTTCAGTGTTATTTGGCAGATCAGGGTTTTCAGTTTCATTCTGTTCTTTGGCAGTTGACTCAATATCATCTGAGACCCAATGTCGCACTGTCCATTTTCCAATGCCATGAGTACTGAGAATAATCTTCTTACACACCTTGTGTAGGCTGTACGGCCTTGGAGCCACAAGTGGTACGCCAGTGTATAGCTTCTTTGATAGGCAACTACGAAATGATGGAAAAAAAGATTTATGCCTTGATCAGAGCTATTTATAGGACTCCAAGCTCTGCCTAATATTCCCTTTCCATTGGCCAGTACAATTGTGTAAACGCACCAGTGTGAATATTTAACTGGCTCCATGAACGTATTTGTCCTCCTGCAAAGCTGATTTCAAGGCCTACTGAAAATCTTTATAATTTAAGATGCATGCTTCATGTGTACCAGTTGCTTTTTTTCGTTTTTTAACTGGATATTCCTGGACTAATGCTGATGACCTGTTTCTGCCCCATGTCATTTTCTGCGTTTCTCCTCAGTGACTTCATGGCAAGTATCGGAAGCCTTACAAGAACATGTCAGTCCCATTCCCCATTTAGATCTTTCTGTAACTTGCAACCATTTTCCTTCCTGTTTTTTCAACCCCTTATAGGCCTCAGCATTCATTCCGCGATTACACTGTAATTTTTTGTTCTCTGCCAATGTTCTTTTCTACCTTGACAGTTCCTTGCTCGTTTTCTTGCTGGTTCTGTAAAGAGACAGCTAGTACAAATGATGAAAACTGAAGGTACGTTGTCAACGTGTGTACCTTAAAGCAAATTACAAGTATGGGTCCGCAATCCAAGTAAAAATTTTATTGCTGATCAGACATGTCACAAGTTCTTCATTATCCAAAGGTATTCCAATTAAGAAGGGGTCCGTAGGTTTAAATTATTTCATTTAAGCAACAAACCATCCCGGGCCGCAACGTTGCGCAATGTTAGTGGAGCTACATGTAGGTCTACTTTGACTTGAACTGAAAATGAAGCACATGGTTGTTTTTGGAAAAATGTGACTTTGATGAACAGTAATTTTTAAAAAAATAGGAAAGTTCTTTTGTTTTAAGTACGCTTTATGTTTAGGACAATTTCGTTCAAACCTTGACAGACTGATGATGAGGTCTGGGTGAACATGTCTATGTAAGCAATACTTGAAGTGAAATGTCTCATCTGACAAAAAAAGAAGATTTGTAAGCTCTCTCTTTCCATCAATCTACAAAGTGAAGTGTTTCATCATTGGACAAATTCATGTATCAATTTTGTTAAAAAGGACTATGATTTCCTGAACAAGGATATGCTTTTCGCTTTGAGATTTTTATCTTTGGAGATAAAAGAGGTTTTTTAAACCCCACTTTCACAAACAAACTTCAAAAACTCGTGAAATGTCTCAAACTTTATGTTCCAAGGACACTTTATGTTTGGGCCAATTTTGTTCAAACTTTGACAAACGGACGATTAAGTCTGTGTGGACATGAAATTATGAGCAGTTTTTGCGGCGAACTGTCTCATCTTACAATGCAAAGAGGATTTGTAAGCACTTTCTTGGCATAATCTACATGTTTTACTGATCTGAACCAATATATAAATCTGGGTTACATTTAGCGTAAAGGTTGGCCCAGGTTGTACACCTCTTCAAATTCAATATCGAAGTGCCATGGCACAGCTCATTACTTTGTATTTATTTATTTGTGTAATTTATTTGAAAAAAATTATTTTACGGTGCACATGCAATTTTTGAATGTAAAACAGCAACTACAATATAATCCTACTCATCACACATTCTTGTTACCTATTCAGACTATACAATGTAAACTCTTTGAATTTATGAGTTGAGTAGGCCCTATGTATGTCAGGTAGTATTCTTAAACAAGATGTGGTCATATAAGCTTCCCTAAATGCCTGCTACAAAATGGTCATGCTTGCATGTGTACTCAAATACAGTATTTGTAGTACAAACACACACTCTCGGACAAAACATTATGTTGCTGATTAACTTAAACTAATTGGTGTCGACAGAAAACAATGGGACCTTTCGCACTGCATCAACCTAGACGTCATTTTTATTGTGCTAATAATGATTGTGAGAGGCTTATTGTGTGTGTCCTAGTTACTGAGTGGCAGGCTTTGATGTTCAGTTAGTACAACTCCAACCGAGACCAAAATTTAGTGATTTCAATAAAAACATTTTGTTATAAAACAAAACGATTTGTTTTAATTCAGTTCTTGTGGCAGTGGATTTTAGCGATGCCTAAATCAAGTTCAATATGGTTTTAACGGTGTCTATTATTTCATGAAGATCCATCTACGCTGCAGCTGGATGGATAGAAAGTTAATGTTGGTTAAATATTTTGAGAAGAATTGTCATGGTTGTAGCAAGTTCACTGAATTTCAACTAATAAATATTAGAAATTCAGTCGTATATAAATACAATTGTAAGAACTATCAGATATAATTAGTCTCTGCCATCGGCTGAGACTTTTGTATTAGGGTATTATTCTCTTCAAGAAATTATTCCAGCAAACTCTCGTCCCCAGGTGAAAGCTTCATATGTACATGAACAAGGCAATGCATTGCAAAACATCGATAAAACGAGGGTGTCCATGAACTAAGAAGTCAATCTGGGTTACAGCCGCGAAAGTGCTATGGGCATGCATAGCGCAATACATGTAAATTTTTATCCAATAAACCTCGTCATACCGGCACGATGACTGGTGCCCGCGTTATGTGTATTACATATTGGCTGCACATATGGAGGAACGTATTGGATAAAGATCAGGGACTAGTCTACACCATCGAAGCATTTTCTATAATACCTAATATGATATTTGGAGTTTATGGGCTATGAAATAAGAAAAAACGGCAGTGAATTAAAGCAGCTGAGTTTCAAGAATGTGTTCTTCCCTTCTGGACACTTTATGTTGCCTTGATCAGTCGTATTTCGCACATAAACCATCGCTCCGCTGAAGTGAAAGTGCGATGTTATTTGTTTTGTTTTTGTCAACATGCATGGATGTGTGCATATGAGGCGGAGACTCCAGAGTCTGCTAAGACTCAACTGACAATTCTAGTTATGTAATATTATCAGTGCAGTGCCCTAGTAAGCGCGCAGCGCCTTTAGGCTGGGGTGAAACCCCCCAAACCCCCTGGTTGGGAACCTGCTATAGTTCCTTCCGCCAATTTTTTGTTTTGATAGACAGTTTTCTCTGTGTATCTCTTCAGCAGTAACTCAACTCCATCATCATAATAGCCGGCAAAGAAATGGAAAATATCCCCCCCCCCCAAAGGTGTCTGGACTATCGTACTCTGGCACTCTGGCAGATTCTAATGTAAAGTGCAAGCTCTATTGAACTCTCGCAACTGTCGACATGGAGAGCCCCCCCCCCCCCCCAACCCCGTCCTTCTGACATGTTTTAGCCAGTGCATTGGGGGAAGGCCCCTCAAACCCCCTATTGGCCTCTCAATAAGTCCTTCCGAGCTGCTTACCCTGGGGCACTCGAATGGAACCCCCAAACCTTCATGATGATGCAGTCCTTTGACACGTTTAACCCAGAGCGAGGAAGAGGTACCCTAACTCCAACCCTCAACCATCATTATCCTTCCTTTTCACTAGCATGATATTGGCAAGACTGCCAAGAGGTCGTACTGGTGGCTTCCTTGAGACAATTGCTTGTGGTCGTACCTGAGCAACCAATTCAAGGGGTCAGGGATCAGGTTTTCCCCCACCAACATGTTGCCGAATGGTTAATGCATAAAAAATTGGTTGGAAAGGGTTTTTGCAGGCCAAGAGACTGGAAGACACTTGACTCTTGAGGAACACCAGACTGATGAACAAAGAACCTGAGGAACATAGAACCCTCTTCATACCTGGGAGCATAAAAAGCCTGCTAGCGAATATTGATTATTCGTTAGAAAAAAACAGAAGATCTGCAAAACTAATAGTACCCCATAAAAACATACATTCCTCCTTAAGGTGTCTTCGGATCCCACCACGGCCCATGTGGAATTCGTTCAAAAGGTTTATTGAAATCTCAACAAAAAATTTTTTTCTCAAAACGCCTGCCCATTTTTTAGCTCAGCTGACAAAGTCAGCGGAGCTAGTAGAATAGCTGTTCAAATGGTGTCCGTCCTGCAATCCATCCTTCCATCCATCCATCCATCCATCCATCCATCCATCCATCCATCTGGGGACCCATCTGTGGACAAAATTGGACATTTCTGATTGGGAAGGCCTAGCCACTTCGTTGACGGTGCTAAATTAGGAGTTGCCCAAAGTGAACTCAAAACAGGAAAAATCAGCGCGATCTGACCTGTATTAAGAGAATGAGGTCATTTCGCGTTTAGATTTCTTTCCCTTTTTACCTCGGTCCACAGAGCCAATATTGTTTTCAAATGTGGCTGAATATTTTTTAATATTTTTTAATTTTTTACTTTTAATGGAATTAATATAGTTTTCACCGCCAGTTGGCGCTGCAGGCACATTTACTGAATTTTGGCGATTTCAAATTTGGCGGTGGCTCAACTTTTTGCAAGCAGTGCCGCTGATTGGCCGATCAATAGAAGAGATGCCACCATTTAAAAATGGTCACGTGACAAATGCAGACTGCAGACTGCAGACCGCAGACTGCAGACTGCAGACTGTACAATATTATGAATGCAATTTTAGATCTAGCATCTAGCTTTTTGGCTCTATACAATAACACATTGTCTGTCGTCCATTGTCGTCGCATCCTGTGGCACGTTTCTTAACCGCTGGGGCTATGAACTCGAAACACGTGTTCCCCTAGGTAATGTGAACCCTGACACTGAATTGTCCGAGAATTCAACTTGGCCACCAGCTTTTGTGGTAGGTACTCTTAGCGATGATACATGCCTCACTTATCGTGCTTGTTTTCAAGGTCCCGTCCCATCCAAGTCGGCCCATCCAGATTTTTTTTAAAATTCTAATTTTTTTTCTAAGACCTAACGGCCAAAACGTATGTGATATCTTTGTTTTTTTTTGGCTCACAACTTCCTCCAAAACAACTTTTTGCATTTGGGACCTAAATAGCAGTCTCTTTGGAATAAAGAAGTGAGTAATTTTATATGTTCTCTCAGGACTCAAAGGGTTAAACATTGATAGAGCTAAAGCAATGACACACAATATATGTATAGTACGGACTTGACACAATATAAATTGATTAATTTTGTGACAAACCATGTAAAACGGCTTAAAATTGATTGATTTTGAATGAATGGTCCAAGGACCATGTGCTCACCTCAGTTAATGTTAGTGCCTGTCATTTGCAGTCGATGTACATGTCGAATGCAAATTGGTTGACATCTAATCTAATCAACAGTTTAGGGAGTAACAGGGTTTCGTGGAATTTTCAAGATGGCAGCCTAGCGGCCATATTTGCATCAGATTACATTGAATATTTGGGATAACATAAAGAGTACATAGATACATAATCACATGAAATTTGGTTGCAATCCAATTATCAGTTTCAGAGTAATAGGACTTTGAATGATTTTCAAAATGGCCGCCTGGCAGCCATATTAGGTGACAGATTTGACTGAAAATTTGGGATAATGTAAAGGGTACATAGATACATAAACGCATGAAATTTGGTTGAAATCCAATCATCGGTTTCAGAGTTATATGACTTTCATCAATTTTCAAGATGGCAACCATATTTGATGTAACACATCAAATTTTAGGGGTAGATTAGGGGGTTACTAGACACATGTCCACACAAGTTTAGAAGCTTATAGCTCAAACAGAAACGAAACATGCCGCCTTACGGTGATTTAATGAATTTTAACCTCTGTGACCTTGAACACTTTTTTTACTGCCGGTACATGATTAAAGAAAACTATCACATATAAAAATACATATAAAATGATACGATTAGATTTTGTGCATCAAAGAAAATTACATGAGGAGAATACTAGTACACTGTTTTCTTGCGCAACCTTGACATATTTTGGATACTGCAAGGCATGCCAAGATCTAATGAGCTGCAGCACGTACTTTGTGTGTACATTTAATTATTCCCCTTTTTAGCTCACCTCTTAGCAGAGGTGAGCTTATCCCATACCGTGGCGTCCGTTGTCCGTCGTCGTCGTCGTCGTCGTCGTCGTCGTCGTCGTCCGTCGTCCGTTAGCAGGGCACGTTTCGTAACTGTTAGAGCTATTGAGTTGAAACTTGGTACACATGTACCCTTATGTAATGACACCTTGGAGACCAAGTTTCGGTCTGATTCGTTTCATGGTTTGGCCACCAGGGGGCCAAACGTTAAAAGTGAAAATATGCAATATCTCCCTTAATAGTAGTGGGGAAATTTTGAAAAAAATATGGTAGGTACTTCTAGCAAAGGTGCATCATATATCCTCCGGGTTTTTGATTTGACCTCATTTTCAAGGTCACAGAGGTCAAATGGTGTAAATTGGCCGTTAGGATGTAACTATGGCACATTTCTAAACTGCAATGACTATTGATACCAAATTTGGTACACATTTACCCCTTAGTCAGGTGATCTCAGGGACCGAAGTTTGGTCCAATATGATTCACCACTTGACCACCAGGGGGCAAAATCCAAAAACCTTAAAAATGTGATTATTCCTTAACTTCTTGCCCGATTGCCACCAATTTGATATCATGGGTACATCTAACCACCATACAGTACAGGTTTTTAATTTGACCTTCTTGTCAAGGTCACAGAGGTCAAATGGCGTAAATTCGCCGTCAGGCCGTAACTATGGCACGTTTCTTAACTGCAATGACTATTGATCACAAATTAAGTACACATGTACCCCTTGGTCAGGTGATCTCAGGTACCGAAGTTTGGTGCGATCTGATTCGCCGTTTGGCCTCCAGGGAGGGGGCCAAATCCTAAATTCTTCAAAATGCCATTATTCCTAGTAATGACTTGCCCGATTGGCACCAATTTTATATCATAGTTACATCTAATTCTAACAACCATTCAATGTGTCACTCGGGTCTTCTTTGATTTGACCTACTTTTCAAGGTCACAGAGGTCGAATGTACTGTAAATTGGCCATTTTGGGGAAACTGTAATTGCGTGGACCTACATCAAACCTAACACTACATGACACAATACCATGCTCTTTATCCATCTTTCCTCCACATGAGGTGAGCACAATGGCCCTGGCCATTTCAATTTCTGAATTGCGCATGTATTAAGAGTTACAGCAGATGAAATCACTGGATCATAGCGTGCTACGCCGGGTTGAAAAAGCAGAGCTCATTAATATCGTTTGATGCACATTTAAACCATACATTGTCTCCAAAATATAACTACAACTAATCTATAACAATTTTCGCACAGGTCAATGTCACCTGGAACACAACAATTCCAATATTATTAGGCGATCGAATGGCATGATATAGTGTGAACTGGCAAGAACCTCATTTAAATACTCAAACATTATTCTGAAAATAACTTTGATAATGCTGACAATGTGGCATACTATATAGTATTAATATAGGTGTATAAGAAACTTGGTCCACCACACCTCCGGTATACTTTCCTCCTACATCGCGGTATACACAGGTACATGTATATATATATCTATTGTTCACAAATGACACGACTCCTATAATCCATGTGCTTGATTGTGACCAAGGTCAATCTACATAAAAACTAGATATTTGTCAGCGCTCCTGTGGTCGCGCATTATTTGGATATGTTTGCACAAAGGCCTAGATAATCTTTGTTCTACCGTTTGGCATATTCCTGAAATGGCCTCTTATTTTGTGTGAAAATCACATGGCAACTGTTGAGATGGTCCCCTAATTCCAGACCTTAGACTCTATTGACTCATGAGAAAAAGTTGATATTTGTGTCTTCTTTCTTTTGTGTATTGAATTAGATCCATGGTGTTCTACTTGCCTGAAAAGGAAAATGGGATTTGAGGAGTAAAGAAAATTATAGTCTGAGAACCTTTTTCATCGTCAGCATTGACGAGTATCTATACTATAATGCGCGTTGTGGCCGCTAAATAGGAGGCGATTTTTGTTTCAAAATTGGGCCTCGGAAATGCGTCGAATTCTTGCAACTTTTGGCTTCGTAGGTGTGGATCATAAGTAAGAGTGTCACTGAGGGTGTCATACATCGAATATCTTGGTGGTTTTGGAATAAATAACAACTTTGTGGAGATGACCTCAACTGGAGAGCTCCAAGTAATCTCTTCGCCGAGAAGTCCATCAGTAATCTCTCTGCATTATTACCGTCACGAAAATTGCCGAGCCACCTCCCACTTCCGCGATCAACCAATCAGATGTCCTGTTCAAATGGTCACTTCCATGCGCGCATCATCCACCAATCAAAATCGACGTCACTGACGCCAGCATGCAAGATGGCGGCGCCCATCTTTGAACATGCTGAAGGAAAAATGCTGCTTTTCCACCTCGAGACAGCCATTTATTCACAAATAGCTCATCTTAGGACACAATGTACCCAACGGGAGACAAGATTTACGCACACACCGGTAAATTAAACCATCCTGGCGCTAATCGCTGGCTGATATCGAGTACATCACCAGTCTGCACCATCTTGGTTTTCCGAGAATTGGTATAGCATTGTGGACGCCTGTACATCATGTACATGGTTACATAGTTCCGTTTTCAAGAAGTATTACACTCATGAAAAAAAGTGTTACTCACAAACCAGCACCCCATTTACACCAAACCCACAACATACCTGCACCCACACAATACGATTTTTATACCTCGAACAGCCCGCGCCTCGGGTATATGCTAGTATATATAACTGCTGAATGAATAAGCCTGTGTCATATTATGAGCAAAGTGTTGCGCACTTTAAGCCCCCACTTTTCGGTCAAATTCTACGATAGGGTTATGGCCAGCAAAGGACTATGAAAGTAGGGAAGGTGATTGCTCTGGCAAGGCATACTACCATTCATTGAATGATCTGAGCGCTGTTGTGTTCATGGTACTACTTCCCATTCGACCCCTTCTAGACATATTTTTGTCATTGGGAACTATGCGCGTGCGACAACAAAGTGGGGATCTCAAGTATATTAACTGTCCACCTCCCGCATGTGTTCCAAGCTTATCGATCCTTCAAATCATAATCTTCATTTTTGAAAAAGACTTATTTTATGGTTGCCACTACTTCTTTTTTTTTAACAATCTTTCCGGTTGTTCATATTTGCCTGAACTGACTTTTCAAATTCCCTCTCACCGTGAAAAAGATTTTTACATTCCTATATTTTCTAACTGCTGTCTGGATGGATATAAAGCTGTTCCAAGCCTGGCCTGGACAAGCACCATCTAGAAGGTGGTCCAGAAAAAAACAAACCCGGATATTTCCACGCATCAGGGGGCTAAAACAATTGATGTGCCGATAGAGAATTTTTCTTTCTATTGGCCCCTACACCTTACTGTCATCTAAGATTGCTTCATGTCGATTGGTTGAGACGGAATCGACGTTAGCGGCACATGAGATTGGCTTGTCCATCCAATCCTTCCCGTCTTAACATTCATTGTTTGGCCCTTAACAGGAAATAGTGAATGGACAAGCAAGAAACTGATATTTCAGTAAGGTGTATTCCCACAGGTAGAAAAAGAGGACGACAGGTCATGCACTATCATCTCTTGATCACCTTAACACCAGTATACTGCCTAGCAATGTTCAAAGGGAGTACGCATGGTATATGAGACCATGAGGTTCAGGGTGGGTCACAATTATTATTTCAATTTGCTATTAATTTCTTACCTCTAAGGGGTTTTCTTCCATCGTGGAGGAGATATTAGAGAATGAACTGCCTCATAGTAGGCATCTCTGTTCTTCCTGGAATAAAGAGGTGATCATAAAGGAGTTGTTTTTCGCCATTTCAGAGCTTCAGACTTTGAAGGCGTAGGCCTACCCTAGAGATTTCATAGGCCCAATTGTTGGTTCACCATCTGGACCTATTGGCAGGCCTGCTTAACTGCTTTTGGAAAATGTCTAAATGCAATCACCTACATGTACATCACTTACGTGATCCCAGGGGATCCCTCCCTTGTTCAATAGATCCCGAGTTGTAGGCCGATGTTTTAAGGGGAAGTATTGTATGCACATGTTCTACAGGTGTCCCCCCACCACCATAAGTCAGACACCCCACAAATCCGACACCCAATGAATCCGAAAAGGGATTTGTTTTTTTCGGAAAATTTGCAATAAGTCCGACAAGCCACAAGTCGGACATTAAAATAAGGTACCACAAGTCAGACTGGGGAGTCTGAAATTAAAAAGGGACTAGCAAACCCAACCTTTTTGTAGTAGCAACGAGACCCCTTTAAATGATAAACTGAATTGAACTTATGCCTTATGGGAATGGGAGATTCATTGTATATGCACGTGTATAATTGTGGACACCTCTAAATGTCCGTTCAGTCCTGATTTTTTTCTAAATCATTTCCAATAAGAAAAACCTTTATTTGGCGGACACCTCTACTCCGAATTACGGACATGGCGCTGGTGACTTTTTGTTCCAATCACCTCACAACAGTAAACACTAAACCATGGCTTCTCGAGTGTGCTTTAGAGGATCAAGTAGGCCTAGCGGTTGAGAAATTTGCATAATTAGTGAACACAATTTAGACTCTTTACTCAGTTAGTTATAGAGTTGGGTGAATTTGATAAGTTCATCACTCCTCATCTTCTCTACGCTTACAATGCCAAGCCATCTATATCATAATACTATAAGGCGGCTCGCTAAAGTGCCATTTGGGGGTCGTGTTTCGTCTCGAAATTTTGCACGTTTGCAGGTGATATGTTATCCTGATGCAACGTCATGTTTATTTTCGGAAATTTACTTCAGCGGAGCAGTAATGAGGGATTTTTAATCGGACACGGTCAATTCTCCTTATCACTCACGGAAGCCAAGCCATTGCTGTTCAGTTATGCAGGGGATTAATGAATCACCTGCACTCCCTGTGGGGTGACTAACACTACCTGTTGAACGGCTGGCTGTAGGGGGATGATTGGAACAGCCTGTACACGTGTTGACCTGCTGAACCAAGGTTAATGTTATTTTCAATCCACGATTGTAGGTCACCTGATCTTCGAGATTTCGCGGGAAAGAAATTGTAAACAAACGCATGTGTGCAGTTCAAATGTAAACAAAAATGTATTTTGATACTTTTGGTTGCTGGACTTGGGTTTTCCCGCAGTAAGGAGCTGGGGTCAAATTGATGGTCTATCGTATATTGGTACTGTATTAGCCAGAGCTAGCCCTTGATTATGAAGGGATTTTCAAATTAAGGTTACAATGGTATGTTTATGTGCTCACCACAGCTTTCAAAACTTGATGTATCTGAAGAGGCACTCTGAACTTGGCATGGCCTTATCAAGGAGCTGCTCACGGTGCTGAACTTCTAGCTTGCCTGTCGACTAAGTGCCTTGCCCGAGATCATGCTTCATGTAGGAGGAGCACGCATTTTAAACTTTTAGTAGTGATAGTGCAATTGGTCCGAGCCATTTGGAGGCCGACATGTGAAGGCCTATCTGGGTTCTCCTTCATCTCCGTATAAAAAGGGGCATATTGCTGACTAAGGAACGAGGTATATTCACATTGCCTCATCATCTCATTCGGACCAATTGATTTACTTTTATATGCACGCATACAGCACGCCACAGGGTCCGAGTCTGTGGACAAATGGTTGGTTTAATTTGTCTCTTCGATATGGCTCCTTTGATATTGCATTATATTTTCATTGCAATTCAATCTATTCAAGGTATAGCCCATTTGAACCTGCCAGCGCCACGGGTACAATGCTAGTCTTCTTATATTGTATCAATAATTAGACCATATCCACAACTCCGTGGATATGGTCTATTGTTTTTACTGAGCCGATCGCCAGGACCCGAGGAATGTGGTTTTCGACACGTATCTCCGAAACTGCCGCACGGAACGACCTGAAATGTGGTTAGGTTACGTTTCATAACCTGCTAACGAACAACGTGTACTTTATTTTTGCAGCCGTTGCTTACTTTTTTAGTTTTCGGGTGATTTTTGATGAAAATCGCCGGTTCTGAACCGTTCCGGTAATAGCACTGCCTCCCGCGTTTTTACCGATTAGGCAAGTTGCTCAACGTTGATCTGTCCCCGACCTGAACAGGTGGGAGGATACCCGCTACATGGAAGAGCCAACAGACATTTCGTCTACGCATTCTAGACTGGGTGAGTGTGAATTTTTCGTGATTGTAATCGCCCTCAAATATGTGTTGAAACACTGCATCAGACAAAATTAACTCATCAGAGGTCAAGAAAAGGATCTTAAGAATATATATTCGCTGTTAGTTTGGGTGATTATAGGGAGCACGTCCATCTTTTGAGGCAAACTTGTCATCCAAAAGTTTCCAGATCCCCGCAACGGCGGATATACATTCATAAAAAAAATTACGAATTCGGGCAAGTTTCATCAAACTGTGCGCCTTGAACACCTAAGAATGTCTCAAAATCACCCAGACTCTACACATGAGATATACCTTCACTGAAAATAATTGCTGAAACCTCGCTTAACGTGTCGCGAGTGCTGAAAGCAACAGTTTTGGAGATCGTTTTTCTGTACATCCTGCTCACTCCTGTAGAAATGTACAGTAAAGCACGTATACACGTGCAGTGTAAATGGACACACGAATGTATACACACCTTCTGAAAATATTGTCAGCAAAGGTGATAAGTGTTTGTTCTGAATTATGACAATGAAATTCATAGACTATTAGCAGGTAGTCAGTGTCTGTTGGTCTGAATAATGAATGATAAAACTTCTGGTGAAGTTAAAATATTTCCTCGCTCTGTTTTACAGCCTGACGGGGATGATCAGCATCTGTTCTGTTCTGCGACCGCATCAGTCACGGATATAGGAGCCTTGACCACGAGGAGCTGATGAGGCAAAGTCGTATAACCGTCTTAACCTTGACATCGGTGCAGTGCTGAATTTGCCGTCCGAAGACAAACCAGTATAATATTCCAGCCGTATTTCGTTCTTTTTCACTGTAATACTTTTACTTCAAAAAGACTGAATAAATAAACCTACTGTGGCAGTTAGTTTAAAAAGATATTATTGCATGTTACGTTTTTACTCTTAGTGCTGATCGGTCATACCCCTTGGGCCTGGCTGTAACCTTGCATACTGGTTGTCTCGATGCCGTATGCTATGACCATGTATATATCTACTGGACTGGTTTGTCGCACCATACCGAAGGAATTAATTGAAAGATCAAGACTATTCCCTCACAATCTACACTAAAAAAGGATTGTTGCAACTAGTTACCCCTATGTTGTAATCATGCACAAACTGGCCTGACTCGTCACAACCTACACTTCAAAGGAATTCAATGTTCAACTCTCATTTATTGGTCGTCCCAACATTTGGAGCTTTCATCCCCACCAGCCATATCCGATGGCCAACTGGTTCCCCTCACTCGACCAGAAAACTCATCAAAAGATACGAAAGATGTTGAGATTCAGATTACATTTGCTTGTTGTCTGCTGGATTCTGACCATCCATATGCTGAGTTGTTGCAGTCCCAGAACCATCGCTAATTCTAGTATTTATGATGCACCTACTGTCACAACCGGTAACCGGAAAAACGCCGACCGACCGACCGACCGACCGACCGACTGACCTGCCAACCTACCGTCATATGCAGTATCCCTTTCGCTTCTCTATAGCACATGTATCTGTGTAGTGCCCAGCGCAATGGACATGATGGAGTCCGACGTGTCGGACAGCAGCAGGTCATGTGAAATGAAATTGTAAACAAGCGCACGTGCGCTGTTCAAATGACAACAAATGCATATTGCGCGTTGCAGTTCATGCATTGCATCGGTCGAGACACTCGAGTAGAAAAACTACAGTGCATAGATTAGGCCCAAATCATGTTTTTATATCCACCGACCATATAGACAAAGCATATCTTTTGAGTATCGTTATCAGTTCCTTACCGCGTGGGCTCGTTTTCCCGGTATAATTGACTGGAGATGCTGCTGTCAGACACGTCGGACTCCATCACGTCAATTGCGCTGGGCACTACACAGATACATGTGCTATAGAAAGCGAAAGGGATACTGTATATGACGGTAGGTTCGCAGGTCAGTCGGCGTTTTTCCGGTTACCGTCACAACCTAATTCAGCTGGTTATTCAGGGTTATTTGCCTCTGATTTATCTGGTTATATCCTGGTGCAAACCTAATTTCTCAACATGACAAAATACTTTCACCAGGGATATGGTCTGCAATTTGCTGTTAGGCAAATTGCCCAATACTAGTTACAATCTGTTGTTTGTCCCTTTAAAGCTCTAATCACAAAGAATAAAGCATGATGTGTAGCAGCCTTAAATTACTTGCTGTTAATGTAATGCAACTAATTAAGGTTGTACACTGCATATGACAAACATACACATCAATTCCAAATCGCCTCAAGTAGAAGTGTCATAAGGTAACATAATAAAGTAATATCATATGCCAATGTATACATCATTAAATTGATTAAAACAATTGAGAATTAAATTTCGATAATGGCATAAACTCCCTACTAAGGACACCTCTCCATTGCGGACACCAAATCCGAGTCCCATGGGTGTCCGCAATAGAGAGGTTGTACTGTACTCTATATTTCAAAGGCTTATGCCCTATATTGAAGAACAACAAATACTTACCTCCTGTCCTCCTTCCATGTGAAGAGGTCCATCTCATCTGATGACATAGTAAAAACAGTAAAAACAAACTGATGTCTGTCTTCGAAGCTGTAGCAACTTGAAATTACTTTTTGATGCAATATGTAGCTATATAACTAACAAGAAGACCTTTGCCCACCCCTGGCCAAAAGGCTGGGGTATCTCCCCAGGTGCGCTTTCAAAAACTTCAAGGAGCAACAATTGATGTTTATTTTACAGGGGTGGTCTTCTCCAGGTGAAACAGTAAATGATGTCGTAGCAAAATTGGCTATCAGTTCATATCAGGCCTTAGTACTATAGGGTCAGAAGCTGGGCCATTGCTTTATGCAAACTCAAACAGGTGCAGTTATCAGATTGTAAAACAATGAAGTTATTTGAAGCTAAAGATAGAAGGGAGTCATGGGATGGGTGGAACCATTTTGGAGAGGAGGGTACGTGTGTCAGTAGCTGAATTTTGGGAAGACGATTTAAAAGGCCCTGGTTGATGCTCTGGTATTTTGTCAGGATTTGGTATTATCAACAGCAAGAGTTGTTATGAAAATAATAATCACATCCATGATTCAAGCTCTTCAAGATCTACTCTCTAGAAGTAACGCAGTCCGAGCTGCTGCTTTAAATGCAGCCCTCATGACTAAAATTCATATGTATTTTGCCATCTCTGCCAGCTAGGTACCAATTTCCTTCTGTTCTGTGTCATGGAGAAAAGCAAGCTGTGTTAAAACACTAAAACGAACCCATCCGAGAATCCAACCAGCGACCTCCTGATTATGATCATAAGAGCTATAATTGGAAATTCCTAACTACATGTAATTCATTTACTCTCACACTTCTTCAAAGGCAGCCTATTAGGCTATTAGCTAGGCAAACATTAAGCCAGGAAGAGCTCCAAAGGCATCATTACATAATCACAAGTGCTGATTGACAGGGTAAATCTAATCGAAGATAACAGAATGAATAAACCCAAACACACTATCTGACTCCCCTTGTTCATGTTGTTGATTTAGGTTTATTGAAGACACCAGCCTATTTGACTTTCCAAACAGGTGTTGTTAGGCCAAACCATAAAGGATTTTCTCAGCAAAAAAAACTGTTGTATATACAGTCCTGGTCACAAGAGATATCCTTATTGATTAACGTGATGTAGGCCCTACGTACTACATCCGTGCGAACTGCACTTTAAATAGTGTGCAAGTGGATACACTTTTTGTGCGTGTTTAACCGCAACCCTATGTGCCACTGGCGGTTGGTCTGTCGGGTATGATGATTATTACGATTATATAAAACAGTTTTGTCAAGTAAGGAGCAGTCTGCAGTCTGCGGTCTGCAGTCTGCGGTCTGCGGTCTGCAGTCTGCAGTCTGCATTTGTCACGTGACCTTTAAAAATGGCGGTAGTCGCTGCTTCAATGAAGATGAGTGAACTTTCTCATGTTCAATCGGTTGATACTCTGTTGATCAACATGACCACTGAAAAGAGTCTATATAATTCAGATTTATCGATAGTTTTTTATAATATTGCGGAAATTTTGTGCACAAATTAGCGAAAGTTGGTGCTCGTCTCATGTCATTTTAGAGCGAGAAATTTGTTTCCGTCGATCTCTACCACTGAAAAATCGCTTGCATAGCTTCGAATTTTTGTGGAAATAAATATCTGAACTTGGTTTCAAATAGTCTAGAGAGTTACCTTTGTGGTGATACATATGGTATGTGATAAATATTTGTGGAATTTGTGAAATTCGGTTTTCAAATGTGCCGATGATGCAAGCGATCTCGCGTGAATTTTGCAAGTCCTGATATGTCGACCGGGTGTCAAAAATCACTCGCCTAAATTCAATTCAAAGATCAAAAATAATATCTGAACTTAGTTTCAAATAGCCTACGCAATTATCATTTCGGTGATATATAATGCATGCATGTAATAATTGATTAATCTGCCTTAAACGCGCAATTAAAACGGCGAAAGATCCTGATAAACACTCTGGTGGCGGTCGCACTAAATAACGACCGGTAGGGCCCGGCGTCTGGCGGAGAAAAAAAGGTAGCGCCCGGAGGTTGAAACGGGATTTTCATGCACTTTTAACTGTATATGTTGTTTAGATGTATTTCTAACAGTTCTGTAACTTTGATTACCAAGCTTGCACCCAAAGTTGGTAAAATTGATGCTTGTTTATGGACTGCGCTAGCGACCGGAGAATTCGCCGTCGGCCATTTTGGCTACGGTCCCTGAGTTGTTGTGGTTGGCAATTTTGCAACAAATCTCGCCATTTACGTTTGTTTACAATTATTTTGAAAGTCACATTATGACATCTAAGTATGAATTCCACTGCAGTTTCGTTACGCAGCAATGCTCATGTTTTTGGTTTGCAATCCTGTACTGTCTGTACACTGCGCTGTGCATGGCTGTACTGTTGCTGTAAAAAAGACAAAAACCATAGCCTAGCCCTATAGGACAGGCTTAGAGTATAACTCAACAGGCCCTCATGATTCATTTGATGGACACCTTATTTGATAGTACCTCATCATTAAGTCCACTAGATCCTGTTCTGTCACATGTCGTAGACGATAGACAATTTTCAAAATGTAGTACACCACTCGCTCATCTTTAAGCCCAGCTCTCGGCTCACATCATGTGGGCACGGTTGGCTGTTGAGTGTTATGGTTCAGTCTGTGAGACTAATTTAAAGAGGTTACACTTTTATTTTGAATTGGAAAACAGCCCACAAGACTGACTTTTCACTGAGTAATAAGTGTGCCCTTCGAAGGTTAAGTCTCTTTCTGGATTTGCTTCCATAGATGCCTTGTTCAGGATATCATCTGACCGATGCCTGATCAAGCACAGACTGTATCCGGTGGTGTACATTTCCCCGTCTATGTCACCCTTTTTAGCTCACCTCTTAGCAGAGGTGAGCTTATCCCATACCGTGGCGTCCGTCGTCGTCGTCGTCGTCGTCGTCGTCGTCGCCGTCCGTCGTCCGTCGTCCGTCGTCCGTCGTCCGTCGTCCGTCGTCCGTCGTCCCTCGTCCGTCGTCCGTCGTCCGTCGTCCGTCGTCCGTCGTCCGTCGTCCGTCGTCCGTCGTCCGTCGTCCGTCGTCCGTCGTCCGTCGTCCGTCGTCCGTCGTCCGTCGTCCGTCGTCCGTCGTCCGTCGTCCGTCGTCCGTCGTCCGTCGTCCGTCGTCCGTCGTCCGTCGTCCGTCGTCCGTCGTCCGTCGTCCGTCGTCCGTCGTCCGTCGTCCGTCGTCCGTCGTCCGTCGTCCGTCGTCCGTCGTCCGTCGTCCGTCGTCCGTCGTCCGTCGTCCGTCGTCCGTCGTCCGTCGTCCGTCGTCCGTCGTCCGTCGTCCGTCGTCCGTCGTCCGTCGTCCGTCGTCCGTCGTCCGTCGTCCGTCGTCCGTCGTCCGTCGTCCGTCGTCCGTCGTCCGTCGTCCGTCGTCCGTCGTCCGTCGTCCGTCGTCCGTCGTCCGTCGTCCGTCGTCCGTCGTCCGTCGTCCGTCGTCCGTCGTCCGTCGTCCGTCGTCCGTCGTCCGTCGTCCGTCGTCCGTCGTCCGTCGTCCGTCGTCCGTCGTCCGTCGTCCGTCGTCCGTCGTCCGTCGTCCGTCGTCCGTCGTCCGTCGTCCGTCGTCCGTCGTCCGTCGTCCGTCGTCCGTCGTCCGTCGTCCGTCGTCCGTCGTCCGTCGTCCGTCGTCCGTCGTCCGTCGTCCGTCGTCCGTCGTCCGTCGTCCGTCGTCGTCCGTCGTCCGTCGTCCGTCGTCCGTCGTCCGTCGTCCGTTAGCAGGGCACGTTTCGTAACTGTTAGAGCTATTGAGTTGAAACTTGGTACACATGTACCCTTATGTAATGACACCTTGGAGACCAAGTTTCATTCCGATTCGTTTTATGGTTTGGCCAAATGGGGGCCAAATGGGGGCCAAGGGGGCCAAATGTTAAAAGTGAAAATATGCAATATCTCCCTTAATAGTAGTCGGGAAATTTTGAAAAAAATATGGTAGGTACTTCTAGCAAAGGTGCATCATATTTCCTCCGGGTTTTTGATTTGACCTCCTTTTCAAGGTCACAGAGGTCAAATGGTGTAAATTGGCCGTTAGGATGTAACAATGGCACGTTTCTAAACTGCAATGACTATTGATACCAAATTTGGTACACATTTACCCCTTAGTCAGGTGATCGCAGGGACCAAAGTTTGGTTCAATATGATTCACCACTTGACCACCAGGGGGCAAAATCCAAAAACCTTAAAAATGTGATTATTCCTTAACTTCTTGCTCGATTGCCACCAATTTGATATCATGGGTACATCTAACCACCATACAGTATATGTCACACAAGTTTTTAATTTGACCTTCTTGTCAAGGTCACAGAGGTCAAATGGCATAAATTCGCCGTCAGGCCGTAACTATGGCACGTTTCTTAACTGCAATGACTATTGATCACAAATTAAGTACACATGTACCCCTTGATCAGGTGATCTCAGGTACCGAAGTTTGGTGCGATCTGATTTGCCGTTTGGCCTCCAGGGAGGGGGCCAAATCCTAAATTCTTCAAAATGCCATTATACCCAGTAATGACTTGCCCGATTGGCACCAATTTTATATCATAGGTACATCTAATTCTAACAACCATTCAATGTGTCACCCGGGTCTTCTTTGATTTGACCTACTTTTCAAGGTCACAGAGGTCGAATGTACTGTAAATTGGCCATTTTGGGGAAATTGTAATTGCTTGGACCTACATCAAACCTAACACTACATGACACAATACCATGCTCTTTATCCATCTTTCCTCCACATGAGGTGAGCACAATGGCCCTGGCCATTTCATTTATTCAGTCAGTGTTAATTTCTTTTCTCTTTTTTTACAGATTAACTGTTGTTGGTTATTGCAAGAGGAGTCGTTGGCACATTTCAAGTCCAGGAAAGCACTTGCTGTTCCCACATTCAGAGTAAGGTGTGCTTACTCGTTTTACTGCTTTCCATTCCCGGAGAGCGTTATCAAATATCTGCCGCAAGGCAACAAATATCTGCCGCAAGGCGCTTCAAATATCTGCCGAAAGGCATCAAATATATGCCGCACCAATAAAGTTCATTTTGTTAACCAACTCTTTATCTTCTTTTCTTCACATACAAAAAAGACCGTCCCAAACATTTGGCTGCATCCACTTCTTCAATGTCCAGACAACAGTCGGTTCATTTGACCATTGTAAAGCCTGGTCTACACTAGCAAACATTCGCCAACAATTGTTGGCCAACATGAGCCAACATCATGTTGGCGAATGTTTGGGGACCCGTCCACACTATCAAACACAGGCAAACATTGCCAAACAAGTTTGACTAAGTTTGGCCGTGTTTGGCATGAATTTGAGGGCAATTTGGAGGGAAAATCAGTCATTTCTCTTCATTTTTTCTTTAAAACAATGGAGAACCACAGGAAGAAAGCATGCCTAGGTGCTTCAGCTTTCAGTTGTGATTAACCCCCGTCGTCGCCGCAACTGACAAAAGCCATACTTGTGGAAAAAGCATGCATGGGGCCTATCACTGCCTCCTTCAAGAGTTATGGCGTCAGACTTCAAAAGCCTCAAGAATTTCCTGCGGATGGATGAAGCTCTTCGTATTCCGAAATTAAGTGTTCAATTTCTTGAAATGCCATTCTCTATCTTTCATTGAGGCTGCCATTTTGTCCCAGTAGCTCCATCACATGATCCAAATCTGTTCCCTGATTGGCTGCTGATTGCCCAACACCAACCAACATGTTGTTCAGAAGTAGCATGGCCTAACATAGGCCAACATTGGCCAACAAGTTGGCTGATGTTTTCACTTGTTTTTGGACCCGTCCACACTGGCAAACAATAGCAAACATGCCTCTGCAACAAGGCCCAACACGATGTTGGCCAACATTTGTTGGTTCATGTTGGCTAGTGTGGACCGGGCTTAAAGCACCAGGCCCCACCTCACAAAATACACTGTAATAATTATGTACCTTGTGTCCATGTGCATGTTATTAGTTCCACCTACGCTGCATGAAGACAAGGACTTCACTCTTTGACGTCACCACACAACTCCTTGACGTCATCACACACCCCACTACTGCAACGGCAATAGAAATGACTTTACGCCAGTAATACCAGGGTGACGTCTACTCAGTACTTCAGCATGCACTTATATAGCAAGAAGGTCTTTCGCACCAGCACTTCTGTGTGCCAGACGTTATAGCTTCACGTTGCCTCATAATAACGGAACCGACACACACTTGGCCCTTGCCTTCACCTATCCATTTCAACTGAGCGCCAGGCCCTTGGGCCTCTTGTTGCTTGATTATTCTGGATTATATCCATTTTAAGCGTCTTTTCGATATTATTACTAAAGTCTACTTAAAGCGTCTTGACGCAAGGGCCCAAAGCGCCGCAGAGCGGCAAAAAAGCGAAGCTGGCGAAACATTTATAACGGGTCACCGTCACTTATTATTGGACTTATAGCGCATTTACGGGGTTGCAACTATTTTGCTTTATAGTGTCATCAGGAAAGAAAAGCATGCGACCTAACGCCGATCTATTTGTATAAAGTGATAATTGGAAGGTATATAGTTGGAAATATCAATAAAATAATCATTCCATGTCGTCTTTTGAGGGCATTTTTGATTGTAAAAAATATATGTGTACGTCACCGGAGTCTCTGCAATGATCATTTTATCACAGCAGTCTCGCGCAAGTAGAAGTTCTTTACCTATTAGTTCTTCACTTATTAGTCTCAATGTCTGGCGCAAAGCCAGACGTTTTCCATTACGATTTCACTACGATGTTTGACAAGAAGGAGCAGTGCGCGAGATATGCTAATGAGCAGACTTCCCTCGCTTGAGTTTCGGAAGAATGTTCCATATCGCGCTAAGCTGACCACTGCTGACCATGACAGGCGTGCATTGGACTGGTACAGGTTGGAACTGAACATTGAATATGCTGGTGGTGACGCTTTCTGATGAGAAGTTGGTCGTGACTGATGCAGTATCCTTGGACTTGTCCACAGCATCGTTCAATCATTGCTCTCTGAGCTGGCTTGATTCTGTACTTACCCAAATACTGAGACCAAATGCCTGTTGACTGTGCTTTAAGAGAGACTGACGCCATGCCTAGTCTCTCTTAAAGCACAGTCAACAGACACCAACCCCCTCAGACTCAGAAACCACAAACGCCCAACCCTTCCTGCTACCTTAATACTTCTGGATTACAGCGTCCGCCTCAGTGCCACCACGCGAGGCCTATTGGTATCAGGCTAAGTAGCTTCGCGCGATATGCACCATTCTGGGAATCTCAATGTGGAAGTATGCTCATTGGCATAATCTATTCTTAGCTCCAGCTCGAGGTAATCTTGCGCAGTGTTTCTTCGGCCCAGATACATTGTGGTGGAAAATGTCTAGGTCTAGTACAATGAACGCCTGGCTTGCGCCAGACTAATAAGTGAAGAAGGAGTACTGTGATAAAAATGACCATTGCAGAGACTCTGTGACATAGGCAAATACTTTTTACAATTAAAAATTTTCTCAAAAGACAATAAGGAATGATTATTTGTTAACATTTCCTGAACTATATACCTTTTATCACTTTACATAAATAGGTTGGCGTTAGGTCGCGTGCTTTTCTTTCCTCGTGAAAATATACAGCAAAATAGTTACATTCCCCACAATCGCTTCATAAGTCCATAATAAGGCCACGGTGACCCGTTATAAATGTTTCACCAGATTTGCTATTTTGCCGCTGCGTCGCGTGTTGGGTCTTTGCGTCCAGTTGAACTTCTTATTTTACAAAATGCAGACTGACAACAAATATGCAACACACTTTGAACTTTAGTATTGATCAGTAACAACAAAGCTCGTTGGTATCAGATGCAAAAGGATTTAGTCGAACTCACTAGTTAAATAGGGCAAGTCAGACTCTCTTAGCCTTGTTTATACATCACATCATAGTCAATACGACTCTTTTCTCTGAAGACTTTGCAACATCGCACATTGTGAGATAATGGTTACATCACACTAAAACTTTAGGCCCTCAAGTAATGGTATCCCAAAACTATAAACCCCATGAAATTACAAAGTGCAACTTGTTCAACAGATCCATGAACACGCAATGCTGTAATAACGAGTATACACAAGTCAAAGGGGCAGTGGCACTTGAAATCACATGGTAAAAAACATGGCTGAACACTGACAAAGATTTGTTCACATCCAAATCAAATTCTGTGTCCCTCCATTATACAGGGAGTCCCACTACTACTGCTGACCTAATGTGGTTCTCCGTTCGAGATCTCCTGGGTTTCATCATCACCACAGTGATTTGCTTTTACCAACAGTACAACTTCATGAATTGGCCTCTCCAACACACCTTTTCCCACTGTCTCCTTCCACGTGGTTGAGCACGGGTTCATGCTGACAAAACGACTATTCGGCACTTGATGATCGACTCTTACTTCAAAAGATTTATTTTCTTTATATACATAAGATTGCATAATATCATTACTAAAGTTACGCTGCAAATTACCAATCCTCGGGGTTTAATAATGCAGCGGTCAATTACAACTCTGAACCACCCCCCCCCCCCCCCCCCATCAGGGGTCAAACTGATGCGACGCCGCATCTGGGTCGCATCCTGAGGTTTCCAAAAAATCCCTAGCGTTGAATTCCTGACAAACTGAGTAAAAATCAGCGTCGAATTTCGTCGAATGTCTGAAAATAACAAAGATGATCTTTGGTGAATTCCTGCATATGGGACCGCCGAACATGCCGAAAGACCGTTGCATGTCTTGCGACCGTGAATTTAGGAGAGAACAGCTTGTTACTATTATCCAGTTGGTTCTTTCCGTCAATTTTCTGACATCTGCAGCCATCATTGTGGGGGAAGAGGGTTGAGAATTAAAGGAGGCACTGTTATTATTATTATTATTATTAAAAACATTTTTATAGCGCTTAACGTTGTTAAAACTTCTAAGCGCTTTACAATTTATAATAAAACATAACATTAATACATGATAGAATAAAAGTCATTACTAAAAAAAAAAAACGTGCAAAGGATTCAAAAGAATTTCTTAAAAATATGAGTTTTTAGTGCAGTTTTAAAACGACCCTGTTTTAAAACGACCCACTGTTCAGTTGATTTGCACAAACCAGCCAGCCCTTACCCAGATATGGGAACAAGTCTATTCATAATAGATTTCGTACCCAAAAATTTGAATTTGTGTGGCATTCCTGACGTTCACTGTTCTGACAAATGAAAAACAGGTGATGCTCTGAAGCTCCAAAAAAGAAGAAGCAGTGAATTCCTGGAGCAAGGATCTTGTGCTCTGGGTGAGAAACTGTCAATTCCTGGACGACCCCTTTTTTCCCAGGTGTCGAATAAATGTCGAATGTCTGATGGGGGGGGGGGGGGGGGGTTCAGAGTTGTAATTGACCACTGCATAAGACACCCGTAACCTACCCGCATGTTCCATTGCCGACACAGCCGGCCCATGAAACATAGAGCTATGTTACATTCAGTCCAGGCAATGGTTAGGTACTGCAAATAAGCTATAGAGTAATCCTGAAATTATACAAAGGGAAAATATTTTTTTAAACGAACTGTGCCGCTTAATTAATGCCAATGATTATAATATGAGTATAAATGTATCCAAGTCCACGCACTTCCATGACATTCAAGTTTCACTTTATAGTCCAGTCACACTACTTAATAGAGTTAATTAATAAAAAGCCACAAATGTTCAGTTCAGTACTCCGTCTTCGGAGTTCGCGTCGGCTCCAACGAAGTTTGTACCGTTATCAGAGTAAATTATTTTTGGGCAACCTCGCCGAGCGATGAAGCGACGAAGTGCAAGTATGAACGAATCGGTTTCCAAACCTTGAGCTATCTCTTATCTTCAGCTGAGTGAACTACGGACTTATCATGACTACAACCAGATGATTCAGTTTTCCACCATTCTTGAACGAGTTCAGACAATAGATCATCTTCACTTTTCACATGAACATGCATGCAATTTTCAGAAAATGCTTTGATTCCTGAAACGGGACCTACCACTCTCCATCCAAGCAAGGTATCGATCGCCAATGGTGATCCAGGAGGACCAGTTCTCATCTCAATTGATTTGATGAGATGAATTGCATTGGCGCCTATTAAACGATTGATTTCCTTACCTTGGACAGAGTGAAGTTCCAGATTCATCAGATGAGGCCACCGCCTGCTTTCTATGGACATATTGATCTTGGTGGCGGGAAGATTCAAAACGTCAACAACCCAGACACATGAAATTTCATGAATCACATTAGTATCATGAACACCACTGAGCTTGAGATCTACTTTTTGGGAAGGCTTCACATCATGACCATTTATACCACTGAGCTTTAAATCACTCGGTTCCCCTGACAAAAGCAACCAAACGACTTGTTAAGCAATGGGTTTTCTACTGGTGATAGTGACGCTAGTAGAAATTTCGGATACAAGTTGAGGCGTAGGTGCATGTTGAGATGCATGTTCTGTTCCAGAGGATTGAGAGCCTTCCTGATGCAACAATTGATGATGATTCAACCTGCACTCATCACATCTATTTGCCCTACATTTCCGAATCCAACAACCTCGTTTTAGACACACAAAACAAAGTTTATGCAGATTAACCATTTCAACTCGCTTTTGAATTGTCAAAGCGCGGAACTATGCCGTCCCCTAGCGGACATTTTGGTGGTGTAGATCTGTAGCTGGTGTCATTAGTTTGAGCTGAAATTGGCTTGTTGGACGATTCTGAAACATAGCTATTTGAAGATTCAGACATTGACTTTAATGACCAGGCTTGTAGGAAACTAATTCGTAGGCCTTGACTTGGTCTTGAAGCCACTTATCTATGTCGCAGAAGTTGGGCTGATCTATTCCTCTTTTACCCGAATGCCTCGCCCATCTGAATTTCTGACCACGAGCTCGCAATTACTGACCGCGCACAAATCACCTTCATACCCGAGATTTTCAAATGTCACAACGACTGCGAGTACCGATGATGCCAAATTTCGCATGGTAGTCATGTTATCTTGATCTCATTGATAAGAACAATACTGTTTTCTGCAAATACAAAAGGGTACAAACTTTGATTAACCTGAACAATCAGTGATGGTACATCAGACCAACTTGTTGACAGTCAGTTGGCCGCGCCCCCGTTCGCAGCGCTCAAAAAGCGTTTCTCTGCGTTGCGCTGCTACTGTCACCTATCGGTAGAAAATTGGTACTAACTCGCGCCATATTTGTGGCAGAGACTAAAACCTCTGTAGCATGCACGACTGTTCGGGGAGAGCGATTGATCAAAGATGGCGAAATTGTTAGTTATTGAAAGAAAAAATGAGACAAGACCACTAATGAATATTCATAGGTTGGAGGGTCGAGGCCTATCAATTAGACGAGTGCATGTTTTTTTACTCTCAAGTACATATTTGGAGAGGTATTGAAAAAATATTTGCTGTGGCAAGTACAGATATAAAGAAATTATTTGATGAAAAAATTAATTTCGAATTTTGCTAATTGGGTAATAGGGGGCGTGTTTTGAGTTTTTTCTGCCAGTTGGCTGAAAAGAGTGGAAATATCAAAGTCTGTCTAATTTGTCGATTAAAAAAAAAATTTCGTGGTCAATCACCAATTTAAATCGCACCAGTTACTCGCAAGACTAACCCGTATATCATATCCGAATTTCAGTTTCACTACTTGACGCATTCTTTGATGCGTCGCGGTCAAACATTGACAATTTAACTGCTAAAAGGCTTAACAAATCAATTGTGGTCTTGTCTCCATTTACACTACATTTTGGGTCAATTTAGTGAAAAATTTGAATGCGCTCAAATCACTCTAATTCATTTAGAATATTGTATTGCTGATGATTTAAAGTCAAAACAAGCTAAAATAATGAGAGAAAAAACTTAATTTGACCCAAATAAGAGTCAACCTAACCCCGGTCTAAGTTCGGTTTCATTTTTACAAGTCTTGTTGTGTTGCCATTCATTTTGTAATTTCTTTGAAACTTCTTAGGCCTTGATTCTGAAAGTTGTTCCCTACGCAGCAAAGATATTCCTAAATCACATCCTAAATGTTCAGCTCCATAGCTTGCTTATTCTGGCCAGGGCTGGTCTTTGAATTTGGTGCTGTTGGCTGCAAAATCATGACTTTTTGTCCATTTTGTCCTCTTTCGTCGCTTTGGCACAGTTGTACCACTCTTTGAAATGTCTCTCATTTCTCCCAAAATGTCCAGATATGACTTTCCTTTGTTGTAGAGTTGTGGGATGTCATGTACATTGGTTTGAAAAAATTCTCAAAATGTTAACCCCTGAAATGTACCTTCATTGAGACAAGACCACTAATGAATATTCATAGGTTGGAGGGTCAAGCCCTATCAATTAGACGAGTGCATGTTTTTTACTCTCAAGTACATATTTGGAGAGGTATTGAAAACATATTTGCTGTGGAAGGTCTACAGATATAAAGAAATTATTTGATGAAAAAATTAATTCGAATTTTGCTAATTGGGTAATAGGGGGCGTGTTTTGAGTTTTTTCTGCCAGTTGGCTGAAAAGAGTGGAAATATCAAAGTCTGTCTAATTTGTCGATTAAAAAAAAAATTTCGCGGTCAATCACCAATTTAAATCGCACCAGTTACTCGCAAGACTAACCCGTATATCATATCCGAATTTCAGTTTCACTACTTGACGCATTCTTTGATGCGTCGCGGTCAAACATTGACAATTTAACTGCTAAAAGGCTTAAAAAATCAATTGTGGTCTTGTCTCAAATTGGTGTTTATTTCATCAAATTCCAAGCAAAATTATCAACCGAGTTTGATCAATTTTTCGAAAGATGATATTTTCGCAATCTTCGCTGAACATACCTCACTCAAAGATATTTTCCCACTTTGCGACGATATTTGGTAAATGGATTTTTTGCGAAGTGGTTGACCAATCCTAAATGAATTCGTATCTTTAAAAACATTTGAGCACCCGGTTTCCTAAATATTTCTTTTTTGGCACTTAATTTGGTGATTTTTCGAAGAAATCTCATTAATATTTATGACGTTTTGGATCACGTGATGTTAATCAAGCCGTTTTTCGCGGCAATTGCGTGCACGACGCGATATTGTAAAAATATTTTAATGCACAGCGTGTCTCAAAAAAATTGTGGTTAAAAGTGAGAATGGCATGATGGTAGCCTGTTTGAGTTCTGTTGATGAATATGCTTAGTCTGACTATAATTTCTACAACTTGTGGCCAAATGACCAGATGATTTTGAGCCTTTCGATAAAGCTACTGGTAGAATAGTCATCAGACATGTCTGAGTGACAGTGACTGAGTGAGTGTTATCTAATGTTATGAGACTGGAGGTATGTCATGTGTTGCACCATATCGTCATTGATATTGACCAGGAATACTATCGATTTGTGTGGATGTGCTCAAATAGTAAAGCATGAGCCATAATGCTTCATTTTCGAAGAGATCCAGGTGACTGAGATGTCTACTACTACTGTTGGGCAATCCGGCTGATTCTTAATTCAGAAATTTCTCTGTATATCCTCTGTGAAAATAAACTATATCTCTTGTTTGTTTGGTAATTTTAGTTGTATACAAAACCAAGACCTAAGACATAAGACCTAAGACCTAAGATCCCCCGAAGTACAAAACTAAGACCCAGGTACAAAACTAAGATCCCCCGAGGTACAAAACTAAGACCCGGGGAGGCCAATTCCAAACTAAAATTTTGAAGAAAAATATCAGAGTCTTAGTTTTGTACATCAGGGGATCTTAGTTTTGTACGTACAAAACTAAGATCCCCCGAGGTACAAAACTAAGACCCAATTCCAAACTAAAATTTTGAAGAAAAATATCAGAGTCTTAGTTTTGTACATCATGGGATCTTAGTTTTGTACATACAAAACTAAGACCCCTCGAGGTACAAAACTAAGACCCATGATTTCTTTCCAAATTCTGCCCCTCTTTCGAATTCATTTTGATGTAGTAATAATTTCCCATTTTACAAGTCATAAATGAAATAGCTTAGTAGTGTGTTGAGGTAAGAAGGGAGTCTCTGTTGTGTATAATGTATTGTTATATGCAACATGTACATACGCATGGATGTTTGATACAACCCATGTTCATTTCGTTGTAAAAGCTGTGTTTGACGACTCTGTACACTTAAATGCCAAAGGAACATTTTCATTTTGCTTCTTGGTATATTTTCAGTTAAGTCTCCCACAAATATTTTGTACACAATTCTCAAAATATTCTGATCGATTTATGTAAATTCATTAAATAACGGCCTATATTGCAATAACGTTGTTTGACTCGGTTAGTATGTAATTGATGGATAAGAAAACGTTCATATTTTACTCGTTCCAACTCTTCCGATGACGGCGCTCCTCCGAATGACTCAAAGGAGTATTGCACCGGTTTCGCCACTTTTTGTGGAGCTGGATGGAGGCCGTATATGCTCGAGTATATGCTAGAGTGATGACCGGTCGTGCCTGCATAGTGCATATGGAGGTATTATTCAGATGGAGCAACTGCATGCATCTCAAAGGTGATATTACTACATCAAAATGAATTCGAAAGAGGGGCAGAATTTGGAAAGAAATCATGGGTCTTAGTTTTGTACCTCGAGGGGTCTTAGTTTTGTACGTACAAGACTAAGATCCCTGATGTACAAAACTAAGACTCTGATATTTTTCTTTAAAATTTTAGTTTGGAATTGGGTCTTAGTTTTGTACCTCGGGGGATCTTAGTTTTGTACGTACAAAACTAAGATCCCCTGATGTACAAAACTAAGACTCTGATATTTTTCTTCAAAATTTTAGTTTGGAATTGGGTCTTAGTTTTGTACCTTGGGGGATCTTAGTTTTGTACGTACAAAACTAAGATCCCCTGATGTACAAAACTAAGACTCTGATATTTTTCTTCAAAATTTTAGTTTGGAATTGGGTCTTAGTTTTGTACCTCGGGGGATCTTAGTTTTGTACGTACAAAACGAAGATCCCCTGATGTACAAACTAAGACTCTGATATTTTTCTTCAAAATTTTAGTTTGGAATTGGCTCCCCGGGTCTTAGTTTTGTACCTCGGGGGATCTTAGTTTTGTACCTGGGTCTTAGTTTTGTACTTCGGGGATCTTAGGTCTTAGGTCTTATGTCTTAGGTCTTGGTTTTGTATACACCCCTATGTTTAGGCACTTTTTTGCCAGATTTGCCTGTAAAAGGCTGCCATAGTTCAGGAAAAGAAATCATATACACATTACAATGTGGATCTTCACGGTCCAAAACACCAGGGCCTACTACGTGACATGGCTCAATAATAGGCATTGTCTGGTAATTTTGGACGACCTTTGGATGGATAGTTTATTTTCCCTGACCCTGGCCTGGGTCTGAACGGGCTTCCAAGCCATCAATGATGCTTATAAAGCCGGGAATAGCCTCATCAGTACCCCCACAAGAGTTATTTTGTGCCAGACATCGCGCACAGAACTTGCCATCATCTCATTTTTAGAGTTGCTGTATCAGTAAAAGATAATACCAAAAAGCTGATAAGGTATGTAATTTGAGCAGCATGACCAATGCCAGTGTTAAAGGTGTAAACTTGACCTATTACAGGACATCTTCCTGCAAGATTGTGATTGGTTTAACTTGAAGTTTGTCATCAATTTGTATGTTGTAATTGTACATCCATGCTGTTGTCATTCAGGAAAAATCTGCTTTATCTTTCAGCTACCTAATACTTTCACTTCTCCAGTCAATCGGGTTTGATGAACATGTTAAGCTGTTGAATGGTGTAAACAATCATTAGCAAATAACGTCACGAATGAAAATAAGTTTGATTCCTCCCACTTGAAAAGTTCAACAGCACCACTTGCAAGAATTTGAATTTGGCATTGTGTTTTACACCCTTCAACAATTGACTGTCTGTTTGTTATTGGTGTTCTTGTTTCAATGTTAGCGTTTCACTGTTAAAGAGTTTCAAGATGCAGAAGAGAGGATTAGTCTTTAATGTTAAGTTTCTTCTTTGCATCATTTTGTCATTAAATTTGGGCAATTGTGGTCTCATGAAAGGAGGGATGGGACGGCAGGATGGGCTATTGGACAAGTTTTCATAATCAGTATTCTAGAACACGTTTTGTAGCGATGGTGGCGATCCTAGTGTTCGGGCCTCTTCGGCTCAACTTCGGGTGTGGTCGGAACCTAAATCCGGCTGCAACATTTTCTGACAAAAATCAGAGGCAATTTAAACGTATTTTCCAGCCGTGCGACGGAAATAATCATTTTTACTATCGTTTTATTCAGTAAAAGATACATATAACAATAAATATCAGTCGTTACTTCCGAGCACGCGTGATGTTTTTGATGAGTTACGTGCATTTATTCAACAAAATTACGTGAAAAAATTGCAAATTTTCGGGCGACGACCGCTGTTCAAAGTCACGTAAACAGCAAACCTCAGGACTTTTTACACTTTTTTCCTAATGAAACTACTAATTAATGTTTCATCTAGAATAATATCTTCAGTTTACATGTCATTCAGAAAGATTTTGGCAAGTTTAGGATCGATTTCCGACTTCATATTTTTCACGCCTAAATGTACGCGATAATGAGCTCGTAATTATATGCAGTGACGTCATAGCGCAGAGAGAATTACGCGGAAATGGGGGCGCAGCCAACTGACTGTTTAACTCCTTCACTGCCAATAATGTTTTAAAACGTTATTGAAAATAGGTCGCTAAATTGCCAATAACGTTTCAAAACGTTATCTCGGTGTTTCCATCTACCCATCAAAAAGTAAACCAAACTATTGATTCTACATTGATTTAAACCTCCCTCTATGTCTTCGGAAGTGTTCTCGGAAGCATTCGGTTCAGTCTCGTCCCCAGGAAGTGGGTATTTCGAGTCAGGTGAATTGGTGAAGATAGACCAATTTGAGATCAATTTGCGTGATCAGCCTGATTCTGGGAAGACACTAGAGAAGCAGGTCCAGGACAGATTGCCGCGAAAATTTTAAAATACTTCGGGAAACTTATAAATAGCTTTGGAAACACTGTGATGACGTCACAAGCAAGTGCAGTGCTGGAATTTTGAAGTCCGACAGTGGTGCTAGTATGTGCCCATGCAGCCGTAATGGTCATATTTACGGAAAAACTTTTGGAGTAAAAAAGTTTTGTTTTGTAACAACAAACAAGTATCAGATAAAGAAATTCAGAATTCCTTGATACATTGAATACAAATGCATGCTATTTCCCTTCTTTCGTAACGAAAGATATTCTACGCGAATATTATATCAAGAATACAACAAGAGGCCCAAGGGCCTGGCGCTCAGTTGAGTAAGCAGATACAATTCATAGTTTAGCAGTTTTACTGATACTTTTAGATAGATTTGGTAAGGACTATATAGTTACAATAACCATGGATGTTTCAATTTGTCATCTGTGAAAGATGTAAATGACATCACATGAAGTAATGCAGTGGAGTGCAACATTTCCAATAGAGCCAGGATCTATGTCACAGTGACACACAGACAGGATTGGTTTTCCTTCTGGTATCAAAGTTGAAGTCCTCATACTAGTATGTCCGGAAAAGGTATTTGGACACTTACATGATCGTTGTACCGTTGAGCTTGGGTCTGGTGCAATACCAACTTGAAATGGGGGGTTAGTGGATTTAGCAAAGTGTTTGGGATGCCCTGTATGTGAAGAAGTAAGATAAAGAGGTGCTTAAGAAAATTAACTTTATTGGTAAAAGATTGACCTGACCTGCAGGCGATTGGAATTTAACAAAGGCTGATTGCAATCATGGAGTAAATTATATAAGAATCACTGATTTGGCAAAGATTATTACAAGATGTCAAAATGGAAAGTGATTGTACAGTGTTGGCTGTAGCACCATGTTAAGTCAGTTGCCTGGTGACTCCAGGAGGAAATTATGAATATGCATTATTATGAAATTATTAAAATCTAAGACCTATTGCATTAGGAACAGACCTACTATTGACGAAGATAAACAATCATGAATGAGATGGAAGTTTTGCTTTCAAGATCCTTTTTAACATTTTCATGGTCTAACTTCTGTTGCACATTTCCTGGAATCACCAAGCAAGGGAATTGAGATGGTGCTGCAGAAAACAATCTGCATAAACTTTCTATACATGTGGTTTGTTTGGCTTGGTCACAAGTGATTTTAATGTAATGAAATGGCCAGGGCCATTGTGCTCACCTCATGTGGAGGAAAGATGGATAAAGAGCATGGTATTGTGTCATGTAGTGTTAGGTTTGATGTAGGTCCAAGCAATTACAATTTCCCCAAAATGGCCAATTTACAGTACATTCGACCTCTGTGACCTTGAAAAGTAGGTCAAATCAAAGAAGACCCGGGTGACACATTGAATGGTTGTTAGAATTAGATGTACCTATGATATAAAATTGGTGCCAATCGGGCAAGTAATACTAGGAATAATGGCATTTTGAAGAATTTAGGATTTGGCCCCCTCCCTGGAGGCCAAACGGCAAATAAGATCGCACCAAACTTCGGTACCTGAGACCACCTGACCAAGGGGTACATGTGTACTTAATTTGTGATCAATAGTCATTGCAGTTAAGAAACGTGCCATAGTTACGGCCTGACGGCCAATTTACGCCATTTGACCTCTGTGACCTTGACAAGAAGGTCAAATTAAAAACCTGTGTGACATATGCTGTATGGTGGTTAGATGTATCCATGATATCAAATTGGTGGCAATCGGGCAAGAAGTTAAGGAATAATCACATTTTTAAGGTTTTTGGATTTTGCCCCCTGGTGGTCAAGTGGTGAATCATATTGGACCAAACTTCGGTCCCTGGGATTACCTGACTAAGGGGTAAATGTGTACCAAATTTGGGATCAATAGTCATTGCAGTTTAGAACATGCCATCGTTACATCCTAACAGCCAATTTACACTATTTGACCTCTGTGACCTTGAAAAGGAGGGCAAATCAAAAACCCGGAGGATATATGATGCACCTTTGCTAGAAGTACCTACCATATTTTTTTCAAAATTTCCCGACTACTATTAAGGGAGATATTGCATATTTTCACTTTTAACGTTTGGCCCCCTGGTGGCCAAACCATGAAGCGAATCGGACCGAAACTTGGTCTCCAAGGTGTCATTACATAAGGGTACATGTGTACCAAGTTTCAACTCAATAGCTCTAACAGTTACGAAACGTGCCCTGCTAACGGACGACGGATGACGACGGACGACGACGACGACGGACCCCACGGTATGGGATAAGCTCACCTCAGCTAAGAGGTGAGCTAAATATGAAATTGAAATCACTTGTTACCAACACAAATGAATGAACAGACTAGAAAAATATTCAAAAAAGTACAAACATACAGGGAAGTATTCTGATATTCATGGAATGCTGATTAATAGAGCATAAAATGTTACAAAACCTGATTACAACATTTATCCAAGATTTTGAGCGTAAAACGTTAAAACAATGATTACAATATTTTTATTTTGAAGATAAATGTAAGCAAACTACTGTTTTTTGGCCATGAAATAATATGAATAATATGAATGAAATTCTAGTTGTCCAACATGAAATAATATGACAAGAAATGATCACAAGAATTACATCACATTGGTGATGATTGTAATATACGAATTACAATATCTTAATGATTATGACTAAGTAAAGATGGCGAGAACAGACAAAAGAGACGTATAAACATATATGATAACAGAATGTAATGCATAGTAGCCATGATGCAAGGTTACTCATTTGACACAATATACGAATTACAATATTCAATGGCTTCATGATGATGAAATGTTTATGATTATTTGAACACTTGACTGGTATTTGAAAGTTAACAAAATGTAGAAATGAAGATTAGGACTGAATGGAGATGGTAGGAACAAACACAATACATTTACAAAAAGGGTAACAGAAATGCGATTCATATTACTAAGAGGATGAGATTGTTGATGCGGCACAATATGTGATAAAATTGAGTACAAGATGTTACACTATACTATTACGATGTGTTGAGGACAATAAAATGTCGTAGATTACTTCCAATACATTACTTGTATTCAGAATTTGACAACAACCTTATCAGTGTTGTAGGTGACCGACGCGATTGATTCCAAATTCAAAATATATTCCTCGATGTCATCTGATTTGATGTCTTTTGTTATGGCAAGTCCTTCTTTTTCCAAGAATTCGATCATGAGGTGATCAGTGGCAGTAACTGTTATGCGAACTTTGTCTTCAGTTGTCAAGAGCAATTTAGCCCTTATATTTTGGCGCAATTTTGTTGTCAGTTGACGCATATTGCAATTAGTGCATTTTACTGTGTGATGTTCCGCCATTGCAGATGGTACAACGTGCTTGCACGTCATACAGGTTTTTTTCAATGTGACGCAGACTTGATCAATCGACGGCCTTGTTATTGTTTGCAAATCGCTGTTTTGTTCCTATTTGTCTTTACTATCAACAATGCCTGTGATTGGAGGGCGTTCCTCAATTGTTGTGTCAGTTGTGGTTGAAAGTACTTTTTGATTTTCAAATTCCCACACTCTCAATTCCTTGAATTCATAGGTTTTGTTCAGTTCAGTGAGTGGGATTAACTGTTCCCACAAGCTGAGGTGAGCTGAATCTGTGGCATCTGCAATTTGGATAACTTTCAGGTCCAGTTCTTGTCCCCGAACTTCTTTAGGGAAGGTTTCCTTAATGACTTGTACTGTGGTGGCTGTGACATTCACCTGAAATATATCATATAAAGGATGTTAGTTTCGAGCATTTACATGTTGATTTTTGAATAGTTTTATGGTCAAGTCTGAATATGGAGTGTCATATTAGTGTTGCAGCTGGAATTCCTTGTTTTTAATAATTCACTGATTTAGCAATTTTACCTGCTTTTACATGATGAAGGACTTTACAGTACATGTGTAATTGTGGTCACAATTAGTGTTTATTTTTTTATTTTACTTGATAATGATACAGACATCCAGCACTTACTTTGCTAGAAATCTTCTGGTCACTCAATTCGTTCAGTTGGATGGATGGCGTAGTTTGTAATTTTGGACGCTTTGGTTTGAAGTTTAGGGTGTGGTTTTCGATTGACATTCGGGTATCGTATGTAATCATTAGGCCATTCAAAATAAATTACTTGTTTATCATCACTCCACCTCACGATATTTGGAGGGGAGGCCCTTTGATATTGATATTTGATATTTTGTTTGGCGCCAATGTTTGATGGGGAGGGCCTTTGATATTTGGTATTTGATATTTTTCGGTCATGAACTTGGCAATGTATTCCATTGGTAGGGGCTTTGATATTCGATATTTGATAATTTTTGGACTGACATATTACAAATGTATGTATAAGCCATGTCAAGTTATAATCAGTACAACAGATGTGTCAGGGAGGCCTAAAAATGTATACAGTGATCAAATTCCAAAATGGATAGATAAAATAAGGACAGGAGAATACAAATTAAAGTTTAATTACAAAACTTGTATGGACATCAACAGCTGTTTCTTTTTTATATCCTGGTCACCATGATCTGCTGATAATTTATTCCCCTGACATTTTACATGTATGTACCGTACAAATCCATGTATATCTGACACAAGCATGCAAAGTGACAGCAAGCAGCATGGCCCCAAGTCTCGCCCATTGAAAACATTCTCCTCATACACCACATAGTGTGTAAGCTTTGGTCAAACATTCATGCGTTGAACAAGAAATAAAAACACATGCGTTTATTCATCTCGATTCCAGGCTCATCGGCAATATAAAAATAACTGGTAGGCCTATACGCATTTGCCCACGCAGGTATGAGGTTGAGAAAGTATTGGTTCCAAAATCTCCCCGAGTGTAGTCTCACTGAGTCAATAATTCTTTTGTGTGCTGACAATTCACTTTGAATGAAAATAATTCATTGCCGTTGAGCGAGACTGGTGTCACCTGTACTGAGGTATTGAGACATTTTTTCAGCATCGGCTGGCTGCATGCTGCGTCTCTGGATTTGTTTAGTCGTAGCTAATACCACATGTGTGATGGCCAGAACGGGGAAATGGATATCAATTATCAACAGGCCACCGGGTCAGGTAAAATTAGGGCAGTAGGTTGTTTGAATCTGAGTTGGAAGTTGAGGGCACAACTTGGAGCGGACGGTACCTTGATATTTGATATATCGAATATCAAAATAATCGGCACGGGACCTAAATGTCGGGGCGGGCGGTGATGATAAACAAGTAATTTATGTTGAATGGCCTTAGATTCTTTAGGGAATCGTCTTTCAGACTCTTTGTGAGACTTGCATTCGTGAGCTTTACTGGGCTTCTGAAACGAAAAGGAGAGACTGTATAAGTTATCTAGTCATGACAATGTTAAATTGTTTGTTTCCAAGTTTTGCTTGGACTTTTGTTTGGAAGGCAGTTCATGTTAAGCTTTTTCTTACTGCATTGCACAGTCCAGAATGCCATGTTTCTTATTGCAGGATGAATTCCTAAGCACCAAATGTGCATAGTTTGAGCACAATGGCCCTTGGGTGTTTCATGTACTAAATGATGGCAGCAATTTACTCGGACCCTGACTGATTTGTGTCATGACAGTTGTTTAACAGACATTTTGACAATTTAGGTGTAGGTTTTACTGCACATGTAGTTTCTAATAGTATGAGATTGTGCACGTTGAAAGAGAGATGCAATCACTTAGTTGGATTTGTGATAGATCAACTAGCAAGATGGCAATTTTAGGAGTGGAGTAGAAACTTACTTTTGTTCTTCTGCTTTCCGGAATTGGTTATGTAGTTTTGGTTGGAAACAGACAATGTCCATATAAGAATTCTTATTGGTTTGTGCCACAGCATTGAAATAGTCTTTATTTGAACGACTAGTCTTTATGGGGCTTGTATTATGAATGAAAACTTCTTCGTTTACTTTGGGATGGTCATCGTATCGTTTTCGTTTACCATCATTAGATGATGCCATGATGAAGATTTGGAGATATCTAAAATGAGAGGAAATAATGTTGTAAGAAACAGGAAATTCTCTTTGTGTGGAGTTTAAGTTGTGCAACAAAGCTTCTTTGTAAGATAGTTGATTAAACCTGAAGGAAGAAGTTATAAAGTCTAATGGCTGAAAAGGAAAGGTCTTGAACATTTTCAATAATTACATGATTTTTGCACTTTCACGTTATTCTTTGTTCCAGTAAACTTTTCTCTGCCACCAATGCCTGCTATGAAAGTATTGTGTCCATAAGTCCATGATATTGTGTCAATAAGTCCACGAGATTGATAATGTTAATGTTTTTGTAGTTCATCGTTTTGAATCCTGATATCCCATGATTTGAATTGATGTCCATCACTCGCAAAAATTAAATTCTAATGTTTTTGTAGTAGATCCTTTGAATCCTGATAGTGCCTTATTCTGAATTGATATCCATTAGTGTTGTATTCATAAGAATTAAATGTCCAAGTGTTTAATTGAATTTTGTCACGCCCAACCCCTCTACCCACCCCCCCCCCTTCTATTTTGCCATTATGTTCAAGTTGCAGCTCCAGTAGTAATTTTGTTGTAGCTGCAGGCGGTGGACAACTATGGTACTGGATAATTATGGTACTTGATAATTTTATTTGGAATGTTTATCATGGATTTTGTATTATTGTATTGAAATGTTTTTTTTTTACAGCTGGTGGATGGAGGATAAGGAGTATTGTTTTAATAATTTGATTTTGGTCCATGAGGTTTTTTTTTCGGTTCTTCCCCACTCATTATAGATCGGTTATAATATTTATACATTTTTCTGTTATAATATTTATACATTGTATTTTAACTGTAGAGACTCAAGGTTAGGTTTGAAAATTACATTAGTACAGTAGTCTGTTCTGATGGAACATGAGTGATCCAGACTGCAGTGACTTTGTTTTCAGGCACTCATTTGAGTTTGTCCACCATTAAGAGGCTAAAATCAATTGAGGAGGGAAAAAATTGTCTACCTGACATCAACAACTGAGCACTTAAAAACATGTAATACCAGTGAGTTACAAGCTTCTTGGAGTCCACCTAAACAATTTCAGGTGTGCAAAAAAACACTCGCCTGATTTTTTAAAAGGCAGTCACTGTTGACCTGTCCTAATTTGGTCCACCTTCCCCCCCCCCCATCCTCCCAGTCCACCTTCCTCTTCTGAATTATTATTTTCTTGTAAATTATTATATTACTATTGAATATTTGGAAGGCCTATAAGTACTATTTTATGGTCTGACCATGTTGATTCTATTGTTGATGTAATAAGATTGGTTTGATTGTAAAAGACCATGTCAATTTGTGAATCATAATCAGTTGTAATTTCGTTGATGAATTGTTTACATCCTAATATATTAGAAACTTTTTGCAAATGTGATTTATTTTTGCCATTCCAAATGTCAAAGTTGAAATCACCAACGACAAGTAAAGGTTTTGTAAGATCTATTTCTGATGCAATTGTTTGAAGCTTTGCACACAATTCTGTAAGTGAACATGAAGGCGACTTGTACAAGCAGATGATTTGGAGGAAGAGCATGGATTTTGACAAAGAAATGCAGGTGGCTTTGAAGTTTGGAGTTGATACATGTTGAACTGTACAGAACTGAGAAAGAGGAGCTGATATATATATAGCCAAACCATGTGGTGGTCTTCTTGCAGTAGTTGTATTAAGTTGATCATTTTGAAAGAGATGAAAGTTTGGGATGTCAAAAGTATCATTGGTGTCTGTGGCAACAAGACGAGATTCTGCTACAAGTAGTATGTCTGCAGCCATCATATGGTGATCAGCAGATATATCATTCATATGAAGATTTAAGGATCTTGTATTGTGGAATATTAATTTCAGATAGTCTTGTTCCAAGTACTGACGGTATGGTGTAATTGAACTTTAAGTGAGATTCGTGTCCGAGTCTATCCATTTCTTCGGTAACAACTGAGTCAGTACCTATTTTGTCTTCTTGTAAATTCAAAATGAATAAGCCATTGATATTTGTAACTCTGCTCAACGCAACATAGTGTACATGGTTGATTTTTCTACGTGAAGTCATGTCAACAATGACTTCTTTTAGGGAATAACCTTGTGCTTTCCAGATAGTTTTTGAGGCTCCAATTGTTAATGGAAATTGAGTCCTTGTAACCGGTGTGTAGCTCTTGCCACGGTAAAATGTGCGTTTTACGGCGAAAATGGGAGTCCAGTCTCTTGGGGTATCAGTTGAAAAGAATGATTTGTAAGTAGATCGTATAGTTTTTCCAACTTCTGGATCTTGGAACAATACCCAAAGAATTGCAGGTCGCTCAAAATTATTCATATATTGGATTCTTTTCATTTCACACATGGTTCCATTAGTCAACCCATCACTAATATTTACATTGCATGTGATCATGTAAGGCAAGCCAACTGCTACTGACAGTTCATTTACTAGGCCAGCTGTTACAGAAGGGTCATCAGGAATACGTTCAATAATGGTTTGTTTGACTTGATCACTAAAATCACTTATTACTGTGTCAACAGGTTTGACAATGATTTTTTCAGATGATACGTGATCAAAGATGAATTGGTTGTGTGTTGATACATTAGCTCTTGTACAGTACAAGTGTAATGCATTTTTCGGATAATTAGGATCATCTTTGGAAATTACTCTCGAGTTTAATGTTTCAATGTCATCTTTTGTGTGTTTGCCTTCTCTTAAACGATTGAGCAGTTGTGCAAAATCCATGTCAGTTTTTTGGCGCATAATTTCGGTTAGTTCAAACATCTCGAAATGGCATTCACTTTCATTTTCAGCGTTATTAGAATAGGTCTGATTTGGTTCATTATCATTACTAGTATCGAATTGTTCACCAGTCCACAAATTGGTTGCTAAATCTCTATAATCAACCTTTTCTCTTTTGGCTTGATCTGAGAAAATCCACTTGTCCATAACTGGTTGCAGTTGGTACAGATCTCCGAAAGTAATGACATGAATGCCACCAAATTGCTCTTTATTACCTTTTAGTTCTTGTAATCTAAGAGATAGGAATTGGAACATATTTCGCCCGACCATACTGATTTCATCAATGATGAGAACAGATAGATTTCTGTAATATGTTATGTATTTTTCACTCTGATTATTTGGTAACTTAGTGTATTTCAAGCCTTGGTTTGGTAAAATATGGAAAGCTGTGTGCAGGGTGGTGCCACGAATATTGTATGCTGCCGTTCTAGTTGGAGCAGTTAGTAGAACACGACAATGTTCAGGGTCATCGCCTGCATTCGTAGATAAACAACGGAGTAGACTTTGATGAATAGCTTTAATAGTAACACTTTTGCCTACACCAGCACCACCTGTGACAAATAAGTGTAATTGTTTAGATGACGTTTTAATATGTTTCAATACATGTTTGAAGATGTCACGCTGTTTCCTATTTAAATCTCTCACCAATTTGTGGTATTCTTCATCAGATATTCTACCTGGTAGTTTATCAAAGTGGTGTGATTCTTTTTGAGGATGAAGTCCAATGTCAACCCCTATATCGTAAGTTCTCATTTGTTCACTGTTTGCAGGATTGAAGAAAGCTAATTCTGGACAATCATGAACTGTTTGATCAGCATCTTGAGTTTCTGTGTGCATGTTGCCTGGTGCAATGCCATCAAACAATTGTGATTCAGTTTCAGCTCTTTTTGCAGCTTCATCAAGGATGTCAGCCATGTGTTCATATTGCTTTCTTTTGATATCGATTATGGATTTATTGGCATTATAATGGGCATAATGTGTGCTATGGCCACCAAGTAAATCTGAGGTTTCATTTCTCCACGGCATGAAGAGAAGAATTCTTTCTCGGTAACAGTTTTCAGGATCAGTGTTTACATTGTATCGCACATATCTAATGACTTTTGGGTTCTTTTTCAATTTATAGACTACACCACTGTTTGTAGTGAAGTTTACTTCATTTTGATCATTATCAGCTTGCAAATTTTCAGTGTCGGGTTAATCAAGTCTTCATCAATATCGTCTAAATTATCTTCGAATGGGTCATAATTTTGTTTTGGATAAGTAATATTGAGTTTTGAGGCATAATCTGCTAAACACCAATTTTCCAACTGTTTTGGTCGAGTACTATATCTTGATATTATATTACCCACTTTGATATCAGTTGAATTTGGAGGAAGTTTTTCTAATTCAGCGGTACTCTTGATTAAAAAAGTACGATCATCAGGTTGTGCTGTTGGAAGGAATATAACATCACGTGTTGCTTTAGTTAGGGGTAACTGCATGACGAGATAAGCAGATTCTTGAGCAGATATTTCACACGCATTCAGAAATTTGTTTCCAATTTGTCGAACTTGCTGGCGTAAATTGTTGTTTCCATTTCTTGCTTCTGTACAAGCGTTGTGTAATAAATTACTCATGCCACGAGCTGATTTGCTGACATAGGACACTATATATGTTGCACAAGCAAATGCATCCAAAACAAACTGGATATCATGATTGGCTTTCCAAACATTTACTAATGATTTCATGTAGGCATTTACTCGGATTTCTGATGGCTCTCGTTTCAAAAAGACTTTGGGTCCATTGATTGATGTCCTGAGAGCAGAATAATATTCATCCTCGGATAATTCTAATTTCTCTAGAAATTCATTGAAGGATATATCTGAACCATCTCCCATTGCGTTTAATTCAGCGGTTATTTTGGTGTAATTTGATTTGTGTTTAGCAATGTCCTCTGGTTCTATTTCAAATGGGCGCAAGATTTTTGTGGCAGGCATTGGTGGCAGAGGAAAGTTGAAGCGACAAATTGCTTTTCCATTTTTTCGACATGTCATACTGTGCTTATGTAGTTGGAGTTGAATGAAGGCTACATCAGATGTATGAGAAAGTGAACACGTTACGTATTGGTCTATGAATTTGACTAGATCTTCATCAGAGTCTATATCAAATTGCGGTGCATTTGCAATCCACATTAGCATATGAATGTGTGGGCTTCCTCTTTGTTGCATTTCTACACGGTAGAAGTAATCTGTTAATTTGCCAATGGGAATATGAGGACTTAACAATACAGTGTGAAGAAAACTATGGATTCGATGATCAAAGAATCTCACACAAGTAACAGGATCTGATTTAACCAAGTCGCACTTTTTGGTCCAATTGAAATCAAGTATTTCATTGTCTGAATAGGTTTTGTTATCCAACAAATTCCCCAGAGTACGAAGAAGGTCAATCCATCTTGTTTCAGCAGCAGATAGTGATATAAACCAAGTGGGTAAACCCAATTGTCTTATCAGTGCAAAGAGTTCCTTTTTTTTAGCTTCAAAATATGGTGGCGAACTTCTTATAGTTCTGAAGATTCGGTATCCTTCATCTAATCTGGTTATTTCATTTACAACAGTAGCATTCAGTAAATCACTAGCGTGATAAGTTTTACCTTGTGTTTTACATCGTCGCATAGCCAGTTGAACTTTATCTGAAATTTGCTTGATTTGCAGCTTTTTCATTTTGTAGAAAAGGTTTGGCACTGATTTAGCCACTCTTCTATATGCAGCTCTGAGTTCCCATTTACATATGTCACTATAATGAACAGGAACTTTACGTTCTTTACTATCTGGGCGTCTCTGTCCAATAAATATACATGGAAAGCAGAGGTATTCAGAATCTTTATCTTGGAACAAGCCAAGTGGCCTCTGATTTTCACCTGGTGCAAATGAATATACAGTGGAACCCCGGTTGGCGACCACCCCGGTAACGCGACCACCCCGCTAACGCGACCACGATTCTCCGGTCCCGAATGGTTTCCTCTCTAATTACCATTAAGAGACCCCCGCTAAGACGACCACCCCGGTACCCCGACCGCGACCACTGGCTTGGCCGGTCCCAAACTGAAAATCAACCCCGCTAACCCGACCACCAGGCCTAATTACCGTAATCGGTCGCGACCGCGGCATAGTAATTAGCACCTCGCTGCCAAGCTTTGTTGAGACGGGGACAATGGCCATGGGAATACATATGAAAACAAAAAATACAATGTGATTTTGCAGGTATGATCAATTGTATAAGTGTAAATGAATAAATAAACTTTCTTTTTCTAACGTTTTCATGGTTTGTTTTCATCACTGAGCCAGTTCAGTACCAGACATGCGCACTCAGCAGCAGCAAAATCATGTGATTTGCGTGATTTGCATATGAACGTATAATAAACGGCGGGTAGTTTGAAGACCACACTGTTTTATGATATGGAGAACTTGGTTGATTTACTACAGTATCATTTTATATTTCTTTAAATATTTTGACTGAAAATAGATTTGATTAAAACTGTAGCATTACTCAACTCATCATTCACGTGGAATCATACGACAAGTTTACTTCAATCGTCACAAACAGTCGGGTACATGGAGGATGATTCACCAAATTGCCCGCAAATGCGTCACGTCGGGCAGATAATGAAACTTTGTGGATAAAATGAGTTACAAAATTACCTTTTCTAACTCATTCTGAGAATGTAACATGTAATTTTATTGACGAACTGTTCTTGCGAGGCATGATAACAAAACTTTGGAGCGTGCATCATCTCAATCAGGCAGCGTTGCTATGGTAGTACAGCGTACACACGCCATGCAGTCGGCAATTTTGGCGGGAAAAATAATCATGTATTTCGTCTGGGGATTCCCAACCCCGGTAACGCGACCACCCCGGTAACACGACCACGGTCCCATGAGTGGTCGTGTTACCGGGGTTCCACTGTACATAGGTATTGGATATTTCAGGTTCATCTAGTAAAGTATCAAGATTGCCTGCTGGATCATCTTGGATTTCTTCAAAATGATCATCAGGGTTATATTGTTCAGCTTCTTCAAATTCTTTAACAAGCGTGTCAACATCAATGAAACTGTCTGGATTATCGTTAGTGTCAAAAACTGGACTCTCAACTTCAAGTTCTACAACTTCAGCAGGGAAACTTTGAAGCCACCCATCATTCACTGTCAAATTGGCATTTTTATATAATTCACTATTGTTCATCAGATAATGCAGTGCAGTTATGATTACAGCGGGACGTACATTCTGTGTAGTCACCGCATGTGTATAGGATAGCTTTCGTTTTAATTTTATTGGAATTGTGCATGTTTTATCAAATGTTCTTGGAAGTGAATTGACTGTAGTTTCCACATCTGTTGGAACGTTGACTACTGATCCTTTCATGGATAATTGTGAGCCTCTTGGTAACTGTCGTATTTGCATGAATGGTATTCTCAAAGCAATCAATCGCTCTTCAAGTTGAAATAGATTATGTAATTCAGGTGGTGTGGCTGGAAATTTCATTCCATTTGCAACAGCTAGTTTTGGGACTTTACCAGATTTTAAAGAATCTATGCATGTATTACAAAGCCACCGTTTCCCATCTACAGATGTTTTTTCTGTCAAAAGACTTTCAATGAAATCAGAGTCAAAGTGCTTAGGCCAGGATTCAGAGGATTTTACTGAATGTCGAAACCATGTTTGGTGACAGCAAGCTGCAGATGTAAATAGGACCACTGGCAGTCGATTCAAAAAATAGATCAATATTGTCTTTTAATGTTGCGCCATATTTCTTCTTTTGATAGGAAGAGAGATCATTACTTAATTCAGGAACAAGTTGACAATTTTGTAGGGTTTGGACATTTTGTTCATTAGATTTGTTTTTTATGTATCTGACACGTTTTTGCAGATGTTCGATTTCTCTGTAAGACACACTGTCACGCTTTCTCTTCTTGCGAAGCACATCTCTTTCATTTTCAGAATTTTTTGTAGGTTGATCAAGGCGTGCCTTTCGTTTTAATTTCTTCTCAAGGTTTTGAACATGTCCTCTTTTACAACTATCAAGCCTGGCTTTATGCTTTCTTCTCTTTTCAATTTCTTGAACCTTCTGTCTTTTAGAATCATCAAGTCTGGCTTTCTGTTTTGACCTTTTTTCAATTGCTAGAACCTTCTGTCTTTTAGAATCATCAAGTCTGGCTTTCTGTTTCAATTTTCTTTCAATTTCTTGAACCTTCTCTCTTTTAGAATCAATAAGTCCCGCTTTTTCTTTTGATTTTCTTTCAATTTCTTGAATTTTCTGTCTTTTAGAATCATCAAGTCTGGCTTTCTGTTTTGATAGCCTCTTAATTTCTTGAATCTTTTGTCTTTTAGAATCATCGAGTTTGCTTTTTTGCTTAGACCTACTTTCAATTTCTAAAATTTGATTTTGCTTACTTTTAATCAACCTTGCCTTCTTTTTAAACAACTTTTGTTGTTCACACTCATTTTGCCGAAATTGTTCTATTCTTCTTTTGAACTGTATACACACTTTTTTATCATGCTTTCGTTTTTGTTGTTTAGCCTGATCATCTAAATAATCATCAATTAACGCATTTGTTGTTGATTTTGTTGTTGTTGACTTCTCTAGGCCACGTTTCAAAGTTCTCTTTGATACTATACATACTTCGAAAAATGTTGCTTCAAATATGCAATCAATAATAATTCCAATATACTGTTTTAAATAGGCACCTAACTTGTTCAAATCTGAGAATGAGAGTAGAAGAGAAAACCCATCAGGTGATGGCTTACCATGTTTATCTCTACTATGTGAATCGAATAAATAATATCTCTCATCAATATGGATAACAGTAAAGGCTGCTGCTTGAGATGCTACTATCACAATAGCACCATATTCAGACAACATGTTTGCAAGGAATTGTTCAGCAGGTAGAGCTTGGGAATTTGCATCACAATAAGAATAATTATATGATACTCCAACTCGTTTGATTCTGAAATTTTCATTAAAACATGAATGGTAAGCTGGCAGTTCATCAATGGCCAAGTAATTCAAGGACGGTTTGGTCAATTTTACTTCTCTGTACCATAAATCTCCTTCATTTAAAATGTCATCAAGGTCTTGTGATTGCCAGTGTGCTGGTGAAATAATGACAGAATATAAAAGAGATGATGCAGCATTAGTGACACACTGTCTACCCATGGAAGTTTCAGAGTATCGTTCATTACCTTGGTGATATGAACCTTGGACAACTTTTCTTATAAGAGAGTCAACAACATGATCAACTGGGCCAGGATTTGTTTCAATATCATTACTCAATTTCAGAACATTGGAGGTGTACACTTCATACCCCATAGTCAAGACAAAGAATAACACTAATGACAATTCAAAAATGACATGGTTGTAATGCCAGAATGACGTTATGCAATTACTTTCCATGGAAGGGTCAAGTGATGAACTTGTGTGAGTGTTCATTACATGACAAGTGTTCTGGTTCTTTTTGGCTTCATAAGTTTTCATTATTTTGGCAAACCATTTTTCAGACTTAGAATCAATTTCCTGATTTAAAACATCTAAATTATTTTTGTTATTTAGCTGATGATCTTTTTGAAAGAACATTTTCGTATTATGCATATAGATCTAAACTAGCCAGATTGAGTTGAAGTACCATACAGTTCTGAAGTCATCTTCATCTTGTTTTTTAATCCAATATTTTTCTGAACAATCGTCTTTCCATGAACTACATGTAAAAACATCAAAATTACAATGATTTCGGCGAAATGGACAAGATCTACATGCAGTTGTTTGCACTGGCTGACTCAATGCATTAGCAGTTGGAGAAAACTGGCCAACCACTGACCTATATTGAACAAGATCGTTACCCATTATTTTCAATACAGCAAGTTTTCGAAGTCCAGTAAAGCAAATGAAGTTCTGTGGGAAGTATTTGTTGCCTGCCTTGCAGCTGGTCTATTTGTGCAGCAATATACCTTGAGGCACGTATTTGGTACTTCAATGCAGGTATTTGTTGCTATGCAGCAGGTATTCGATGCCTTGCGGCAGCAATTCGTTGCCTTGCGGCAATAATTCGGTGCCTTGCGGCAGGTATTTTGTGCCTTGCGGCAGGTATTTTGTGCCTTGCGGCAGGTATTTGGTGCCTTGCGGCAGGTATTCGGTGCCTTGCGGCAGGTATTCGGTGCCTTGCGGCAGGTATTCGGTGCCTTGCGGCAGGTATTCGGTGCCTTGCGGCAGGTATTCGGTGCCTTGCGGCAGGTATTCGGTGCCTTGCGGCAGGTATTCGGTGCCTTGCGACAGGTATTCTGTGCCTTGCGGCAGATATTCGGTGCCTTGCGGCAGATATTCGATGCCTTGCGGCAGATATTCGGTGCCTTGCGGCAGATATTCGGTGCCTTGCGGCAGGTATTCGGTGCCTTGCGGCAGGTATTCGGTGCCTTGCGGCAGGTATTCGGTGCCTTGCGGCAGGTATTTGGTGCCTTGCGGCAGATATTTGGTGCCTTGCGGCAGATATTTGATAATGCTCTCCGGGAATGGAAAGCAGCAAGATGAGTAAGCACACCTTACTCTCTCTGATGTGGGAACAGCAAGTGCTTTACTGGACTTGAAATGTGCCGAGAACTTCTCTTGCCAACAACAGTAAATCTGTAAAGAAAGAGCAGGGAAATTAACACCAAATAAAGAAGGCCGACATCGATGGGTGAAATAGTATTATCAAACAGACTATAGATTTTCCCCTATTCAGGACTTAGCTAGGTACACCACCGGATACAGTCTGTGCTTCATCAGGTGATATGCTGAACAAGGCATCTATGGAAGCAAATCCACAAAGAGATGTAACCTTCGAAGGGCACACTTAATTTCCTAAAAGGTCAGTCATGTGGGCTGATTTACCAAAAAATAGTGCAACCTCATTAAATTAGGCCATCTCACAAACTGAACCATAACACTCAACAGCCAACCGTGCCCACATGATGCGAGCCAAGAGCTGGGCTTAAAGATGAGTGAGTGGTGTAGAAGTAACCTCCTGAAAATGGACCTCTTGTTTACAAAGCCTTGTCTTCAGGTAGAAGTGTAACAACAACATGTACAATGCTGGAATGGTTGAATTTCATTTCCTACCTGGACACAAGGCCTGTTTGAAATTAATAACCAGCATGTTACATGACCAGGCCTGGAATCAAAGTCATGTAGGACATTTAGTCCATGATCAATGTTTACCTGGGGACAAAGAATTTGTTTATAATCAACAAACCCAGAGTGGCTGTAACTGGTCCATTATTGACAACACTGGATGTCCTAAATGTCAATGTAGACTTGATGATGAGGTACTATCAAATAGGGTGTGGGGTGTCCTTGAATCTTCCCAGCTAGTCCCAGCATTCTATTCCATTCGAAAATTTGTGTACTGCACAACCATAGTGAAGGTAGTGATGAAACTCCCAACCAGAGAAAGGTAAACATCGAGACCTAAATCAGTAAATGGCTTCACAAATGGAATGCCGGACAGGAATCCTTGCACTTATTCAGCATATTCCAAATTAATCGACGACACTTCAATCATTCATTGCTTACCGTACTGTAGGAGGCATGCACTTTATATCTCTAGTCCTCGATTATTACCTTGGGAGTTTCATCACTTACTTAAACATTCTAATAAATAACTACAGATTTTAATTCACTATGGCACAGCGACTCCAAATGGTAACGCTTACAGCTGAGCACAGCCACAGCCACTGACATGACTACGACAGCTGAAATGTTCTACACAAAATAGGCCCAAGTTGCAAGCCACTAAGATGGAGCATATTGCTGCACCTGCTGCGTAACGCAACTGTGGAATTCATACTACGATGTGACTTTTAAAATAACAGAAGTCACGGCCAATACTAACAGCTGAGCACAGCCACAGCCACTGACATGACTATGACAGCCCAAATTTTCTACACAAAATAGGCCCAAGTTGCAAGCCACTATTAGATGGAGCATATTGCTGCACCTGCTGCGTAACGCAACTGTGGAATTCATACTACGATGTGACTTTTAAACTAACAGAAGTCACGGCCAATGACAGGGAAAAAAATAAACGTAAAAGGCAAGATTCGTTCCAAAATTGCCGAGACGTGCAGAAAAATCGGCCACCCCATTTTTAGGCATTGCCAAGATGATCGTTTCGTTGTCAACATCGTCCTCGGCGACCTAAATTTACGGGATATATTAGGCCTCAAACGGCACCACATCGCTACGTTACAATACTATGGGATTCATACTACAATCTACTTCGTCACATAAGAGTTCTTATGGCCAATGGCTGGCAGAAAATCAAAGTTACATCGAGATAAAATCTTCTAACATCACTCTTACCTGCGCAAATTCGTGAACATGTTGAACATGTGCGACAGCTGGCGTGTTGCCAAATCCGGACCTACTTTCCGTCAATGCTGAATACGTCGATGAGAGCTCTCGAACTATCATTCCATGCAAAAAATGGCAATGACAACACCAATAATAACTTCAAATTATATTCCGGTTATGATAACACAACACGCATCTTCATGATCATGATCTTTCTCAAACTAACTCAATGACCTAATCGCATTGGACGCACAACCACATATCAATCCGCCCCGACGATCGACATATCCATTCGATTCGATAACACTCGATACAGTTTTATAAATAAACAAAGTTTTCGTGCTTTTAGCTGTCAACATCAATGGCTATAATATACTCCTGCAGAATAGTAGAACTAATAGAACTAATTTCCGAAGTTTCCAATAGTTTGAACACAAATCAGAACATCACCCATCAGCTGGACTCAGATCTGCATAAATTACGATAAATAATGAGGTCGTCGCTTCAATTTCGCAAAGAAAGTTGACTCCATTCGAAGGTTGTTTTGACCAAATTATGTTGAACTCATCGTTATGAGGGCATTTGAACACATTCTCGTTGATCTTTTCTATAAACGTGTGAAGTTTCGTACCAAAATACGTTTCCGTAAAGGCTAAAAAAAGAAAATTCGTCACTTACAAAATCATCGCTCCGGTAGAAATAAAAATGTCACCGCCATTTTCTTGACGATAGTACTCCAGGTAACCACGGCGGGAAATTTAAAGCGGGGTCATCCGGGGTCAAACAACAGTTTTGCTCACTACCGCCAACTGGTGATATAAATCGACACTAATCTATTTTATATCAAAACTTCTGTATTATGAAGACCTTTTCAACTTTATTTCAAGCTTTTATCTGCTGGAATAGAGCGTCAAAAAATCGTTTTTCATTTACGCATTTTGCCCCCTGGGGAGCTGAATTTGAGTCGAATCGCCCAAATTTGTTTCCGTAAGCAACATTTTCTGCGGTGTTTATAAGCAAGACTAGATTTGAAGTGCCTCGGTTGTATGATTACAAAATGCCCAACTTTGTCTACAGATGGCATGATGGAAGGATGGGTGGAAGGACGGACACCAATCGAATAGCTATTTGACTATAGCTCCGCTGACTTTGTCAGCTGAGCTAAAAATAAAGTTTTTTTATTCCAAGCATTTTCCAGTAAAATGCGCAAATAATGCTCGGTATAGAGTAGCACAACTTTCGAACTTCGAAGAATATTGCAACTGAAAAGGCGGGAGATATGGTAATTCCGTGAAGACGTCAACATGGTGTTTTCCAAGCTATTTATAAATTTTCGCGGCAATCTGTCCTGGACCTGCTTCTCTAGTCTCTTCCTTATTCTGATGGTGATAATGACCAGGGGGTTGGGGGTAATGCTATAAGTAGAAGGGACAATGACTCAGGTGATGGTGGGCAGGGGGCGCAGTCTGCTGCAGGTGGGAATCAAGCTGCACGTGGCCGAGGGCGCCAAAGAGGGCCCCCATCACCTGCTACGAAAAAGTGGTAAAAATGGCAAAAATGCTGGCAAGATGGGGGAATAACTTTAAAACAAGCCTATCGGCGTCTGATTCACAATGTGGTTTGTGAGGAGTGTCATAGTCGTCAACAGTGTAGCTTACGTATTTCGAAGACCAGTGGAATTGGCGGCGTCAAATTATTAGTGAAATTTATAATTTACAAATTACAAATTACAAATCGTTTATTGAAACCGTGTAAAAAGTTACATTTTACATAAGATGAAAGTACAATGACCATAAGCATGATGAATTAAATAACTGGTGTGACATTGTTGTGGATTTGGTGGTGTGCAGCTGGAGGAGTGGACAATGTCACAACCAGGGTTCCTACATTATATACAGTGGAACCTCCGTTAGAAGACACCTCTCTATTAAAGACAACCTTTCCAATAAGGACACTAGTTTTGGTCCCAAATTGGTTGTTTCCATTCAATTTTGACTTCTCTAATCAGTCTTTGGGTGTTCCGAATGCTTGACACATTTCGAACATGTTTTGGTTGGAAACAACCCTACAGTCTTACACTTATGGCTGAATGAATGACAGTGCATTTTCGTGTGAGCTCGGTGACGAAATGCTGCGACACTATTCGTCACCAACATGCTTGATGGGTGGTGCCATCTGCACAAAGGACGATGAATTAAATAACTGATGTGACATTGTCGCTGCATTTGCAGGTGTCCACATCGAGGAGGAGATGATGTCACTACATGTACCAGGGTTTGTACTTTCATATACAGTGGACCTACTTTTTGTGGACACCTTTCTATTGAGGACAACCTCTTTAATAAGGACAGTAGTTTTTGGTTCCAAATTGGTTGTTTCCATTCAACTCGACTTCTCAGTTTAGGACACCTCTCTGTTAAAACAGCACTTTTCAGTCCCTGGGGCATTTCTGGAAATTTCATGCTATAGAGCAATTGGTTCAGCTAAGTGACAAGAACAGTACTATAAGACGGTTTTAAAAAGTTGAAAATTTTTTATTTAAATGACATATGAATGGTTCAGCAGTAATTGGCAGTGTGCATTATGTAATGAAATATGATTTACATAATATAACATTTTTGTGACAAATAGTACAGATGATGGATAAATCGATACAGTGGATAGCAGTTAGAATATGCAATACATGCAATAGCATTTGTTTTTATTGAGATTTTGCGAGAACCAAGTGGTATTTTGACAAGATAATAGAAAGCCAATAACACTACAAGAACATGACTTCAATACATTGACATTGTAGTACTTGGTATACTAAAAATATTCAAAGATGGGTATCTTGAGTTAAAGTACAAGATGTATGAATGAAGGAGGCACTCGGGTAAGAAATGGTGTCGCTAATGAAAGATTAGAACAGTCCGTCTCAACCTGCCAAGCTCAGAGCGACATGCGCCTGGTTTTGCTGTGACGGGTCACATATACAAAGTTTACATAAAACAAGATTTGTATGTTTATTTAGGAGGAGTACAAAAGTTGTATATAAAATGCCGACTTCATAATGATTTATAGGACACAAAATTTGACATGACAGCATTTTATAAAATATGAATAATATATAATGAGAATAGTTTTGTAGCACCAATGATTTGAAAATACTGAATTTATTTATTGCATGAATAGAACACAAAAAACAGGATGATTACATGCCATCAGCAGCACTAATTCAGACAGTTTTCGCTGTGCTTCAGTAACTGACTGGAATGACTAAGTTTGATTGTGCTGAAATAATACATAATAACGTACATTGCATAAACAAAATGATTACAAGATTTGTACTGTCTTGAAATATATGGACAGGGACAGTCACTGGAAGTTTGACATGCCATCAGTTGCATTGCTCCCGACAGTTTTCACTGTGCTTCAGTAACTGACTGGAATGACTAAGTTTGATTGTTCTGTATTTGCCTCCATTTGGATTTTGTGAACAAAAGTTACTAACCTTGTGTAACTGAAGTGTCGAATTCGCCTTGGTCGAAATGATAATACAGTAAATAAATCTATTGAATGTTGCTGAAAAGAAAACATTTACTACGTTAGAAGCCATGTACATGATAACACCACCACCACCATTATCAACATCATCACAAGTCAACTGGGGAATATGTGTGATATTTGTTCAAAACTTGCGTATATGGTATTTGCAGGTCTATTGTATTGTAACATATTTTTCACTTTCAAAATTAACTTTTTTACTCGAAATTATCAATCGACAATACTAACCGTAAGAAGTGTATGAAATTACAGAAGGCCTTCGTCGAAAAATGTAATGTACTTGTACTCATTCGTGTCATTAAACCTGAAAGCAGCACAGCATAACAGTGAAATTACCGTGACATCAATGGATGTCAAACTAACGTAGTGACGTAAATTTGAATTCGAAGTGCACAATTTCACAATTAAGGTTTTGAACACATTGAGAACTGAAAAACTTCATACAAATGCTTTCACACCAATGATATGATTGTGGCGCTCCTGATGAGGTATCGCCCTCTGCTAAGCAGCTTTGGTCGTAACTAGGGTAAATGTTTTTTTCAAGTGATATGAGCGATGCAATACCTTAGTTACCACCAGCGCCACGTAGCAGTCAATGAAGTTGTGCTGGTACCCCATTAACGTCATGCTTCAAATTTGAAGAAATTGATATTACCTTCATCAATGTATTGTAATATTACACCAGGCCTTTGTCGAAAATGTAGATCTCGAAGTCTAACTGTAATGAAAGAAAACATCAATGTGACAATATGGTCTACTATGTATGAGGGGGAGAACGGGTATTTTCGGGACACTGGGATGGGCCGAAAATAACTGTCGGGATTCGGGATACGATAGACACCCTTATTTTAGCGGGATTCGAGACAAGCCGTGTTTTGCGTCACGATTTGGCTAAAATTGCGTATTGGGAAACGGGATAAGCCTTTTTTCCTAACGGGACGTCGAAACAGTTACCCCCCCCCTTCCCCGTTCCCACCCTCATGACATGTAGCATTGTTTGTAGGCCTATCAGTATTGTTACTCACAATCTATTTTTTTGTAATTGATACTGGTAGTATCAATGTGAAATATGCCACACGTTGGGAGCATGCAAGGCCTAGTACAATACACCATCATCACAATCAAATATTTCAATAATACACTGTCAACGAGAGTGAATGTTCAACCATCAATCACGTGCATTGTAGTGTACATCCCCCATCCCATGACGGCTTACACGACGTGCACATGGCTGAGCCAATCCATCGCCTATACACTACTTTACAAAAATCGACACCTACTGAAACTTTCACTAATTATTCTCGGAAATGTACTTTATCGTTACATTAATAAATGCACATTCGAATTTCAAAACTACCACTTATTTTTGCCGTGAAACTGACCTGAGTTATCGAAACACCGTTACTGCGAAAAGAGGAAGAAGCAGGTCCGCATTTATCGAAATATTGCTAAATATAATTGTCAAAATGTCGACCAAATTACCAATTAAATCACAATAAACTTATCAAATGTTCACTCATGCCTTTGGGTGAAAAAATACTGATTTTTCAATCATTCTCAATTTTACAAATCACCAATCACAAAAAGAAATAATGATGCAATTACCCAAACTAGATGAGATTTGACCACTGGTATAATTCCGCCATCTTGGATATCGGCATCGTCACCACCACTTCAAATTCTAAAGTCTTATTCAGGCCTAATATGTGTCACCTGCTGTGGTAAAATGGCTTGTTTTATCAATAAATAACAAAATATGATCTTTGTAAATAAAATCGGAGATCTTCTGGTGTGTTTTTATGTGAATTTATTACGAACTATCAATGCAGCGCAGGGCAGCCATCGTGTTCTCATGCGTAGTGGCGATGCGATAGCCATCCGCGGCACTGCTTTTCAAGATGGTGGCAATTGCCCAGTGCTAGAGGCATTAAGGAAAATTGAGAGCAGGCCCCTAATGAATGAACTCTCAACGATATCGATATATTTTCGTAATTCCAGCACAACTGTTCAACAATGAACGTCCACCGACAATCCCACTTAACGAATATTAATATCAATTCATATCATGTATCTTAAAACGCTTTTATTTCATTTTAAAAAGAGTTATCGAGTGAACGATGACCTCCTACCGTACCCTCGAAATAAACAGCCAAAATGACCACAAAAACACCTTTTTAGAAAAAAACAGCGATTTTTACGAAATAAATGTCATCAGAGACGAAACTAGACACTAATTTAGCTAGGTATGCACAGTAATAGTACCTGAAGTGATCGATTTTAAGGAGAAAATACACTGAAAACAACTTTTCAGGAACAGAAATAAGATCACATTGTGAATAATAGGGCTGGCAGTGAAAGAGTTAACAGAATAAAGATCTCAGTGAATCAAATAAACTACAAACGAAATGACATCCTGTAAGATGTCGCCACCTGGTGTTAACCATGCAAACTAAGACAGCAAATTTTTTGGCACGACTGGTGTGACAATTCACCCTTGTTTAGTCTTTAGAACAGAACATAGATAACTGACCAATTTACACATGGTTTAAAACATATTTAAGAAGTAGAGAAATAATCTACTTAACTGAAACCCGTACAGAACGGCAGCAAAACCTTGCCAAAGTTGAGGATGTCCAAAATGAACCGTAAACATGATGATGAAATGCACAAGGAAGATGTGCTCTGTTTAGAAATCCCTTTTACACTGAATTAATACATATTTCACAGTAAATAACTTACCGAACACTGTGATGACCCTCTCCTCCCACAAGTGATGATTACATTGTTTATAAATCATCATAACATTGATATAATTGAAGAAACTTCACAAGATTCAAGCTTTCCAACATAGTCCTGGGCGGAAGTTGTACAAATTACTGCTAAAAAACATGTGTAAGAGAAAACCTACAGAACTTTCTTGGGACCTGATGTACAAACTGTCCCAAAAAACCCACAAACTCCAAAATCACACAGCGATACGCGACAATGCGTGTTCGACATTGAGCCACAATTGAACGTCCTCCGCTCGATCCGGATCGAGCTCGACCAATCGCTCGCACAAGGCTACAGCTTTATCGTGGTTACAAATAATTTCGTCTACGTACTGTGCTACGGTGCCTGGTCTCGACTGGCTGTCGACAAGTTTTTCAAGTGTACGAATGTTTCTGGTAATCGAACCCTTAGCCACCTAACGTTGGCTTAATATCGCTCATATCTCTGCCTCCGCCATAACTATCACGGCCAGACCACGGTCGAATCCAACTCTCCGGTTCGAAGGACCACTTTCGGCCACAGGGTGTCTCCTTCCACGCGGTTGGGCACGGGTTCGTGCTGACAAAACGACAAACTACTTCTTCGGCACTTGATGATCGACTCTTACTTCAAAAGATTTATTTTCTTTATATACATATGATATCATATGTACATGTATATAAAGTTACGCTGCAAATTACCAATCCTCATGGTTTAATAAGACGCCCGTAACCTACCCGCATGTTCCATTGCCGATATCCACCCTCAACTTAAGTTTTAACCAGACTATCCTGACCCGCAGTTGTTTCTAGGACATGAGCCAATGGCACTGACACCTCGGTAGGCTGTCGTCTAGCATCAGAACTACATCATCCTGCTGTAGATTTTGTTGGGGCTTGTTCCACTTTTTTCTCTCTTAAAGGGTTGGGACAAATTTATCTCTCCAACGGGTCAAAAATTGATTGGACGGGAACTGTACGCGTCTCCATCGGCGTCTACAGTAGATATCCTGGCGAACGAATTTACTGGGAGGTGGCTTGACTATCTTGGTCTTCAAGGTGAGCAATTGGATTGGGGAGAGTGACTCCAAAGCATCATGGTACTTTGTGTCGACATAGCTTAGTGGACAGCTGTTCATGATGCGCTGGACTTCAGTAACGAGCTTCCTCAGCAGCTCATCATCCAGTTGTTGTCCGTGGTTTATCAGTAATGCCGATAGCACATTACAAGCGGTTCCAATCATTCTTTCCCAGGAGCCACCCATGTGGCATGTGTAACCCAGGGTTAGGGTTAAACCTGCAAGAATAGGGAAGAAATGAGTGAAATTGACAACAGCACATTTCAAGCGATCTCGAGTTTATTCCCCCAAAATTGCTAGCCTCCGGGAAGGAGGAAACATATATACAATATTCATATTAGTACAATGATTAGCATAATAGCAGGAGTTCCTCACAAAACAATGCAAAAGTGATAAAAAAAAGTTACATATGGTGTCATTGTTACCACAAAGGGTTAAAATCACCTTTACCAACCTAGGCCTATTCCACCCTGACTATGCACTAAGCCACTATGGGTTAACTTACATAAATGGCCATTACATCACAAATACAGATTTCAGGGAGCTCACAAAACAATCAACAAGTTTTCTCCAACCAAACATTAGGGGATTCCCCACAAAATGCCCATGCGCTCCTGCCACCTATCCATGCAAGATACGAACTAAACTGCCAGTGTGTCAAAGTGGGTTTGTCTCAAATACTACCAAAAAAATATATAACGCAATTGGGGCAAATTGCGAATGTATGCCCCCGCTCTGGTGTGTTCGGTGTGTTAATATGTTCATTGCGCGCGTTATTTAGCCTATAAATATGAAATTGTGGCTATAAGCGCACCTCGAATATAAGCGCAGTGCGCTTTTTAGCGCATAAATACGAAAATATCTTCTCTGTGGCTGTTTATGAAATTTTGTGGAGGCTCTCAAATAACATCCACAATAATATGGCTGTTGACTGGGCTAGTTGGTCTGACAATAGACATGCACGTGAACAGCAGAGGTTGGTTTTCCCATTTACTCACTACAGAGGTGAAGCGTGGTCTATACTATTTTCGCCGTTGTCATCTCCTTGATCTTTTAAGTTTTTGCCGTTTCCAAGGCGATTGCCTGCTAGCAAATTACACAGAAGATCAGTGGGCAAGCTGTTGACCCTGTTACTGGAACAGCATCAACTAGAACTGGCAAAGCCAGATCGACGGTTTTCGTTTGGGGAAACTGGTATTGGCACCTGGAGGTCACATGATGTAACATGTCAGAGGAGAATGGAGAGATTGATGTTCACACCAGAACCCAGTGGGCTATTGCTCAATAAATTTGGCTTTCGGAGCTCAGTGCGACACAGACCAGTATGTTTTGTGCGCCTTCTTATTTCTGCATCCTCCATGATGAAACCAATCCCATTTCATTCGGATGTAGCATATAGGAGAAAAAGCGATCTACGTAGTGTTGTAAACACGTGCGTTTTGTCTGCATGTCAAAATATGAAATGTCATTTAAAGGGGCACTGTATTCAATCGCGAATCGGTTTCAGCACGACCACCGTAGAGGGAGGTGCCCATGGAACTACAGGAAACGTATCTAAAATACCCAGCAATGCAGTTTGTTCAGTGATGTATTGCCGTCAAAGCTTCCACACAGCTTCTTCAAACATTCTAATGGGATATTATGCTTTCCTGAAGAAAGTTTAATAGACTTAATACAGGTAACAATGGCAATTTAGATAACGTGTTTCTTAGTTTCATTCCTAGCCGATAGGCGCCTCCCTCTATGGTGGTCGTGCTGAAACCGATTCGCGATTGAATGCAGTGCCCCTTTAAACCGTCATTTTGTGTTCTTGAGGTCAATTAACAGGATTTCGAATGAGCAGAGTGAATTCTGACTGTGCTAAGAGTAAAAAGTTGGCCAAAGAACAGTTGGGATGATGCGTCTAATGTATTACGTCTAAAAAGGCAACTGTCACATACCCACAGTATTTATGTGTAATTATCTCATGAATAAAACCATGAATCTCTTGATGCTTTCGATTTGACTTGTTGACTTTTTATTTTGAAGAAGATGTTCTTGGTGCATTCATCAATTCTGGTTTAATACAGTAGGTTTGACTGTATGATCCCGCACAGTGCAGTGCAATGCACGCAGCACGGCGCCACAACACACACACACACACGACCACGTGCACGAGTGACGAAGACGCTGTCCGACGCTGCCCGGCCACGCGACATCGTTGGACAGCCTGCGGTTTACCTACCTAACCTAGGGTAACCGCTAAAAAAGCAACGAAGTTAACTTTGCTGGTCAATACTACAAAAGTAAAATCAGTAGCCTGTGCCTCTTTGCACTTCCACAATTGCTGATTTCTTTCGAGAAAAAACTTAATTACCTACCGACCCAGTCGAAATCGAATGTCGAATGCAAAATGGCGAATTGTTAATGACAGCCTACTAAATTGCGACAGTAACCGACAACATGGCTCTCGATTCAAATCACTATCTAAACTATCAATAAATGCCACAAAATGTATACAATTTATTAAAATCCAGTTTGTAGATTATTAAAAAATTAATAAGGATTACCCGTTGCAATAAAAAACTGTTGTGGAAAGTTGTCTTAGAGTGTCGAATAGGGTCGCAAATTAGTAAGACCCAATGTGATTCGCGTCATTAGTTTGGTTTCAGAACCCACCGCTAGGGCTAGAAGGGTAGGTATCTAGGCTTGCTCAGGATCTACCATTCGCCGAAACCAAACGCCACCTGGTGTTAAAGGAGTAAGCTCCACAAACGCTCGCAGTGCCGTTATTTTACCCTTTTGGTGTTTGTCGCTTTTTCAGTCAGCGCCATCTATCGTCAAAACTACTGACAAATTTTGCGTTGCCACTTAATATATATTGTTTCATGCTAAAATTGCATTTTCTCCCTTACGCCAACCCCGATTTGCATGAAACTTTCTTTATCCGAAGCGGAACTCTAATACGCACAAAACATCAGGAGACACGTCACCCCGATTTTGTCAACGGTTTCGACGATAGAGGGCGGTTAGTGAAAAAAAGTAAAAAAATGCATTAAATGCCACCTATTATCAAAACCTGTAACTATAACGTGACTTCGTTCGTAACATCTGGTGGGTAATGAGATTCTGCATCAGATGAAATTAATCTGATTCAATTCGGAGTTCGCATTCGGAAGTTATAGCTCTTGTAAGAAAAACAAGATGGCTGGTCTGGAGGCCATATTGAATATCCGATCGCAACCAAAACCTATATATTCCCTGGGCATCATAGGGAGGCATTGTTCTATGCCACTAGAATAAACTCAAAGGCTCGCAGTGCCGATATTTTACCATTTTGGTGTTTGCCCCCTTTTTTCAGTCAGCGCCATCTATCGTCAAAACTGTTGACAAATTTTGGGTCGCCACCCTAAATATTTTATGCGCAACAAGATTCTGCATCAGTTGAAAGTAGTTTCGTTCAAGTCGGAGTGCGCAATATGGAGAAAAAGCCATTATTAGATTTTCACTTAGCGCCCCCTAGCGGCCGACCCCCTCAATGAATTTCGTAATTAGGGCAAGGAGGATCAACTTCAGACTTGGGCCTATCATATGAAATAAGTTCCACATCTACAGCTATCAACATCTCTGAGATTTGCTCTGCACAAAAATCCGTAGAAAAAAGAAAGAAAGAAAGAAAAAACACAAGCAAAGCAATAGGTTTTCGTTTTTTGAGAAAAACGAAAACCTAATTATGCGATCGCCTGGAATCAGTCACAGAATAACTGGTACTCAGGAAGTTAAAGACTAGTCACTGCCGGGTAGCTAGTGCAATCTGCTAGAATCAGTCACAGAATATCCATTGCTTACATGCTAATGAATAACAACTGTCAGGCTATTTATCCCTTCTCCCTTTTTTTTTTTTTTTTTTTTTTTTTTTTTTATTGTATGTGAGCGCTTGGTAGCTGCTCCTCCAAAGGTCTCCTACAAAGTTTCAGTTTTTCACTTGGATACTTTGAGAACTGTGCTCCAGGATTGTTTCCACGGTTTCATGAATATCATGGGATTATTCTGAGATGGTTTGTGTGGTGATAACATTTGCAGTGTTTGTGTTCCTTGTTGGCAACTTTTTGCCCTTTCTAGGGATTCACAAGCCCTGTACATTGTACATACAACACACTGTGTACATTGGTGCTGTCAAAATGTATTCACCTGGTGAACTTCATGAGCTTAGGAAATGTGATCTCAGCAGGTCAATTTCGCCTAATCTGTCGACTTGCCTGAGTAGATCACACTTGTTAAGAAAGAAGACTAGACGATCAAAGAGAAGTGGAAGAAAGACTCATGGACTTATTAGTGTTGATCCAACAAACACTCAAGCGTCAGTGAATAAGTCTACTCTGTCATTACAAGGTGTTCGATTTCTGAAATGTGCCTTAGTCAATGCAAGGTCTATTGGGAACAAGGCTGGTAGACTGACATGCTCTGTCATTGATAATGACATTGACATTCTGTTGATAACAGAAACATGGCTTACCAATACTGATACGGCTTCAGTTGCTGCCATTAACATTGATGGATATACTTTTAGACATGTTCCACGGCCTGGGAGACGAGGAGGCGGAGTTGGTATAATGTTCAGGTCATCTCTGGAGTGCACTGTGAAATCCGTGTCGTGGCCGAAAAGTTTTGAATGTCTTCAAGCAAGGATTACTTGGAACACTCGTGTGTATTCGCTTCTCTTGGTTTATAGGCCGGAGAAAGGACCAAGTGCCGACTCAAACCGTGGAATTTTCTTTGAGGAGTTCGATACGTTAATTAGTGTTATATCCTTAAAGACGCCACATGACAAGTTGATTCTCACTGGAGACTTTAACTTTCATCTTGAAAAAACTGACCACCCAGACATGTTGAGATTCACTGACATTCTTGCACATCATCATCTTCTACAGCACGTTGACAAATCAACCCATGACAAGGGCCACTTGTTAGGTGCTGTTATTTCAAGGGTCGGTGATGCATCTGTGTCCAACATTCATGTATCAGATGCCAGCATCTCCGATCACTATGCAGTGTCGTTCACGGTCAACATGGCCAAGCCGCCATTGCCTGTTAAAACTATTAGATACCGGAAGGTCAAATCAATTGACATCAAATCTTTTGCTTCTGATGTTTCTGATGGTGTTCAAGGCCTAGATTTGTCTTCCGATCTCGAGTCACTCGTTGATAGCTATGATCGATTGCTTGGTTCCCTTCTAGACAAGCATGCACCTGCCAAGTCGAAACTTGTGCATGTGCGACCCAACGTTCCCTGGTTCAACGATGATATCATTCTTGCCAGGAAGCTGGAGCGCAAGCTCGAGAGAAAATACCGCCGGAGTAAACTCACCGTTGATCGGCAGGTATGGAAGAGTCAAGCTCGTAATGTTGACAAAATGATCGAAGCTGCCAAGGTGGAACATTTTTCAGCTCGTCTTCTCAATTCACCAACTACAGAGACTTTCAAGACTGTTAAATCACTTCTGTATGGAAGGGGGTCTGTTACTCTGCCTAGTCATGAGTGTTCTTCTGAACTTGCTGAACGGTTCAGTTCATTTTTCAGTGAGAAGGTGCAACTCATCAGAGACAAGTTTCCAGCGTCAGTTTCGAATGAATCATTAGATGAACATTATTCACAGACTTCATACCTTGATGTATTTAAGCCTGTAACTGAACACGGGCTACTCAAACTCATTAGTGACATGAAACCAATACAGTGTGCATTAGACCCACTCCCAACATCTTTGCTTAGGAAGTGCCTACCAGGAGACATTATGCGCCTGATTTGCAAGATAGTCAATTCCTCATTGGAAAGTGGCATGGTGCCAAGCTCTTTCAAACGAGCTATTCTTAATCCCTTGATTAAGAAGCCATCCTTAGATGCTGACACACTCAAAAACTACAGGCCTGTCTCTAACCTGTCCTTCCTTTCAAAGGTTTTGGAGAGGGTGGTTTGCAATCAGTCATCAAGCCATATTGCTGAAAACGGTGCTCTTGACAAGTTTCAATCTGCTTACAAACCACTTCACAGTGTTGAAACGGCACTATTGCGAGTACACAATGACATAATTCATGCACTTGATGAAAAGAAGTGTGTAATCCTTGTATTACTCGATATGAGCGCCGCATTTGACACTGTGGACCATTCCAGACTACTTCAGAGACTTGCTGCTATGGGTGTTACTGGCACAGCACTGGCATGGGTTTCGTCTTATCTTGATAACAGATCACAAGAGGTATGCATTGACGGCAAATTGTCAAGACCTAGTCCTATCAAGTTCGGTGTTCCCCAGGGTTCTATACTGGGACCAGTACTTTTTACTGTCTACACTACCCCAGTTGGTGGAATCATCCGTAAGCATGCCATTATGTACCACTTATATGCTGATGACAGTCAATTGTATGTGGCCTTCACTATAACTGAGATTACTACCACCTGCTCCAAGATCTCTAATGCTGTCCACGATTTAAATCTCTGGTTGGTCGACAACTTTCTTAGCTGTAATGGCGACAAGACCGAGATTCTGCTAATCTGTTCCCGCAGGTTCAGCAGCACTATTAATCTCCCCGCCATCCGTATCATTGATGCAAATGTATATTCTTCTGTTTCTGCAAGAGATTTGGGTGTGATCTTGGACCGTGATTTCAATTTCAAAGAACACATTAACACATGTGTACGGGCCACCAATTTTCACATTCGTAACATCGGGAAAATCAGAAAATATCTAACTCCAAATACCACCAGGTTATATGTCCAGGCTCTTGTAATATCTCGCCTGGATTTCTGTAATTCCCTTTTCCTTGGTTGTCCCAATTCAACAATTATACCCCTATACAGAAGGTACAAAATTCTGCCGCTCGCCTAATTACCAAGACCAAGAAACGATCTTCCATTTCCCCAGTACTCAGGTCTCTACATTGGCTTCCTGTGCAACAGCGCATCAAGTACAAGGTTCTCCTTCTTACTTACAAGTGTCTTCACCAACTTGCTCCCCAATACCTTTCAGAACTTCTCTCCGTTCATACCGTTTCTCGAACTCTGCGCTCTTCATCGGCCGTTCTTCTGTCTATCCCAAAGACCAATGTCATGTCAGTCGGTGGTAGAGCATTTTCAATTGGAGCCCCTCAGCTGTGGAACAAACTTCCTTCAACTGTTAGGAACTGCAGCTCTCTGTTATCTTTCAAGGGACAACTGAAACATTTGCTTTTTAAAGAGGCCTATCAAGCGCTTTGAGCGGCCCGTTAATGGTTGGATACTGCGCTATATAAGACTCGTATTATTATTATTATTCTCCTGGTGTCAGTCACAGAATATCCAATGCTCGGATATCAATGAATAGGAATTGCCTAGCTATTTATCTCATCTCCTGATGTCTGTCACAGAATATTCAATGCTCGGATATCAATGAATAGCAACTGCGTGGCTATTTAATTTATCTCATCTCTTATCTTATCTCATCTCAGCAAAAATCTAAGATGGCGGCTGGATGCCATTTTGGATTCTGGAATGTGCCCAAAAACCAAAAACCCAAAAACCAAGTCGGGCCTGGCAGCCATCTTGGATTTCAGATCGGGCCCAAAATGGATAGGGAACCTCCCCTACACTAGGTAATAACACCACATAAGTTTCAGGTCTGTCACTCACTCGGTTCTTAATTTACGGGGCGGAATACAAATCACCAAGTCGGGGACCTGGTGGCCATCTTTGATTTCGGGTCGGGCCCAAAATCGATAGGGAACCTCCCCTACCATAGACCATTACGCCACAAAAGTTTGAAGACTGTTGGACCTCCGGTTCTCTAGTAAACGAGCGGAATGCGAAAATCTAAGATGGTGGCTGGCGGCCATCTTTGATTTCGGGTCGGGCCCAAAATCGATAGGAAACCTCCCCTACCATAGACCATTACGCCACAAAAGTTTGAAGACTGTTGGACCTACGGTTCTCCAGTTAACGAGCGGAATGCGAAAATCTAAGATGGTGGCTGGTGGCCATCTTTGATTTCGGGTCGGGCCCAAAATCGATAGGGAACCTCCCCTACCATAGACCATTACGCCACAAAAGTTTGAAGACTGTTGGACCTCCGGTTCTCTAGTAAACGAGCGGAATGTGAAAATCTAAGATGGTGGCTGGCGGCCATCTTTGATTTTGGGTTGGGCCCAAAATCGATAGGGAACCTCCCCTACCATAGACCATTACGCCACAAAAGTTTGAAGACTGTTAGACCTCCGGTTCTCCAGTAAACGAGCGGAATGCGAAAATCTAAGATGGTGGCTGGGGGCCATCTTTGATTTCGGGTTGAGCCCAAAATCGATAGGGAACCTCCCCTACCATAGACCATTACGCCACAAAAGTTTGAAGACTGTTGGACCTCTGGGGCCTTATTCATGAAGCCTTCTTAGGGCCTAGTAAGCACTTACGTATTACTAGGTCGTTATTAGCGAATTACGCGGTATTCACGAAGCACCCGTAACTTCAATCTATTTCGCAAGTCGTTACTAGTGTTACGTGAGGTGTTCGGGCTTCTTAGCGTGTTATCAGTCCATGCTTAGATAGTTGGACACATTTTTACACAAGGAGCATGGCTGCGGCGTTGATTGTGTTGGAAAATTTGGAAGCAAGGCGGGCTTTACGACGGCAGCGTGTGTTTAGAGATCGTCTACAACCGCTTGACGTCTATGATGACGTAGATTTGTACAGACGATACCGGATGACTCGGCCGGTCCTTCTCGAAGTTATCGACCTGTTGCAGGATGACATTGCCCCGTATACGCTGCGCTCGCACGCCGTTCCAGCAACTCTCCAAGTTTGCGTTGCGCTTAGATATTTTGCTACTGGCAGTTTGCAGTTGGACAATGGAGACATGTCAAATGGCTTGAGTCAACCTACGATATCAAGGATTATTACCAGAGTTGCAACTGCTTTGCAGGGTAAAGCAAAACATTTCATAACATTTCCTCGAACAGCTGCTGAGCAAGAACGTCAGAAGGAAGGATTTTATACAGAACGCCATCGGATTCCGAACGTTATTGGCTGCGTAGATGGATCCCTTATTCCGATCAAATGTCCATCCGTAAACGAGAATGCATACGTGTGCAGGAAACAGTGGCATGCCATTAATGTGCAGGGGATTTGTACTTATGATTTGAAATTTTCAAATATAGTAGCCCGATGGCCAGGTGCCACCCATGATGCGTTTATCTGGTCCAACTGCAATTTAAAGGTGAAGATGGAACGCGGCCTGAATGATGGAGGATACTTGCTCGGTGACAGTGCCTACCCACTTAGACCCTGTCTCATGACCCCAGTCTCCCGCCCAGCAGATGCAGCGGACAGACAATACAACGTTCACCACAGGCGAGTACGAAACATCATTGAACGAACCTTTGGAAGATGGAAAAACCGATGGAGGTGCTTGCACAAAGAAGGTAAATTATGTCCTTATTGGTGAATCAGGAGAGATCGCCAGTTTCTAGACACCGACAGCACCTGTCTGCAAATGGCTATTATAGCCATTCTCAGACAGTGCTGCAGCATTTCACCCCATAACATTGCTGCATAGACTGCTTTGCAGTACAAGTTCCATTTCGATTTCGACTGACTTTCCCCATTCTCATTTCTTTAATAAGATGCCTTTTTTGCAGGTGGAACTCTTCGATTAAGCCCCGAGAAGTGTTGCTCGGTGATCATTGCAACATCTGTGCTACATAACATCTGTGAAAACCACGGCCTCCCTGTCCCAAACGACCCACCAGCCAATGTGGATAATCCCGATGATGACGTCAACAATAGACCAATCCTCGATGTCGATGTCGAAGAAAGAGGTGTTGGAGAAAGGGCACGCTTGATAGATCAGCATTTCAGGAATATGTAGTATGTATTTAAAACAGAACTTTATTTCCAATTAACCCAAACATTTTAATTGATGTGTACAACCAAAATGGTGGTACATGTAACAAGAGACGTTTTCAACATCATGTTACAATCAACAACGATAAACAGTAAGGTTGTAGAGCATTTGATTACTGGCGAGACTGCCAAACTACAATTCCAACGATCTTCTTTCATCAACAAATAAACATCATGTTTGTACAGAACAATGTACTGTGATCAAGGTATAAATTCATACCAACAACCAACACGATTTTGATGAAAGCACAATCTTATCAGTTATTCCTTACTTCACTATCTATCTAACAAACAATGTAGCAGTTATACAGCAACAACATCACTTTAAAATTGCGTGATATATGTAGGTCACTCTCCTTTGGCCATTTTTTCAAGTACAGAGAATGCCGATGACCTGGACTTGTACTCCTTTGGTTTTGAGCCAGTTTTCTGGGATTCGCTGGTTTCCGTAACAGCATCCACTAGTACCTCCAATAGCCATACTGCCTTTTTTTGCGAGATGAACCTTTGTTTCTTCCAGATGAAGCCGTTGTTCTTCCACGTCAAGTCGCTTGCTCTCGATTTTGACCCGTTCCTTCTCCACATCAATTAGTTCAACGGCATGTGAAAGCTTCTTATCTGCGAGAGACAAACCAGTTGAAGACGCCTTGGAAGAGCCAGCAGTGGGACGACAGCTCTTGGGTTGTCGGGCAGGACTTGGCGGCGGTGAAGGGGATCGGGTGTCATCTTCTGAGCTGCTATCGTTCGGGCGCGTGATGGTTGCTGTAACCTTACGAATTCTCTGGAAAATACATTTGATAGACTTAAATGCAAAAAGCCATTAAACATGAGTGAGGTCTTAGTATGTCTTTAGTTGTTATTTACTTCCTTCTCATATAGAAGGCCAGTACTGAAACGGGCACGTCAGGAGATACGTTTTCTTTCCTAATAACGACACAAGCAAATGAGAAAAAGCATTGCACAGATCGTTGTGCAGCCACCTGGAAAGTTGCGATCTTCCCTTATCACTGCTTATGCCTCCAGTAATCAAAAACCTATTTCCCTCGGGTGATTTCCGCAATTCAACGGTATGGAATGTATGCAATGACTTCTTTGCTGCGACAGACAAACCAGTTGAAGACGCCTTGGAAGAGCCAGCAGTGGGACGACAGCTCTTGGGTTGTCGGACAGGACTTGGCGGCGGCGAAGGGGATCGGGTGTCATCTTCTGAGCTGCTATCGTTCGGGCGCGTGACGGTTGCTGTAACCTTACGAATTCTCTGGAAAATACATTTGATAGAATTAAGTATTGAATGCTATGTAAGGATGAAATATCTCGTCAAGAGCCAAGCGCCTAAGATGGCACTTTTGAATCTGTAGACAAATCGGGCGAAATGTAATGCAGGAAACTGGAGCGCCCGCAGACTACCAACCTACCTTCGATTTTTGAAGTGAGAGTGACGCATTCTGATCGAAATAAGAAATTTCGTCATCATCGGCTTCTGTGACAGACGGGGAAAACGGGTATTGCTGGTTCATGTCATCTTCAGGTAGGTCCAGCTCTTCTGTGTCCATACCAGTAGCGATTCCTTGTATCATTTCGACACCGATTAGGCCTACGATCCTTTGCTCGAGTTGCGTCAACTCGGACACATCATCGCCAAGGGGTTTGTTCCCGGTCCGCTTGGTCAGTACATTGATTTTTGCAGCCTTCTGTTTTGCCTTCTATTTCAGGTCATGCCATTTATGGTGAACTGCTTCGGTCGTTCTCCGGACGCTTGCCACACTGTTGATCTTAAGGGTTATTTCTTTCCACGTGTCGGACTTCCGCTTCAGCGTAATGACATCCGAAAACTTGCTGCTGATCACGGACCACTTCGATTCCACGAGATCAACTAACTTTATAATTTCATTTGGGGAAAAATTCACACCCCGTTTCCTCTTTCCTTCCTCGGGTGGTGGGACAACGGTCTTCTTTCCTTCCTCGGGTGGTGGGACAATGGTCTTCCTCTTCTTATTGGTTTTCTCCATGATGTTGTCAGGGTGGCGAATATCCATCAAATGATGGTAAGCACGTCCAATTACTGTATAAATACTCGATGCCCCTATTACAAACAGTCAATGAGGTGAGCTCAAGTGGATTACGTAACAATTCTATACAGATCACCTCAAGTGCGTACCTGATAATATTTCCCTACGAAGGGTTTAATAAGTAATACGGTAATAAATCGATGATAATGCTTTGTGAATAAGACGTAGTGTCTTACTTGGCAGTTACTAAAGTCTTACTACGAGCCACGTAAATCGTTATTAGTAACAATTTTACGAAGGCTTCATGAATAAGGCCCCTGGTTCTCTAGTAAACGAGCGGAATGCGAAAATCTAAGATGGCGGCTGGCGGCCATATTGGATTTTGGAACGCGCCAAAAAACAATAGGGACCCTTTGACACACTAGGCCTACACCCCCTAAAAATTTCAAGTCAGCCGAGCAAGGGGTTCTTGAGTTATAGTCTGGAATTCAGTGCGGCGGCGGCGGCGGCGGCCGGAAACCACCTAAGAACATAATGCCCCCACTTTAGCGGGGGCATAATAATACCAGTTTACACACACCACAGTATTACTACATTGAGTCAGACAGAACCTTACACCCGACTGTTGTCAAAATACATGTACTTCTATTGACCCACGCAGAGCACCGAAAAAGGAATAGGCCTACAACTCCGATCCGACCTCGTGGCGCGAATCAGGCTTGCAGCCAAAATTCACGCCTCGCCGACCGGCCGGTTTGAACCTAAAATTGACCCTTAACAACTGATGTCCGTCAACTTTCATATGCATTTATCTATATGATTTGAGAAGAGGGTTTCCATCTTACTCTCAAGAATAGGGAAGAAATTTCAGAAGCAATTTCGAGCGATCTCGAGTTTATTCTCCCAAAATGGCTAGCCTCGACTTCAGGTGACGCTAGATCAATATGCACCTCGCACTCTCAGCCTCCACGCGCTCCCCTGGCAACCGCCTTATATGCCAAGTAGATAGATGTTTGAAACAAAGTTGAAAAGGTCTACATAATATTCAGGTTTCGATATAAAATATATTAGTTTCGATTTATGTCACCAGTTGGCAGTATTAAAAGAAAAAAGCAGTACCGCAGATATAGAAAAGGAAAGAGTTTTTCCATTTGTAAAAAGGCTAACGCATCACCACTAAGGCCGCGAAAATGATTGCTGCCCTACGCTGCATTTATAGTTCTCAATAAAATCACCATGCCCCAGAAAGTGTTAGCTGCATTTATAGTTCTCAATAAAATCACCATGCCCCAGAAAGTGTTAGCTTTTATTTATAAAGATCATGATGTTTTGTTATTAATTGATAAAATAAAACGTTTTTATGAGAAATAGGTGCACTAATTCGGCCTGAATAAGATGATAGTCGGTCGGCCATGGCGCTCGTTGCAATCGATCGCATTCATTTTGGTTATACAGAGTCGAGATGACTGTTCAGACAATGAAGAATGAACTTTAAAGATTCCGAGACGATAAGTTGCAATTTGACAAGCGATATAGTCTACTGGTGATGATAGTTGGTCGACGATGGCGCTCGTCGTGACTTATCGCGTTCATTTCGGTTATACAAAATCGCGATGCCCGTTCGGACAAATTGAGACCGAAATGTCGAGATTCGACGAAGATTAATTGTCATTCGACTTGCGATGTAGCCTACTGATGATGATAGTCATTCAGATGTGGCGCTCGTCGCGACCGATGGCACTTTTTTCGATTAAACATAGTCGGGATGACCGTTCTTAAAATTTGAGACCAATATTTCGAGATTCCGCGATGATAAGTTGTCATTTCACAAGCGATATAGCCTGATGGCGATGATAGTCGGTCAGCAATGGCGCTTGTTGCAACCGATTGTGTTCATTTTGGTTATACAGAGTCGAGATGACCGTTCTGACAAATTGTGACGAAAATTTCGAGATTCCGTGACGATAAGTTGTCATTCGACTTGCGATATAGCCTGATGACGATGACAGTCGGTCAGCGATGGCCCTCATAGCGACTGATCGCGGTCATTTTGGTTATATAGAGTCGAGATGACCGTTCGGACAAATTGAGACCAACATTTTGAGATTACGCAAAGATAAGTTGTCATTCGACTTGTGATATACGCCACTGGCGATGATAGTCGGGCGACCTTAGCGCTTGTAGTGACTGATCGCGCTCATTTTGGTTATACCGAGTCGCGATGAGTATATATAAAACTGGTTGTTCCACCCCTGTTTTAACACCCCTAGCCAGTGAAAAACGGCAAAATCGGCTGCTCCAAATTCAAAATTTCAAATTTTTGTGATTTCAAAACCCACCGCACCCCATTCCAACTCTAAAACTGTTGATTTGGGCACCCAACAACCAGTTTTATATATACTCTACACCCTCCAAAAAAACACTAACCTTCCTTAACACTAATTTTCTTAAAAACCTACCTAATAAAGGGTTAAAATCAACCTCCCACTCAAAAACGTCAATCCCCAGAGTCACTATAAACGATATCCAACATTTCAAACATTTCCAGGTTACACACACATCAAAATAAATCGAAAAATCAAAAAACACCCCTCCCTCACATCAGATATTTCACCAAAAGCCCTGTTCCGATCACACCACCGACAATAAAAAGATATTCATAGTTTTTCATTTCTTCACTCGGTTGGTAGAAATCTTTTAATTCAGGCATTTTACGAAGTTGTACTTTATTATCTGGATGAAGTTCGTTGTAGAGAACAAAAGAAGCATCAACATTTCGGAAATCAATTGCACTTTCATTTTCTCGTTTCAATTGAAGGTTAACGAAATCAATGGCTTCTTTTCGATGTTCATCCCAAGCCTTAGATTCCCTTTGTAATTTTTCAGCAGCTAAATTATGTCTTTTCATTTCATCCTGATAACCATTTTTGTCTATGGCTTTGAAAAGATATTGCGCTCCGGTAAAGGCAACGGCGTTTACTACGGCACTAATCACCATTCCAGCCATTTAAAAATGAAATGGCCAGGGCCATTGTGCTCACCTCTTGTGAAGAGAAGATGGATGAAGCATTAGCATGGTTTTAAATATAAGAAAGAAATGAAGTAATGTTTTACAATGAAATTACATGAGAGATAAAATAATGCGTAAGTTGAATTTAATTGAGGTGACTACAGGTATGACAAAGCAGAGTAGACAATTTTGTGATCTGACCAGTAATTGTCTATTATATCGACCAAGTCAATAGTGGCAGATGGAGTAGGATTGGTGAATACAAGGTCCAATTTGGACTGATAGCTGGTGGTGTTTTTGGACACGTTTTGTCTGAAGTTATATGCTTGAAACATAAGGGTTTCTAACTTTGCATTATAGTTTTCACCTTCACCTATTGATTTCATGTTAAAATCACCCATAACAATGTATTGTTCATTCGGTTCATAAGATGAAAGGCAGTCTTGTAGACCATACACAAGATTTCGGAACGTAGATGATGGCGCTGCATATATTGCAATGATATGGATGACTGGGTGATGATTTGGGGGATGAATGCAAACTGAAAGCGCTTCAAAGGAATTTCCATGGTTATGATTTTTTACTTCCATTATTTTGTAATTTGTACTAATGTACATCATCAGTCCATGTGGAGGTCTTAGGTCTTTTGTAGTTGTTTGGTCATTACGCAGCAGTTGGTGGTTTGGTAATGAGTAGCTTATGTCTGGATCAGATGCTTTTAATCTGGATTCTGCAAATGCAATAATAGAGGCGGCTTTGATGTTTGGGTCAAGTTTCAGATCTTTGAAATTTCCATGGACTGATCTTGCATTGTGGAAAACAATTTTTAGTAGATTATTTGGTTGATAGGCAAGAGCAGTTTTTACCATGTGATGGGTCGAGAAGGGGTGGTTTATGAGGCTAACAGAGTGAATGTAATCAGAGTTTGACTTGTGTGCAAAGATCATGTCCAACTTGGTATGTGTACAGTCCTTTTTTGTTGGTCTGGGGGCATTTTTTGTGGTTGGTTGTATGAGGAATTGATGAAAGTTGTAGGTTTGTGACATGAATGTTTCCAACTGCATTTTGTATTTGTTGTCCATTATCTTTTTGGGTTGACTGTCACCTACAGTTTTGTCAGGATTGTCAATAAGTACAGGTATGTCAATGTTATTGAAATTCCCAAGAAGCAGGAATTTGTCCATTTTTTTGTATCGTAAAAGACATTCATCTAAACACTTAGTAAGATCTGTCCAAATACATTGTGGGTACACATTAATGACAATGATGTGATATATCTCATGGCACTGTGGTGGATGAACACAGACATAGATTGCCTGAAAACAGTCTGTTTTAAAAAAAGTTCTTTCCAAAATTGTGACTTCATTCTTAATGTATAGCAGAAGTTCTGTTGTAGTGTCATCGATAGTTTTTGATGATAGCTGATCATTGCATATTGGTTGATAATTTGGCAACTTGTACAGGCAAGATTTGACAACTTTGGGATTGGTAAATGCAATGAGGGAAGCATTTGCTAATGATTCAATTTGTGGTAACGTGTTGACATAATCTTTGAGGGATCCAACATTCATGAAAGCAATATTAAATTCTTTGCCATAGTACACTGGAGTATAACATAAGACAAGTTGCTGTGCTTGTTTCATTAATCTCATGTAGTCTTGCACTTTAGATGATTGAGAGATATCTTTTTCATTGAGGTCAATTATGTATAAATCATTGAGAGAGCGTACTCGGCTTAATGCTACATAATGTGAGTGGTTTTTAAGACCAGGGGGTGTATTTTTGAGCATTGAGTTCATATTTATGGCAAGTTTCTGAAATGTTCCGCCTTGTGATGAGTGCACTGTTCTTGCATTGCTTTGTTTCAGGGGGAACTGTGTCCTTAATACATAATGATGGTTTCCCCATTGAAACTGTCTTTTGACTGCAAATATTGGTGTCCATGATTTATCGATGGCTGATGAGTATGAAGATCTGTTAGATGATCGCTGTTCTTGTCCTATTCTTTTTTGTTCAAATTCGACCCATATAATAGATGGATTCTTCAGCTCTGCATGATACTGTATATGTTTGATAATGCATGTTGAGCCATTGACAAGGCCATCATCAACGTCCAGATTGATGGAGATTATGTATGTTAGGGAAACTGCGACATTTAGAGTTCTTTGCAGGTTTGCACAGTTGTTGTATGTTGCAACTGTCTTAAGACTTTGTGAAATCTTGTTTTGCATATCTTTTGTGCAAGATGTGGTGACAATGTCTTGTGCATGTATAATAGCTTTTGTTTCAGTTGTCTCATTAAACATCTTTTGGTTATGCTCATCAACTTGCTTATTGAGTACGAAAATATGAGGCACTTCTCGTGGAAAGGTTGGGTCACTAAAACTGATCTGCCTGGTTTTCAAAAGTGTTATGTCTTCTTGGGTTTGGTTTCCGGTTCTGAGTCTACCAAGGGTATTGGCAAAAGCCATGTCGTCTTGTTGTCTCATTATCTCATCAAGCTCATAAACAACGAAGTGTTCTCTCCAAATGTTCCATAACTCAGCTTCAAGTTGGGCATTCGGGGATTTAGAGTCTTCGAATACATAGCCGCCGAAACATGGTCTAAGCTGAAACATATCTCCAATTGTGATGATATGCACACCGCCAAATGGTTTTTTTATACCCATAATTTCTTGTAATCTCTGGTGGATGAAAAGCAGCATCTCACAGCCAACCATTGATATTTCATCAATGAATAGTACTTGAAGGTTTCGATACTTAGCTCGCATTGTATTCCGTTTCTCTTGTGTGAGCGGTTTGTATGATTTTAGATCTTTTTGAAAGGGTATTGCAAAGGCAGAGTGAATTGTGGAACCTTGGACAACATATGCAGCAAAGCCACTTGGAGCAACTATTTGGATTCTGACATCCTCTGGATTTTGCCCCTCTTCAGAACACAAGCGTCGTAGCAGTACTTGATAAAGTGCTTTCACAACTTGTGATTTGCCTACACCAGCACCGCCAGTTATGAACATGTAAATTTGCTCATTATTCGTGGCACTTGATTTTATTGTCAGCACTACATGTGTAAATATTTCTCTTTGCTTCAAGTTGAGTGATCTGAGAAGTTCCTTGTATTGATTGTCGGGCAGTTTGTGGTTCATCAATTCAACTTGTTGATCTGATGGTCTAACAGCAATTCCTATGTCTTGTGCAATGTCGTAATGTTTCTGATTGTTTGAACGGTCTGGATCAAAGAATAAACATTCATTGGTTTGGATAGTCCCTTCAATTTCATCCTGCTCAACAGGATCATCATTTTCAGCTTCAGCAATAGCTTCCATCAATTCCTCATTGAAATTTTCATATTCTTTTCTTTTCGTGTCAATATTTGTAGTTGCCTTTAAAAAGTTGTATTGCTCTTCATAGGTCTCATGGTGTCCTTTTAAGAGATTTTCATTGGACCAAGGGTGGAATAGTAAGATACGCTCTCTGTAGTATGCTTCTGAATCCTTTTCTTTGCTGAAATTCACGTATCGTATTACCTTTGGGGTTTTCCTTCTAGTAATTTTCACACCAGTTCGAGTAACATATGTAGCTTCAACAGTGAAGTCGTGTTCATCATTTTCATCATATCTATTCATTTCACTATGATCAGCCGAGTTGTCATTGTCATTAGTATCATTGGATTCATCCAATGGGTAATCATCTAAATTCTCTTCGAATGGATCATCAAGGGTTTCACTTTTTGGATAAGTGATAGTGAATTGTGATACATAATCAGCTAGACAGTACTGTTTCAGAAATGTTCTCCTTGCATACCACGTGATCATACCTGCCACTTGTACGTCAGTTGATGTTGGTTTCAATTTTTCTAATTTGGACTTGTCCTTTAGTATGAATGGTCTTTCTTCAGGAATATTTGTGTTTATGAAAACAACATCTCTTGAGCATCGTGTCATTGGTAATTGTAGCACCAGATACGCTGCTTCTTGGGCTCCAGTTTCGACGGAATTTAGAAACTTATTTCCCATGTGACGTACAGCTTGTCGAAGTTCCATCTTATCTGCCTTTGCCTGTTTAGCAGCTGTATCAAGGAGAGCACTCATTCCTTTCTGAGATTTACAAGTGTATGCAATAATGTATACAGCAACAGCATACCCATCAAGAATAAATTGTATGTCATGATTAGCTTGCCAGGAACTCAGGAGATTTTTCATGTATGGATTTATACGAATTTCTGATGGTTTTCTTTTCAAGAAGACTTTGGGTGCTTTTAATGATGAACGGATACTGTAGATATATTCGTCCTCTGTCATTTTGAGATCAGCAAGGAAATCATCGTATGTGCACTTCGTATCTTTCCCGTCACCCATTGCAATCAAAGTTGCCTGAATCTTCATATAGTTTTCTTTGTAGATCTTCAATTGTTCATCAGTGATTTCTGGATCCAAATCTAATGGTTCTAAAACTCTAGTCCTTTTCATTGGAGGCATTGGTAACCCAAATCTACAAATGGGACATTTACCTTTTCTGCATGTTTTGGGATGTTTATGGTATTGCAAGGCAAGAAAGGGCATGTCACTTTCAATGACATCAGCTGATACACTGATTATAGAGTCAATAAAGTTGACTACTTCTTCTTCAGAAGACGATCCATACTGAGGTGCGTTTTCAATCCATAAAGCCATGTGAACATGAGGAGATCCTCTTTGCTGAAATTCTACTCTATGAAAACTATCGGTGATTACCCCCAATGGATTATGAGGTCCTTTCAGAACAGTTTTCATGAATTCATGAAATCGGTTGTCAAAATATCTAGCACAGGAAACTGGGTCAGCGCTGAGGAGTCTACTTCTAGTTTGCCACTTGAAGTCTTGGATTTCATTGTCAGTATATTCAACCTTGTCAATCAAAAGCCCAAGTGTTTTCAGAAGAGGTGACCATCTTGTATCAGCAGCTGACAATGACATAAATAATGTAGGTATACCAAGCTGTCGAATCATAGCAAAAACCTCTTTCTTTTTGTTTTCGAGGTAGGGTGGTGAATTTCGTATTGTTCTGAAGATATAATAGCCTTCATCTAAATGTACCATGTTGTGTCTTCTGTCATCATCTAGCATCTGATGGGCAGTGTAGGTTTCTCCTTTTGTTTTACAACGTCAGACAGCTAATCCAACTTTATCAGATATTTGTTTGATCTGTAACTTTTTCAGTTTAAAGAATACATTTGGAACATTTTGGGCAACTCTGCGGTCTACACTTCTCAGTTCATATTTGCTGATATCACTGTAATGTACTTTTACTGGATGTTCAGATCTGCCTTGTCCACAAAATATGGTAGGAAATGAAAGATATTTAGCATTGCTGTCATGAAATAAGCCTAAAGGTGTTTGTCCTTCTCCGGGAGCAAAGATGAATTCCTCAGGTTCTGGCAATTCAGCATTATCCAGCATTGTGTCCATATTTGCAGATGTCCTAAGTTCAGTATCATCTACTTCACTGAAATGATCACTGTCATCGTCCTCAGAACTTTCACCATTTTTTTCATCAGCAGAACGGGAATTAAGGTGAACTTTCTTCGAAGTGGTATTAAATGCACTATTGGGTTGCCGTTCATGTTCTTTTGATGTGCTTGGGGCAGGTTCAGGGTCAGCCTCCCTTCTATCAAGAAATTCAGACATGTTGCCAGAGAGTTGTGGCTGAAGTGATTCTATCCACTGCTCATCGTTACTGACATTGACGTCCTTGTAGAATGGGCTGTTATCTTTTAACCACTTTAAAGCATGGAGTACTTTTGTTGGTCTGATATTCTCAATGAATTCATTTGTTTTGTATTGCATTCTTCTTTTTAATTTTACTGGCACTGTTTCTATATCTGACAGATTTCTTGGTAAAGATAGAACTGTTTTTGACACATCAATCGGAACATTGACTACATTGCCTCGGACCGTTTTTTGTCCACCAACAGGAAGTTCCCTCATTTGCATGAATGGAATGCGCAGTGATATTAGCCTTTCTTCCAACTGGTGCAAGTCTAGTTCTGGAGGTTTGTCTTTTACTTTGAACGCCATGTTATTTTTTATAGACAACTTCGGGACTTTTCCTTTATTAATGGAATCTCTGCAAGTTCTACACATCCATTCAATGTTACTGACTGAAGTATAGCTGGTCAGACATTCAGATAAGAGATCTTGTCTATCTGATGGGACATGGACTTTACTTGCATCAATAACAGAATGCTTAAACCATGTTTGATGGCATGAACTACATACATACAGTGGTCCATTACTTATATTTTCATGGAATAACTCAATACTCGTTCGTAGGTTATCTCCTACTCTCTTTTGTCTTTTGGATGCTGTTTCATTTTGTCGAACACTAGGATACTCTCTTCTCACTTTTCTCTTCAATGTATTTATCGTGGTGACTTTTAATGTAAATTCCGTCCTGTTCATGTTGCGTTTGAAACGTTTGTTTTCTCTCTCCATGTACTGATATTGTTCATCACATCTCAATTTTCTCTTACGGGAAACATCTTTATTTTGCTCAATAGAACATACATGTGCATTGGCTCGACTACGCTCTTTAATCACTCGTTCCTTAAATTTATATTCGGGATCAGTCCTTTTCATTTGCTTAGTTAGAAGCTCCTTCTGCTTTATTTCTGGATGAGCCCTTTTCATTTGCTTAGTTAGAAGCTCCTTTTCCTTTATTTCTGGATCAGCCCTTTTCATTCGCTTAGTTAGAAGCTCCTTTTCCTTTATTTCAGGATCAGCCCTTTTCATTCGCTTAGTTAGAAGCTCCTTCTTCTTTATTTCAGGATCAGCCCTTTTCATTCGCTTAGTTAGAAGCTCCTTCTTCTTTATTTCAGGATCAGCCCTTTTCATTTGCTTAGTTAGAAGCTCCTTTTTCTTCATTTCAGGATCAGCCCTTTTCATTCGCTTACTTAGAAGCTCCTTTTCCTTTATTTCTGGATCAGTCCTTTTCATTTGCTTAGTTAGAAGCTCCTTTTTCTTTATTTCTGGATTAGCCCTTTTCATTCGCTTAGTTAGAAGCTCCTTTTCCTTTATTTCTGGATTAGCCCTTTTCATTCGCTTAGTTAGAAGCTCCTTTTCCTTTATTTCTGGATCAGTCCTTTTCATTTGCTTAGTTAGAAGCTCCTTTTTCTTTATTTCTGGATTAGCCCTTTTCATTCGCTTAGTTCGAAGCTCCTTCTTCTTTATTTCAGGATCAGCCCTTTTCATTCGCTTAGTTAGAAGCTCCTTCTTCTTTATTTCAGGATCAGCCCTTTTCATTTGCTTAGTTAGAAGCTCCTTTTTCTTCATTTCAGGATCAGCCCTTTTCATTCGCTTACTTAGAAGCTCCTTTTCCTTTATTTCTGGATTAGCCCTTTTCATTCGCTTAGTTAGAAGCTCCTTTTCCTTTATTTCTGGATTAGCCCTTTTCATTCGCTTAGTTAGACGCTCCTTTTTCTTTATTTCTGGATCAGCCCTTTTCAATCGCTTAGTTAGAAGCTCCTTTTCCTTTATTTCTGGATTAGCCCTTTTCATTCGCTTAGTTCGAAGCTCCTTTTCCTCTATTTCTGGATAAGCCCTTTTCATTCGCTTGGTTAGAAGCTCCTTTTCCTTTATTTCTGGATCAGCCCTTTTCATTCGCTTAGTTAGAAGCTCCTTTTCCTTTATTGCTGGATCAGCTCTTTTCATTTGCTTAGTTAGAAGCTCCTTTTCCTTTATTTCTGGATCAGCCCTTTTCATTTGCTTCTGAAGAAGTTCCTTTGCCTGATAGTCTATATTTTTGCGAAGTTTCTGTTTACTTGGTGTTCCTAGTATTCGTTCCTTTTCTTGGAAGAGTGGATTAGTCCTTTTCATTTGCTTCTGATAAAGTTCCTTGTTCTTATATTCAGTGTTAGTACGAAGAGAGTGTTTATTTGTCCTATCATTCAATTTTTCATTTGCTTTGTATAACTCATCCTTTCTTTTTCGTTGCATCAGTGTTTTCATGTACTCATGTCTAGTAAGTTTCTCCTTCTAATCCGTTATGTATGTTGTTAAATTGCAATGGTAATTGTGTGATGTAGAAGTGGCTGGCTGGGGATCATGTTGGCTTGTGGAAGATTCATCAGAAATGCCATGTTGTATTGTTGACCTCTTTTCTCCCAGGGCAAATGCTTTTGATGACATTAATTTCAATCTGAAATAGGTTATTTCAATGTTGTTTGTGTCAGAAATGCTACAACCAAGGTTAATGACATAGTTAGCAACAAAATTCACAGCGTCAGATTCTTGTTGAAACTGTAGGCATACTGATGTACCATCTGGCGTTACTTCACCATTTATATTTCTACTATGGGAATCAAACAAGAAATAACGACCGGACACACAAATCAAGGCCACAGCGTTCCCTTGAATGATCAGAATGGAAAATCCCATTGGGAAAAGTTTCTGAACAGCATGCCGTAACTGTATACATGTATATGGCGTCCCGTCATCATCAAGAAGTAAACTATTTTCAAGTAAAAGCACACCTTTAGTTGCACCAAGTGGTTTTAAACTGAAGAAATGTTTGTTAGAGAATTCAATATAGGGGTGAATCTGATCTATAGCTATATAGCCAGCGATATTCCATTTCTGATACAACTGATCTCCTTGCAGTAGAATATCATCTAGATCATTAGATGTCCACGAAAGAGGTGCTTTAACATATGAAAAGGCCAATGCTTTGACACAGTTACAAATACACTGTTTGCCAATCGACTCGCCACGAAACCTTGTCACATCACCCTGATGGAAATGACCTTGAACTGCTTTCATTATTGTAAACTGGCAAGGTCCTGGATTACTCTCTACATCACCAGCCAACTTTAATCTTTCAAAGTTAGCAAATGAATGATGAAGCAGTACATTTTCCAAGATCCAGAATGAAAAATAATATTCACATGTGCTTTGTACAGAAGAGTAATAGGTATTCAATATTATGTCTTCAACAGACAAATCAGCACTTCTGGACTTGTGCTTTACAGTCATTTCATCAAACCAAATGTTGTACCCATAAAGTTCTGTGACACTGTAAAAATCTTGAACATTGTTTAAGAGAGGAGTCGTATGTTTGCAACCACACTGAGGGGCGTCCTTGTCCTTTTTTGTTATTGCTCTTGAAAAGAAACAACCCACAGCTGACCGGTACTGTTCAAGAGAGATCATGATGTTGTGGTAATAGAGCGATTTGTGACAGTGTGATAGATGTTATTCAAATTGTTGTACTTTGCTTGTCTTTAGCAAGATGAAATTTTGTAATCTTTGTTATGTATGAAATCTAGCAGCTCTTTCGGGCTTGCCTTGGCACTCTCCTTTAGGGCAATGTTGCACTCACCCCATGCTCCTGTGCAAATTTCGTAATTTTTCCATTTGGCCAGGTGCCTTTGGTAAGCGGCTTTCAGGGCTTCTTGATACGAATACGTTACCGGATTTGGTCCGCTGCACTCGAAATCTCGACCACGTATTGCGAGACGTGCCATACAGATGTCTGTTGGCGTGTTCACAAAGTAGATACCGTGCATCTGAAGTGCTAGCATTTGCATTGTCTTCTCCGCCTCTGTCATCGCAAAATCGATGAGGAAATCTCTTGAGAAACAGCTTATTCTCCCAAGTACTGCTCAAAGCCAATGCTTTGCATAACGCATCTGGGCAAACCCTTGGCCTTGCTGGTGACTGCCTCCGACCGATGTCTTGTGCTGTACATTTTGGCACGCAAACCAACAAAGTCCACAATGGGATCGCACGCATCCTCTCGCTTGAAAGTACCTCGAACTTTTTTGTTCGTTTCGCAGAAGTAGGGCGAGTCTTTCGGATAATTAGACAGATCGAAATAGCGTCGGTTCGCGAAGAAGTCCTCGTCCACGTTCCCCTCATATTCTTCCAAGAAATACAGCAGGCTATGCGTGTCCGTCATCAACAGGTGGCACCGGTCCCCGTACAATGGCTTAATGAAGTCATAGTGCATTTTGTACAATTTCATTTTGCTTGTTTCGAGACAGACCATTCCCGCTGTGATGGGACGATCCAGAAGTATACTGCGGGGTTTCATTTGTATGCCTACCAGTTTCCTATTGTAAATGGTAACCGACTTGAAATTCGGTTTGCTCGTTTTTGTTAGGAATTTTCTCTTGTCCGACACTAGACTCATATTGATGTGCTTTGTTTTGTCTTGGAGGAATTTCCCGTAGCAAGAATTAATCGCTTTTTTCCAAAAGTCAGATTCAAAGGGATTGTTTGCCGCGGCCTTCCTCTGCTCCGTGCAGAAGCTGACGAAAACTTTCATCCAAGGCGACTGATCGAAAGCCAGAATCCTATGCACTTTGCTCAGCGTCATGCCCAGCTGAAGATAATATAGCAGGTTTTTCAGATAGACAATGTAATTTGTTCTCGGTCCAAGATGAGGAATCAGTTTTTCTTCGGTGGCGGCACTTCGTATTTGTGAGGGATCCATTAGTTTTCCCGCCAAAACATGCATTAGCGGACTCCACTGCGAAGGGCATATGCACAGTTTCTCTGGCGCTAAAGGAAAGTCATTGTGCGAATCGTGTAGACAAGTAGGATATTCGAGGTCCACCTCTAGTATGTATCCTGTAGTGCTATCGTCTGACAAAGACAAAACATCAAATTCGTTCGGGTCGTCAACCTCGATCCAGCGATAGTTTCCGTGCGGTAAATCTTGACTGAGGGAGTAGCCGTACACTGTAAAAAGTGAGAACACCTAGAACATGTTCAAAATCAGAACACCTCGATTTGAACCCATTTTTTGAACACGTTCTGAGAACATGTTCTTCATATTTCTGGTGTTCTAGTCCTAGAACACGTTCACAATACAAGGTGTTCTACCAAGGAACACGTTCTACAATGGGACACGTTCCAGAGCACGTTCTCCAGTCAAAAGAACATCTTCTAGTAGTTCAGAACCTGTTCCTGAAAACATGGGGTTTTCTGAACATTTTAAAAACAAAGATTATCTCTCTTTTTACAATTTTTATTTCAAAATACAAAAATAAACTGACATGTACATGTTATCTTGCCTCAGGAAGCTTCCTGACATTTGGGATACTGGCCCTTTTAATAGGTTTCCAGACAGGTACTATTTTTCACTAGTCCCTACCAGCACCTACCAGGAAGACCCAGAGAGGCTGACAAAAACACAAGAAGTCTTTGAACACGTTGATGATTCTCATCCCTACAGAACAATCATCAACTCTAATTAACACAATTCCACTCTGTCAACGCCTTGGTTGTCACATGGACCAAAACGTCAAATTGTACTACAAGTAATTGTACTACAGATTACACAGTCGGAACACAACACTCGGTTCAGCAAAACAAATCCTTGGAAATGGAAACACTCCCAGCAAGTTAACAGATTAACGGAATTACCAGTGACTGCTGTGGGGACAAACTAGTAGATCTGAAAGTAAAAAAAGATAACTACAGGCACTGAGAAATACAGTTTTGACAATCCGCCTGGACACGTACATTATGTATGCATCAATTCATGTAGCCATACATGTGTCAGCCTATACATTGATGTGTACATTCAATAGTCGGATGATTGTTGTAGGGTCGCGCTGTCAGTCAGTCTCTTCAAGCAGCTGCTGGCGACGCCTTGGCTCTTCTTCTAACGCTAATATCAGTTCTACAACATCGACTGGCATTACTTGACCAATTGCATGCATTGAAATCGATACAAAATCTATAAAAACTCACCATTTTCGCAGAACAGTTCGCGGCTCAGTTTGAGAAAGTTCACAATGGCGGCGGAAAAATGGAAGCGAGGCCGAGGGATGGTCTCAGAACGCGTTCGCCGTGTGGGGAGAACACCGCGGACGCGTTCGCAGTGTTCCCTGTTCAGCTTGCGCATGTTCACAGAAAATGAGATGTGTTCTGATCCTTCACTGAACACGTTCTGAACACGTCATCTCAGAATTCTTTTTCTGCGTGCCTAGGGAACGGTGTTCCGTGTGTGTTCTGAACATGTTCCATGTGTTCTCACTTTTTACAGTGTAGAGATTCGTCGCGTCGAAGGCAAATATCTGCGCGCCACTCTTCTTGTCTGCTTCTCCTGAAAATACCCCCTTCTCTTCAACATCATCATCATCGTCAACAGATATGTGGGCCCGTCGTTGGAAAATGGAAGCGACACCTCCACGAATGCCTTTTTTGACAAACAGATATTGCTCCAGGGTCCATATTCATAAACGTACTTAAGTCAAAGTAAGGCACTTAAACGCCATCTTAATCTAAGCAACATACTTAAGTGAAATTCTATATGATACTTAACCTTAGTGACTTGCTCAAACATACCCTTATATTTGAGACACCTCTGGGTCTGTCTTAACTTTAAGTTGTTTGGAGAAGTCACAAAACACAACGTTCATTTTGCGGCAAACCACCGTGAGAGATGGCTGCGTTAATGTTGGCAGTGCAAATGGATTTGGATGCGAGGCGTGCTATGCGTCGTGAGAGAATTTTTCGAGACAGAGTCCACCCACTTGAGATCTACAACGACTTGCAATTATATCAACGCTACAGATTGGATAGGCAAACGATTCTTGACTTGGTCGATGCTGTTAGGAATTATATCGAGCCACAAACAGACCGAAACCATGCTTTGCCAGCCGACCTAAAGGTGCTTGCAACATTAAGATTTTATGCCTCCGGTTCATTCCAGGAAGTCACCGGGGATACGGTACACATTTCCCAACCCAGCATGAGCCGCATTATAACGCAAGTGACGGATGCACTGATTCATTTGCTACACAACATCATTAAATTCCCTGCGCTTCAAGACATCCCACGTATTTCTGCAGCATTTTATGAAATAGCGAACTTCCCTGGCATTATAGGGTTGATTGATGGTACGCATGTTTGGATCATTGGCCCTACTCATCACGAATGGAGATACGTCAACAGGAAAAACTATTATTCTATCAACGTACAGGTGGTCATGGATGCTCATTATCGATTCATAAACGTTGTAGCGAGATGGCCTGGAAGCACCCATGATTCGATCATTTTGATAGAAAGTAGGCTAGCCGAAGTGATGGAAGTCTGGCAGGGTAATGAAGTCCTTCTAGGCGACAGCGGGTATCCGGTAAGACCATGGCTGATGACACCCTTCCTAAACCCAAACACCCCGCAGCAGCGACGATACAACCGTTCCCACAAAAGAACTCGATGCTTGGTAGAAAGGGGAATAGGCCAGTGGAAAAGGCGTTTCCATTGCCTCCATGGACAACTCCGCTATACACCGTTAAAAGCTTGCGGCATCATTTCTGCATGCGCAATGTTGCATAATATTGCCATCGACAGAGGTCTCCCTGATTTTGACGAACAGCCAATCGAGCTACAGCCACAGCCTGACGACGATGATGACGATGTAGAAAATGTTGTTGCCTTTGGTCGACTTAACCGAGCAGCTGCGAGGAACCAAATAGTCAACCAACACTTCTAAGGTGAGTAAAAGCGAAGAAAAAAGGAGAGATTATAATGATAAATTTATTTCAAGAGACCATCAAACAGAACATCCTTTAGGGGCCTAGATGTACATGCACTTCTACAGAGAGGTGTATGCGTAATTTCCAAATGATTGACCATCATTTCTGTGTGAAAATGAATAAATTTCAGCCGGCTGTTTTTCCAACTTATTCTTTTTTATCTTCAAAACATCAATTTCTAAATTTAATTAATTTTTTTCTAATTTCAGTTTTTCAATCTCCAAGTTAGCCCTTTCCTTCTCAAGGATCAATAGCTCCTTTTGCATGCTCACTAATTCATACTTATCTTCTTCCTTCTTTCCTTTTTTTTGTTTTTCATTCTCCGATTCGGGCACAGGTGGACATGGATTTGGCAACGCTGAAGGAGGAGCACGTTTTTGCATAATTCGTTGTAATCTGCTTGGGGGACCAACGGCAGCCGAGACTTGCCTGTGCTCTTGTGTACAGGACGTATAATTGAGACGTAGAGTTTGCTCATCATCGGTGATGGTACTGAAATAACAATGACAGTTTTTCACCAAATATGGTTCAAGAAACACCAACCTTGACTTTTCAGCAATGTTAATTTGGAAATATTTGCCAATAATGGCTAAAGAGTTATGAAATTAAATTGATGTAGCAGTGAACATTTCAAACTGTTAAAATTGTCAGAAATCTGCAGCTCCACCTCTGTTTAAAGTGAATAAAGGGAGCCTACCTTGAACTAGGTTGTGAGTTGAAGGAAATATTGCTCCGCCGAGGTTCGATGCTGTCATATCCGCCATCAATCCCATAAACCGTCGGATCATCCTCCCCTATCACAGCTGCGATCTTCTGCGACAGGGTTGATGGTTCATCTGGTCGGGGTCCGCCACCTATAAATATCCAACAAGTGTGTCAGTGATATCATCAGGAACTGCAGCTGTTGATGAATGTGAAGCAACACTAATGAAATGTCTTAGATTAGAATAAATCCTGTACCTGTCTTTGAAAGCTCCTTCTTGTACGCCCTGTATTCATCTTTCATCCCGGACGCCATATTTTGCCATTTTTTTTGTAGTTCTTCGACCGTGCGCAATACGTTTGGGTTCCTGCTATTCATGGCGTCTGCGATTTGCACCCAGGCATCATGCTTTTTCTTGGTAGTTACATTTGGTGAAAACTTCGAGGAAATAACGGACATCACCTTTTCGTATTCTTCGATTAATCGCACCTTCTCTGCTTCAGAGAAATTTGGCTTCCTCTTTTTCTTATCCATGTTTCATGCAATCTGCCAAGCTGCATGAATCAGACAGTGTATGGGACACACTTTCTATAGGCCCTATTTCTTATATCCTAGGCCTTGTGAAAGTATTACACAATAATGACGCTGTCTTCCTGTCCATGATGAGGTTTGGCACATGTCCAAACCGCAAAAATCGACATGAAATGCGACATTGGCACGTTTGCAGAATGTAAAGCAAGTCACTTAAAGTTATTCGAGGTACTTTGCTTAGCTGATCACTTAGTGGCTTTATGAATGCCAACTTAAGTGAGGCACTTAAGTTAGCAAGTCACTTAGTGCGTTTTTATACTTAAGTTAAGAAGTTTTATAAATATGGACCCTGGCCCTGTGCTGTAATGGCAGCAGCCTTTATCAGAAATCGATGCTACAATAGTCGTATCGGGCAGACCCCATATTTTGGGATGACTGGACGTAAACCTGACCTGTCACGCATGGCTGTGTTTGGATCTGAATGTTAATCCTATGAACAGGGATGCAAGAAGTTAGACCCTAGGTGCTCAAAGGGTGTATTTGTAGGCTACGATAAAGGCAGCCCAGCCTATCTTGTGTATGTACCTGAAACCAAGAAAGTTAAAAGAGTGAGGTGTGTCAAATTTGTGTGTTCAGTTGATCCCCTGATGAAGTTTCTGGTAAAATTCAAACTAATGTGGAAGTTGATGATGTAGATGTACATGATGATGATGTAGTACCAAATGTACAGGTTGATGTGCACAATGACAACGCTGAACTAGGAGATTTGCAGAATGGTGAGCAAGGTGCCAATGCTGAAAGACCACTTGATCATAATGTCCTCAATGTGGGCCCTAATATTAATCAAAACAATGGGATTCAACCAGCTGGCGATGCTGCACCAAATGCAAATCCCCTGGGGGAGACTAGAAGGTATCCGATTAGAGAGCGTGCAAGGCCAAAGTATTTGCAAGATTATGCAACTGAAGACTCCAGTCTTGAAACTGAAGACAATTGTGTAAACTACCCTTTTGACTACTGCTATAAGTTAGGTGAGGTTCCAAAAACTCACCATGAGGCAATGACATGTACCAAGTCAGAACGGTGGCAAAAAGCCATGGATGCAGAAATGCAAGCTCTAAGGGAGAATGAAACATTTGAACTTACGCCCTTCCCAGAAGGCAGAAAAGTAGGGGGGGGGGACGTTGGGTGTATGCCCTTAAACTCGGCTCCAACAATGAGGAGCAGTACAAAGCCCGCTATGTGGCTAAGGGATATTCGCAACTCCCTGGAATCGATTATTATGAAACATTCTCCCCTACAGCTCGCATGACTTCCATTCGAATGTTAATGCAGTTGGCTGCACAGTTTGACTTGAAGATACATCAAATGGATGTCAAAACCGCTTATTTGAATGCCCCCATAGACTGCTTGATATATGTAGAACAGCCTGAAGGTTTTGTCCAAGAGGGACAGGCTGGTGAAAAACTGGTCTACAAGTTAAACAAATCTCTGTATGGACTGAAACAGAGTGGTAAGAATTGGAATGGTTTGCTTCACTCACATCTGATTGAGCAAGGTTTAGAGCAGTCACCTGCTGACAACTGTGTATATGTAAGAATCTCTGGCCAGGAAATCACTATAGTAATAGTGTGGGTAGATGATATTCTTATTGCGTCAAACAACTACTTTAAACTGAAGAGTGTGAAAGAGGCACTTAGTAAGCCACTTAGTAGGAGGTTCAAGATAAAAGACCTTGGGAAAATTTCCTATTTCTTGGGATTGAGTTTTCCCAGAGTGACACGGGTACTATTGAAATGAACCAGTCTAGGTATGTTGAATGAAATGGCCAGGGCCATTGTGCTCACCTCATGTGGAGGAAAGATGGATAAAGAGCATGGTATTGTGTCATGTAGTGTTAGGTTTGATGTAGGTCCAAGCAATTACAATTTCCCCAAAATGGCCAATTTACAGTACATTCGACCTCTGTGACCTTGAAAAGTAGGTCAAATCAAAGAAGACCCGGGTGATACATTGAATGGTTGTTAGAATTAGATGTACCTATGATATAAAATTGGTGCCAATCGGGCAAGTCATTACTAGGAATAATGGCATTTTGATGAATTTAGGATTTGGCCCCCTCTCTGGAGGCAAAACGGCAAATCAGATCGCACCAAACTTCGGTACCTGAGATCACCTGACCAAGGGGTACACGTGTACTTAATTTGTGATCAATAGTCATTGCAGTTTAAGAAACGTGCCATAGTTACGTCCTGACGGCGAATTTACGTCATTTGACCTCTGTGACCTTGACAAGAAGGTCAAATTAAAAACCTGTGTGACATATACTGTATGGTGGTTAGATGTATCCATGATATCAAATTGGTGGTAATCGGGCAAGAAGTTAAGGAATAATCACATTTTTAAGGTTTTTGGATTTTGCCCCCTGGTGGTCAAGTGGTGAATCATATTGGCCCAAACTGCTAAGAGGTGAGCTAAAAACTACTGTCAAGGTTTGGCATGACTTACTCCAAGCCAAGGGCTACTCCATGTGAAGTTGGCAAAACAAATGTTGTGAACTCAGAGCTTGTTGATGCCAAGAATTACAGAGAAATTGTGGGAAGTCTCATCTATGTAATGACGGCCACCAGGCCAGATCTCTGTTATGTAGTAACCAAGCTGTCCCGGCCAACACTTGGCTAGCCCAACTGTTGAAGATCTGACGATGGCAAAGCATGTCCTTAGGTATTTAAAGGGCACATTGAACCAAGGTTTAGTGTACAGGAAGGCTGATGATTTATCATTAGTCGGTTACTGTGATGCTGATTGGGGCAGTTCCATCGGGAACCGGCGTAGTATTTCAGGCTACGGATTTCAGTTTTCTACTGAGGGGCCATTGGTTTCATGGAAAAGCAAAGAGCAACAAACTGTTGCATTGTCAACTTGTGAGGCGGAATATATGGCCCTCGCTGCTGCCACCCAAGAAGCAAAAATTCTTGTTACAATTGTACCAGAGTATGACTGGGAAGAAACTTGAACAAGTTTGTATGTATTGTGACAACCAGGAAGCGATAGCGTTAGCTCAAAATCCTGTACATCATCAGAGGACTAAGCATGTAGACATCAAATACCATTTTATCAGGTCCGAAGTAAAGAATGGATTACTGCACCTTGTCTATGTTCCATCAGAGGATAATGTTGCTGACGTGTTCACAAAACCTGTTTCCAGGTTCAGGATGCAAAAATTGTCAGGGCGATCGCAGGATTCTAAGATGCTAGGTAATCCTGAAGGTACCATAGACATTATAGATTCACAGTCTTTTGACCGTCATACACTCTCATGGATGACTGTCATACCAGTACCTGACATAGATTGT